>NC_061786.1:15389359-16126218 GCF_022458985.1 Mugil cephalus
ACTGCGTTCCAAAATTATCTGCTGCCACTTGGAAGAATATTTCTCTTTCCCATATTCTGTTTGTAGGATCGCTAGCATATTTATGTATTTGAGTGTCCTGCCGGAAAGAAAGCAGCGAAAAATTAGGTTTTGAAGAGGACCGCGAGTGACATGTAGCTGGGTGCGAATCTCCGTGGCTGTGAGGAGCATGTGAGGCACGCTGTGGGACAAAATGAGCAGCAAAATGCCATAACGGCCTGACCAAGATGGTCAAGCAGACTGGGAAGCAGAAATAGAAATATTATGTGTAAAGCACACCCTTCTTGCGGTGGGCAAAACTGTGGTACACAGGGTTAAACTGGGTGCAAAGGAAATAAATGGTTTGAAATGAGCATGTGCACAGCTGCGGGCTGCTAAAAACACCCCAGAGAATTTTGCTGCAATCTCTTCTTAAAAAGACCCTGGTGTTTTTGTTCGGTTTTGTCCAAGGAATCCTAACATGTTGATGGTGAACACAGGCATCAGTCGGGTCCACGCTGCTGCTGTTGTTGTTTGGCTGTAGACCCCAAACCTCTAGGCACCATAAAAAATGTTTGTTTCGAACACTATCATTTATGGCGCAAAACCAGCAGCTCTGTGATTGAATCACTCACAAAGTCATGACATAATTATGCTGCGGTTCCTCCTAGAGCGAGTCCATCATTTCCTTAAAAATACCGGGGAGAAGCAAACATATCTCTTCATTGCAAATTAGGCTAGCCTAGAGAGAATGTGTTTGTGTGGATCACGCACAAATTGGTGGACAGGAGGGGAATCTGTGCAGCCATTTGTCCTTTTTGTTCCGTTTCTGGATTTGATAATAGGCTAGAAGAAAGAAACAGTGCAGAGTTTTATTTTTATTTAACTACACAACATGCCAAAGTGTTTGTGATTACACATCTCCAAACAAGAGATGGTACTCAAATATAAATAACGTTTTTCCCCAGGTGTCCACATGAGGGTGCTATAGTGCAAAGAATAAATGAGCATTCAAATCTCTGCCACAGAACATCAGACAGAAACCTCAGTTTCTCAAGAAATAACTTTTTTTTTTTGCAAAACAATTATGAATAAATGAGCTCAGATTGCCAATTTACATTTCATTGCTTTATTCTTCAGCAGTACTCACAGAAATAAACCAAACACCTTGATACCAGTTTTGCAATCAATGTTACATTCCATACTGAATAAGTTGAGCCTCCTTATATACAAAGAAATGCCGTTTAAAGACTGTATCCCTATGTCCCGAATGTGTGTGCTTTCATATAGTGTCAATTTCAAGTGGTGTTGTAGTCATCACAGCTTGATGCAACATTTGCTTAAAACATCTCCCAATTTTATTCAATCTTACAAATGGTGAAAAACAAGAAAACTTCATTTACAATGGGTAATCTGTTAAAAACTTCAGTCATTTAGGTACATCTCAGTCATAAAACCAGTAATATCAAAGTCTATACAACGTGCATTACTACAGAGTTTGGAAATGTTGGGACCTAATGGAAAGTGACGAGCACCTATTGTTTTGACAGTTTACTAAATCTAGTTCAGGAATGATTCGTGTCCACAGGAGCGTTGAGCATAAAGAGTTGTAAACAACTGTGCACTGCAAAGACAACATTTAAGACTTGGACTTTCCCTTTAAATATCACAATGTGTCAGATCTTGCAGACACAGCTTTAGCTGCTACATCCAATTGCCCAGCACCAAATACTTGGATTAAATATATGTCAAATTCAGCAACGTGTTGACAGTCATGGTTTCATGTAGAAAAACATTCCCACTCACATTCGCACTTTCACACTCACCCATGTCACAAATGCAAGCACCAATGAGCAGTGAGGAAGCAGCACACTCTCCACTACACCTCCTGTCCATCACTGCCAGGGACATTGCAGTCATTATGGATGAGATGGTTGCAGAGTAGTAAACAAACACAAACAAAACAAAACAAAAACAAAAAAAATGAACAAAAGAAAATCCCTGGTTTTAGACAAGTCCTCGCATTCCTTCAGACGGGCTACATCGTCTCCTTCATTCCGGTGTCTCGCTCAGCAGGATTACTCGGCGGTGGCGGCGGCCTCTGGGCTGGCTGCCGTCTCGGACCCAGCAGGCGAGGCTTCGGCTGGTTTCTCCTCTCCTGCCGCCGCTTCCTCTGCCTTCGCCTCCTCCGCCTTGGGCTCCTCGGCTGCAGCCTCTTTGGCTCCCTCCTCGGCAGCCTCAGCGGGTTTGGCCTCTTCTTCAGCAGCAGCAGCAGTAGCATCAGCAGCAGCCTCCTCTGATGCTGCCTTCTCCCCTTCGGCTGGTTCCGCCTCTGGCGCCGCCGCCGCTCCGTCCTCCGCCGCCTCCTCAGACTCCTTCTTGGTCTTCTTGAAGGAGAAGCCGCTCAGCTTAAAAGAGGGCTTCTTGAAGGAGAAGCGCTTTTTCTTCTGCTTGCCGTCCTCGCTGGTGGACGGAGTGCCCTCCTCTGGCTTGGCAGAAGCCTCTCCGTTCGTGGCCACGGGCTCCTTCTCTCCGTTGGCCTCGGCAGCCTCTACTTTTTCGCCGTCTTCTTTTGGCGCCTCCTCGGTGGGGGTGCTTCCATTGGCCTGCACATCAGCTTTGTTGGCTTCCTCTGCAGCTGGAGAGGCGTCCCCGTTGGTCTTGGCATGGCCATTCTCCTGGAAGAAAACAGCATGAAAATGTCACTCTCTAACATGCACATCTTCATGCTATTTAACTAGAAAGAATCAGACACGTTGATTGCTCATAATCATATGCATATGGACACGTGTGTCCACGACCAACCCTGCAAGATCTGGCGTTAAATTCATAGATTGGTAGCAACCAATAAGAAAAAGCCCTAAAACTGCAGCAACATCTGTTACTAGGAGAGTGACGACAGATCAGCGGCTTCCAGCAGTAGGCTATTTGGTTAAACTGCAGTAAAGCCGGCATCCACTAGGGGGCGTGCAGTGTGGCGTCAATGGAAACGACATAGGAATTTCTTTTTTTTCCCTCCCCCCTTTCTTTTCCCCTATTGCCAACCACAGTTCATTATTTTTATTATTTGAGTTTTTTCCCCCTCACGCCACTGGTTATTTTTTTATATTTATTGATTTGGGGGGTTTTGTCTGCACCACAAAAAGAAACGTGGCTCCTTTCTTGAATCTGGCAACAAAGGCGTGGTTCCGTTTTTAAAATGGCCATGCCACAGAGGAGAGGGGCCACAAACCCCTGCCGCACACATTTCCACCAAATGAATGAAATAAGCCGCAAAGCCGAAACACCACCCCAAAAAAAAAATAAATAAAATAAAAATCTGACGTGAAATTTTCACCACCATGAACCAGTGCATTTTTGTTTCAAAATAAACCATTTATCTGATGATTAGTTGTGCAGAATTGTAAATTTTAATATTCCCGCAGATCAATTTTAAATATTCACGTATCAAACCCAAAGCCACCTCGATAAAACATCGAGTTTGGAGCAGTTTTTAAGGAACTAAATGGAACAATGCATTCGCCGGTGAAAATGGATACATGTGGCCACTTTCCCTGAATGCCGGCGAGCGTGGTGGGGATGCGCTACAGGGAACATGGAGCACGCCATTGACGCAACACATTGCTAAATTGAGACAAAAAAAAAATCCTCTGCGAGCCACTCGCACTTAAATAATTCAACTCTAATTTACCTGTCCGTTTGCCTTCGCTGCGACGGCCGCGCCTTCTGCCGGCTTTTCCACCGCAGCCTCCTCTTTTCCAGCGGTTTTGGATATTTGCGCTCCCATGCTTTTGTTCCAACAAAGGAACCCAACCGATCAAATGAATGAACAAAGACCGCAAGCTTCCTTCCCCCAAAAAAAATCAAGTCAAACGCCGACACCTCCTTTTCTCGCAAGCCGAGGAATCAGCTCGAAATCAAAGTGACCGCAAAGAGACGCGTAAAAAAAATTTGTAGCGACGCTGCGAAAGAAAATTCTTTCAATTTTTTCCTCGAGCGGAGTTTGTAAATGGAGAAATTGGCCCCGCCGCAAATGAGATGCGGAGTACAACGCCCAAGTCCACCGATGAATGGGCACCGGGGCTATGACGACAAAGCCACACCGTCTCCACCAATCACGAGTCCGGGATCCAACGAGTGGAGGGGGTCGTGGAGTGGGGGGGCCGCGGACAATGGAAGAGACACAACAACATGGCCTGAAACTTGTTTTTAGACTTAGGTAGCAGAGACCTGTTTATTTTATTTTAATTTTTTTAATGTTTCACGGAGCTTAAAGGTGATTTCAATTTCTTAAATTAAAATTAGCAACACATTTACTGATTTAGAAATATAAACATCTGGACATGTGGGCTGCCTCAAACTGATTTACTGTTTTAATGTTTGAAAAACGCCCACGGCTTCATTTCATTCTTCTTCATACATGCAATACATACCCCGATCAGCCACAACATTAAAACCACTAACAGGGGAAGTAAATAACGTTGATCTTCCTTGTGACAATACAATGTTCTGCTGGGAAACTTTAGGACCTGGCCTTACTTACTCACCTAGGCCCACCTAGACCAGACCAGAGCAGCCCCCCCCCCCCCCCCCCCCCCTACCCCCTCCGCACGATGCAGCCTGACACAGGCACACATACAAAATGCAACCCACAGGACCGAAAGCCCCCACTAACAACATCCTGTTTTCAGACACCCTCAGAAGACCTGTATCCAGTCTCTGATGAGTCACAGCCGGGAGAAGGGAGACCCACACACAATATTAGGCAAGTGGTTTTAATGTTATGCCTGATCAGTGTTTAATGTATATTCTACAGCTAAAACAGAACCCAGCTGAAATGTGTTTGGTGTAAACAGCTGCAATATCTGGCACAATCTGGCTTATCAAAACAACGACGTGCATTTGCATGGCTTAAATAAGCCTAGCTTAGCCACTGTCATGTTATATCATCAAGACAACCTCCTGCCATATGCCCCACTCAGTAAACAGACAACCATAAAGCCTCAGTGCCCACAGCTCCCCTCATCCTTCCTCTTGCATAATAGTGTCTTGTCTGCTTGTTGCAGCTGGAGCATCCCAGTGACCCAGATATAATGAGAGTTTATGGCTTTCTGCTGCTGCTGCCGCTTCCTGCTCCGGCAGCCTGCAGTGCTCTAACTCCACCACCAGCTACAAGTCTCCTCTCGCTGCCATCACTGCATGACCCACATCTCCATGGTTACCAGTCCAAAATGGCTGCAAGGAAGAATGAGCTTCTTCAGCGAGCATGACTCCTGGTCGCGGGGAGGCAGGGCGAGCGTGAAATCAAATACACGCAGCAGCAGTTCGAGGATTAGGGTGACCGCTTTCTCCGGTGCTCCCTCCCTCCGCCGGGCAAACTAGGCCGCGTTCATTGTGTCATTGTGATATTCTGATTATATGCAAAGCTGTCATTATTGTGGTGAGAGTTTATGAATATGTAAACTGTGGGACAAAGCCCCTAGGGCCATGGAGTGTTTTCCAATAAAGGAAAACAAAAGGCCTTTTTTGCCATTAAAGTGAGACATTAAAAATAACTGTTTGTGTCAGCAATTGGAAACAATTGAGACAATTAAATATTTTACATGCATAAACTTACATTTTAAAATAATTTACAGTAAGAAATTGAGTGAACAAATCTATTTTGCTACCAACTCTGCTCTGGCTCGTTGATTTACTTCTCCTGGTTGAAAATACGTTACACTTGAATAGGTCTGCAGATGGCATCCAAGTTCCAAAAGATTCAGGTCAATAAAATACCTCCCATATATTTCATCTTCCAATGAATTAGCAAAATAAGGCTGAAAGGATTTGCTCATGAACTGACAATAAGGGAAGCCCATAAAGATAGAGAAATATTTAATAGTTGGGTTAATTGTTCAAGTAATTATTTTTAATAATCACTACTTGTTCCAGTTTCCGCGCTGCTATTTTAAGACTCCCCGTCAGTTTTGTGTTATCATTATTTGAGCATGTTTAAATTTTGCATGGCTGACATTTGACGGTGTCACGTTGCTCTCTGGGAAAGCGGCGCAGCAAATCAGTCAAGTCAGCGGTGACTCAGGCGGCAGAGTGGGCTGAGATTAATAATAGTGTCGGTGGTTTTGCTCCCAACTCCTCCACATGTCAGGTTGTACTTGAGACTGTTACATCACAAGTCCTCCATTAAATCTGGAAAGGTGGAGATGATTGGATAATTGATGATGAGGATTTTCATTCTTCCGCGCTCTTAACTAACAGTCTGGTGAGAAGGCCTGTTGTTAAGCAGAAGGAGGTCAAAAGTCAACACTGTGAATATGGTTTAAGTCGCTGTAAATCCCCACAAATTATTAAAGAAGTAACATATTTGATTCTGTAGTTTGATTTATTGAATTAATTCAATACACGTTTTACTCTGCACACACAAATCGCAGGCGGAACTGTTTTACAGATGAAGTGACTACTGATTATGTTAACGTCGAGAAAAAAGTTAAAAAAACATAGAAGAAGATTTTATTGATGATATCAGGATTCAATATTTATTATTTGTCACATGTGTGGTGTAAAGATGCAGCAGCAGTGAATGTGACACTGCAATGGCCAATGCTACACAATAAAGTTACAAGTTACTTATTTGTTATTAGTCACATAGACATCCACTGGAAACTACTGAATATAGCTGTATACTACAAATGTGGCACAGAGACCCAAAGGTTTGTGTATATTTCCTCATGTGACTCTTAATAACTACAATAATAATAACCAACCCACATATTTATTCACCAGCCCACCTACACTCAATAGGCATATTTGCACTAGCAAATGCTATTTTTTTCACGTCACCAGTTCAAATTAATTTGTGTACTACTGTGTCCTTTATTGTATATATTGTATTTTATGGTGTATAGCTGCTTGTTTTTTGTTGCTATAGTTTCTATTTTCATTGCCCCCAAACCAAGAGCTTTCAAATTGTATTTTGTTTGTCACCAGACAATGACAATAAAAACTTCTTATTTTTATTCTTTAATCATAAATTGAGTCTAATCTTTCTTTCTCTGAATTAACCTGCTTTAGAAACGTGTGTTCCTGAATCGCATTTAAAGACCTATTAGGGGAAACAGTACGGAGGAGCCTTAAATGACTTGAACAAAAACAAAAAATTTGCCAACCTTGCCCTGTTTTTCAGTCAGTCCAAAGACGGGGCGGTGCCCCCGCTACACATTGTAAACTATGATTGGAGGGAACTGCTGTCTTTCAACGCTCTCCGGTCGGCGAGCATCCGCATCAGCAGGACGCAATCACGGCTGCGTCAAGACAGCCAGACACAAACCGGAAATAAACTCAGAATAAGCTGATCAAAATAAAACCACGCGCGATCCGAATTCTTTACATATTGATCGGCAGCGTTAATCGTGATGTTACTGACACATATGAGGTGGGGCCATTTAAGTTTAAACGAGTATAATTAAACCTGGTTCGCTTTAAATGTTCGTTATCTTTGTTTTGTGGAGTTTACAAAAGGCACAAAGTTTTATTTTGAAAGCGCTATCCGGAAGCGGTGTTTGTTGTTGCGGGGAGCTTGACGGTCAGTCGCCACCGTCATCATCTGTACACACGGCGGCGACAGGAGCTCCTGAATCGGCAGGGACGGTGTCTCCCACCGCTATTCTCTCCGTCTCCCCCTCTCCCTGTGTTTGTGCGCGAAGAAAAGAGCCTGACAGGGATCAGAAAAACATCCGCGGATTTCCCCCCTCGCGAAAGAAACTCTGGAAACTCCGATGGATTAAATCTGATTTATCTGCGGTAAGCACGCTTTGATTTTTTTTTTCCCTTCTTGTGTTGAATTTCAATTGGTGCACTCGCCTTGTCCCCTATTTTGCGCCGTGAATTCATCTCGGGAGAGAGACAGAGGGGAGCAGATGAATAACACATATTTGAGTCGCTGCAATCCAGCCCGTCGACACTCCAGCCCTTTCTGCAGGTGTAAGCTTCATCTGATGAACTGATAAGTTTACACTGCGAAGAGTGAGACGGGGGAGGCAGGGAGCGACGGCGGCGTTGTAATTGTGGATGATGTTTTGCAGTGAGAGAGGGGGGCTCTTGTGTTGCTGCAGGGATGGATGCGCTGCAGAACGGAGCTGACCACTGAGGCCATGCAAAGCACACACACATGATAAACGCCACGACGGCCTGCGAACGAGCTGCCACCGATTCACCTCCCGAACCCGTATGCGTAAAGCTAAATTCCACCGCTGTTAAATATCAAATCAAAGCTGCCTCCGCGCGATGCGTCTGGAGGTGCAGCCATCCATCTTGTAGGCAAACACTGGGGACGATGCGCCGTGTGGCTAACCCTACGTGGGCAATAAGTTGGGCGCTAGTTTGTGTGTTGGTTGGCATCCCGAAGCTCTCGTTGATCAGCCTGTCCGCTAGTGACTGCTCAATTCCTGCGTAAAATCTTTAATTTTAATGAAGGGAGCTGCATATTGTGGCTCACAGGTCTTGTGTATTTCCTCCCTGGCTCTGTCCATACAGCTCAACCTACATACAGGCACACAGAGGCGTGTGTACATACTCAGCAAAGTCTATTGATTGCTTTTAAAGTAATTCAACTGGTGATCATTTTCATGTTTATGCTACAGCAACTCAACCAGTCCATCTGTACAAAACTGTTCAGAATCCATTTTGACAACTGATTAAGTTAACTTTTTGGAGATTTGGAAAGTTTGTGATCTGAGCTGTTGATCGCCCGGCTACAGCTCAATCAATCATGAAATATGTCAAAGCACAGTCAATTGATTAACCCTGACGCGCGTGGTAGTTGGTTGTGGTTGTAAAGCGGACGGGCAGTTAATGGTGAGGTTGGTTCTTTGTTTCTAGCCTTATGTCTACATGCAAAAGTGTCATTGAGCAAGTCACGGAGTTGGACTTGATACCTCTGAGCCGTATGTGTTTGGTTTAAATTAATTTAACATAATGAGAAGACATCTCATAAGCTGCTGTTTTTGTTGTTGTTGTTTGTCCTGCGTCTTCTCATTGACTAATAGTTGCAGCGCTGCACACAGCGTTTGCACTCTGCGTGGCTTATGCATTGGTTTGCACTTTCCATCAACTCAAGTGTGATTAAGTTGAACTAGAAACCTTCCAACCTCCATGGCTGTGTACCCACCACATCATTATTTCCATTGGATTCTCAAGATTGACCATTGCTCTCCACTGGCACGAGATTTGGAAAGAATAATTTAAATGCACGAGTTCCGACTGTGAGGCAGAAGCAACATGAAATCTGGAAAAAAAAACATAATTTTTCTCTAATTATTCCTGCTTGGAAGTGCTCATCTGCGAGACAGACACCTCACGGACTGAGTGGACATTTATTTACAGTGGGCTCTCTGGTTTAAATACATGACTCAACGTACTCAGCAGTGAACGATGTGACACTCAAACACAGTTAGCCTTAAACCCACATGCTGTATGAAGCTCAGCTGTGGGTTTTATAACCAGCTCTGTTCATTCAGTCCACGAAGAATGCTTTGAAAGCCCCAACACTGCATTTCATTGTGCACATAATCTTGTAGAGTGAAATGTGGCCATTGTCTTGTTGTTGATACACTGAATGAACTCAGTTGTCTGCAACAAGCAAATGTTGTAACTATTCAGAGAATGGCAGCCATAAGGAGGAGATTGCCAGCGTTGCGCCCGAACCCAGTAAACGAAGCAGTGGGTTTCGCACGCATTCAGATGGCACACAACTGAAAACGATCCTCTTTTGGTCTTTGTTGCACGAACAGAAAGTTGGATTTTGGAGCTGAATGCTGTCACTGTGGGAGGGGTGTGGGAGGTTTGACCTTGTTTTGTGCCATGTCAATGATCTGAGTGTAAAGGGACCCCTCATTTCCAATTAAACAGGGCTGCCTTGTTTAAAGCTGTGTTGAATTGCAAAATGATTGTGTTCCAGGGGGATTTGTGGGTTCACTGAGGTTAAATTATTACGTCTTGTAGATGTAATGACCAGCTGAGCACAAAAGGCTCGGAACTCGGCCTTTTTTATTTAGCTGGATCTTTGCATCTCTAGTACAGAACAGAAATAACATAAGCTTGTTATGGTTTAGGTCAGGGGTCTTAAACATTTTCAGCTTAAGGACCCCCAAACTGATGGAGAGATAAAGTAGGGACCCCCTACATACTATATGCGTTTACTAAAATATGTTGGAATCAGGTTAATGTGTATTTCAAGACGTTCTAATCAACCCCATTAGGGGTCACGGACCCCTCGTTGAAGACCTATGGTTTAGGTGGTGCGCTCCTATTTAGTTGGAAACAACAATGAGCAACTCAAGTCCCTGGTTTGGGCTCGTTGTGCGTGGCAGTAAACTTTATGCTACAAGCCCCTGTCAAACACATTTATACAATGCTACATACAACGCTCTCTGTATTTCGCAGTATACCATACTTTTTTAAATCTGGTGATATTCCTGTGCTGGTTCACCCAGAAATCAGTGATTGCAAGGTGGAGCAGCTAGAGCAGGGATAAGGCAGCTAGGAGTATGCTACTAGAAGAAGAAGTTATGAATATAACCTAGGTTCTACGAATTCGCTGCTGGAAGAGTGAAATAGATTTTAGGAGGCGTCCAAGACAAGTGTCTGATGTTTCAGATAAAAAAGGAAACTTTCAGAGGAAGGATCACAGTCTAAAAAAGAAAGGTCTTGCACTTGGGTTACCACTGGGGCTCGTTTACCTTGAAAACCACTGAAAGAAAAAGAAGGAATCGTAGGCTGTAATTATATGTTATATGTACACACAAACTAACGAAGGATGAAATAAAGGTTTTCCACCGCATAGCCTTAATTTTTTTTTTTGCAATTTGGACTGAAAGGCAGATCCAATTGTAGTATTAAGTATAAGGCAAGAGCACACTTTAATCCCCGTCCAAAGCGTTATTAGAAAAACTCTAAATGGGTATGAAATGGAAATAGATGCAGAATAAGAATAATCAAATTCAGTAGAAGCTAAGCTACAGAATTAGTTTAAGTTCATCGATCTGTTGTTCAGTTTATAGATGGTCCAAAGTCTCTGAGAAATGCTCGTTACGCCGCATAATTTCACAGAGCTCAAGGTGAAAATCCTGCTTTCATAATAACTGAAAATAAAAACTGAAAATAATCAAATCCTCTGATTTTACAAGTGGCAATCAGAAAAAAAGGTTTCTGGTTGATCAACCTGTTAAAAAAAGTAATATGCCATTCAATTAATTGTTTTTTTTTTCATTAAATCTATTAGTAATCAAGTAGTTCAATAGACGAAACAGGTGCTTTTGATTATTTAATTCTCACACGGTCAGTTTTGTTTCTCTGTAACGGAAAATCAGACGTTTTCTCCGGCCTGACAGACTGTCTCCTGTTTAATCCATCAGTTACACTGCGTGACCCTGACATGTTTGTCCTTTTTAAATTAGTGTATTGATTGCAGCTTTACTATAAATGACCCAGTATCTCATTATGGCTTCCAGCGCTGTCAGTGTCATTATAGATGATTAACACTTGTGCCTGCACAGCATCAAATATAAAGGGCGTCATTTTGGTAAATTAATTTCCCACTGAGCCCGGTGGTTGGGGCCGATAGTAGCAGCATTGACCTGTTACTGGGCGTTGGGATAATATTGACTTCTCCGTGTCTCTCTGTTTTATGAGAAAGAGAGTCTCACTGTGGCTGCAAAGCGCATTCAACGAATCAAAAGGAGGAGGTTTGATATGATGGCCCCGAGTAGCTGTGAATTTCTGTGCGAGTCCTCCCACTCATTTATCATCTCTGCCTTTTGCTATTAACTTTTCTTTTTTTTTCAAAACACATTTCATAGCTACGATCCTGTCCCCCCCACCCCACCCCGTAGGACCTTCCCCATCACACCATCCTCTCTGAAGCAAGCTGTTCAAGTTTTAGGTCTGAAAATAGCTTCATGATTGTTCTTGCGCAGGCTGAGGTGGTCATGCGATACCCAGGCTGTGCCGTGGAAAAGGAACAAGCCCCGCGGCTGCGATGGCATCGTCTGCTTTTTTTTTTTTTTAGTGGGGGGGCGGGCGGGTGGAGAGAAGTTGCGCCGCGGGTCAGGATGGCGAGCATGTGTCTGTGTGCGAGATGAGGGAGAACGCAAACTTAAAATCATCACACTGAGAAGGTTTGTCTCGACATTTTCCGATGTGATACGTGGTGTTGACTCATGCATGTAATTGAATGACAGAACAGTTGTCTCTTGGATCTGAGAGACTGTGATGAACGGCTGTGTTATGATGCTATGAAAACATGGTAAGCCGCTCATCAGTGACTATTCCATTCATTTAAAGGACAGTTTTTTCTCTTGTCTGCTGATGGTGGACTGCAGTCACAACACAGACACGATTCGTGTCACAAAATGAAGCACATACGGCACCATATAAACAATACACACGGCCTTCATTTAATGTACACAAATGGTTACAGATATGTTAAAGCTGCAGCCGCACCCGGCCTTTTTACTTGAAGAGCAAGGAGATTTTCTAAATCCCCGCAGGCAGCACAACGACACGAGATCTCCCCTCATTTACTCTGATCCCTGCAGGAGCGGAGGCAGTGCTATTTCAATCACTGTAGTTAAAGAGAAAATCCACGGGAAAAAACACACTGTACCTGTTTTATTCCAGTCTCAGGCTCAGTTAATACTTTCATGCAGTTTGCACCAAAGTGGCGGAATTATTCACTTTGTGTTGAATATGCAAGAGCCACATTTTCTATTGTAATTTTGACGTTTTATTTTGAAATAACTCTGAGAAGTTGTGCTGCATCTGCAGTAAAACAGTCTATTAAATGAAAATCACAACATCCCAAACAATGAAAGACTACCTCAACTTTGTCATTCATCACTCTTGCTTATTGCAATTATTTTATCATTATTATTATTCCTGCACCTTTGTAACAGAAACACATTGTTCTGTTGTTATCAGCATCTCCTCACTTATTGGCCCCAAGTGGCCATTTGAGGAACTGCACCTTTTGGCACCGATATTTCTATATGCGGGTTTGCTCCTTGATTTTACTCTAAATAGAATTTAGCCTAAAAATAAGTTGTTATTTCAGCAAATCTGCTGTAAGGGAAAGACCGATGCTGGAAATACCAGAAGATTGAAGATAAAAATATAAATGCCAAAGAAGATTATTTGATATCTCAAGGATTACTGGAAAGGCAGCAGCGCTCCCTCTTGTATTTCTGTCTGTGGTCTTGGCTTGTGTTGAGCTTATACTGTAATGCTACCGCTGGGCTCATTTCTTCTTCTTGGTATTTTATGGGGTTTTATCGGCAGTAATGAATCACAGTGATCTCTTTCTCTCTGCAGTGGCTCCCTTCCTCTGTAAGTTTAAGCAGAGTGCGGTACAACATAGAGAAAATAGTGAAATCCTGCACGCAGGAGGTGAATTCTGTACTTGGTAGGCGTTTGTTTTCTGTTTCAGATTCGCACACTGCCTCCTGGTATTTTTGGGGCCGCAGGTAACAAAGCAGAGATTTGTACTTGTCATCTGCTTCGGCGATTTCCTATTATTGCAGCCTGTTTACAGAGATGAGAAGCAGAGATTTGAAAAGCAGCACAGCTGAGATGGTTTGGTAAATGGAGTATGCCGCGAGAAATGTACTTGTGTTTGGCATCCAACTGTGTACATGTTGCCTCGCTACATTTTTGTTTTTTTAAAGCACAAAATAAATAGCAGAAATGTATCTGTCATTACTCCACAGTTTAATCTTGTGATCCTTTAGACCTCAGATTTAGCTACTTCTGAATTAAACTACCCGGCGGCATCTAAAGCAGATAAGCTATCCTGCCCTTTGACCCACCCCAACAATGAAATGTTATTTACTGATGCTACTTCTGCAGTTTGAACAATCAAATGATATGTGAGTATAATTTAGAAAACATTAAACTTAGAACGTAGTTTGCATCCATTGGATCCTTACTTGAGTGAAAGCAGTTGGAAGTCCAGCATCATGTCATCATTGCAATGCTGGACTGACCACTCCCTGAAAATAACTTTTTTTTTTAGTCATTTAGACGCAATGAGCTTTCAAGTGACATGAATTTCATCCTCAACTACATACGGAGCTTAACGTTGCCCGTAGGGTGTAGCTTTTCTCATAGTATGCAGCAAAGTGACACATCTGTTTGCACTTTTTTTTTTCCTACATAGGCATTTGAGGGCATTTCGCTAGTAAATGTAAAACAGGCCCTAAAGAACTTTGGACATGTACTGTGTAACTTTGCTTATAACCATTAAGCTCGTTTCTGCTTATTCTGGGAAGCAAAACCCAAGAAGTGATCATCATTATTTGGACCTAACTGAAAGGGAAAACTCTCTTTTTCCCAAATCGATTACGTTCATTTTTGTGAGGCGCCACCTGATAGTCGACTTGTTGTACATGGATATCTTTATCTTTACGGATAATGGTAGCGGGATGGTTTCCCTTGTCCTCCGTCTGCTGCAGCTCTGGCATTCGCCCCAAGCGCCACCTCTTTCTCTCCATCCACAGACAGACACTGTAAACAAGTATGTTTCCAATTAGCTGTCTCTGAAGTCAGCTGGCTGCTAGCGCCGATGAAAGACCAGGCTGCTGTCAGCGGCCCTTTCCTAGCTGCTGCTCTGCTCGAAAAACCGGCTTCATGAGCTTCCAGCGCTTTAAAAAAAAAAAAAAAAAAAAGGGGGCCACGGTGAGCCGAAACGTTCATTAGCTTAACTGGGTCTGTAAAGTTGGTGGGGCTCTTTTTAATTGACAAAGCAGATTGCCTCACTCATTACAGAATCTGGTTTAGCTTTGCTCTAGTGAGGCCAAACGCTCAATCAGTCCCCCTCATGAGACGCAGCGTAGAGCCAGGGAGCGGTTTCCCTCTGCTCTGTGGAGCCATAGTGTGTGTGTGTGTGTGTGTGTGTGTGTGTGTGTATGTAAATGAATGTGTGTGGCTCCTTGTAAAGAAAACAAACATAAAGTGCATGCCAACTTGTAAATGCAGCAGCTGAGTGTAAATTCTTCTCACAAGTGTGCTCATGCAATAAGATGGGAAAAGCGAACCATTATAAGCAGTGCTGTTAAATTACATTATTTTATTTTTTTTCTGGATAAACTATTATATAGTTATAGCAGTTATCGCAGTAGCCATGAACATAGAGCTCTGTAACATTATGTCCCTCTGTTTAATTAGTTATGGCATTTAAAGTATCGTGTTTAATTTTGGCGTAATTGAAAGATTTTTCAGAAGGCTGTCTCGAATTCTCAGAGGAAGCTCGGAAATAATGGAACATTAAATCATAATTTCCCCAATGGAGGCAGCTTCCGAGCTATTATTTTACCTACATGCTAATTCCGTCCCTGTGTCTTTCCGCCTCCACCCACAGACAGTCGAGAATGGGCTGTGTCCAATGCAAGGATAAAGAAGCAGCAAAACTCACTGATGACCGGGAGACCAACCTTTCGCACAACACGGGCTACCGCTATGGGTCCGACCCCACGCCGCAGCACTACCCCAGCTTCGGGGTCACGACCATCCCCAACTACAACAACTTCCACAGCGCGACGCCGCAGGCAGTGACCGTTTTCGGAGGAGTTCACACGTCCTCGCAGTCGGGCACGCTTCGTTCTCGGGGAGGAACAGGTGAGGCTGAAGGTTTGCAAGCCAGACACTGGAAAGTCCTCTCTAATATGTTAAGACCTCCGTGTGGTGCTAAATTGCTGCTGTAGAATGAATACTGGTGAAGTTTTACCAAGAATAAGGCTTTTTCTCTCTCCATAATAAACAGAAGGGTATAGATAGCAGGCACTTTGTGGAAAAGGAAAGCAAGCATTGGAAACTTCAGAGAGTTAGTGCTCCTGGCGAAGGGTACTCGTTTCCCCTCATTTCTATTCTTCATCCTAAGCTAAAATTATCAGAAGCTTGGCTGGACTTCACGTTCGCAGTTATACAGATCTAAAAGAGATATCAATCTTGTCGTTTATCTCGCTGCGTAAAAGCGAACATGGATATTTCGCACCCGATAAACTCCTCATTTATGACAGGGCGGCGCGGCGAGGGCAACACTTTTCTGCCGTTGAACAGGCTTCAAATTACAAACAGAGCAATTAAAACTGGAATAAAAGTCCAAGTTGTAAAAGCTGTAAATGTCTCCGAAGCAGACTCGCTGTCTGGCAATATACAGCTTTCAATAAAAGCCAAAACGTTGGATGAGTCTATCAGCGTTCGGGTTGTCGGGACTCTTTTGCCTCTGTTTATGTCATAATAATGTGGTTCTTCTCTTGTGTTCATTGACAGGGTGATAAATTAACAGCCGGCAGGTTAAAGGGAAACAGAATGACCTAAATTACTGCTGCTGAGAGCACCGAGGCACCGGGGAGACCAGACATTGTGGTTGCGATGCGTAGAAACGGGCCTTGCGGTCTTTCACTTAAGATTTTGGCGATGCATATAACGTGTGATGCATAAATTAACAGCATGTCTTGCTTTGGCGTCGTGCATTTTGAGCCTTTTTCTCTGAAGGTCCATGCATAGCAGCACACTGGCACGAAGGAACATTCATGTCTGAGACTGGACGGAGCGGAAACCTTTTAACCTTTTAACATGTGTGGCAGCGTGCAGGTCCCCCTACTGCAGCATCAAAGCTCCGTCCAGGCGAGATTGGGATCAAATCAGAAAATGAAATCATTTTACAGTTTTAGGCTCGTTAAGAGCTACGGGTGACTCTGGAGAGCCTTCTACGTCACGTCAGGAACATTTGATTAGCCTCTCTGATCTAGGCCTTGGCAGCAGCTCCTCACTCGTCATTTCTAGAGGATGCTGATAAGCATAAAAGTCACATTTCTGTTCTTCTGGCTGTATGATGCGCAGATAAAAGTTTTTCGTAGTTGCATATAAAACCTCCGATAATTAAAGTTATTTACTCATCTTTTAGCTCCGTTATGGTCTTCACCAACTCTTTACAATTTACTTTTTTTTTAAAACTTAAAATAGGGACCTGCTGTTGCATGATTTTTAACAAATAAAAATCTGAAGGACACTAAAATGCTCAGCTTTGGAAGAAAACAAATAACAATAAAGACTAATGTGCTATGGAGAGGAGATGTCTGAAAAGATAAAGAGTAGATTTCTGGATTGCCAAAATCTGTGAAAATTTAAAAGTTAGACATGAAGTGATTTGGAATATTACTCTGTTAAATGGCATTTTGTGTATGTGCTCTAAAAAATAAAGCAGCAGATGGGGTGTAAAGACTAAATAAAGAGGGCAGTATTTCTTATTCCCATTACATAACAGGCAGCCCATGTGTTAGACAGATGAACAAGCAGTAAAAACACAATGGAAAACACAACAGCTCACCCATGCAATTCGCCATCTACATGCAAAGTTTTCCTGTTTTCCTGCAGGGGTGACTCTGTTTGTGGCTCTTTACGACTACGAAGCCCGGACCGAGGATGACCTCAGCTTCAGAAAGGGGGAGCGGTTCCAGATCCTCAACAGCACGTAAGTGTGAAAACATCTGTATGACAACATAAAAAGGGGGTGGCGGTCGCACTTCCCTTCTTCTGTTTTTCTTCTGAATCTATGAATGTTGCGTTTGGAATGAAGTGTTGTCACCCCGGCGCAGGACCGAGAATGAAACGGTCAGGAGGCATATTTGTGAAAACAGAGCTCAGAGTGGGCGTTTCCCATGGCAACGGCTGACTGACATCTGAGAGCCGGTGTTGTGACTGTTTCACTTGATATGTGTTAGTTATAGTTGCTTGTAAATATGAATCAGTACATTAGAAATAATATATTAGAAAGGAGTCAAGGAGCACTATTGTATAAATACAGGATCTAGAGAGAGCCTTAAGTGTATTTTTTATTTAAGTGATGTACATTATAGAGTTGTGATGTTTGCCAACGAACCAAATCTATTGAACGACTCTTCAAAATGAATGATGAGAACCAGATGCAGTTGCGAGATGTTCTTTTTCCTTCTTTTAACCAGTATCTGTATGCACTTTTGTGTTGACAAAACCGGTAAAGCAAAGTGAAATATCTGTCAGATGGTATGTTGTTCAGCATAGCTGCGTCCCAAGCCGCTGACCTGGGTTCGATTCCCGGTTAATGAATTTTCCATGCAACATCTGCCTAGAGTCTATATTTAGGAATAATTCAAAGTCAGGTAGGCCACCAATAGAATATATTAGAATGTAAGTTTGAATGAATCCCACCATATCAGTCCTCCCAGTGATTAATTCACGGGTAAAATGAGTTACCCCCAGGCTGGCATCACCTGGCATCTTGAAAATAAATAAATATCAAAATGAGCCCTTTAAAAGGAACTTATCCACAATGTAAATCCCTTCTCTAACACATTGCAGTACGAAGTGGAGGACTGATATTCAGTTGATTGCAATATGCCAACTCACTGCTATATAGTATAAATTCTGCATTTGTATTACACACGGAAATCTCGCTAGGCTAGTTAGCTAGTATGTTCCAGTTGTGATTATGTGGTGACTTTCTAAATTCCTAGATGGAAAAAACAACCGAAACGATGCCCAATTCTTCACACAAATATAATGATGTGATAAAACATCTATGGAGCATCAAACCTGCCACAACAGAAGAAGAGGAAGAGGTTTCATTAACAACACTGAAGTCATTCACTGGAGGATGTCAATGGACCTTGATGGGCTTAATAAATTAACAAAAACTAATTTTAGAGTCTTAATTTGACTTGAACTTTAAAACAGATACTCAAAGACATTTTAGGCGCCTGTACGTTAGATCACGACTGCTCTGTATTGTGTTATTTATGCGCTCTTTACACTAGAGAGGCGATAAATCTCTGTGTTCACTATCTCTAAACCTTTATCTTTCTGCACCATGTGCAAATGCTGATCTATCTCTGTTTGTTCTAACGTGCATCTTTCATCCACACTCTGTCCTCCTCTTTTCAGTGAGGGAGACTGGTGGGAGGCTCGTTCGCTAACGACAGGTGGAACTGGGTACATTCCCAGTAATTACGTCGCTCCTGTGGACTCGATCCAAGCTGAAGAGTGAGTAAAACTTTCATATAGAAGAACATAGCCTCACACTCAGCCCCAGTGTTGGATAAGACACCGCGGCTTCATCAGCAGCTTCATCGTCATTAATATTGTATAACTCATCTCACTGTGGTTTTGTTAAATGTGACAGTGGCACGCACATTACAAGCATACTATCTGAAACGCATTTGAAACAAAGATTACACCTCAGGGTTTGAATATTATTTTTTTTTCTGCAGCTGGTATTTTGGTAAATTGGGTCGAAAGGACGCCGAGAGGCAACTGCTCTCCAACGGCAACGCCAGGGGCACTTTCCTCATCCGTGAGAGTGAAACAACCAAAGGTACTCAGACTGAGTAGCATCTTAACAGGCCGGCATGTCGAATGCTTTTAAACTTCAGTAAAACGGACAGATGTGTTTGTGAATTATTTATGGAGAAACTTATAATAGAATCATCACACCAACACGGTGACGTAAAATTTGGCTTGATATTATGTCACCAACTGTGTTCCATGTTCATTGCCCTAGATCTCCTGCATAATGTACCGTACACGCTGATCAGACATAACATTATGACCACCTGCCTAATATTGTCCATCAGAGAATGGACGTGGGTCTTCTGAGGGTGTCCTGTGACTTTGGGTCATATGGGTTGAGGGGAGGGGGCCTCTGTGGATCAAGCTTGTTTTGTATGTGTATGTGTGTGTGTGTCTGTGTCTGTGTCAGACTAAATCCAGTTGGGAATGGCTGCTGCCATCAAGGAGTATCATTGCTGTGAGGTGGGGGTGCCTGGTCTGGTCTAGGTGAGTGGTATAAGTAACATCCACATGAATGCCAGGTCCAAAATTTTCCCAGCAAAACACTGTGTAGTGATTTACTTCTCGCGTCAGTGGTCATAAGGTTATGCCTGATCAAGATCCAAGATCACTTTATTGGTCCAAGAGTCACAAGATAAGAAAGAACATATATGAACAAGACATAGACATAAGAATAAGAATAAAAATGAAATAATAAAATGAGGTAGAAGTAAAAAAAAATACAAAAAATGTACAGTCCAATTTACATGAGATATAGAAACATTTTAGCTTAAGTGTCTCAATATGTGGTCAATATATGCTTAGCTAAAGTGTCTCAGTGTATGCTTAGCTAAAGTGTCTCAGTGTAAGGTTAGCTAAAGTGTCTCAGTGTAAGCTTAGCTAAAGTGTCTCAGTGTAAGGTTAGCTAAAGTGTGTCAGTGTAAGGTTAGCTAAAGTGTCTCAGCAGTGTAATGTCTCAGTGTGTGCTTAGCTAAAGTGTCTCAGTGTAAGGTTAGCTAAAGTGTCTCAGTATATGCTTAGCTAAAGTATCTCAGTGTAAGGTTAGCTAAAGTGTCTCAGTATATGCTTAGCTAAAGTATCTCAGTGTAAGGTTAGCTAAAATGTCTCAGTGTAAGCTTAGCTAAAGTGTCTCAGTGTAAGGTTAGCTAAAGTGTCTCAGTGTATGGTTAGCTAAAGTGTCTCAGTGTAAGGTTAGCTAAAGTGTCTCAGTATATGCTTAGCTAAAGTGTCTCAGTGTGAGGTTAGCTAAAGTGTCTCAGTGTGAGGTTAGCTAAAGTGTCTCAGTGTAAGGTTAGCTAAAGTGTCTCAGTGTAAGGTTAGCTAAAGTGTCTCAGTGTGAGGTTAGCTAAAGTGTCTCAGTGTATGGTTAGCTACAGTGAAAGGTTAGCTAAAGTGTCTTGTGTGCAGATGTGCGACAGACAGTCTAATCAGCCAGACTGTTAACCGTTAGAGTTGTCTATTCTAATGATGGGATGAACAATAAGTGTAAATATTGAAATTATGTCAATCCCTCACACACGGTTTGTATCAGAAAACAACTCGGTGTGTGTGTGTGTGTGTGTGTTGCCAGATCTGTGACTTCTGTTCTTTATGTGGGTTCCAGGGGCCTACTCTCTCTCCATCCAGGACTGGGACGACATTAAAGGAGATCATGTCAAACACTATAAGATTCGCAAACTGGATAATGGCGGCTACTACATCACCACCAGAGCCCAGTTTGAGACACTCCAGCAGCTGGTTCAGCACTACTCTGGTGAGTTTTTTTTTTTTTTTTTTTTTTTTTTCAAAGAATGTTTCCATACATTCCTCATTTGGTTTAAACTACGTGCTCCATCCAGCCAGGGCTGCAGGGCTGTGCTGCCGACTGATCGTGCCGTGCCACAAAGGCATGCCTCGTCTGACTGACCTATCCGTCAAAACCAAAGACGTGTGGGAGATCCCGCGAGAGTCGCTGCAGCTCATTAAACGCCTCGGCAATGGCCAGTTTGGAGAAGTCTGGATGGGTGTGTATCTTTTGGCACAAGTAAAAAATGGGACAGCTGTGAGTAGCATTGCTCAACAACTCAATGAGAGATGCTTCAGTGAGGAAAGCCTCATATTTTACCCTAAAAAAAAAATGTATTCATTTTAACTGGAGAAACTGTTTTGTATTTCTCTGATTGGATTGAGGGGTTGAAAGGCCCTTTAGGTTAATTAAAGCTTGGTATTTATGGTTTAGACACATGTTCTTTTAGGTTTTTTTTGAGTTCAGTAAAACGTAATTGATCCCACATTAGGCAGTAAAATGCTCCACATGTGCCTTGTCTGCAAAGACAAACATGTTGTTGGTTCTTCAAGCATGGATTAAGTTAGATCCCAGGATAAATGATTTACAAATCATCAACTTCTAGTTACAATTAAACGTAAATACAAGCTATTAAAAATATTTCTATATACTGAGAATAGCTGTTTATGTTCCCATTTATGTACTTTGCATTTAATTTTATACTTTTTAACTGTACATGTATGTTACTATGCCTTGGTTAGTTATGTTCTACATCTTCTAGTGACTATTCTTTTTACCAGTTATATACAGATTTAGTTATTTAAGCTAACATAAGCCATTTCAAAGTAACTAATAACATAGATTTCAATCTCACGTTATAATTAATCTTTATTTATACACTGAAAAAATCCTCAGAACAGAGAGAGAGGAAGTAAACAACAAAAGCAAAAGCACTGCCATCCTTTACTATTGAAGTCTTTAAGATATCAACCATTATCATTTGTAGATCTACCTCGAATATACATATATATATATATATATATATATTTATATATTTTATTTTTTTTTGTCAGGCACATGGAACGGCACCACCAAAGTGGCCGTGAAGACCCTGAAGCCCGGCACCATGTCACCGGAGTCCTTCCTGGAGGAAGCCCAGATAATGAAGAAGCTCCGACATGATAAGCTGGTGCAGCTCTACGCCGTGGTGTCCGAAGAACCCATCTACATCGTCACTGAGTACATGAGCAAAGGTAGCCGGTTGAAGGGACGCTATCAATTTTACATGCGTGCATTCTTGCACACACCTACGCCATGTTTACATAATTTATACATCTGCGTGCGCTGTGCAGTATGTGTCCTACTTAGCGGCATGGCGCTCAGCCCCATGTCCACATACAGAACTGTAGCAGTTTAGTAAGTGAAAGGAAAAATAAGGAGCTCTTCAGTTGCCACAGTGATGCATAATAAATAAATATCTGAGCCAAATACAACATTAGATAAAATGGCTTTTCCTCAGTTTTGATCAAATCTGAGTTCGGGGGGGTCAGGCTGCAGTGAGTAACTCATTTTATCTCTTTCTTCAGGGAGTTTACTTGATTTCCTAAAGGATGGAGAAGGACGAAGCCTCAAACTGCCAAATCTAGTGGACATGGCAGCTCAGGTATGTTGTTCAAAAGTACACTTTGGATTCATAAGCAGAGACGTCGGCGTTGTTTTTTTTTTCTTTCCAAGAAGTTAATTCACTTTAATCGTCCCCAGCTGTTACCAATTTATTCGTTTTAGCTCCCCGTTGCTCATTTACAGCCATTTCCATCTTGATGCCATGCCAACTTTTGGGGTTTCATCAGACAAACTCTCACTGAAACAGACAAAATTGCTGGTGTTTTAGAAGTTTAAACTCAAGTGCACAAAATCCATGTAATTCGTGTAGCACTTGGTTGTTTACTGAGATTACAGGCATCTGCAGAGTATCAAATACAGAGATTTGGCCTTCAAAGTGGAACCACTCGAACGTTATTTTGTTCTGACTCACCACTTCTTCTGAGTTGATCAGGAACCGCGGACGAGACTGGGGTTTATTTAGACAACGTGGCAAATCTGTTTATAGAAATCTGATAGAATTTCTGTAAACCTACATGAGCGCGCTGCTTAGCACAGATTTAATGACCTTGAAACTGTTGAGTGATGTGATGTTTAATGGAAAAAATAACTCAATTTCCCAGGTGGCAGCGGGCATGGCGTACATCGAGAGGATGAACTACATACACAGAGACCTGCGTTCTGCCAACATCCTAGTCGGAGACAGCCTGGTGTGCAAGATTGCTGACTTTGGTCTGGCCCGGCTCATCGAGGACAATGAATACACAGCGAGACAAGGTACGCCTGTTGGATTGGGTCACACAAACGATTCATAAATCCGTCAACAAGTTCTACTGGTTTAAAGCATAAATTTACCCAATCATGTGACACCATTAAAGTCTACCACTGTGTGTCACCTTTATGGCAACATCTGACCCAATAAAGAAGTCACCGATGGAGACATTAAGTAGTATTATATGTTCTCTATATAAAACTTGACTTAGTGCTATTTATAAATATATATTGTTATTATAATTTTGCATTATGCACAGTTTCAAATATACATTTTTTATTCTGTAGTTGGCTGATGGGAGGGAGCTACATGAATAAAGTGCTGTTTTCTGCCTCCATTTATAAAATATGTTGGATTCATGTTAATGTGGAATGTGGAAAAAAAATGTATAAAAAATGTCTAATCAACCAAACATTTTGACGTCCCCCTGCAGCACCTCTGACCCCCTGTTAAAGACCTATGTTTTATGGTGTTTTACAGTTTGTAATTTCCTCTCTAGCATTTTTAAAAATTGATGACTCATCTTGCACATTTACTAATTTTGCCTCCAAATGCAACGCTTCTTTATGATTTTATGAGCTTGCCTGAGACTTATCATGTTTTTAAGTTATGTTAAGTAGCAAAATTTAAACAACCAACGAAATCAGGAACTGCTCATACATACTGTAATTGTGTGTGTCTTAGCTAGCTAAACGCTAATGCTCTTCATTGCAGTTTATCTGGATTTTGACAGAATATTAGATTAACTTGTGACTTTTGTACATATCGTTTCTCTCCAGTTTCCAACCACTACATCTTGTGAAATCCTTGTTGTCAGAGGAAAAAGTTGGCGGGTTGGCAGATGGCTCATTCCATTTAGTCAGTTCCAAAACACACAGAGGCACACGCACACTTTTTTCAGGCCGGCACACGAGCGTGAATTTGTCTTGATGAAACCAGTGGAAAACGAGAGCACGCGTGGTTAAAGCGTGGCACAAAGACAGCAGAAGAGTGCCCTTAACGGAGCACTTGCTGTACACGAGAATCAATCATGTCACCAGGATTGTTGTTGGAGGTTTGAGGAGGAAGTGGTTAAACCTTGAATCACTCAAAGTGTCACCCCCCCCCCCCCCCCCGAGTCAGACATGAACTACACCAGGAGGAGTTCCAGACTCCATTAGTCACTCTGTCAACACATTCAGTCACTTATTTGTTAGCAGTTTAAGTGTTTACTTGGTCGACCTGAGCCAAGTGCAAACCGAGACAGACGCAGATAATGGAATTTTGTTTCTGTTTCTCCCTGGTATGTCTCTGCACTAATAAAGGACAAATGAAGGAAGGAGTTGAGACAAGATCGACCTACTTACTCTTTAATTTTGGTTGTTGCTTTATTTCTGTTTGTATTTCTGCAGGAGTCGCAGCAATAAAACAATCTGAATTTGTCTTAGGTGCAAAGTTCCCCATAAAGTGGACGGCTCCCGAGGCTGCGCTCTACGGGAAGTTCACCATCAAGTCCGACGTGTGGTCATTCGGCATCCTGCTGACGGAGCTGGTCACCAAGGGCAGAGTCCCCTACCCAGGTGAGACTTTTAAAATATGTGGATTATGTAATCGCGGGAGATTGTTTACATTAGATGTTCCTGCGCGAGCGCCTCAGCCCGATGGGATGGTAGGCTGCGTATGCTAAAAAAAGAGACGCACGTTGCATAATGTACATTACACTGTACATTATGCAGAGAAATGTTCCCAGACGGCTGTGTCAACATGCGAAATGTTCCTGTTTGTCTGCCATTTCTGACATCGTGTTCCTGGCGTTTAAACGACTCTTATCAATCACGATATACGATCATGTACATAAAAAAGTATTTAAAAAATGCCCTTTACACTGGTATAAATTGGCGATAAAATGAGATGATTGCTGTAGATAGGAAAATCTTTTGTGAGCGTGATACACAGCTGATAATTACAAGAAAAGAGAAAAACTATGAATGAGGTCAAGCAGAGTGAGTCGAGGATGTGAATTTCTCCGTGCGCTCCTCTCCTCTCTCCAGGCATGAACAACCGTGAGGTGCTGGAGCAGGTGGAGCGAGGCTACCGGATGCCGTGCCCGCAGGACTGCCCCTCGTCCCTGCACGAGCTGATGGTGCAGTGCTGGAAGAAAGACCCGGAGGAGAGGCCCACTTTTGAGTACCTGCAAGCCTTTTTGGAGGACTACTTCACTGCCACCGAGCCTCAGTACCAGCCAGGGGATAACCTCTGAGCAGCGCCGCCCCCTCCCGACATAGCATTTCCCAAGCTTTCCACCAGAGGGAGCCAGACACCTCTCATTCTCTCTCTCATACTGTGGCTGTAAAGGTCTAAAAAGCTATCGACTGACTTCTTGACTTCCAGGCTTCACGCAAACGGGAACGAAGAGTTGAGACAGCAAACTGACTATCAAATCGAAGGAGGTTTGGGAACGGGGTTAGAAAATGACTGCCATGGCTGAATGACATGAGTTGTGTTGTGTAACTTGTATGTATTGTAAATATGAATTGCTTGTTTACTTATGTTTTTAGTTTCATTTTATATTACTTTTGATAATTTGGAAACGTGTGGATTTCGGTTAAAGTTTGTTTCGGGTTTACGGCTCGCAGAGGAACGCGTGAGGCTCACGGACGGAGTTACAAATCTTGACATAATAATCTGAATGGTCGTAGGTAGGTAGAGTACGGTGTGGACGGAGGTGAATTTTTTTCTGGGAGTCCACCGGCCTTTTTTACAAGGTTAATATAAAGATACTTCTCAAGGAACTTAGTTGTACTATAACACCTGTTCTTGCCTTTTCATGTTTAGTAATATTCTTATAATGTAAGGGAATGCCTTCATGCTTTATGTACACTAACTTAGTGCATCATGGACTCTTCCACCCAAACCCAAGCTGCACTGATATTAAGTGCATTCATCGCATTTCAGCTTTCGGCCAATGATTTTTAGATCAGCTTAAAGTAACTTTTAGTTGGGCTTTACGTAGTTGAAAAACTCCAACATTGTTCAGCTGACTGCTTAGTATACTGATGATATTTTAAAAATGTATGTTGCATAAATGTATGGCAGCAGGCTCGTCTTTTTGCTTCAGCGGCCCGACAAACAAACAAACTGCCACTTACAAGATGGGAATGAAGGATATGTGTCTGTGTTTGTCCCTCCATAACGTGTATTTGGAAATAACATGTCGTTTTACGAGACCAAATGTCTTTTCATTTTATTGTTTCATTTCGGTTTTCTGCCGTTCCAACGCGTTGCTTCATGAATAAGTGGTTTTTAGTTTTCACTTTTATTTTAGCGTTTCATCATCCTCGTCACAAATGTGTCTCTCCGGGTGAGATGGTGTAACCACGAACAGTGCACCTTTTCTCTGTTTTTTCTTTCAGTCGGAGGCAAGTCGGGCAGAAACTTTGATTTTTTTTCATGTTTTTAATTTTAATTCAGTAGATACACAGAACGTTTTTGGTCTCTGCATTATTTATTGTCTCTGTCTGTTACTCAGCTGGTTTTGAAATAAACAATCTTGCCATTATGATGCTGTCATCTACCACTGTTCATAAAAAAAAAAAATTAAAAGCTAGATAAAGTGCTAAAAAGCTGACAGCGGGAATCCATCACCCTTCTGTGAGCACTAGAGCTGAAATGTGCGATGACTGACTGTTTTTGGTTTTTGCCTCAGGGTGATCTTGACTCCGAGACAACACTGCTGTCCACATGCAAATAGGTAGAAAAAAAGCTGCATTTACAATAGCAGAGGAAGGTAAATATTTGCTTCTTGCACTTACTGAATTTCCTTTTTGACTAAATCCACTAACTGGGTGTGTGTGAATATGTGCTCTCTGTAGCATTTTGCTTGACAATCCCGACGCTTTAAGGTCTTTAGCCTGCACTCCTTCTAAACACCTTGTTTTAAAAGATAAAATCCAGGAGCGAGTCTCCCATTTTGAATGTTATTTCACTCAGCTAAACTTTCCTGTCCGGTCTGACTGTGCAACACACCCCATTCTTGGCTCTGATTGGATGCCGCGAAGAATTTGCATATAGGCTGCTGCGCACACAAGCCTCTGCACCCACAGCAGTAAAGAATCCAGGAGTGAGCAGGTATGACACACTTTCAATTTAGGCTGAGCCTTCTTGGCCTTGCTATGCAAAAGAAAATGTTATAAATGCATGTATTTCCGGGCGCTGTTGGAAAATCTTTCAAAATTTCAGCCTCATATTAGTGAAATAATTTCTCATTTCATCTGTTTTCTGAATAATCTGTAACGCGTTTCTTCTTTGCTACTTCCAGGGTTCTTTACGTGTATAAGAAAGATGGAGAAATCTGAAAAAGAGTTTTCTACCACAAATGAGATGGAAAATTTCCTTCAACCTATGACACATGAAGTAGCCGTGAATCAGAGACGTCATGCTAATCCGCAGCGTGATAAAGGAGCACCGACCTGCTACATGGACGCAGACTACCTCCACCACAGCCTGTGCAGAGGTGAACAAGCAAGCCAGGAACTCAGGACGGAGTCGACTGGTGTTGCGCCGCACGTCGATTTGACGCAGCACAGAGGACCAGAAGGTAGAGGGGCGACTTCTGCCAGGATGAACCTCCATCATCAACCTCCTCAACGCTGTGATCCTCCTCCTCCTCCTCCTCCTTCTCCTCCTCCTCCTCCAGAAAGCCTGCCGAGAGACACGAAGGGAGAGTGCTCTTGTTGGAACTGTGGACCGAAGCAATATGGAACAACACAACCTGCAAATACAGACAGAAGCAGGTATATGTGTGTTTGTGTAAAAGAAAATCAAAAAACTCAAAGAGTGGGTTATAGATCGAGTACGTTTTAAAAATCCAACCACAAAAAAAAGTCTGTTTTTTAACATTCAGAGCCGAGGAAGAATACAGTTCTCATCTTCAGAGTGAAGCAGAAGTGGAACTTGAGGCTCCTTTGCCTCTAAAAGCCGACAATGAGTGGCAACACTACAGTCCATCTTTACTTCCTCACAACTACATGCACAACTATGGTAAGGAAAACTGTTTCTTGGTTATAATTTTGTGCAATATGTTTTTGATGAAGACAGCTAGTGACTTTTGTTTAAGGAAGTGCCATTTTTAATTGCCTTTACTTTCTCATTTATCTGCAATGGTGGAAAAGTATTAGTAACATTGGTGAATACTAGCAAAAATTAAGACACAGTATTAAAGTAAAAGTTTATTATTATAGAGTTTATGACATGATGTTATTAATACTGAAGCTGCTATTACTGCTGAAGGTGGAGTTAGTTTGGATCATCTTATATACACTGATCAGCCACAACATTAAAACCACTGACAGGTGAGGTGAATAACATATCTAATGTCATTGCAATCCAGCGTTCTGTTCGGATTAATGTGGATGCTACTTAGACACGTACACCTTAAGTGTAATTTATGCTGACCAGGCACCACCACCCCACAGCACCAGCAGAATAAAGTGGCTTGACACAACGCTGTGAAAGAACAGCTCATAAAACATGAAAAACAGCCCAAGGTGTCGAGTCCCCAGATCCTAAGCCTGATCCACAGAGGCCCCTCCCCTCAACCCGTAACATGCAAAGGCTCCCGCTACCAACATGAATAAAAAATTAAGACACATGTTTTCAGCTTTTGGCCTTTTCCTCTAATTTTTCAGTTTTTGGTAACATACAGGATTGTTTGAACATTTATTAATATTTAATCACGTGAGAGGTTTAGAAGGAGAAAATCACTGTTTAGTGGATGGACATTGTAAATGTGTGAAAATTCTCTCCATTCTTTAAAGTAGCTACACCAGCCGAATAAAACTACCAGAATCTTTTACACCACTGCTTATGCCATGCTGATGCCATACAGATGTTATGCTAAATTTTAATATTATTTTCTAAAATAACACTTTAAACTAAACATAACACTAAAATAAGATTTTAGTTGGAAAACAACTAAGGAATAGATGTAAATATCTATAATAGGTATAATAGGTGGCAGTTGTAGTGGGATTAATCTAATTGGTCGATTGATAGGCACACGGCGGCCTGGTGGCTGCATTGAGGGGGGTGACACTGGAGTTCACTGTTAAGCCTCCATGAGATGTCGTGGGCCTAACTTAACGAAACATCGGTGAAGGGAGGTGCCCACTTGAAAACCCCAATGATGTGCCGCACACTGCACCCTGCCTACTGTTGTTGGCCAGGCTTGTTAGCTGGCGTTTTCTCGTGTGTTACTCCTGAAACCACCTCTCATTACCTCCGGCTGTGGACTCGGCTATGTAGCTGGTGTCTGGTTGTTTCTTATTTCTGATATAGGCAGAAGGAAGAGATGTTTGGTTGGAGTGTGGTCACATTCCCATATGCTGCTAGTGGCTAGGCTTATTAGCTGGTGTCTGATAGTGTTTTATTTCTGATCCTGGCAGAAGGGAGCACCTCTCATTACCTCATGCTGTTGACAGAGGCAGAAGAAAGAGATGTTTGGTTGGAGTGTGGTCACATTCCCATCATTTCTTACCTACTGCTAGTGGCTAGGCTAGTTAGTAGCCGACCACTGGTCTGCTTGTTGGTTCTCTTCTCCTTCTCTTCTACTTTGAATCACCAGCTTTAATAGTGTCTAAATTGTGAAATTAATTAAAAAATGTAAAGTTGTAGTGCGATTGACTGTACCAACAGATTTGAAAAACAGATTTTTACAGATATCTCTTACTGCCAAAGAAAAGAGAGGTAAATGGGTCGCTGCTTTACCAAGAAACAACTGGAATCCAGGCACAGAAACATGGTGTTGTGATTCACATTTTGTGTCAGGTAAAATTAATTTATGCTGTATTTTTTGATGAAGTCATACTTTAAGTCACATTAGCATCTTTTATTTAGCGATTTATCATAACTGAAATTAACTAAAACTGACTAAAACTAACTGAAACTGAGTTTAGTCCACTTTTCAAATCCATACTAGCTCGCATGGATCATTGTGGAGTCCAGTCTTCCTTAATTTGATCTGATAATCCACATATTCCCCGGTTTCACTGTATTTACTAATGCATTTCACTGTTTGTTTTTTTCCCACACAGAAGAGCGTGGCCTCCCACGGCAATGACGTCAATGCATGCTCTCTAGGTTATTATTTCACGTGAGAAAGAAAGCATGTCCTTAATATGACTTATATTCTTAATTAAAAAACTGTCAAGCTGACACTTGCATGAGAGTTAAGCCCAATGAAAAAATTGCTGAATCATTTTTGTTGGCAGGAGACTTGCTCCGCTCTGCATGGAGCACAGTATCATAGAGAAGAGTCATTCACCTGTATAGTTTATCACTCTATGAACTTAATACTTCTACAGGAAAAGGTTGGTTGAATCTCAGCCCAGTCAACGGATACCCACCTCATCCATGTTACCAATCAGCTCCCTGTCAGCACAAAGGTCCCTGGAGTTACCTTCAAAACTGGTAAATCACTCCTGAAGACAAATTCCAAGATATACCTTTACTGGATGTGAGGCGTGTCCTTTTAAAATATCAGTTTCTAAGCACAGGATACAGCCTTTATTTTATTTATTTATTTATTTAATTTTTTTCTCGCTGCTTCAGCATCCAACCACATGGCGGCTTTATGTACGACAGAGTGGCTCAGGGAAGCGTCTCGGTGAACGTGCCCCAGTTCTCCACTCCTCCGGTGGAAGGTGTTTCGCAGGTCAGAGTGCTGAACCTGAACACGGCAGGAGCAGAGGAATCTGGCTCACATCCACAAGACAAAAGAAAGACTATCAGTCTCCCCGATGAGTGCCGTGAGTTAATTTGTCTTCACAAAAAGGAATGTGGTCATGTTTTGCGTGTTCAAGGAAACCATTGAACACACAATTTGTCAAACGTGTTGTAATGGAGACAAGTACTTCAGGTGTCACTCATTACCTTTGAATTATAGGTGTCATCCTTCAGTAAGGGTCTGATATTAATAAATGTCTTCCCTAAAAAAAAAAAAAGGTGATAAATATGTGTGAATGTATCCAAATAAAGGATCCAAGCAAGTTGTTAATTTTCTTTCTGGCACAATAATGGAGCCGGTTTGATAATGATGACTCATGATCATCATGAATCATCAACATTTATTTTATTTTATTTTATTAATTATTTAATTTCCACAATCTATTGTGACATGACAAGCAAATTATTATTTTAACAAAAAAAAACAAAGCCATAATTTCTTTATTCATGGGCAAACTTAAATACTCTACTATACATTGGTGCAGATGTGCCCATGTTGTGAGCATGCTTATTTCCATCCACAGACGCTTCAGAAAGTTATTTCTAAAGTAAAAGAAATAACAGATAAAGAACATAACCGGTCTTCACAGTGTCACCAAATCATGAAAAAGCAGCAGCGCTGCAGTAATTATCTCCATATTCTGATTATTTGGATTTAATGGTCTCCTCTCTTCTCAGGAAACGTTTTCATAACTTACTCTTCGGACTTGTCCTCAGAGATGATGCCCTTCGTGGACTTTCTCACCAAGCAAGGCTTTCGACCAGCTGTGAGCCGCTGCGTATTAAAACCGATGTCTTATGATTCCTCTAAAAATCACATGAAATGTTCAGCTCCTTACTTTAATTTCACAGATTGATCTATTCGACAACCCCGTTAGACTCATGGACATCAACAAGTGGAAGGACAGCTACCTAAAGGATGTGAGAAAAGCACAGATTTTGCATATAACTTTAGTATTTAAATCTAGATTTACACTTTTATTTACATATTATTTCCACGCTCTGTTCCTGAATCTGCTCTTTATTTAATCTTTGTTTAGCTCCTTTTTCATAACCATTGTGTATTTATGAAGTGCCTGACATATGTGTTTTTTTTTTGTTGTTTTTCAGCCATCCACCCTGATTATCATCGCCATCAGTCCGAAGTATAAGTCAGACATTGAAGGATCTGTAGTGGACAGCCACGGTCTGCACACTAAATATATCCACTCAATGGTGAGGAGGAATCAGTGGTCTCATATTGTAGTAGTGGTGCTATATATATATACATGCAGAAAATACTCGATATTGATTAGTCTCCAAATTAATAGTAAATCAATAATTAACTTGTAGCTACAGGTGTTAAATAGAAGGACATTTATCTCTGAAGTGTGATGAAGTGAATACACAATGTTGGTGGTATCTCATAATTTGCATACACCACCTCAGTCAATGTGCTCTTGGTTTGAATGATACATAATCACGAGAAAAACTGCTAATAGGTAATAATATTGTAAATCTGATTTTTGCCAGATGCAAAATGAATTCATCCAACAAGGCAGTCTGAATTTCAGATTCATCCCTGTTCTCTTCCCCAATGCATCTCAGGTCAGATCTCTTTTTTTTTTTTCCTACTATATTTCACACCATTTCCCCCAAAGTTCATTACTGCAAAATAAAATCTTTGCAATCTCTGTGCAGAATCATGTCCCGTGCTGGCTGCAGAACACGCGTGTTTACCGCTGGCCGCAAGACGCAGAGGATTTGTTACTGCGGTTGTTGAGGGAGGAGCGATACGTCCCTCCTCCTGTACCCGTGGAGCTCACCCTCATCATCAGGCCTGTGACCACGAGTGCTGCTGCAGACACGCTGTGAAAACTCACGCGAGTCTGTGCATGTGCTTGGCGTCTGAACATGTTCTATAGAGACACTGAGTAGCTTGTGTGTTTTCATATCACTGACGGTTTTGAATTTTTGTCACGTCTGAATAAAGTCTTTTCTCCATGTAACTGGGCACACTTAAATTCTTGATTGTAAGTGGACCTGGTTTGGTTTTCAAACTAAATTCAACACCAAACGTTCTCACACTAGGATTCAATGTCATTTTACTGAGAGAAACTTTTCCCAAATTAGCATATAGACCGTGCTTTCCCCTCTTTTTGTTGTTTTGAGCTACAAGTTCAAAGGCTATTTGAGGTCGTCAGCGTGTTCGTTAATTCTTCTGAAAAACCACCATACGACTTCTTGTTATCAATTTAAGCTATTTCTTCAAAAATGTATTGGAATATAGAAATACGTGCGCATGGACCTTGTCTGTTCACTTAGTCTTGGCCAACGTCCCAGAGAAGGATGATTTGCATATAGTAACACATCTTTATATTAGTTTCAATACAATGAATATGACTGGTTGTCTATAGGTTGGGGGAGTTGTGGTTTAGACTTAACTCTCCCATCGTTGGTGGTCAGGCCGGTCCCGACCTCTAGCCACTCAGGTCCTCCAATCCCTGGAGACAGCGCCCTAGAAGAAAAAGAGAAACTCCTTCCTACCTAACCCTCCCCAACACCTATTTCCTCCCTCCTGTGATCAATCTGCTTTCAAACAACGCCCCTATTGTTCTCTGTCTCGCATGCTTCTGGGTGAATCCCTTTTCGTTATGGCAAGGTCAGCTACTTGTTTGTATCCCCTTATTTGAGGCCCTCAGACGGATGTTCCATGCATCTGACTGCCCATACCACTGTCATGAGACTGTCTTACTGTTGAGCATAAATATGTTATTAGTCAGTTGATCATATGTATGTTATTAGTTTGTTGATCACGTCATAGTTCACATCTCTAATATGAATCACATGTGGTTATTGATTATTCCAGTGTTCACACATCTAGTTCTAGTCACTTCTATGTGCTTAAAATGTTAGTACTGTCAATACCCTTATTTCTAAATATTAATCTTAAGAAATCTATACTGATTAGTCCACATCTAAATGTTAATAAAGAAGATGTTACAGAGCAGCCTTAGTTAGCCTAGGCCTAAGGTAAGCAATATCTCAGAAGGCTAACATGCTAATTAAGCTAGTTAACATTAACTACTGTACATTAGCATACTAGCCTTGACCTTGTTAGCATTTGATGACACATTACAGGCAGAAAAGCTATATTTCAGGAGGCTAACATGCTAATTAAGCTAGTCAACATTAACTACCAGAGATTAGCATCTTAGCATTGACCTTGTTAGCATTTCATGACACATTACAGGCAGAAAAACTATATTTCAGAAGGCTAACATGCTATTTAAGCTAGTTAACATATAACTACTGAATATTGGCATGTTAGCGTTGACCCTGTTAGCATTTAATGACACATCACAGGCAGAAAACAGGCTGTTGGCTCCAAGTCTGGATTTCTGTTGTCAATATGCATTTAAATCTTTTAATTAATTATATACACTGCTTGTTTAAATCTGTTTCTTGGATGTATTGGTCATGCAGTGAACACAGTATTACCAAGAGAACGGTCTGAGTTGTTGCACATTGCAAGTTAATATTGGGGCCATTGGTGAAGGATTTATGAAATTAGTAGCATATGGACATGTTTTGAGGCTGGCCAGTTAAACAAAAGTGAAAGACAAATAAACATAATTGATGTTATAAAATGATGATGCTGCTGCTCAATGGCATGGCTTTTTGTTGGCCATTCCTCATCTGATTTGGCTCATGATTTGTTGTTTGGTTGGGAAACACAAGTCAGACAACCCGCAGGAGTGTCCGATACGACCAACTGATGCTACACACCCTTCAACCGCCAAAAAAGGCCTGCCAGAGCGGCTGGTGCACAGAGCTCCAGCTAAGAATAACCTAGGCTTTCTCTGGGGATAAAGTTACGTTGAAGCCTCCCTACTCTCTGCTCTGACCTATACCCATGTGAGGCACCAATAACACTGGGTGGGATACTCTGTCTGTTCCCCTTCACCCTACCCAGCCCTTTGCTTAGCTTTGCTCTTTCCTCCCCTGCGTTGCTTCCCTTTGCCCCTCCGTCCCCAGACCCCCCTTTATTCAATGCTGCCTCACTGGCAGCTCCAAATTTCCCAACAGCTGCAATTCATACTTGATTTTCCATTTTCTTCTTGTTTTTCATCTTGAAGAAGTTCGACCTGTGCTTGGCACAGGTAAGGACACAAGCCTGTTAAGTGAAAATGGAATAATTTACTAACTGGGACATTTAAAAAAAAAAAAAAATTGATACTGATTGGATTTACTGAAGCTGTCAACTTAAAGGACCGTACTGTAAATAGTCTCTACATCACCATGGCTGAAGGTAGGATTGATTCACTTGTACTCATAAGCTCTGTTGTTCGGATTACCTGCATGTAACTGCTTGAAAACATTTTTCAATAACACATGCTATGTGATAAATAAATGGCAATGTTTTCACAAGCTGCGTCGTCTTAGGAAGACGTGTTGAGCACTGGTTGCTATAAATACAAGATATCACGTAGCAGAGTGTTAGCATTGCTCTCCTGTGACAGACTTCTGGAGAGCTGACCTCTGAGTTTTCAGTTATGGCGGAAGAAGAACTCTTTGCATAAATACAAATGACCAAATCAGTATTGTAAAAACTTTACTACAGTTAAAAGCCATGCATTGAGAAGTATTCATAGCACACTTATAGTGTAAGTATTTCACAATGGAGACAGAGCTGCTTATATCTACTTTATATTAATTATTTTTTATTTGTTTGTTAATCCTATGTGTTTCCTTGACTTCAGTGATTGATTTTAATTTTTGAGCGTTTTATATGTTTTTTTTTTTCTTTTCTTTTTCGATGAAATATTCGAAACTTTCAACTCTTGGAAAAAACCAAACTGAAAAAAACATCTTATGTGAATCAACATGCTTCATCTCTCATCACTTTCTCGTGCCAAAACACTCCGGGCAACTGGTTCAAATTTATGTGCTACATGTAATATGTTAATCTGTTTGTACAGCTGCCACAAACGTTGTGAGCTATTTAAATATGTTCCATTGGTAATTTTTGTTTCATTCATGTAGTATAGTTTTCTTCAAGAATTAGCACAAATGTGTGGTGATCCTGGTTCATTTAAACTGAATGTAGTGGTTGTTGGGAGCTTCTTCTCAACCCCCCACTTGTAAATGAGGAAGTCAGTCATAAGTTTGGCATCCTTAGACTACAATTACAGTCTGTAGGTGTCTCTTGGCACCAAGTACAGCAATACAAACACTCTCTTACTCGAATTACTGACGAGGAGAAGGCTTCACTTTCTGATCTTTTTTTAAAAAAAAAAGCTGTTACAAAAAGAAGTTACAAATACATTGATGTTTAGAATGGAAACAAAATAGGGACGGATAAAATTCAATAAATACAAGATTATACACAATATTTGTGGATAATCTGTAAATCATTTGATCCTGAATGAGATATCCTCCATCTGTCATGGTTTAGCAGCAGACTTTTTCCACAGTGACTAGTTGTTGCTATCATTAAATGAAATTCTGCTGTAATATTGTTAATGAATTACTGAGCCACATCTTCGTCCTATAGGGGCGGTGTGATCCTATGATTAAATGAGATCCGATCTGTATTTTCTGCTACAGTTATTGCTTTCCTCACTGATCTGAGACGGGGCTTCACTCTTCTGTAAATATAAATATGCGGCCTGTACTATTCTTGCACCGGCCTGAGTTTGGAAACTTGCGAATCGACAGCTTTGGAATCAGTCACATCTGATCTAACTTGTCTACACAGTCCTGATGAAGCAATTTAGCTTCTGGGCAATGAACTCCTAACTCCTAATTATAATCTTAGGTAGATTTAAAGCTTTGTACTGAAGAGCTGAAAGATACTGTTAAGATAGTGGGATATTTAAAATGCAAGATAATATTAACACAAGTGAATAAAACAAAACCAAAAAATGTATATATAGCTCTAAAAGCTATAAAAACAACGAATTTCTCCTTATTATGTGTGATGTCAATGTCTCTTTGACGTTTGTTAAGATTTTATTGGAAAAATAAAGTCCTACCATCATTAATGTGTACCTTGATCTCAAAAACGCCCATCACCGCTTTACAAATGAACGAAGTTTGAAGTTAACCAAGCCTTATGCTAGCCTTATGCTAACTAGTTGTCTCGGCTTAGAAAAATAGCAGTTACCACCATATATACTGTTCACATATACTGTGAAACCCACATGTGCATGTAATTTATGTCCATGTAGATAAGCAAATTTAATTGACACGTAACTTTGCCTTGGTTACTACTAATTTATCATGGCTAGCGTGCCAATGTTAGAATGATAATACTAGTTTAATTTTCACAATTTTTCAGTATTTATAATTTCAAACTTTTAACGGCGATAGATGAACACAAGAGACCGAGGAGAAAATAAACACAGCTCCATGACTGATGAAGCGATTGGGCTACAAAGCATTTTACAGGCCCAATTAAGAGATCTAAAATAAGCAGATGCTGGGATATTTAAGAGAGGGCCTTTTACACATTGACAGACACTGGCAATGACATTCATAGGCCCATTAATGGTGAAAATAAGACATTTATTTCAACACAGCACATCAGCCCCATAAAGGTATTATTTCTGATTGTGTTACACTGTAGAATCTTCCTTTAGACATATCTAATATGGCCCCCATGATTTGAGTTGGCCAGTCTCTCTCTTTATAAAGTAAAATGTTAGCGTCCTCTGCTGGACAAACTCAAGAAATTCTCACACATAATACTGTAGTGCAATGTCTTTCAGCTTTTCATCAGTCATAATACAAATAACTGATGCTAGACTCTAAGCTGCATAAAGCTCTCTTAACACATGCCTTGCAGGTGCATGGAAACAAACACTGAACTAAACATGTTTGATATTTTTAGTATCTCTATGATTTTACCCATAAAAAATCTGCCTCCTTGCCAGCAGCCGGCGGGGCCAATGGAGCAGCAGCCCCGGAGGCGCGCTCTCTCAGATCCAGCGCTCTGGGGCTTCTGGGGAAAGTGAAAATGTCTGTGGAGCTGCTGATTGCCCTGGCTGCTCTCCTGTCCTGGGTGGTTGTGGGTGTGGTGATGTTTGACTTTGTGGAGTACAAGGCAGTTCCAGGTGAGTCACATCTACTAAAAAAAAAAAAAAAAAAAAAAATTCCATCTCCTTTAGAACTGCAGAATTATCAATTATCACATCATTTGCCATTGTTCTCAGACATTCAGCAAATCATTACGGACCCCATCCAAGCTGTGAACGATGCTTCTGATGAAGTCTCCCGTCTGCTAAATAAGTTTCAAGGTACACAAGCAGGATAAATACTGCACGCGATATGTGATGTGTATTAAAGCAAGGATTGTAATGAATGACACGCTTCTCTTTTTCAGAATGTGCACCCGATTTAAGTGACCCCATGTCTGCTGCCACATATGCAGCCGAGGAAATATCAGAAGCAAAAGATGTATTTGTTCGATATTTTTCAGACGAGGAAGGTAAAAGGAACTCGCTCAAAAGATCAATGCAGGAAAAGAAGAGTTTAAAATAAATGTAGAGTAACCGTATCTCTAATAATTTCCCTGCCATGCCACAGGGAACTTCTACCTGAGCTATGTTGACCCTGTGGTCATTGGCAGACGAGCGTTCCATTCAACGAATGACTTCATGGGTGGACTAACGGGCTACTTCAGGGACACACTGTGTGCTGTTGTGGATACAATATTGGATACAACACAGGATATAAATAAAGGTATTATTTCTGATTGTGTGTTTTCCTTTCACCCCCCTCCCCACCCCCCATTATTAATTTGACTAAACTAATGCTGTTTGCCTCGTGTGTTTTCTCAGGAAAACTCGATCTTAGCTTCATTGACCCTGTTGTAATAGGCCGAGGTGTCTTCAGTGTTACTAACGAGTTCATGTGTGGCGTGGTTGGCTACATCCAAGGTGTGCTCTGTTCCATATTGGACACTGTGCTGGATGTGGTGAAAGGTATTTGCTTGCTCATAAATCTCCCTCTTAAGGTGTAACAAAAAAAAAAAAAAAAAAAAAAAAACTCTTTAGCACAATATATAGAGTTGTCTCCACTTATTATAATTTATCTCTGTTTAGTCATTTCCCATTTGTGTTTCTCAGGAACCACTGACATTAGCTTCATGGACCCGGTAGTAGTCGGCAGAAATGTCTTCAGTGTTACAGATAACACTGTGAGTGGGATAGTGGGATACATCAGGGATGTGCTCTGTGCCTTCATTGACGGTATACTGGAGATAACTAAAGGTACACATCTTCCATGTTTTCATATTGTAATGTCTGCATTTTATATCTATGTGTATATATCACCATTGGCTTATGTTTGTTATGTTAACGGCACTAAAATGACTAAAATATAAATGTATATGGTTACCGTGAGCTAACTGCGCTAAATTAAGGGTGGCCAAATTCTTCCCAGTGGAAGTGAAAATTGACTCCTGGGGGAGGGTCATGGGCAAAATGATAATTTTGCAGTAGATGAAATTAAATATGGCTCTTTTATTTTGGTGTCCTCCTGAAAACAGGTGCGTCTGATTAAAATTCAGATGTGGGCGAACCCCTCCCCACAATGTCATCAGACAGAAACCCCCCACCATCGTCCTGTCTCTTCATGGCATTATGTTAATTGGAACAAGAAAGTAACTCACTACAGCTTTGCCTTGAATGTGTGTCATCTTTCTCAGGAACCACTGACATTAGCTTCCTGGACCCTGTGGTAATTGGCAGGCATGTCTTCAGTGTTACTAATGACTTTGTGAGTGGAATATCAGAATACATCCAGAGTGTGCTCTGTGCAATCTTAGATGTCATACTGGACACATTAAAAGGTAAGGTTTCTGGCCTCTACCTGATGAGTCCTGTTACAATTCACTGTTGCCTGTTTATTAGTGATTATTTTCTTTTCTCTCTTAATCAGGTATCCAGGACACTATAGGCTTTAGCCCTGTGTCATTTGTCAAGACAACAGCAGAAATCACCAAAGAACAGATGAACATGCTTGTGGGCTACGTCTCCACAACACTGTTTGGTGAACAAGGTCTGTTTTAGTATAACTCACTATATATGCCAGCTACAACCAAAAATATGAACGCTAACTTCGGCTTTACTGTGATCTTGCAGGAATCATGCCTGAAATCTCTGACCCCATGAAAGTTGTTGAAGAGGCTGTGTTGGAGCTCACAGACAAGAAAGACATTCTTCTGGGTTACATGTCAAGCATGCTTGTCAGTGATCAAGGTGTGATTGCTTGTATATTTAAATTATACTGATTAGAAGATAGGAAATACCCCGAATCCTTGATGCATTATTTATGTGTATTTATGTCATTTCAGGTGAACCTGTCTCCCCTCCAGTCGTAAATATTGTATCTGAAAAAGGTTTCACTTTTTTTAACATTCCCTTTTTTATTTTTTTTTGGCATATTATTGTTGTTTATTATTGGGACACATATGAATATTTACAATTATTTCTCAATTTTGTTTAGATGAAACTGTATCTTCCCAATCTGATATCAATTTAGTGAGAAGGAAAGGTAAGATATTACAGTACCTTTTGATTTTGCACTGCAGGAACACAGGTAATGATCTAGTTAAAAGCAACCTAAATCTTTTACTTGTATCTTTGTGACTCTTAGGTGAATTTCTGCCTCCATTGGAGAAAGGTAAGAACTCATTTTCTACATGCTGCACATGTACATAAAATGTATTTTTCAACAGGTGCAATGTGTGTTGCCAGCAAATAGAATGCATAGACTTGTTGAGTGGCATATTTGTGTCTGGTGTCTCATGCACGTCTGTACTGGTTTCTCTCCTGTCCTGTTATGTAAACCGTCTCAAGTCTTCATTACAGTATGCTTTACTGTTAATTCAGTGACCCTAAAGATATGTGAAACTTGTCAGTCTGTTTAAATAAACCCAATTTGCACATGTTCCATTAAAACTCAAACAAATATGCATCGTAACTATTGTACATTTTCTTTCTTACACTGACCATTTGCTGTAACATTTTTAAAAGGAACTGTGTGTTTGGCCATGAAGTTGTCCCTTATCCACTCATTGTGTTTTGTCCCCTCTGAAAAACAAAGTTTTCCTGTGTAACATTGTGCATCACAACTTATCATTAATGTGTGTCCTTCAGAGTTGCATTCCTCTGTTTCCCTTTCATCTTCTGTACGACTCACTGTGTTCCAACTATTTAATTATCAGACTGTATACCTGTGGATTGTCATGTGGAATACTTTATGCATGAAGTCATACGCCACATGTTCTGAAGTTAGTATTGGTAAGCTTTAAGTGGTAATGACCAAACAAATGCAGAATTTACTCAAATTTAAGTATTTTTTTTCCTGAAATCTATACCTATCACATTGTTCAACAAGTTATAAAGTTAAAAGCTATGTCCTTTCATCAAGTATTTAAATATCTCTATGCTGAGAAATTAACTTATTTGATATACACTGTAAGCTAATAACAATAATATGATAAGCACAAGGGGAAATCACTAACTGCAGCATGTGGCGTATACTATACTTCATAATGTTATAAACAATAATTGTCATTTTACCCCATTCACTTCCTTCTGTACCTTAAAACACACCCAGAGCTGCATGATAGAGTAAAATGCCAAAGATGTGCACGTCATGACAGGAGACTTGATGTAAAGTTCATGGTGCAGTTACAGAGATCATGCATGCAGCCAAAGATGAAGCTGCTTCTGCTGAAGAGATGAGTGAAGACACAAAGTTTGAGGAGGTGGAGGCTGAAGCACCCGCTGAATCTGACAGCGAAGCAAAGGAGGCAGAGGAAGACGAGGGTATTCACACATTATATTTCTGTAACTTTGATAAGATTGAACATCAATGACACACACTAAATGTATTGCTATCGCGTCACTAATGAAACACATATTCCTTGAAGAACCTGAATCGTCACTGAAGGAGGAGGAAATCACTTACGATGATGAAGAAGAGGAGGAGGAGGAGGAGGAGGCCAAAATTGAAGAGGTTTTGGCAGATGATGAAAGACAGGAGGCGGAGGAGGAGGCCAAAATTGAGGACAGTTTGGTAGAAGAAGATGAAGAGAGAGAGGAGGAGGAGGAGGGGGAGGATGCAAAAATGGAAGAGGTTTTGGTAGAGGAAGACAATGAAGAAGAGGAGGGCAAGGAGGATGAGGCTGAAATGGAAGACATCTTGGTCGACAAAGAGGAAGAAAAGGAGGAGGAGGAGGAGGAGGAGGAGGAAGAAAACAAAGCCAAAAAAGTTTTGGTAGAAGAAGAGGAGGAGGAGGCCAAATCTGAAAAAGTTTTATTAGACGAAGATGAAGAAGAGGAGGAGTCAGAAACTGAAAATGTTTTGGTGGGAAAAGGGGAAGGAGAGGAGGAGGCCAAAATTGAAGAAGTTCTGGTAGATGAAGAAGAAGAGGAGGAGGAAGTTAAAACTGAACTGGTAGAGGAGGAGGCCAAAACTGAAGACATTTTGGTCAATGATGATGAGATGGAGATCAAAGCTGAAGAAGTTTTGACAGATGATGATGATGAGGAGGAGGAGACCAAAACTGTAGACATCTTGGCAGATGATGATGATGAAGATGAGGAGGAGACCAAAACTGAAGACATCTTAGCAGATGATGATGATGAAGAGGAGGAGGAGACCAAAACTGAAGACATTTTGGCAGATGATGATGAAGATGAGGAGGAGACCAAAACTGTAGACATCTTGGCCGATGATGATGATGAAGAGGAGGAGGAGACCAAAACTGAAGACATTTTGGCAGATGATGATGATGAAGAGGAGGAGGAGCCGGAGACCAAAACTGAAGACATTTTGGCAGATGATGATGATGAAGAGGAGGAGGAGCCGGAGACCAAAACTGAAGACATTTTGGCAGATGATGATGATGAAGAGGAGGAGGAGACCAAAACTGAAGACATTTTGACAGATGATGAAGAAGGGGAGGAGGAGGAGACCACAACTGAACACATTTTGGCAGATGATGATGATGAAGAGGAGGAGGAGCCGGAGACCAAAACTGAAGACATTTTGGCAGATGATGATGATGAAGAGGAGGAGGAGACCAAAACTGAAGACATTTTGACAGATGATGAAGAAGGGGAGGAGGAGGAGACCACAACTGAACACATTTTGGCAGATGATGATGAAGAGGAGGAGGAGGAGACCAAAACTGAAGACATTTTGGCAGATGATGATTATGAAGAGGAGGAGGAAACCAAAACTGAAGACATTTTGACGGATGATGAAGAAGAGGAGGAGGAGGAAGAGACCAAAACTGAAGACATTTTGGCAGATAATGATGAAGAGGAGGAGGAGGAGACTAAAACTGAAGACATTTTGGCAGATGATGATGAAAATGTGGAGGAGGAGGCCAAAACTGAAGATATCTTGACAGATTATGATGATGAAGAGGAGGAGGAGACCAAAACTGAAGACATTTTGGCATATGATGATGAAGAGGAGGATGAGGAGACCAAAACTGAAGACATTTTGGCAGATGAGGATGAAGATGTGGAGGAGGAGGAGGAGACCAAAACTGAAGACATTTTGGCAGATGAGGAGGAGGAAGAGGAGGAGGAGGGGGAGACCAAAACTGAAGATATTTTGGCAAATGAGGAGGAGGACACTAAAACTGATGACATTTTGGTAGAAGTGAAGGAAGAAGATGAGAACGAGGACAAAGAAACAAAAACCAAACACATGGCGGAGGAGGAGGAAGAAAAACCAGAAGAAATTGACATTGAAAGAACCGATGAAGAAGATCAAGTTGTAGAAATGGAAGATGATGAGGATGAAGCAGAGGAGGAAGGAGAAAAGCAGTATGAAGAAAAAGAGCCATCAGTCCAACAACTTGATCTTCAAATTGTCCTCTCTGAAAAGCTCAGTAATGACAGTTCTGTACCTGAATCAGATGATGATGATGATGATTATGAGGAGGAGGAGGAGAAAGGAGAGCTAACTTTACCGCCTGTTTACGATGAAGATGAATACTCTGACATCATTGATGATCAGGATGAAAATAACAACAACAGCCAGAACATAAAGACAGAACCTAAGCAAAAGAGGAAGGTCCACACCCCAATCAAGAGTCTCAGAAGAAGGCACAAAGAAGAACATCTCCGCAAATATGAGAAAGGTACAGAACTTTTCCCATTATCACCACGTTTGATTCATGATGTTTTTTTATTATGAAAAGAAATCTGGAAGACATGTGTTTTGAATAAAAATGGTGTGGAATGGTGTCATGAAGTTAAAAAATATATTCATGTCGCATACTGAATGCTCTTCGATGAGCTGGCACCTCATGTCTGACTATAACATGATTCATGTTTTCATTTTTTTGTCTTTGTGTTAACATTGTGTGTTTGTGACTTAATTGTCTGTTAATCATCAAGCAGAGCATGAATGTTTTAAGCTAACAAAACAGTTACGGTTTAACTTCTCTGCCTCCCGTACGTTCAGATGGGTTTTGACTAGCTTAGCACAAACTGGAAAGTGGGATGCCAAGTACTGTATGTAATCTTCGGTTGTTTTTTGTGGTTAGCTAACAGAAAATTCTTAACAAGAGATTTCAGAATTAGTTTTTACCTGTGATTGAGTGAGTACAATCACATGTAAAGTGGATTTACAGATTCAAGATTCAAGGTTAAATCTTGAATTTGAGCTGACGGAAGTTTGTTTTTTCTATTGTGTGTTATTAACTGTATTCCGATTAATAAGGGACTCTTATTCTGCCTGTTTTTTCCTCATCCCCTCATTTATGTCTGCAAAATGCAAAGACAACAACATCTCAGTTTAAATGTTGGCTTTATCAACTTATATCTTTATACTGATGATTGTATTTCCTTCAAAAATTTGCATTCAGTTTGTCCTGCCCATATACAAAAATAAGTTTCTATATCAGATATGAATAAATGAACTGATGCTGCTCTTCTTCTCTGACTCCACGGAAAGCATGAGTGAATTTCACTAAATGTTGGTGTGTTCCTTTAAAACACAAACTATAGAGACTCGTTACAATCAACAATCAATCAACAGTCAAGATTTATTAATACCAGATTAAATGACTGCACTGGAATAAGCTTTTATACAGTACAGTTATTTTTCTACAAACAAATCGAGTTGCCTGGGTGCTAATTAGGTTCCTCCTTCAGTCATTGCACTTGACCTGGAGCCATTAATACAAAGAGCATCATGAGCCAACATGCTGAGGAAAACACTCATACAGTTCTGGATGACGATTACAGAATCGCTATAATAAAGATAATATCTACTTGTACATAATCATACATCTTATCTGTCCAGTCACACAGTAAAAAATCATATGTCTGATAAAATTTTGTGCTTACTGGTGTGCTTGTGTTTAGTACTGTGATGCTTGTAGTGCTTTTGCATGAATATTTGTCATGATGATTATAATAAGGATCCAATCACCAAATTGTAGTGCTGTATGGTGTATATTTTATTGTTGCGTTGCATATCTCTATGTGTATACTTCAGTTCTGAAAGAAGCCAAGGAAAGACACACAATAAAAGAAGTTAAAGAAACCCTTATTAAAGGTAATATTCTTAAAACTAAAACCTCTCTTTTACTCTGGAATCAAGCCCACGAGATGCTTTTTTTTTTTTTTTTTTTTTTTTTTAATAAATGGACTGCTTTGGTATAAGTACATCACTATTATTTACTATAGATAACTGCTTCTTAAGATGTATTGCTGTTCACAGATCTAAGAGCTGCAGGGCCCAAAGAGGAAGTGGAAAAAGAGGAGGAAGTCAAACTCAAAGAAACTGTAGTTATCAAACCAAAAGAAGAGGAGCCTAAGAAGGATGCTAAACATGACGAAAAAACACTTAAACATAAAGAAAAGAAGCTAAAAGGTACTTACAAGTGAAATGGATGTTTACAACCAGTGCATGTTTCTTGAAGCAAATATAAACCAGTAGCCCATCCACACAAAGAGTATATAATAAATTGACACTGTCTGATTACTTTTAGAAGAGAAGACAGTGAAACCCCTTCAAGAACAGGAAACGCCATCTAAGAACGAGACGAAAGCCAAGAAAACCTTCAAAGAGAAAGTCCAGAAACTACATAAAGATGACAAAGAAGTTAAGAAACCTCTTAAAGTAGAGAAAGTCAAGAAACCAAAAGAAGACAAACTGAAGGCACTACCAAAAGACAAAAAAGTAGTCAAGAAACCAAAGGATGAAAAAGAAGTCAAGACACCTTCAAAAGAAGAAAAATTAGTGCAGACACCAAAAGACAAAAAAGAAGTCAAGAAACCTAAAGAAGACAAAGAGGTCAAGAAACCTAAGGTTGAAAAAGAAGTCAAGAAACCTAAAAAAGACAAAGAAGTCAAGAGACCTAAGGAAGAAAAAGACGTCAAGAAACCTAAAGACGTAAAAGAAGTCAAGACACTAAAAGAAGAAAAAGAAGTCAAGAAACCTAAAGACAAAAAAGATGTCAAGAAACCTAAGAAAGAAAAATTAGTGAAGACACCAAAAGACGACAAAGAAGTCAAGAAACCTAAAGACAAAAAAGAAGTCAAGAAACCCAAAGACGAAAAAGAGGTCAAGAAACCTAAAGAAGACAAAGAGGTCAAGAAACCTAAGGTAGAAAAAGAAGTCAAGGAACCAAAAGACGAAAAAGAAGTCAAGGAACCAAAAGATGAAAAAGAAGTGAAGACACCTTCAAAAGATGAAAAAGAAGTCAAGAAACCTAAGGAAGACGAAGAAGTCAAGAAACCCAAGGAAGAAAAATTAGTGAAGACACCAAAAGACAAAAAAGAAATCAAGAAACCTAAGGCAGAAAAAGAAGTCAAGAAACCAAAAGACGAAAAAGAAGTGAAGACACCTCCAAAAGATGAAAAAGAAGTCAAGAAACCTAAGGTTGAAAAAGAAGTGAAGACACCTCCAAAGGAAGAAAAAGAAGTCAAGAAACCTAAGGAAGAAAAATTAGTGAAGACACCAAAAGACAAAAAAGAAGTCAAGAAACCTAAAGAAGACAAAGAGGTCAAAAAACCTAAGGTTGAAAAAGAAGTCAAGAAACCTAAGGAAGAAAAAGAAGTCAAGAAACCTAAAGAAGAAAAATTAGTGAAGACACCAAAAGACAAAAAAGAAGTCAAGAAACATAAAGAAGACAAAGAGGTCAAGAAACCTAAGGTTGAAAAAGAAGTCAAGAAACCTAAGGAAGAAAAAGAAGTGAAGACACCACCAAAAGATGAAAAAGAAATCAAAAAACCCAAAGATGAAAAAGAAGTCAAGAAACCTATAGATGACAAAGAAGTCAAGATACCAAAAGATGAAAAAGAAGTAAAAAAACCTAAAGAAGACAAAGAGGTCAAGAAACCTAAGGAAGAAAAAGAAGTCAAGAAACCTATAGATGACAAAGAAGTCAAGATACCAAAAGACGAAAAAGAAGTCAAAAAACCTAAAGAAGACACAGAGGTCAAGAAACCTAAGGTAGAAAAAGACATCAAGAAACCTATAGATGACAAAGAGGTCAAGACACCAAAAGACAAAAAAGAAGTCAAAAAACCTAAAGAAGACAAAGAGGTCAAGAAACCTAAAGTATTAAAAGAGGTCAAGAAACCGAAAGAAGAAAAAGTAGTCAAGAAACCAAAAGATGAAAAAGAAGTCAAGAAACCTATAGACGAAAAAGAAGTCAAGAAACCTAAAGAAGAAAAAGAGGTCAAGAAACCTAAGGAAGAAAAAGAAATCAAGAAACCTCAGGTAGAAAAAGATGTCAAGAAACCAAAAGACGAAAAAGAAGTCAAGAAACCAAAAGACAAAAAAGAAGTCAAGACACCAAAAGACGAAAAAGAAGTCAAGAAGCCTAAAGACGAAAAAGTACAGAAACCTATAGACGACAAAGTAGTCAAGAAACCTAAAGAAGACAAAGACGTCAAGAAGCCTAAAGACGACAAAGAAGTCAAGAAACCTAAAGAAGACAAAGATGTCAAGAAACCTAAGGTAGAAAAAGAAGACAAGAAACCTAAAGACGAAAAAGAAGTCAAGACACCAAAAGACGAAAAAGAAGTCAAGAAACCAAAAGAAGACAAAGAAGTCAAGAAACCTAAAGACGAAAAAGAAGTCAAGACACCAAAAGACGAAAAAGAAGTCAAGAAACCTAAAGAAGACAAAGAAGTCAAGAAACCTAAAGAAGACATAGATGTCAAGAAACCTAAGGTAGAAAAAGAAGTCAAGAAACCTAAAGACGAAAAAGAAGTCAAGACACCAAAAGACGAAAAAGAAGTCAAGAAACCAAAAGAAGACAAAGAAGTCAAGAAACCTAAAGACGAAAAAGAAGTCAAGACACCAAAAGACGAAAAAGAAGTCAAGAAACCTTTAGAAGAAAAAGAAGTCAAGAAACCTAAAGAAGACAAAGAAGTCAAGAAACCTAAAGAAGACATAGATGTCAAGAAACCTAAGATAGAAAAAGAGGTCAAGAAACCTAAAGACGAAAAAGAAGTCAAGACACCAAAAGACGAAAAAGAAGTCAAGAAACCAAAAGAAGACAAAGAAGTCAAGAAACCTAAAGATGAAAAACAAGTCAAGACACCAAAAGACGAAAAAGAAGTCAAGAAACCTTTAGAAGAAAAAGAGGTCAAGAAACCTAAAGAAGACAAAGAAGTCAAGAAACCAAAAGAAGACAAAGAAGTCAAGAAACCTATAGACGAAAAAGAAGTCAAGACACCAAAAGACGAAAAAGAAGTCAAGAAACCTAAAGGAAGAAAAAGAATCAAAAACAAAGATGAAAAAGAAGTCAAGAAACCAAAAGAAGACAAAGAAGTCAAGAAACCTTTAGACGAAAAAGAAGTCAAGAAACCTAAAGAAGACAAAGAAGTTAAGAAACCTAAAGAAGACAAAGACGTCAAGAAACTTATAGAAGAAAAAGAAGTTAAGAAACCTAAAGACGAAAAAGAAGTCAAGAAACCTAAAGAAGACAAAGAGGTCAAGAAACCTAAGGAAGAAAAAGAAATCAAGAAACCAAAAGAAGACAAAGAATTCGAGAAACCTATAGACGAAAAAGAAGTCAAGAAACCTACAGAAGACAAAGATGTCAAGAAACCTTTAAAAGAAGAAAAAGCGGCCAAGAAACCTATAGAAGAAAAAGAAGTCAAGAAACCTATAGACGAAAAAGAAGTCAAGAAACCTAAAGAAGACAAAGAAGTCAAGAAACCTAAAGAAGAAAAAGAAGTCAAAAAACCTAAAGATGAAAAAGTCAAGAAACCTAAAGAAGACCAAGAGGTCAAGAAACCTAAAGACGAAAAAGAAGTCAAGAAACCTAAAGAAGACAAAGAGGTGAAGAAACCTCACAAGGAAGAGAAAGATGAGAAGAAACTATCTACAGAAAAGATTGAAGTAAAAAAACCTCTCAAAGAAGAGAAAAAGAAATCACCAACAGAAGAGAAGGAAGTGAAGAAAACTCTAAAAGACAAGAAAGAGAAGAAACCATCTACTGAAGAGACAGAAGCAAAGAAACTTCTCAAAGAAGAAAAAGAAGTTAAGAAACCTCCCAAAGAAGAGAAAGAGCATAAGAAATCATCTAAAGAAGAGGAGAAAGTAGAGAAACCTCTCAAAGACAAGAAAGAGAAGAAACCCTCTGCAGATGAGGCGGAAGTAAAGAAACCCCTCAAAGAAGAAAAAGAAGTAAAGAAACCTCCAAAAGAAGCGAAAGAGCAGAAGAAACCACTTACAGAAGAGAAGGATGTAAAGAAACCCATCAAAAAGGAGAAAGAAGTAAAGAAACATCTCAAAGAAAAGAAAGAAGTTCAGAAACCTCCCAAAGAAGTGAAAGAGGAAAAGAAACCACCTGCAGAGGAGAAAGAGGTTAAGGAAGAGAAGATTCCCAAAGAAGTGAAGGAACAGACAAAACCTATAAAGACAGAGAAAGAAAGCAAGACGACTCTTAAAGAAGAAAAAGCAGCTCTGAAGAAGAAAGTCGCTAAGACAGGTAGGTACAGGGCAACAGCCCAGCGTTTATAGCAGTTGCAGAATATAATGATCCATGATCAATAGTGGTCAGCTACTGTGATGCTTCCATGAGGCTCCCAATTCATAGTCTTAATTTGTTCCTTGACATATATATTTCTTCCTTCTGTGGAATTTATAATTTGGAAACTTCTTTATTTCAGATGCTACACCCAAAAAATCTGTAAAGAAAATAAAAGTGTTGAAGAAGGAGGTTGCGTCTGTCCTCAAGAGGGAACATCTTAATATTACAAAAGCAGGTGAGACAACATGGGTAACTACGTTTTATGTTCAGAGTAAAGGATTTACTAGTCTACTGACAGAAATGTTTTTTATTCTTCTGTCTCCAGCCGTAGAGAAGGTATTTTGTATTTATAGTGGCAACTGTGGGAAGTGAAGGATCAGGTGCAGATTATTATTATTATTAAGTTTTTTACATATAGTAATATTACTGCTTAAAATTATTTCCATTTACGTCAGTCTTCAAGTGCCATTCTTGCACCACTGTTAGAAGCATTAAAAATGAGTTTGGGGTAGATTGATGGGCCAACACAGCACGTGACTATTGCTCAGGTCCAGTCACTGTTGGTTTGCAAAAGCTCTTTAACCATGACCAAGTAGTATCTTTTGCACTGCCTCTACATTCTTATCCTAATGGAGACTCATTTGATTTAAGAAATGCATCGGAAAACAACTTGTAATGTCATTTATACTATGACTTGGCACATGTGAATTAAAGGTAGCAGCAAAGATCTAGTCAAAATTAAGATTAAAATAAATTCTAAGAAATGATTCAGTAAACTAATAATAAATCAACAACACTTATCTGATGCTGACTTTTCTTTTTATCTTCTGTTTCAGCTGTTGAACCTAAGAAGTCAGCAAAGGTGCTAAAAGTAGCTAAAAAACATGTGCTTCCTGTCCTGAAAAAGGAACAAAGGAACATTACAAAGACGGGTAAGTAACCTGAAATGATATATGAACTCAAAGCTGCTTAGTGTAAATGTAAAACTGAATTAGTAAAATGCCACAATAGACCTAGTTATAGTCACATTACAATACATATATTAGAATAAAGGATATCCCTAGCAAATTAATTATAAATGAAAGTGGAAACTGAAACTCTTGTGTGATTTTACTGGAGACCAGCAAAAACTACTTCTGACCACACCCAACTGTGTATCAGGTGGCTTTGGTTAGAGGTCACACCTGAAATGTTTCTCCAGAGAGTGCACTAAAAATACAAATCTTCTAATACTGATGTAAAAATTAAGATGTGCTTATAAATTTTGTTTTCTGAATCCTCCTGAATAACAGATGTCCCTGAAGTTCCTAAGGTGGCAGCCAAACCTGAACTGACAAAGAACGGTATGAACACGCCTTCAGTCTTATGTCACTTTTCTATTTGTTTGTAATAAATTGCATTTTTAAGCTGCTTATATGCATCTAATAACTCATCAGTCATCCAAATTCCAATTTCCATTTACATTTGTCTACTTTGCATTACCTTTTATCAGTATAGATAAAAAGTGATATATTAATGGAACATGTTACATAATAAATAGCACTGTATCTTCATACTTTTTGATGTCATAATTTTCCACCAGTGGCACCTCCAAAGGAGACCAAGAAGGAGTCAAAGCAAAAAGCCAAACCTCAACATGTAAAAAAAGGTAATATAGATAACTACTTCAAGATGACTACTTCACTTAAAAAAAAGACAATAAAAAGAATAAAAATTGTAATTCACAACATACAATGCTTCCATGAGGCTCCCAATTCATAGTCTTAATTTGTTCCTTGACGTATATATTTCTTCCTTCTGTGGAATTTATAATTTGGAAACTTCTTTATTTCAGATGCTACACCCAAAAAATCTGTAAAGAAAATAAAAGTGTTGAAGAAGGAGGTTGCGTCTGTCCTCAAGCGGGAACATCTTAATATTACAAAAGCAGGTGAGACAACATGGGTAACTATGTTTTATGTACAACATACAAAATCTAAAGTTAGTCATATGTTAGGATATTCTTATGTTAAGATTATGAAGGATATAACGTTGATGTGTTGTACAGTAGCTGAACCAGGTTGATTTGCTGTAATTCCACAGATGCAGTGAAGGAAAAGGAAAAAACAGCCCCTAAAAAGAAAGGTAGGCCTTATTGTGAGAGTGAAAGTATAGCAGGGAAAATGTGGATTATCAAATCACTCGACAATGATCCATACGACCTGCCAAACAACAAAACAAATGGTCCACGACTATTGACATGTGGCCAGAAATCATCCTGATACAACACAGCTCCAACGGCTTTGTACTAGACTAGAGCACCCCCTTATTTGAGAAAGTGGATTAGCCTCAGTTTCAGTTAGTTTTAGCTCATTTCATTAGGATAAATGTATGTTAGCTAAATAAAAGATGCTAACGCTAGGAGCTTTACTGAGAAGTTAACGTTAGCCATACAATAGTGTAACAAGGAGTGATCGCAAGTATTCGTTTATTGTTTTATATTGTTGGAGCTTAAAGTTATACTGTCGGCCGTAACTAAAAAAAAAAATACAGCATAAATTAAGTTTACCTGACGCAAAATGTGAACCTCAACACCAGGTTTCGGTGCCTGGATTCCAGCTGTTTTTTCGTAATGCGGCAATCCATTTACTTCCTTTGTCGGAGATTCTTTTCACAGATATGTCCGACTGCTTCTGAAGCTCTACGCATTTTGTTTATTATTAATGTTACAATTTAAACGCTATTAAAGCCTATGATTAAAACTAATGCTGCTAATCTCCATGTTCTACTGTCACTTTTTGCCACTCAGTGGCCGTAACCATGGAGACTTCGCTTGCTATGACGTCACAAGCATACCCGCCATAGATAACGCTTGCACTCCCATCAGTGGTCACTTTATACGCCTGTACAAATATCTGGAAACCATATCACTTTTACAATATATTTATATTGTGTGTGCCTAAAATTATTCAGGAGTGATGTGACTTTACTGTATTCCCTGTTGATATCCTGTATGCGTAGGAGAGACTATTAAACCATCTCTCCTGTTCTTGTAGATTTTTTAAACTGCACATGTGCACCCAGTAAATTGAACAATAGGACTGTATCAGCACTGTTTACAGGTTACACAAAGAAAAAACTACTGGTAACGGCTTTCATAAAGACAGTTATGGACTTTTTTTTTTTTTTTAAAAAAAGCATTGATTTTATGCAACTATATCAAAGACGGTGACACATTTACAATGTACATTTGAACTAATCAAAATGTGGACAGGGGCTAACTTTATTATCTTACACTGTAAAACAGAGGCACCAAAGGAAAAGGCCAAAGCAGCTCCTGCAAAGAAGGGTAACATTCACGTTATATTAGATCATAAAAAGCAAAAAAATATTAATTATCACCATGGGAGTTTAACTATTAAAATATTGTGATTTTGACAAACAGAGGCTCCAAAACAAAAGGCCAAACCAGTCATCTCAGCAAAAGGTAAGAGTGATGAATGTCGTAAAATAATTAAAAAAACGCAAAGTGAGAAACTTGATGTGTAATTCGCTCCTACATTTGTGCCAACAGAACTAGACAGCGCTCCTAGAAATGCCTCTCTGGTGAAAGAGAGGGTGAAAATAGTGCCTATGAAGAAAGGTACATTTATTGCATTTAATCTTTCTTTTGTTTCAGATTAATTTATCTTATTGTTCGCGAAATAACTTCAAATATTCATCTTAACGTGTTCTCTCTTTCTTTTTTTCAGTGGTCAAGGCCCCAAAAGTCAAAACAGTCTCTGAAAAGACAAGTACGCCACATATACTGTACAGGTTTAAAAGATCAGAGAGCGTCTTTTATTTATGTGCTGAACATTGTGTTATATGTTTTGTTTAGCAGCTAAGAAACAGAAGCTCAAACCAGTTCTGACAAAGAGAGGTAAGACTGAAAGGTTGGACCATTTTATGATTTATAGTTCCAATGAGTCTTGAATTTACAATGTCTTTCATTAGAACCTGCTCCAATCAGAACAAAAGCAGCACCGGTAGTTAAAGGTAAGAATACACTTGACCTTTATGCTGCTCGGAGATAATAAAGACGTACAAACATTGAATCAAACCTCTTTTATTTCTTTTCCAGAGGCGCACGTACCACCCAGAAACATCTCTCTTGCAAAGGAGAAGGTGAAAGTGGTGCCGCTGAAGAAAGGTATACTTTTGTTTATTCACACAACTGACTTTAATAGTTTATTGCGTGTTCACTTTTATTTTACGTAAATTGCAAACATGTTAAAAATCTATTTGAGTTTCAACACACCGACACTTTGTGTGTTCTTAGTGCCTGTGACTCCGAAAGAAAAAGTCAAACCAGCACCAACGAAAAAAGGTAGTGATTGAATGTTTTATTGGTCAATAATATCAGAGACCATAATGTAAATTGTGAATTTCTATATGTTTAACCTGCTTTTGACTCTTTGCAGTAGATCAGTTTGCAGATATTTAATTTGTCAGAACTTCGTATGTGTGCCACATGAAAACCTCTGCAGAAAACTATACAGATTTATATTTTATTTATTCATTTTTATTATTATTTGCAGCTGAAGTTCTCAAGGAGAAAAAGGCCGAGCCAGTGACTCCCAAAAAAGGTCAGAATTGGGATTTCTCTTCTGCTTTGACCCACTTTATATATTACGCAATAGTTACTTAGTGGTTTCTGGTGGTTTGATATTCTAGTAGCTGTTACCAAGGCAAAACCCACACCTGCTGCAAAAAAGAAAGGTACACAGTGGAACTGAGTGTTTGCATTGCTTTTATGCAAAAGGACCTCTGCTGTACAAACTGCTGTTTGCTGTGCTGTTGTGTCGTGGTCATAATCCAGTCATGTACTCAGGTCACGACTGATGCAGCTGCTGAGTATTCACGTCACTGACCGAGCTTTTTTCTCTTTTTAGGAACTGACGCCAAGCCCGTTCTTGCCAAAAAAGGTAGTGCAGACGTGCTCTGTCTGTTTTTATTGTTTATTCAAGTAAAATGTCATTAACGCGCCGACTGAAATGTTCCTTTCAACCTGTTTCACACTCAGAAGCAGAGGTTAAAAAGGAGAAACCCAAACCAGCTCATGAAAAGAAAGGTAGATATTTAATTAGGAGTTACACAGATGTACGCCTTATTTAAAACTTTCATTCATATTTCTATGCTGAATACTAAACAGTTGAAACATTTTTTTTTATTTTAATTTGACTTTGGCCTCTTCTAAAACAGAGGCTGACACAAAGAGGGAAAAAGTCAAACTACTCCTAAAGAAGAAAGGTAGCCCGCCACTGTAGATTATTTTCTTATGTTGTCATCTTTATAGAACTGTAGCGAAGCAACTACACTGTAACTACTGTCAATAGCAACTAAGCTACTCCCTTATTATCTTAAAAAGCCAACATTCTTATTTGCTCAGAGCCCAAGGTACAAGAGGAGAAAGGCAAACCAGCTACTAAAAAAGGTATAAAACAACATTTACTCTTTGTGTCAGTTTTATGACACGCAGAGTAATAACTGCAAATTTATTGACTCTGTCTCTTCCCTAATGGTTCAGCCATGTTGAGAAAAAGGCCCAAACCAGTCCATGTGAAGAAAGGTACATGAGTAGTAGCGCTTCTGTACTCCGGTGTGATTACAGTGATCTGTAATCACAGAGATGTTTGGGGGGGGTGGCACAGATCCTCAGCTGCATCGCCGTGGGCGAAGAGCTGTCCGCCTCTTTCCTTCGACAAAACATATTTACCGAAGATTTCCATGCCAATGAAATTTGATCCACCAACAACTGACATTGTGTTGTTAGGAGTACGCCCCGTACCTCTCAACATCTTCCAGCTTCATGTGCTTTGCTCTGGTGTGGCCGATTACATCTAAAATTAAAAAAAGTTGCAGACAACATGGAACAGGCGTTGCATAGAGCCAGAAGCAACACCAGTCAAGTGGTAGTTAATTATAGTAGTTAATTATAAACTTTGATGATTGATTTAGCTTTTTTATTAGTGAAGAGAACCTGAAAATGAAAATGTCTTCTGGCTGTTTTGCAAAGCAACATGAAGCACATTCAAAAAAATGATCCCAGCTTTCTAGATGTAGATGCCTCATCTTATGCTTCACTTATTTTTTTATTTTAGTGCAGCAATAAGTGTTTTTTTTTTGTTTGTTTGTTTGTTTTGTTTTATTAGACTAATGCTGTCATATGCACTGCATATGTCTGACCTCAGTTTTCCTGTTTGCAGAAGTGGAGGCCCCTAAAGAAATGGAAAAGCCTACAGCTGCAGTAAAGAAAGGTACAGTGCTCAAGGCGATGGCACATGTTCATTTATTATATTTGTCTACGACAGAATGAAAACATTGAACTGGTACATGCTTTATTTCTGAATTTAGTAATGGGATTAATGTTAGTGTGTTTTATCAACTGCATTTTGTCCCTGATGATGCAGCCATGTTGAGGAAAAAGACCAAACCAGTCCATGTGAAGAAAGGTACATTTGTGGGGGCTTCAGTACAGGCAGCCCTTCATGTAACCAGCTCTGGTAATCTGATTACACCACGTAATCTGGTTACAACATGAAGGCAGACTGTAAATGTAGTCACTCGGAGGGGAATCGCCCGGTCTGACAATAGAATAAAAACATTTTTCTGCTGAATGTGATGAAAGTCTAGACATTTTACAGTCAGCAAGAAAATAACTGTATATTTATAGACAATACAAGTTTATAGGGCTATTGTCTATAAATGTTTTTTTTTTTTTTGTAGGTTCATTTATTTACATCAGTTTCACATGGCTTACTTGGCTTACAGAACAGCATGCTGGTAGTAAAGCAACACAATGAGAAGTTGCTGCCACTTTCTAATAACCCCTCCACTCCCATTTACAAATGTTTTTAATTAAAATATATTAAAAATCTGTACATATATTTCAAATGTTAGCGATTGGCCAAGCCTTTAACAATGATCTGTAAACGCTTTACAAGGCGAACCTTGTTAGGAAGTGGTACAAAGAGGTTTCTTGGTTGTGCCACCCTCACCCTTTTTGCTTTTCTAGTGATCTAGTGAATTTTGTAGCTGGGTGAAGTAGAAGCATATCTCCTTTTTGCGCACAGCAGTATTTCATAGCTGTTGCATATTTCTTGCCCATTTGTGTTTGTTTATATTTGTGAAACAGAGCGTCACCATTTAAAAGAAAAGGTCAAAACCACTGCAGCAAAGAAAGGTACACGGTTAGTTTGGAGTATCATATGTTGCAAGATATGATTTATAGTAATGAAAAATATATATTAGCCTCCTGAGACCCAGCGTCCTTATATGGGGACATTAAGTTTTAGGTTTGTGGCAGCTTATTCTGCTTCATTTAGACTTGTTGTCCTCATAGTTTTCAAAGTGTCAATACATTCATTCGTTCTACAGCTGATTACGGGACATAAGTGGTTGAGGTACAAAACCTCATCATGTTTCACGGTTGAAACTTGTTCATTTATGCTTTTTAACGTGTCTAGTTTGATATGACGTGCAAAAGTAAGAAATTATATCAATAACGAATTTCAATGTCGTTAATTAGCAAGTACTTATTTGTGACTTCACTGTTTGCAATCCTGTTTTTGCACAGCAATGTTCAAGTACTGAAAAAGTTTTATACATTTGATGCACATTGGTGACTTCATTGTATTACACAATGAAAAAACCCCTGTGTCCACATATGAGGACTACTTATCCCAGATATCTTGGAGAAATTAAAATTGTGTTGCAAACAAAACTTTGGGTCTCAGGAGGTTAAATATATGAAGAAGAAAATAAAGTTATCTCGGTTTTTCAAGCAACTAACATTGATTGATTAGTTCACTATTTTGGTAATTGATTTTTTTTTAAGGAAAAACTAAATGAATAGATACATAAATATAATGTGGTCAAAAAAAGGTAAAAAAGTTTTTGGTTTTATTTTGCTGTAAATTAAATATTTCACATTTTATTCATCATCGTATCATCTGCAAAATGTCAGAAAATACTGAAAATAGTCAATTAAACAAAAAAGGTCATTATTTTATCAAATAATTTTCAATATTTGCACCCCTAAATCATACTGTTTAATTTAATAATATAATATTAAAAAATAATATTAAAAAATAATATAAAATATAATTTTTTTTACATAAAACAGTTGAGAAGAAGACGGCCAAAGAAGAAAAGGCTAAAGGTACACAACTAAATTATTTGAAACCAGCAAAATATTTGTAAACTACATATTTTTAAAAATGCCACAAACAGTTTTAATATTTTTAATGTTTTGTTGTCATCACCAGAAGACAGGATTCTTAAGGAGATACAGGAGTCCGTAAAGAAAGGTATCCGTGAATCCATTTCATTCAGTCTAAAATACATCTGTGTCACTTTATTTAACTCCCTCGTGCACAAAATTGTCGTCGCAGAAAAAGCTGTTGAGAAGAAAGCTGCCAAGGAGGAGCAAGTTAAAGGTACTGTGTAGTTTCTGTATGTTCAAGTTAAAGAACGTTGTACAGTTTTACGATTAACACTGCGTCCCTGTCTCAACAGCTGAGCCCTCTGTATCAGACAGCTTCGTTTTGGATGGTAAGTGTATCTCAAATATCACACAAACGTGCGAACTCTAGACGCTGCTCTCTCTCTCTCTCTCTGGACTTGTGAGGAACATGTTGTTCTGTCCCTTCTTACCCCCTCCACAGATGAGCTGCCCTACTTCCAGTGTTTCTTCGTGGACGAGGACGAGGCCCAGTTTCCGTTCTACGCCTTCTCACCGCTGCAGATCTGAGGCTTCAGTCTGAATCCAGTCTGAGGTTTACAATTTAGACAATTTACTGATAACGACAAGGTCACGTCCCTCCCTGCTGCTGCTGCTGATACTGCTGATGGTGATGATGATGATGATGATGATGATACTCTCTTGTTTCACCTTCAGCAGAAAACCCTGCACAGAGGTGATTTCATTGTGACGGTCCATTTTGTTTTATTTCCAGATTTGGTTGAGCTCTCGTACCAAATACATGCAGACAGTGTCATTCCTTTTCCATTTTAATTTATGTTTTATTTTTATTTTCAAAAGATGCATTACGCAGAACACTTCAAATGGAACAATCTAATGTGTTAACTCCTGTGGATCATTTGTTTAAGTCGTGAAAGCAACATTTTTGAGCTTTTCATGTATTTTACAGATCACTTAATTTACTTGTTAAAAAAAAATAAGTCTGTGTTATTCACCACGGTGCAATATATATTAAAGTAGTGACATATTGTATAAAATTAAACTATGACGCAAACATGGCCGTAGGCTACTTGAAGGTGGACGAGATTCATTTCCTCTCGTTTTCTCTCACATTTACTTGAAAAAGTGGTTTGTACAGTAATTGTACATTGGATTTTATGTGCGGTCATCTGCGAAGGTTTAGTGTATTTTTTTTTTTCATCATAGGCTAAATGGAAAAGTTTCTAATATGCTGCTTCTCTTGCTTGTAAAGCCCTTGAATTCACAACTGGGCATTTATAGTGTTAATTAGCGTAACGTAATACTTGATATTACCTTTTTTTTCCCCCTGCTGGGTACAAATAAATGAAAACTAAAACGTTTTTCTATTTATAAAGCTACACTTTTTTCCATTTTATTTTTTTTATTTTTTTAAGGAATCAAAAAGGAATGACCTTGCACTGTATATGAGAGCTCCCAAACTTACTGATGAAACACTACCTGAAACATTTCAAGTCTTATTTAAGCATCCAGATACCTGCACCAGCTCCTCATTTTGATACCGGTGCCAATGACAAGCGTTGCCTGAACTCTCGGAACGAGGTGCGAGTTCGGTTTTATTTTGTTCCCATCGTTTCTATCATCAAGTACCAGATTCATTCTGCAATTCCTTGACTGACCAAAAACACACTGTTGCAGACTTTGGTCGCTGGCTGTTTATCTGTGTGCACAGAGTAGAAACTTGACAAACCTTTTTGAGCCGGTTCTTAAAAAACCAGTCACTAAGTAATATTGTCTACGTAATCCTATGGTTATATATAATAAATAATATTATGCATATCTTATATCGACATCTCAGATTCACTGTGATAAAATGCACAGTAACTTAAAGAGGATGTCTGTTGTCTACAGTAAAGGCAACAAAAGTCATTCTAAAGGAATGAAAAATGACAAATGTTAAGTTGTGCGCTGAAGCTTTTACGTCTTTGATTATACTGGCTCACCCTGTGATCACGCCCTGTTGCAGACAGAATCACGTTTGTGAGGATGATCTCAGATGTAAAACATGTCTCGGCCTGCACGTACATATGGTGCAGCGCTTGTTTTTTTTTTTCCATATGTTGCAGTTATTAGAGCCTGAGGCACTAATCCTGTGTGTATTTAAATGTAAATCCACTTGTCCTTTAAATTAGGACCACTCTCTTTACCGGTCCAGGGATGATGCACACTCTCTAACTCTGTGAGCTCCGGCTACTGCAACAGCTGCAGTTTTCTGTTGACGCTCCGACTAGTTGAGACTGGCTTTTTCCAAAATGAATGAATACATGAATATATGGTAGACGTTGGTCACAGCGAATGACATTTTGATTCACGGTGACAACAGAAAGATATTTGTTTCACTCCTGCCAGGTGAACATGTGCAATACTTTACGTCACTGTATGTTTGTCGGATAGTCTTTGAATAGACTGTGCATGACAATGTGTGTGTGTTTTTGTTTTGATGCGCTGTGATATTACACTTTAAAGTATGGCACACACAAACTTGTGCACATGAATTAAGGTGTTTGATGCCCCGAAAATGCCCATGTGTCTCTCGCTAGTGTTGCCAACATCGTATATAGCAAATCGTGCATACGTAATAATGTTGTTGTAAATAAATGTTTTATCCCCGATCCATTACTACTGAAACTGCTCTTTAAATGCAGTAGAATCTCATTATGTATGACGTCCCCCATTGTGCTTGTGAATAGTAGCGAACCGACATTAAAAACATAGCGATGCAAGTGTTTGTGTTTTCTTTAAAGATGCCAGCTACCACACTTCATCTGAGCTTTTCTTTGTGACGTGAATACATTTGAAAGTAGTAACTCTTTTCTTTCACGTGAAGGAGAAATAAGGTACAGTAATTTTGCATGTGATGTGTATTATTTACGCTTAGAGACATTTAAACATATGTGGGAGCAGTCCAGATGCTACCTGTGGAACACATCATGGTGTTTCATGTTACTGCTGCTGTGATGATGCTAAGGTGTAGCTAGTGATGTCGTATGGGGGTGGGAGGGGAGGTTAGGCAATTCCAAGCTAAAAAAAAGAGAAATTATCAAACCATCATCATAAAAATATAATGCAATATAATAATAAAATATAGTAGTAAAATAAGTGATTTTTTTGGCAGGAAAAGTTAAATATCTGCTAATCAAAGGGTAAATAGTATTGACCAACCACCCCTGTGTGAAATGGAGATTGAAAAAAAAATGTGAGCCAGATCTTATGTAAGAAAGGTGTGTAGCCTCTATAGTTTGTGAGTGGCAGAAAATAACCAGTTGTTCATAGTGCAATAAACTAGCTAGCTAGCTACAGGCTAGAGTTAGGGTACCATATATGGTCCCTTCATTGACCTTGATTTCCTACATGAAAATGACTTGATTTTTTTCTGGTCTGATTTGAAATTCAAATGAAGGAGTGGGAGGAAGGAGTGGGGCCCGATGTGATTTATTTGTTTATTTATTTGTTTATTTCCCATGGGGCCCAAGATTCCTGGCAGCGCCCCAGGTGTAGCGTCCCACCCACTGACCCCCGGATGCTAAATTCCCTGCGGGGAAGAAGAAAAGCAGCTTATTGCTATGGCCTTAGTAGAAATCTTTGAGCCGCAGTGTAAAAGTTCATCTCATCATCATCATCACATGTTTTCCAGAATCATTACCAAGAGCATGACCTCATTGTGATTAAAGGTAGTTATGGACCCGATGAGTAGTGCAACAGTAGTTGGACAATTGAACCAAAGAAGATTTACTTTATACTACTGACAGGTCCTCACGCTGTGATTCCCTGATGAGGCCATAGCGAGGTTACTACGGGTTAGCTTACTCCACTGACACAGATTCCTCACAAAGGAGGAAACTCCTGCTGCTCTCCTGCCACCACCGAGGACAGAAGAAACACTAAACTATTACCTCTCAGTGTTTCTCCTACACAGTAAAACACAACAATCTCCCCTTTTTTCTCTCTTTTTTTTTTTAAACCACTGTGAAAACTTGAATTCCTTGGTCTTTTCACATGACAACTCACACACATGAACGTCGAGGAGGAGGGACACGTGTTTAGTGTCCTATAACTGGAGCATAAAGACATAAAAACAGATTTTAAATTTAAATGAATTCAGCTGAGCAACAGCCAAATGAGTTCCACTCCAGTTACCAGAGTTTCTTTGGCTATTCAGAGACGGCCAAAGTTGAAGAATGGCCACTTGTATAGTCGCAGTGCTCGGTAGGCTGGATGCAGCACGCAGGGAGAAACTGGGGGAAACTTCAGCTTCTTCAAATGTGGGAAATGCTGGACGAGGTACAAAAAAACGTTATAAACAAATAAACGTTGCGCTCGGACAAAGGTTTGTTTGTTGACTCTATTTATAGACTTTGAACTGTGCAATATTGGACGGATTCAGGCTGCCCACATCCCTTCGCTCTCATGTCACGGTTGGTCCACATGCCATCGAATGATGCCTCTACGTAATGACACCACAACTTAACCGGATTATCACGAGGCGAGTGACATCACCACCCCCACACCTCCAGCTCCGCCGGCTTGACTCGGACCATCTGGAGGTTACTAGGGGACGTTCACTCGACCGAGTTCAGTGGTCACAGTGAACCTTTCGCTGCTGCTGCTGCTGCCACTGCTGCTGCACGGTCGCCCTGCAGCTGTCACCTGGGACTGACCCGTCACAGGGGCCACACTGTGCCCCGTGACTAAAGCTGACGTGTCTGAACAGAAATGTAGGAGTTGTATACAAAGTTGCACAGAAAGAAAGAAAGAGATAAAGAGGAACAAAGGCACGAGAAGGGTTTAGTTCAGCAGTTTATTTTCCCCTTTTTCACACACTACGCGGAAAACGAAACAGTTTACCGTGTAAATTTCTTAAAAAAGGTCTTACAAAAGATTCTCCCCCCCAAAAATATTTAGCTCCAGTTACGGCAATAAATCAAGTGCAAATCACTGCATACAGTTATAAACAGCACATTTTGTCATCATCATTATTATTATTATTATTTCTTTCACGTTGTGGATCATTCACAGCACTGACATTAATTCAGATAGTTGGTAAGAAGTTAGGCTTTCTCGTATGTGCGGACAGCTTGGACACCCTGAAAGGTTAATGTCTGGAGGAAAAAACAAAAAACAAAATGAAAAGCTGTGATTTTTTTTTTTTGTGTGAATCAAATTACTCCATTTACTGATAAATCTGAAGACAGTGGTTAACACAGTGCTATTTACACTTACCATCACCATCTTCCCATCCTTGATTTCTCTGACGAATGTGGACTCTTTGCCATCCCACTTCTGCGTTTGCACGAATTTGCCTCCTTCCACGGTGAAGGTAGCCTGCACACAGACAGAATGAGTATTTGAGAGCATTTAAACATTTAGCGGCGAAGATTATAACTTTTGCTCGGCTTACTTTGACGTGCCGGTCATCAGGCGTGGTCTCGTCAAACTCCTCTCCCAGTTTGGCGGAGACCTCCATGTTCTTGAATGTGCTCTGGGTTTTCACCACCACTTTGTCCCCATCTTGGCTAATCGTTATTGTGGGTTTGACGACATTGGCCAATTGTCTTGTGGCAAAACTGACACCTGTCAGAGAAAAAGCCAACTTTTAGTCATGCATTAAGCCAGTGTTCAATAAATTGCAGCATAAACTGAAATGAAATAATAAACTTCTTCTTTTTTTGCTTACCCATTGCCTTCAAGTAATCATCAAAGTTCTGGCTGTCCACCAGCTTCCATGTACCACAGAAAGCATCAACCATCGTTGCAGATGTTGTTGGTCCCAGTCAGCGTCAAACTGTCAGATAGTCTCTGCTCTCTGTGCAGTAAATCCTGCAGCCGCTTCAGAGAGACTGCCTGTCAAATTAATACTGTAAGAGAGGGCGGGGCCGTAAGCCGCAGCCCCACAAGCTGATTGGCTGAGCCAGACGCGTTGTGCACTGTGATTGGTCATCGTAAAATGTACCGTAAACGTATCCTGGATAAATGGGGCATTTTCCTTCGGGCTTTTGTGTGTTTTGGTGTGAGGCTGGGACTCTTTACACGCGTTTCAAAACGAGTAATAAAAACAAATACAAAAGACATTTTTAAGAATTGTACACACATCTCAAAACTACAATGGGATAAAGTTACGGTTACTCCGTGCTGTTCCATTTACGCATGCGCAGAGAATTAGACAAAATTAAAAAAAGGCGTTTAAGGTTCAGACCCTCTCAGACCACGAGGCTTTGACTATTACGCATGCGCAGAATATGCAACTATACGTTTTGTAGCGCTGTACTAAATACTGGCTTTACTTTAACACAATAATACTTAATTAATAATTAATGTTAAGATAAGTACTATCAAGTACAGTAAGTTAATATATTACATAATGTACTCATACTTTACCCTGTGTTCAAATATCCCAGATATTGCACCTGTACATAGATACTTGTGTAGATATACCACGTGTTCAAAAGAGATCAATATGTGTTCATTTTAACCCCTTATTGACAAAAGGCATTCATTTTGTATTAGTTTAGCTGTAAATAATTGATAAAATTATCTACAGACCAGGTAAAGAGATTTCTCCTGGAGAAGCTGTGATCACATCACAAAAAAAACATTTCACTCATAGGAAAAATCTCAGTTAGGTTTAAGGAAATCACCAAAAAACCAAAACAAACTAATAATAATAATAAAACAACAACAACATTAGGATGTGTCCTCTGGGAACCTTTCCATTTGGCAGATTTTAACATAATTATCCTGAGATGTGCTGGCGGTAGCAGGGTCCAATTCAGAAGACGACCCACATCATTAGGATTAATCACCTGTGGACCTTAAACGCTTGTGTTGAATATGACGGTGATTAATTGAATACTAAGATTTACTCCTGATTATCATTTCCAATACCTCCTACTATATACCTTTATTGTTCATAAAATACTTTCTGCAAATACAATCCGACACTGATACAAACAGATGACCACTGTTACAATACAGCAGATCAGTCTTTATCAAATAACACCAAAGATGTAATCCGTTAACACTAGTAAGGGATACCACATGATAGAAAATAAACTCCCACTATTGCTGAGCATACTGTCAAACAGTTTGTGTGTCTGCTTCCAAGTAATAACAATAAAAAAAAATATACCCAAACTTCTACTTGTAATTTCATGGCACTGGTCATGGCCAGATTAGTACATGAAGCGGCTCAGGAAATCCTTTATAACAAAAGCCCCATAAATTTTATACAGTAGTCAAATAGTTTTGTCAGTTTCGAGATAAATTTAAATCTTGTGTTTTCTTTTTTTCTTAATTCCCTGAAATGTATAAATAGTGCATGCAAATAAAACATGAAATGCTCTTCAATGAAATCCCAGGAATCTTCACTTCAATATAATCAAGAGGAATATTATTACAGTATATTTCTGGAGCAGACATGAACAGCAAACTCATCTTAAATGTTTAGACACGAGGATGTTTCTGCTCCCTACAGTTCGTTTAAACAAAAATTAAGGTGGAAATAAGGACATCTCGCTTTAATTTTCAGCTCTAATTGAAAAGTTAAGAGCACAGAGACCAATCTTCGAAGATGAAACCATAGATCATTGTTGAAGAGACGGTTTAGACAACAGAAAATAAAATTAAGAGAAGTAGAAAGAGTTTTGGGTTGAAAAAGGTTAAATGATAGGGCAGAAGAGGTAGAGTGAGAGAGGTAGAGAGCGAGGTAGGGAGGAAAGAGCAGCACTGAGGCGTCTCCACATTAAGGCCTATCCCTCCTCTCCCTTACAACCTAAAAATTATCCATCAGCGCAGCGGCGCTTCCAGAGAAAAATGCTGCATGCTGCACAGTGACAGGTTGATTATTAAAATGAGAGTCACTTATTTCACAGAAAGAATATCAGGACTAAGTGAAGGCTGTTCTTGTGCTCAGTGGCTTGAAAGACAAAATTTAAAAAGTATAAATTCTGATCCTGGTGTATTAACATTTAATAGAAAATTCCATTTCTTCCGAGCGACTTATGGTTAAGTGTTACAAACTACCTGCTGAAGATGTTTTCCTTCAGGAAAGAAACAACGCAATTTCAAAAAAAATGATAGGGCATATGTGGTTTTTGCAATTTTAAGAGCATGTGGAGAGCAGAAGCAAGACAAATATGGCTCACCTTAAAAAAAAAAAAAACACATACTGCATAGAAACAATGCAAATTACAGTCAGTTTTAACAAGATACTAAATCAAAGTGCCAAAAAATTAAATCCCTCTCTCTTTGTTTGTCACAAAGATCAGAAGCAGGAAAGAATTCAGGGTTTAATTTGAGTAAAAAAAAAGAACAACAAACAAATGGCACCCGAGTGAGTTTAGTTGGATTGTCCTGATCACAATGTGGCATCTCCTTGTGTGTGCTCATGTCACATTACAGGCAGTCTTGATTTGTCCATGCACCCCTTTGAAGAATAGTGCTATCTGAATACGCCAACGTTAATCGACAGCGCCACCTCTGGTTTCCTCGATTTGGTTTGTCCAGCTTTCTTCTGCGAGTCAGCGTCACTGGAGCCTGCAGCCTGCCCTCTGAAAATAAAATTAGAGCACAAAGTGTCGGTTAAAGCAATGCGAGACAAAAAGTCACATGGATGCAACCTGCGTGGATTCACAGCTGCATCACTGTTGCCCTGTAATCATGAACTTTTTTTTTTCCTTCCTCTGTGGTTATTTAACCATTAACAACTGTGAAGCCGTAAATGTATCAAGCGGTGACAAGCATGTTCAATGCCGCTGCATGCAGGCCCCACCCTTTCCTGCGCTCCTCTGCCTGCTCTCGGAGCCTCTGCTGGCCCTGCTCATCCTCCAGGGTGACGAAGTCCCTGTTGTTGTCAATCAAAAGGTTCTGGAAAGAACAAGACTAACTGACTCAGGATTTCTTACGCAAATAAAAATTTACAAAAAATTTTTTAAAAAATAAGGCTTCATTAATACCTTGATGCCGATGGTGTCGCCATCTTTGAGGTGAAAAGGTGCTCCCAGTAGTGAATCCGCTTTTTTCTTCTTCTTCTTTTTGGAAACCTGCTGGGTCTGAAAGTAAAAGAAACATATTCACAGTGACAATAAAGAGGTGGGGAAGGTTAGGCACTGCTAAAGCTTCATCACATCCACTCATTCCTCTGTACGTTCTTCCCCACTGACTTGACTCTTCTCCTGAGCGAAAGAGTGCAAGTAAACATCTGGATCCCTAAAGGTCCCGCCTAAGAAATGACTCATCTTACCCAGTTGGAGATCTCTTCCCAGGTGTGTCTATCTGGCTGGTGTTTGGCCAACAGGAGACTGTCAGGAGAGAGGCCGTAGTGTGCAGCCAGACAAGTGCGTAGAGAACGAGGAGAAGAATCATGGGATGCATCCCAAACTAGCTCCTCTGGAGGGTAGTAACACCTCTCCCCTGGTATTCCCATTTTAAGAATCAGAAGCACCTCCTTAGGCCTTTGGGAACAATGGGAAATTAAGGTTGAAGATGTAAAATTGGAGAAACGGAAGCACGAGGGAACATCACTTGGGGGGAGGTTATACATTGTAAAAAAAACAGAAGTATCCAAATACTTACCCAAGATCTTCCTCTTTTAGCAGCTGCTGCACACAGAGGCTCGTACCACTGGTCAGCTTCAACTTCCTAAGAAAAGAGAAATCAAACAGATCACGTGAAGAAGCACTGACGCAGAGCTCTTTGTCATTTGTTATTAACATAGCCGATCTTGAACGTATCCAGACCTGAGTGTGGCTTGTTGTCCTCTGAGGATACGCGCCAACCTCTGCCCCTCCAGCTGCCACACACGCATGAACCCAGTAGTTGGAATACAAACATCCTGAAGGGCCGGCAGCGTCAACACCTGAAAGAGACACAGAGCAAATCACAAATACAGAACACAGCTATTTACTCTTGACTGTAATTTACTCGACTAATCTACCTGAGTCTTGAGTTCTTCCAGAGTGGCTTCGTCTGATATTTCCACCTGTCCCACGCTCCTCAGCTCGGCCACGTTTCCACCACAGAGGGGAAATAGCTGACTCCCTGTCTCGTCTGTCACCACAACATCCGTCTGCTGCTCGGTGAGGCCATTCCCAGTGTGGTTCAACTCCACGTTTTTCAGATTCAAATACAGCCAAACAGATATCTTCAGAAAACCCTGACAGAAAAAGAGACAAAGACAAAAGGCTAAACAGAGGCGCTAAAAAGCCATAAGACGTCATGAAATAAAAAACCCTGCTCAAAAGATTTAGGTACCTTTGGAGGCAAATGTCCTTCTGTCAGAACTAATGTCTCTCCGTTGCTGATCTTCAGCTCCGACAGCAAGGCATCCTGGGAATGAAAGTCTGTGGTTAACGAAACACAAAATCTTGGGTTGATTAGACATTTATATATCTATATATATCTATATATATATCTATATATATATATATCTATATATATATCTATATATATATCTATATATATATCTATATCTATATATATATCTATATATATATATATATATATATATATATATATATATATTTTTTTATTTTTTTTTTTTATTTTCCCCCACAAGTTTATTTAAATACTACACATTAATATGAATCCAAAATATTTCATTAAAGGGGTCAACGGAGGCAGAAGACGTTATGTTTCAGTCAGAATTTCACTCATTCAGTGCAGCTACCCTTGCTGAGACCTGTCAATCAAAGCCTCCTGTACACAATAGGCCCCGCCCATATCGCTGCTGAGTCAGTCTTACACAGAGGCCACATATTACACAGTGACTCTGTCAGGTTCCCTGTTTATCCAGTCCCCAGCTGAAATCTAGACACATGCTGTGGTAATAGCAGAAGAGAAACTAACAGCTCGTTCCCATCAACATTCATTCATCCGAGGTCTCCTCAGCGTCACACACCACAACACTGCATCACCATTGGTGATTCACTTGTCCCCACTACATTCAGCATTACATTTATGTATAGAGTTAAAATTTGAATTATTTTCTTTATCGGTCAATTATATATACACACATTTATAGTAGTATATTGCACGTGTTTGGAATAAAAAAAATAATATTTGAACATATGTATTATTAAAATAGCTTAATATTGAATGCAAAATGATAATAATAATGTATATGTATAAACAGCACTAGCCCTAGTTAATCTATGTATGTTTTCAAAGTCAGTTTGACCATGAATGGTTTTGAAGAAATGTCATAGTTCATGCAGTTTACTGAAATAAAGATAAACCAACTCTACAAATGGTAGCTGGAGGCTACATCTGAACATCTAATTCGTATTTTGATGCATCACTCCCTCACTAAATTTTGCCATTAGCCCATAGGTATTCACTTACCTCCTCCATGAGTGGCTCTCCAACTTCCTCGCACCAATCGAGCCTCCGTAAGTGCCAACAGGTGCCTGCAAACCCGCATTTTAATGGCATCAAGAACCAGACTTTGCATCAAAGCACAGGAGTAAAAAAACAGTTTAATAATGAAATCAGGGTATGTGTTGGTGAGCAGCAACGCTAAATTCACAAAAGCCCAGTCTACAGAACATGTGAGTGATTGGAATTAGGAAATCAAGGTAGAAATAAATGTTTCACCATCAAGTCCGACAGCGTTCAGCATTGCCTTTAGACACTGCAAAGAAACAAAACAAAAAAAACAATGATTAAGAAAGTAGACATGTATGTTAAAGAAGCAGAGGATGAATGTTTTGCAAAATGATTAGATGACCATTTTTATTTTCTCACCTCTTTAACCGTACAAGTCTTCTCCACGATTATGTCCATCTCTATGCCAGCAGAGGGCGCTGTACCCACAGTGAAGTGAAGGAAGAGCTGTGAGATTAAAGCAGAGATTAAATACAGAACTAAACTTCAGCAAAGTATTTTAAAACCTCATAGCCCCTCGATTTGTCTTGATTGCATTTTAAAACGTCGGTGTTTAACTTTCATCGGTGCAGCTGCAAGTAAAAAAAAAGAACACAATTTCATTGAAGATTTCAAATAAAAGACACACCTGTGATGCCTTGGGGCCGTTTCCCGGACAGAGAGTCAGTGTGGTCATGAGTCGCACCCCTGCATCCCGAACGCTGAGCTCCTCACACACTGTCAGGTAAACCGGGATGAGAAAACACATATGCACCTCATGAATGCGTTCTAAGATTTCAAAGGCAGATGATAAGAGGAAAGATTACAAGCAGGGGGAGTACCTCTTAAACATTTAACAAGGGGACAGTGTCAGGGAAAGCGTATCTTAATATTTTGTGAAAATGAGGGGGATTTCCAGCTCTAAGTGATCTGCTCCATTAAAATCACCCCCAGGTGACAAACAGCGCAGTACCTGGAGGAAGGAGTTTCCCTGTGCAGTCGACTTGCCTCAGACAGAACTCTGCACCTGGTCAACACGACACAAATAGCAGCAACTTTAAGACAGTAAAAGCTGATGGAAGAACACAAACACAGTAACTCTTCTAATAAACATTTTTACACATAGGTTGAAGGAAAAAGAAAAAAAATGTTTTTATGTTTAAAGCTAATGTTGTGAGCTCTGGTCTACACAGCCGACATTTCTAGGGTTTTATTGGAACGGTGGGAGCTGCATTAATGTGTGCGACCAATCGACATAGACTCTCAAGGGTCAATATTCTGCACAAACACACAAAAGTAGTAATCTAGCATTACATTGAACTATTTTAGATTGTGTAGTTATGCCTAATGAAGTGGCCACAGTGTATGTATTTATAGTAAATTAACAGTAAGCAACACACAAAGAAGTGTCAGAATCTCAGGTTTGAAGAACAGCTGAATGACTGGTGAGTATGTGCGTTTAGTCTATTATTTCATATTATATATTTGAATATTGCAAAAGCTCTTGTTTTGCTTTAATTAAACTCTGTTGAATTGCTAACTAAATGTGAAAAGGTGAACCATGCCTAGGAGTTGCTCCTGTAGCTGCAGCTCCTCTATGGCCCTCTGTTTCACCTCAGACAGCAGCTGAGGGCAAGACACAAACAAACACAAAAGGAATGTTCAAACGAAACAATGAGATCCTTTTTATGGAAAGATAAAAATGGAGGAGAGACCAGACTACTGACCATACTTCCTGTGGCTGGAACCTTGATTTTCTTCGTCTCCTCCTCGTCCTCTTCTTCGCCTCCTTTCGCGTGAGGTTGAAACTCCACCTGGAGCCAGCGGCAGTCGGACGGCGTAGTCACGGTGACGACGTCTCCATTTAGAGTGAACAGGCTGAACACAGTTACGTAGACAGCTTTGAAAAAAACAAAACATGCAAGACAAATATAAATATGTACGGTCGTCTGCAAAGAAACTGACCTGCTGTCAAACGACTGTGGCTCCAACACCAACACTGCGTCTCCATCTTTCAGCGAAAGCTCCTTTAGAGTCCGCTGCATGTCGTCAGGGGGGAATATCCTCCATCCACTCGCACCTCCTCCCTCTCCTGCCCCTTGTTCTCTTCTCTTTCCTCCCTTGTGCTCCTGGCACAGCAGACTCTCCTTGGGTTCCCCCAGAGCCTCTCTCACCTCCCCGAGAGTGGCACCTCCCGCGAAACCTCTTGCCTCCTTTTTAAGCCCCGGCCCTCCGTTTTCAAAATCTCCCCCGGTCTCCTCGCACTCCTCCCCAACCGCCGCTTCTTCCTCCGCGTCGTCACCCAAAAAGGGACGGACGACCGTCAGCAGGACCGGCTCCCACTCGGCTCCAGTTAGGACGGTCGCACCGCACACCTGAAAGGAAAATAAAAAACTGTGTACAAAGAAAGGTAATCTAGAAACGGAGCAGGTGAAACTGAATTAGGCTTCTCCTCACCTCTCTGCCATTCCACACAAACAAGTCTGTGTTTGTGCAGATTCCTGCGCTGTACAGAGAGACACTGTCATCTGTAAAGAGTTATAAAAAAAATAAATGTAGTTGCAATAATAACTTGTCTCATTCTTTTGAGGTATTTTTGAATTTTAAATGTCTCACCTGTGAGGGTGTTGTAGAGGTGTAAACCCGCTGGAAGACTCTTGGCCACAGTCAGAGCCATATCTCCTTCCCAGAGCTCTTGCATCTAAATGCATGCAAACAGCTTATTGTTAGCGTCACCCACAGGATTTTAAAACACAACACAACAGATTCAGTAAGATACCTGATAAATAGCTAATCGCAGGTCTCCCACAGTTTTCCTACGGTCAAAGCTGAGAGTAGTGCTCCCGTTTGGCTCTTTGCTGACCGGTTGCAGGGCTCCGTTTTCCATTCGATAGCAGGGCGCCAGGTGCAGACGCAGCTCCACCGTGTTATTGGTGGCTTCAAACTCTTCACTGTAACAGAACCAATACGAGCTTTTAATTTAAGTGATAAACTGCTTTTAATAAAACCAAATGACAATAGTGCATTTTATTTATTTATTTATTTATTTTATTAAAGTGTGGATTTGTTTCTATACCGCATCCGCTTCAGTTTGATGTTCTCCTCCTGGGCCATCTGGATGAGGTGAGTAGGAACTTTATACTGGCGATTGTTCAGAGCTAGGAAAGGAAAAACATTAGTCATATAATTACGGCTTCTTCCACCGAGCCGATAGATCCCAAAGCTGCGTATCAGAGTCATTAAAATCATCAATTAAATGATACTTTGACATAAAAACAGTTGGTAATTTCCAGACGTGATCACTTCTCCCACATTTCTTTCTCCAGCCCAATTAGGCAGATATAATCTTTCTATTAAAACAAAGAACATGGTATTCATTACCTTCGTCTGGCCTGTGCAGCTGTGTTTTTCTGTAGAACAGCATGTAGGCGCTCTCTTTGCCCTGGAACTGCTTCTCAATGTCCGACTCCCTGATGGAAGTCACGGCGGAGTCGTTGAGGTCAAACCAGTGGCTACCCTGCTGACAGACACGGAGATGGACCGTGGGAAAACGGACTTCAAAAGGCTTTACAATGGATGAATGCAATCTGATCCCGACGAGGGAAGAGGAGGTAGGGTTGTTGCTTTATTACCTCTGGTTTGTGCTCTGGCTTCTGGTTTGATCCTTGCTGCTGCTCAGGAACGTCTGGAGCTGCTGAAGGATCGGAGGTAGTGGTTTCTTCTGCGGGACTGGAGGACTCGGTCACTGGGCTTGGCGGGTTTGCTTTCAGTGCCACTCGAGTACCACTGGACACCAACATGAAAACATCACTGTGGGACTGTAGGAACTAAATCAGAAAAAAAAAAAAAAGTTAATATATGCAATTAACGAGGAACATATACTGCAAGACCAGTGAACATTACAGAACCTTGCCGATTGGACCGTAGTGTTTTCTGAACTTTTTGCTCCAAGATGAACCGATCTTGTTCATAAGTTTCTGGCCCAGCTGGTCCAACAGGACACTCTTCGATGGCTCCTAAGGGACGGCAAAGAAACGGCATTTATTAATTAACTGTGACTCTACATCTGAACAAGCACAGACATAAAGCACGTATGAAGCTAAATCAGAGACAGGAGGGTCAAAAGTAGGATTGTTCTTCCTGTACCTGTGCAATTATAGCAGCGAGGACAGACAAAGGGTCGTCATCTTGCAGTTTGGTCTCAGAAGCTTCCTTCACCTCCTCCTTCACTTTCTTCTGAGTTTTGGGTTTGCAGTCCTCCTCCTGACAACCGGAGACAGAGGCTTAATGATCGAGTTAAACGATGCAAAGACAACTTCACTGCTTCGTGCTCATCTCTTTTTCTCACCGGTGGCTCCCAGTTGCCGAGCTCGTCAATGTCCCTGATGTAAACATGGTAATGGCCGCCATAGCAGCCACCCTTATGGATAATCACAGAGAACAGCTCGTAGGAGAAATCGGAGTCATCTCCATCAGTCTGGATGGAGGGAAAGTTTTAAAGACGTCACGTTGTAGCAAAGTATTTGAGGTCAGGAATGCGAAAGTCAGTTAAAATCTCCCTATACCTGTTCACAAAAGGGTCGCAGGTTGATGTTGAGGGGGAAGCTGTATCGTCCCGTCTCTTTGTATCGCTCATATTTGGTGAAGTCAAAACTGAACCTCAGCAAAGACATGGTCATGAATGGAGGCAGTTTCTGGAGCTTGGCGGACTGGATAATGTAGAAGTAAAGGGAGGTGAGAAATGGTTATACATAGCAGAAGTTCTTGACCTACTTAGTTTGTATTTTGTTTTTTTACTTTTAATTAAAGTTTCCTCCCCCTTGTTTACTGTATATACTGTGTCATTTTATTTTTGTGCTTTCACAGCCTCACAGCTGGCACTGACCTTGGCAGCGGTGACTAATCTGTCACACTGTGCACAACGATACAGGTTATTGCCCTCGAACAGCTCTTCCTCCACAAACATGTTCCACAAAGCCTCTTCCAGGCTCGATACACCACAGACACACACCGTCAGGTCCAGGAAGTCCTCCTGAAGAACACACAAACAAGCATTTACACAAGAGCTGGGTTCATTTATCTATTAGGTTTAAATATCTCCAATAGCATCAGACAACATCCAACTGAAGGTTAATTGGTCGAAGACAAACAAGTGTGGTTAAACGGACACAATAAAGAGAAACGCCCGTGCAGGCCCAGGCACACAAGGACACACCTGTCTCTGGCTGACATTCCCACACTCCTTGCAGACAATGCTGTTGACAATGGTCCCATGGTAGAGCCGGTGGATAAATGTGCTGCCGCTGGTGCCCACAAGAGAGTGCTCCAATGCACTGAACAGAATCCTGTTCAGCTCCTGCACATCATGTTGATTTGTACCCTTCAAAGAGCACAACAATAAAAAAAAAGGATCAATAGATATACATAGTAGTATCACTCAGTTCCATATACTTTGTTCTAGCAGTGTACTGTAACATTGCATAGTATATTACAGTGGTTAAAGTGTGTGGTTTGCACAGGTATTAAAGAAGCAATCAACGTACCAACAGGAAATTGTGAAAGGCTTGAACAGATTAACATCAAGATCAGAAGATACACCGAGTGAATAGAAACATTTCCTTTAGTATCATCAAGCCGTGAGCAGATGTAGCATTTGAGAGGGAACAGGAGCATGTGGATTTCAATCACAATGCAAACTCTGCGCACGTTTTTTTTTTTCTGCTGCCTTTCTTCTATTTTGCATCAGTGCTGCAGGGACGGCGTCGAGACGAAATAAAAAGACCAGTGAGGTTGCTGGCCTGGCTACTCTTTTAGTAAGTTTGAAATCCAGCTCATTTCCCCGCACATATTTCCTGACTTTACTGGAAGGTAAATCAATCCCTGAAATAAGAAGTGTAACTTTATCCCCCTCTTTCTCGATAATGGGAGACAGACCTCGCTGCTGTTCCAGCCAAAGCTTTCAGTGAGGTCAGCGGTGGAGGCGCTCTGCTGGTCCACCAGCAACAGACGGGCAAATAGTCTCTGAAGCTCCAGCGGGATCACTCTGACCTGAGGATGAAAATAAAATGTCGCTTTACACATGCACACATTACACTAGTGTTTACACGTGCAGGAACCGTGCAACATTTACTTTTGCTTCTGGTTTCTCTTTGTCTTCTAGGCATCCTAGCTCCTCCGGCCCCAAATTGAACAGTTCCTCTGCAAACACACACACACACACACAAAAAAAAAAAAAATGAATGAGTGGAGAGAATAAAAAGTCAACTGCCCTCTGGTGGAAGAGTCACCTGTCCTCACCTCTGAACTCGGGGGTGAAGAGCAGAGTCTGGAGCAGAGAGTTGAGGTAGCAGGTCCCTCCCTGGTTCTTGATGCCGCACAGGTTGCTTCTCCCTCGGGGTGGAGGCGGCTCATCTCCCCCCTTTGAAACTCTTCCCCTGGAGGAAGTCGAGGAGAAGCCCTCCTGCTCCTCTTCCTCAAAAAGATTCCCAAACATGCCTCGTGTTTTATTGTTGCTTGGTTTGTTTTGTTTTGTTTGTTTAATTTACTCCGTTTTTCTCTCTGTTGTGCTGGGATTCAGCCTCGCAGTAAATCGTGTGGTAGCACTACGACGTGCCCTCTTGCTATCTCATCTTGGTCTTGCCGAGTTCTCTGTTGACAATGGCCGGGCTGACTCTGAAATAAGAGGACTTCACGGGGCTAAACATTGCGGCTAGCACCGGATATGCACGCGTTTGACTCACTGTTGTGCTGTTTGGCTACGCGTAGCCCGCTAACAAAGGCAAATCAATCGCAGTCCGACACTGACGAGTAGCGTGACAGCTCAGCGAAAAAGGAAAAAAGAAATCTGACTGTCGGTTACGTTAATAGTCAATGTCTCAACAACTGAGAAAACGGCGCTTTCCAAACGACACCGTAGCAACCGACTTAATTAAACTGTTACTCAAAATGGCAACGGACACAAGCTCTTTCTTCCGCTGTCTGTCTTAAAACAGAAAACAAACGAAACGTAAATAAAAATACCATCGCTGAACTGTAAGCGGCCATGTTTCTTCCTAACAGTAAATGGAATGATGCATTCTGGTACTTGTAGTATCGTGCGTGCTTTGTGTACTGTCTCGAAATGAAAGTAACTTAATATATTTTCAAAGTTTTTAATGAGAAAATATGTCATTTATGTTCTCTTTACTATGCTGCTATACATAAATATGTTACCGCTGTACATTTAAAGCAACGGGAAATGTGTCTTTAAAAACTACATTTCCGGTAAGTACGTTCGTAAACGTTACAAGGGCATCTTGGGATTTGTAGTCTGAGGCGTCAAACACCTTGTAGGCTGACAGAAGTTCGCAAACACATTTGACATAGTTTATTTAAACTTCAATAATTTACTGTCTTTTCATATATAATTCACACAGCCAGCAAAATGCAATCATCAGTCCAGTTAAGTTTTCTATGGGAGAACATGTATTCCAGTTAGTACAAATGTTAAATATATATATATATATAGAACATTAAAGTGTTCTACAGAAATATAGGCATTTAACAGGCTGTCTTTACCTGTGTTTTAGCCCCCATATTTCCAACTCTCTAATAATTCTTCTCATGTCATTAATTATATTAACTGTTAAATTATATGTTATTGTAAATATTATCTCCATATACAACGCCTTCAAAAGCTTTTTCACTCAGCAATTTAAGAAAACAAAAATCCACATAGGAACACAAAAACAATGAAAGAATGGATGTACACAAACACACGAATACATTAAACAAATCCACACATTTTTTTGTGTCTAGAAGGTTTTCAGCATGAACACTTTGGACAGCGGCGCTCTGGCACTAGAGTAGATCAGATATGATTGTCCTTTAGAGCTGAAAAACTCCCAGTCACTGCACCCAATTGTTGGTAGCCAATGAATGGGAACAAATCCTTCATATCCCTGCCACCTGAACGCAAACAGAGAAGAGGAATCACATTAGCAGATTGTTTAGATCTGGCATGCCAAGCTGAATTATAATAAATCTACAGTACAACAGTATTTGCATATGTCTCTGAGATGGTTTTGTGACGGATACCACAAGGCAATTAGGATGTGTGAATACTCCACACGGGGAGCGGTGTTGTTGACAAGTTGAATACCTGTAGAGAATGCTGTTGAGAGAGTAGGATTCTCCATTAAAGGAGTTGGCGACAACCAGAAAATATTCCTCCCCGAGGCTGAAGAACTCCCAATCCACTGCACTGGAAAGCAAGAGAAAGGTATGTGGTGACGATGGGGAGGGGTGAAATATTCAGAAAACGCTTCATTGCATGTGCGTGTTTACATGCGCCTGCTATATTTTAAGGAAGATCTTTACCTGTAGGTGACAATGTCTTGGAAGCGAACAAACAGTCGTCCAATCACGTCCAGTTCGTAGATCGTGGAGTTGATGGTGTATTGACTCGGCCCATTACCGTGGAGTCTGTGTCCATTGGCAACAACCAGAAAAACCCTGCTGCCAATCTGGAACATTTCCCAGTCTGTGGCGCAGAATGTCTTGATTAACAGACAGAGACAAAGAGATAGAGAGAAACCATCAATCAGTCCAAAAGTTTATCCCTCAAGGCCCAATTCATGGCATATACTCGTAGAGTGGCGTAGGCGTGAACAGGTGTGAACATGAATGGAAGCTGCAAACAACTGTATACAGTACATTATTAATTTAAACCAAAGTAAGAGTCTACAGACATGTAGCAGAGGCCCTGTTTATCTTTAACATTAAGTTCCCAATGTGTTCCACTTGAGTAATGTTTGTTGCTGCAAAAATGTGGGTACGAAGCAGAGAGACTGCAAAAGATATTACAGCATCATCAGTGCACTGAAAACACAGCAGATGATGTTTTTTATTCTAATACCAAAAGGTCAAATAAGATCAATAGACTACTGACATGCAACATATCACTATACTAAGCTATATTAATTTTTCCCACCACAGTTTGTGGAATAAGTGCAAACCTACAAGTTTGTGAGTGAAATCTTTCCGAGGAGTTCAGCACTAAATAAAAAGTCAATGGATCACCAAAGATTATTACAAAAATTTCATGAAAATCAATCCCACAGAGTTGAAGTACATCACTGAAAACTACAACATGTCCGCCTCTTGATACGACTATCAGCACGGAGAGTCAGAGAACATCAATAGGTGTAACCCCCTTGGGACCATAAACAATCTTTGATCAAAGTTTGATAGTAATCATCCCTAACAGATCTGATGTTTTATCAAAGAAATAACTCAGATAGCTTGGCTAAAACCATGTCAAAAATATGCATTTCCAGACTTTTCTGTTTGATTTCAGGTTATTAATCTCCATCAGCCCCTAAAGGTGTTCTTTTGAATCCTCACATCCAGCTGTGGAGTTCCCCTAAATCACAGTCCTCCTCACGTCGACTCATGTGATTATCAATGTGTCAACACACTCAGATCAAATGTGGCTAGATTCAAATATACAATCCGCTATCAGTTATCATGTCAGAGCAATTTCCTCCGCTCAAGCAAATCAGGCCTATTTTTGGACTTGTCTTGAATGCATGTACACACCCATTCCTTGCTCCGCACCTCACCTCCATTCACCTTTTATCTTTCTCTCCATGTATTACCTGCCCTCAGTGTGTACAGACAAGCTGGTTTTTCATAAACTATCTTGCATCTCACAGATATGGATCTCATCAGAGGAACTCAAAGCCCCAGCTAATGGGAAGATGAATGGCATGGAAATCATGCAGGGAAATGGCTACCTGAAAGTGCTGCTCAGCGTTATTCCCACCGATGCTCAAACAACTTTCACATCTACAACGTGTGCTTTTAAAAGTTCTTTTGAAGTTGGAACGCTGTTGGAGTGCAGACTTTTTTCAAGTCGATCATCATATAAACAGGAGACTAATGTGTGCAGACGGAAAGTGCAGATTTACATAGTGAACGAGAAGGCCATTTAAAGTATGCTTAAGACCGGACAGAAACACAGTCTTTGATTTGAATTTAAGAAATGTGCAAATGCAAGTTTTAAAAATGACACAATGATGTCTGACTCACTTAAGGAAGGAAGTTGCAAAATAAGGATTTCTGGAAAAGTTTTCAGCAACTTTGAGCAAGTTATGTTTTGAATTATAAAGTTACTGAAAACCAATGGCTTTCTCAGTTGTGGCTAAAACATAACTGCAATCTGACTTGAACATCCACCTGTGCATACAAAATCTCGTGGTATTTGAATTACCGTAACTCACCAATGGACAGAATTGAAAGTGTGGCTGAACACTGGGAAGTTACGCATTCTGGGGAAAAAAACATTGCCGTTATTGTAACGGTGACGCACTGCTGCTGTCAGCTGAAGGTTGGGGAGCGACACAAGACCGGGCAGCCCCAGGAAGAGTGAGTTGTTTGGAGGAATTTGTTGGTAAAAACAAATATAGTTGTACTCAGACAAAAGCATAAGTTCCAAGTGTTCAGCCACACTTGAATTTTGTCAGTAGAGGAAACCACTGTGAGTTACGCTAATTCAAACACCGTGTGCTTTACATTCAGTCTTTAAAGGGTTAAAAAGACATAGCTTTACACAACATGGAAAATAATGAGAATGTAATCACTTTTTATTTCTTAGTATCTAATTAAACTATCTTTATTCTGGGCTGTCATTAAAGATGAAGTTGTCCTCAAGTTTCGTCATTACGTATGCAGATGATGTGACGTTTTTTTTTTTGTCTAAACTAGTCTTCAGCACTAAAGTTTGTGCATGTCTTGCTGTGGCTTCCGTCAACAAAAATAATGCAAACCAAAGTTTGTTAGAGGTATGAAAGAAGTAAATTTATCATATCCATGTTTCCTCCTGCCTTGCATCGCCCTTACGTTACCCTTAATGTAAATATACCTGTGACCTTTCACGTGATAAGCATTGACAGCAATGCAAATTACATGCACATGCAAAAATGTTGTAAATGTAGTATGTACAATGCACAATGCAATGTGTGGCTGTGAAGCCTTCTGTACATCCCCTGTGGTGTTGCTACGAGAGGCTGCTGCTCTTTTCCATATTCTTGCTAATGCTGTTAGTCAGATGTACATAGTAGACATCTGTGTATGTTATTTATCTCTACAAACTGCTCTTGTCCTTAACAATTATATTTTTTCAATTGAATCAAACTGATCTGAACTACATACCTTGATGGTCTGAAACACCTGGAAGCTTCCATTGACCCAAACGTATATGACAGAGTCTACAGAAGTGGTCACCCCGTCAAATGCGTTTGCAACCACCAGGAAATGGTACGGTCCGACAGTGAAGAACTCCCAGTCGTAAGCACCCGAAGTCTGCAGCTTCTGGTGCACCTCGAAAGACTTTGTTAATCTGCTCCACTTGTATATCACACTGTCTATGGTGTGATTATTGTCACCTGAAACACAGAGCAGTAAGACAAAGAAGATGACATATTGTGGAGATATGTAGAAAGTCTTTATGGATATGCAGTTTATTTTTTTTTACCTTGTCTATGATTGGCCACAGCAAGATAGGTTTGTTGATTGATATCAAATGCCTCCCAGTCTCGTGCACAGTGGGTCTGCACAGTCTGGAACCTCACAAACCGTTTCCTTTTTTTGCTCCACTTGTAAATCACAGAAAAGTCCCTCTCCTTCTCTTTGCTTAACCTTTTGCCTGGCTCTTCCCCAGAATTAGACACCACCAGAAATGTCTGTGTACGAGACGGAAAAACAATGAGCTTCCACTGAGAATAAAGCGTGATCTCTCCAATAACTTCTTGTTTGTCGTACCTTCTTGCCCATGCTGAAATGTCTCCAAGCCAAAGCTCCGTAGGTGCTGATATTCTGGTAGAGCTGGAAACCTGTGTGGGTCCACAGATACACGGCAGAGCCAGAGGCTGTGGAGCGGTGAGCCATAGCAGCCATCAGACCCACACCAGGCACCTGGAAGACCTGGAGATGAGATGAAAACCAAATTGTTGGAGGATAACGTATATAGCGGAAGTTCCCACCCTGATCCCAACCTGTGCAGTACTTCACCAGTAGGTCATTGCCATAAGATTTGGTATTTCTTAAGAAAGATACACATAAGTGGATAAGTACCTCCACATCATGCGTCTCTGAGCTGGTGGAGAGGACCTGATGTTCCAACACATAGTCCAGCCTTTTGTGATCTGTGTCGATGGAAACGTGAGATTTTCGTGACTTTTGTTAGATTAGCAAGAACAGACACTTGAGTTCATGAGTTGCTGCTGGACTCTCACCTTCCAATACAGTGACCCATGTGGTACCGTCACAGAGGTAGAGGCCCTTCTTGAGGGGATTAAACCACATCTGACCTCTGTGAAGCTCCGAGCACGACCTCTCCAAGCCCACAGACACACGCCCCTCTGTTTTTGGCACACGATATTAAAGACAGAAGCAATCAAAAAGACTTTCTTGCGTCTGACTGTATCATATTCCTTGTGGAATCCAATCCAAATTACCATAGGACGTCACATGTCGATCATCCTCCCTCCCCGTGACGGGCAGGTCTAGGAGAAGAGGAGGCACTGACAGGGCTGCCAGCTGGGGATCAGAAGAGGGGCAGATTTGACGGGTGGCGTCTGAACCTGGTACCAGAACCAGCTGTCGCAGCAGACCCTGAATATGGAATAACAGATGATATAATATCACCAACTGCTTTGGTGTAACACATCATAAATCTTATTTTGAGATTAAAACAAAAAGGCACCTTACTGAAAACAAGCCTTTCCATTTCCCCCGACTGCCAATATGAAATCTTGATCCTTGAATGTTCAAGTCTGAGGGGAAAGGCCTGGAGGGAACACTGTTTGCCAAAGAAGACATGTATTATTTATAATGGCTTAAGTAAGTTGTTTTTCTTCTGTAAATGAACAAATGATCTGTAATTAAAATAGTTTTCTTTGCCCTTCTCATGAATTGTATTACATATATACAGTTCTGGGTGATATCCCACCCTTGTGTGTGCCAGAGGGAGTTTCCACTAAAAACCATCTATCATATACTGTCAGGCTGATATGGCTGCAGGGTGCAGGCAGATTCGGAGCGGTGCCATTTTATTGTGGTGAAGGATCTACCATGCCTTGGGGGAATTCAGATGGAGCACGTAGAGAGGATGTTGGGAGACACGCAGCATACCTAACCCGGGTGAAGAGAGAATGGGGAAAGGCGAGAATAAAAGCTTACATTTCAAGCGGGGCTTTGCAGTCCACCGTGAGCCTCACATGACGACTACCGATGGCCAAAACAAGAGTGTGCCACTTGTTGTCAGCCATTGGAGTGCCTCGAAACACCCAGTGCTCCACGAGATCGCCGTGGCCTTTAAAAAGGAAGTGGAGGCGTTTTCTCGACAACCTCAGTCCCAGAACGATCCGCCCACGTTCGCCATTGCTCCTGGCTCGCTTCTTCTCTTTCTGCTGCACTTCTCCACTGATTCCCTTTTCTTTATTCCTTTCCACAACGCCGGCCCCATCCTGCTCCTTGTCCTCCACTGCTCTGTTCTCTACTTTTTTGGGCTCCATCAAGGAAAAGACATACTCATCTCTCTGTGAGACAAACAGGGAAAGAAGACACACTTTGAATGAACATTCATTCAAATACTGTAAATAAGTAGAAAGAGTTTATCTCAGGTTTGCATTACTGTTACACCACTGTATATCAGAGGAATCATTTACATCATAGGTCCTCAACAGGGGGTCCTGGACCCCTAGGGGGTCCACAGAGGTACTGCAGGTACTGTTTTTTATCTAAATTTCTTAAAATACACATTAACATCAATCCAACATATTTTAGTAAGGCACAATATATAATGTACATTTTATATTTATTTATTTTGCTACCCATACCCACCCTACTGTTATTTGAAATAAGAAAAATATTTGAACCTGTATATTATTTGAATAGTTTAATTTTGAATGCGAAAAATAATAATAATAATAATAATAATAATAATAATAATAATAATAATAATAATATATTTAGAAATAGCACTAGACCAAGTTTAATATAGAACAAATATAATAGGTGGGGGTCCCTACTTAATATGATTTACATGGTATCTAAAACAAACGTGAAAATGTTGCTTATGTTGCAATAATTCTGCTGCACAATAAGATTTTTTTACATTTGATAAACTTATGAATGCAATACTTTTGTGCATACAGTGTTAGGACTCCATCAGTCATCAGTTTCAGCTTCTCGAATGCTCACCTTGGATACAGAGCTGCTGACTTTTAATGTCAAAACAATGGAGAATTCTTCAGGGAAGACTTCACAGTTTGGCAGTAGCTGGGAGGAGGGGAAGCTCATGGATGTGCAAGGGCTCGAGAAGTGGATGCCCCTCACCCCTCCGACCGTCTTCATCTGCACCCCTGGCACAAGTTTGGATGTGTCCCTCTCCAGGACAAAGGACAGGAGATCCAGGGGGAGTAAATCTGAAAAAAAAATAATAAATTTAAAAAAAAAATAAAATAAAATAAAGAGGCTGCGGTCATTGTTATTGCTATAGAGTAAATCAGTGGCCCCTAACTTAAAGCCTGGGAACCCATTAAATGAGCTACCACGTGGGTCTGTGGGGGTCTTGAGATGATTAACAGGACAGCATAGAAACAGGTCACTCCAACCCTAAAGTCTCTAAAATGTATTCAAATTAAATAACTGGGGATGTAAATAACCCCTGAGCTCCTCTGGTGTAATATTTTAATACATTTGTACCTGCAGTCGGGCACAATGAACTACAATTATTTGATTTCTTACTAATTACTAATTCAGACAAATTGTCCTAAAAGGATGCTTTGTAGCAAATAAAACTACCCAACAACATCTATGAATGGAACTGAGTGTTATTACTTATACTGTTTTATAATGCATTGAGTTCTTAAAGCCTTACATTCTTAGTAAACTTTCCAATGCAAGCTTTTTTCTTGTGATTGAAATGTAATTTTGCAGTGCGGTGCACGCACTTCTAACCCATCAGATTTAATCGGTTGGTTTTAATAGGACACATGTTGAAATGAAAGGAGGCCCTGAGCCACAGCTATAAACTAATACATTCATTAATGTTAACCTCAACCCTCTTCATTCCACCCCGGTGTGTGAGAAACAGCCCCGGGGAGCGGTGGAGGTTTCATCTGTCGTTATTAAAAAGAGATACTTCTTGTAAAATGACAATGACAGAAATACTCCAAGATTGACGAGTCATCGCATAAACATGCACCCCGTCCCTCCTGTTTTTCTGATGTGTGCAGAAGCGCAGCGGAGCCCCGGCCGCGTCCAATGTCTGTACTTGTTTTCGGGGGCTGATTTAAGTGAATGCATGCACAAAGCATCTACGCACAGAAGCACTCCCCCAAGTGTACTGTAAGCAGACGCAGACAGTTGGAATTAACCAAAAGAATTTCAGCCCGAGGGGTTTCCCAGGATTTACATGAACCCATAAAACATCCACTGGATAATCATTAACTGATCATGTGTTGAAGGTAATGGAGCGTGGAGCTGAGGCTTACAGATGGATAAAAAAATCAGGATAAAAAAGTTGTAATACCTGTACACTGTTTCCTTGTGTCTGTGGTCGAATCGATGATCCTTAACCCCAGGAGAAGGAGCTGCACAAATATCAGCGTTGACATCGCAAAAAGAAAGAAAGAAAGAAAAAAGTCTGTATGATTCAGTTGTCAGCTGGTTGAAACGTCTCCATACTGAGCGGAATTTTGTGTCTATATATATAAGCGACGATAGGCACCGGAAAACCACGCATTCCTCATACTGGTCTCAGTGAGAGTTTTCAGATCTTGCAAAAATAAAATGAAAAATAAAAATTCCAGTCAACAAAGCTCTACCGGCTACCAAAGAGTCACATGCAGACTGTCCCAGAGCATCTGTGCTTGGAGAGAAATCCATTCATCTGTGTGGAGAATCCTGCACCTGCAGCTCCTTTTAAACGCTGGAGCCATGCAAATCACTAAGCAGCCTGTCACTCATCCACCCTTAACCACAAATCTGGCTACGCAGACCTGCCAGAGGGGTGAGCTGTTCCACTGTGCGTAATAATGCGTCTGTGTGCGTTCACTGAAAAACACAAGACAGGCAGTAGGACACAGTACCTGAATGCAAACTGCGCGGAAAATGTCCGTCAAAAGTCTTTCTTTTTTTTTTTTTAATTAAAAGACAACCCAAACACAAGTGACCTTTGGCCCACTGATGCATGGATGGATATGAGCTGAGCTTTTATCATATTAGCCGTTATCCAGTAGCTTATTACCTGAAAAACTGAGGTATGCGCATGGACCCAGCAGTGAATATTAAAGTCTGGATCTGGATGTGGTTCAAACATGACTTACTGAAACCATAAATAAGAACGTAATAATGTCTTTGTAATTAGGCAAATTTTTAATAAATTGAGCGTGCACTGCTCTGGGCTGAGAGCGCCTTGCTCAAATTATGTTTGCAAGTTATTTGCATTTATTCCAAAGCTGAGTGGTTGGAGTCGATCACAAGGGAAAGCAGACTTTTAAGGTGTCACAACCAACAACGTAAAACAACTTAATGGAGTGATTTTTGCTTTGCTGTTTGGCAGAGTTGGGAGAGAAAGGAGCTTTTCAGCTTGTGCCCGATCTCTCAGAATCCTCCCCATCCACCAACCGACACATTTACAAGGCAAATGCACCACGTCTGTCCTCTTTGCAGCCACGTTATGGACTGTGCGTAGATCGGGATGCAAGATATCACTGCTCTCCCATTTCTTTATCCATTCATCAATCGGTCTTCCTGCTGTGCGTGGCAGGGAGTGGGCGTTAAACTCCTGGAAGAAAAGTTGGTTTAGATTGTCCAGTTAAGCGTGTTTTTCCTTATTCCTGGTTTGACTCATCAGCCGCTACTTTTTTTTTTTTTATCTAATCGCCGTTCCAGCTGGGCTCAATGCAACCATTCAGGCAGTTTATCAGATGAGATGTAGAGTTCTAAAATAAGACACTGGTAATAAAAAGCAACCTGATGTGAATAATATCTGAAATGAAAATCAGACTTGACATAAGATACTTTTTATAACCAAGTTTAATTAAGTAAGTGAGGCTTTGTCTACTTAAGTGTAAAGTACATTTGTGACACGTGACCACAACAGAAACCTACACCAATCAGGCATAACATTATGACCACCTTCTTAATGTTGTTTAGGTCTCCCTTGTGCCTCCAAAACAACTGTGACTGTAACATGATGTCGTTTGTTGGAGGTGACTGCTGCATTCAAGGAGCGTCATTTCTATGGGGTCTGGTCTAGGTGGATGCTACATGTCTAAGTTACATCCACACGAATGCGTGGTCCACGCGTTTCCCAGCAGAACACCGATTTGTCACAAAGTGGCCAAGGTTATTCACCTGTCAGTGGTCTTAATGTTGTGGCTGATCAGTGTATAAACGTATCCCGTTTCGTGCCCTTGTCCTAATTTCTGTTATTAATACAATGTTGCCATATTGCTTTGAATCTTTTTTTTTTTTTTTTTTTAAGTGATGGTTATTTGTACCAGTGTGTCATGTACATGTTCGATGTGTCTAAACCCATTATAGATCTGGGATTAATGTGGCCCAGTGGCTCCACCTAGCGGTCAGTTTTTATTCATGCGACGTGCACAAGTGTCTGTGCACATATTCGCTGGTTAGAAGGTGTCTTGCCATGCAAAACAAATGACAACTAAATACAATTTAAGTATATCAAAAGTCCTGAAAAAACATAGCACTTGTTTTAATGATTAGGGGACACAAAGTTATATGCTGCAGAATAAAATGACATCACTGGCTGCTACAAAAAAAATTATAAAGACTAACTTAAACTACACATACAGGGGTATTGTTTAGGGTGATTACAATGTCATATAAATAAAAATAATCACATGGAGTCACTTTTAAGTATCCAATACTCTAAACGTTGACTTTTTCTTTAATACAGAAGAGAAAAAAAATGAATAAAAATCAAAAGCATGTGACAACAAATCTGAGTACCAAACTATATTTATTGTATACAGTAGTAAAAGACCACAAATAATGTACAAATCAGTAGAGAAACAAATAACATGACAAGACCTGGGCCCCGTTCTTCATACGTTACAGTTTAGTTCAGCTGACGGCCGAAAATAAACGAAAAAACCCACGTCTTTATCCAGCGAACTGTTGGGAAACTGCGAGTGGAAGGCTGATTAGTTGGTGTAGTTGTGTCACTGTGCTCTTATTTTGTGTGAGGAAAGTGGAAATGACAACCGTTACTTATGACTGGCTTGTGCGGAGGCATGTCGAACATGTCTCCCTCTGTACCACGCACTTTTAACAAATGATGGCCTTTTACGAGCATGTTTCTATTTAAAAATGTAAGGGTACTGGCAACGACTCATGATTATTATATTGAATGTGTACAAAAATAAAGCTGAAAACATAGTGTAACTACACTTTATTGATTTAAAAACAAAAGACGGCACCTTTCTAGCACAGATGAGAACTAGGATCTTATTTTGCTGTATTTGTAATATGTGTGGCCTCACCCAAAACTAGATATAACCCCCAAGCGAGTGCTTGTAAAGAAAGGTGCAGCCTTTTCTGACCATTTTAACGATCTTTTAAAAACAGTTGATACCGTCCAACTCTGAGCTCGTGGACTGCTCGCTTCGATGGCATTTTAATACTGACCGAGCTGAAAAATCCAAGCTTGTGTCAGACCATGAACAATCAAAGCAAACGTGGCCACCCGAGTACGAAGAACGGGGCCCTGTGGGTGCAGAACGCTCATCTCCAGAACTCCGTTGGCTGCCGTCCCTGCACTACCGATATGCAACGAACTGCACGCGTCGCTCTCTGAAAAGTAAAAAACCGCGAAGACACCCCTCACCGCTCGAGATATCTCCACAACAGCACGCCGCGCCAGCAAACAATATCTCAGCAAGCGATAAAAAGTGTCTTCAATGGGTTAACAAAAACATACTGGCTTTCGTTGGGATATTGGAAGCTGCTCCACTACAAAGTGTATCTAGAGTCAGCTGCCCCATCAACCCACACCTGCAAGGACAATACAGAGATGAGACAGCGGACCCCAAAAAGAGCACTGGGGAACAATATTTATGTCACTCCCACCCACAGACCACCATCTACCACGACAGAAGTGCTACCAAGAACAGAGCGGGGACTGGTCACTGGCCCACTTCATAGGAAAATAGACACAAAAAGTTATGTATTCCGCGGCAAGAGACTAATCTTACAGTCAAACGCGCCGCAGGACGTGCCTCAATAGTATTTAGTTCTCTACCAGAAAGAGGCATTTTTCCTGCGCGAGCAAACAGTCGTCTGTACCGCAGGCACCCACAAACAAATCGTTGTCCATTAGCCGAAGAGGAAGCAAATAACATTGATGGACTACCAACGCCTTTAAATGCAACAGTTTTTGACTTCGCAGTTCTCTTTTAGAGAGAGACAGAGAGTTACATCAAACACGAAGCAGGCGTTATGTTTTTTTTTGTTTTGTTTTTTTTTTTGTTTTGTTTTTTTGGAGTATTGGTCCAAGCCCCACAACATATATCTAACACCCATTCTGATACTTCTGTACAGGAGTAGAGGGAAAAACATAATTAACAAGCCAAGTGGGTGTTAATTCTTAAAATAAGGGACAAAAATACAAAAAACATTGGAGAAGCATCTAAAATGCAAAGAGAATTAAAATACAATTTTCTGAAAGAAGAGAAGCAGGAGTCGCCGGTCGAAAAAAAAAAAGAAAGAAAGAAAGAAAAAGAAACAACAAAGCGTAGTGAAATGGAAAGCGGGTGTGTGTTACGTTCAGATACTTTCCACCTCAAAATATTTTCACGCCCACTGACCCCTGCTGGACAAAAAAACAAAAACAGTCGACCCTGATGGATGGATGGAAAACCATGACAAACTACTGGATATTAAGTTTTCACTGGATACAGTGAACGAGAAGCAGCGACAAACCAGGAACAGCCATGACAAGCCGTTGGTCCAATCACAAGGCTGCGGTGCCAGAGGGAAAAATGTTGTCCTGATAGGCCAGCAGAGAGACAGACAAAAGTTCACTCCTGACCGAGACAGTACATTAACAGCTGAGGAGCCCCCATACACACACCTGATGAAAAAACCATGACAGAAATATTTAAACTGAAGAAATAATAATAATAATTATAATAATAATAATAATAACAATAACAGGCTGAGAGGAGGGATGGGGAAGGGAGGAACAGTGAAGGTGGCTGAGGGTGTGGTCTGAGGGTGGCCGTCAATGAGGTGCGTAGGGCTTAGCAGTGCCCGCCTGTCTGCTGCTGGAAAACGTCTATGGTGTCTTCGTCTTCCATCTCCAGCTGGGAAAAGCGGAGGAAACCAGTTAGTGGATATGAACAACGCTTGACAAAGAAGAGAAATGTCACTGGAATACAGGCTTTTCAGAAGCACCAAACTTATGAATTTTAGCATCAATGTTACATTTATTAAAAATGTCATTTTCGGCGAGGTTTAACGAGCGGAACATGATCTCGTACCTGCGCTGGTGTATCCGTCTCATTGATGGGCTGGCCATCAAACCTGAACCTGATCTGCCTTATTGAGAGACCCTGCAGATGAAGACACACACAGGTGAATCCATGCACCGAACAACTTTTAGTTAAAACTTGAACCGTGCGACTAGTTACGAGGCAGAAATAGATATTACAACAGCATCGTCATCATCTCTGGAATAATAATATGTTATTAGAGTGGAGTTATGAGCAGTCATCGTCAGCTCACCTGTCGTTCACAGTACGCCTTCATTAGTTTGCTGAGGGGTGTGTGTCTTTTGATTTTGAACTGGACCACTGAGCCATCTTGCCCCGCAACCTTGAGGTTGATGTGATCGTTCTCGGTCTTTACTCCCTCCTGCAGACACACAAACCAGCAGGTAAACAATTGCAATAACACACAGATCAAATTCCAGGTGTAAGTTTGCCTTAACGTCACTGACACAACGCAGCTAGCTAACACTGCTAGCTTAGATTTAGATTCGGAAAACTTTATTTGTACACAGGGGCACACAGAGCAGACAACAACAACGACATACGACTGAGTGGAATAGCTCAGTTAAAAAATAAGAATAATTTGAATAAATATATGCATAATACATACAATATATATATATATTTGAGCAAAATGGCAATGATGTGTTCACCTTCAGTCCACGGTAAAAGTCTGGTTGATTTTTATGAGTTTATGCATGTAGAGGAACGTAAGTTTATGTGATGTGTGTGTGTTAGATGATTCAGAGAAACAAAGCGCCTACTGAAAACTACAAATAGTCTTTAACTTTAAAAGTAGACTCGCGTATCGTAACGTATGCCGAGTAATTTATCCAACGCTTTCAAGAATAATGGAGACCGGTTTTTACACGTTTCTCGCCAGGAAGTGATAGATGCTAACGTTAGCATTGTTAGCTCCGGGGACGCCAGCCCTTCACTACCAATGGTGAGTTTAGCTACCGGCTAACGCTGCTAGCTATTTTGTGTAGTTGTGCTGTGGCCAAACAAGCGCCGACATAAGAGGGGGGAAAATGCAAGAATAACACAGTCGGGTTAGTTTTAAAAGCGACTGCGTCACTTCTATTTGCGCTTTTCTTGTCGCTGCTGCAGTTGCGGCAGTTGCGGCGTTGCGGACATCGCGTGGTCCCGTTTCGACAAAGAAAGATTCCGCAAATGACAATCATGGTGTAATTGAAATTTCTGCTCACTACCTTCGAAGAGCCGCTGAGCAGGAGCACAAATCTGCGACGCGTGTCAAAAACTGTGCAACGTACGCACGCTTAAACGTAAATACGGTGTGTGTGGGCACTCATTCATTTGCGAAACAAACACTGCGCCGATTTGGAGAAACGCGCAAACCAGGCCATTTTAGATTGCACATCTGAGAAACGGTTTCGCAGGAGCTCGACTCAGCCATCGTTGCACAAATAAAGCGTTTTAAAGCCGAATGTCTTACCTTTGGCTTTTCCTCTGACATCTCGGCTGAATTTCGTGTTGTGGTTTTTCAGATTATTCTGTTAATTGGCCTTTATTTGTCTTTCTGCCGCCTTCAGTCCTCCCTTCTCCACCGCTGACGGGTGCGCGCTTTGGACCGTTGTTGCAAATAACCGATTGGAGCCTGGGGCGTCACGTGGTTCTAAGTCGCGGGGGCGCGGACGCGGGAGCGCGCATCTTAACCAAATCCTCGATCACGAGAACTGACAAGCCGACACAGCACAATTATCAAAACCTCCGAATTTGCCTGCAATGAAAACTGAATAACAAACCAACTGAAGGTCAAGGAAAAGATAGAGCGGTGTGTGTTAACCTACAGAGAACACACACAGGACACAAACAAGGTGATAAATAATTCAAACTTAATAACATTTCTAAAATGAAAGTTGCATAAAAGAAGTTACATATGTTTATGATTCGGTTTTAGACCTTGGACATCTTTTTGAAACCTGTCTAAGATGAGGAATTTTAGTAGTGTCTTCAATACTTGGTAATTAGTTGATTAAAAAAATTAATGTCCTTATAATACACACACACACACACACACACATATATATATTATTACTATTCTTTACTAGTAAACAAGTAAATGGTTTCCAGATGATAAAAGCCAAACCTAAATCATTATCTGGTGACTTATTCAGTGTTTATGCCGAATTACATAAGTTAAAGCTTAAAGTTCATATGAAATGTCTTTGGTTTATTGATAACTCTGCAACATAAAATGCAATAATTAGTTTAATGAAAGCACAAAGTGGGAAATACACAACAAAAGGGCAGTTCCACAGGCAGAATTACTTATCAGTTAACCTTCTTTAATGTAATTAGGTTTTCACGTCTTAACAGTATATACAGAATGATTAGGAGGACTTCGATTCCAACATTGCGATCAAAGTATTTTACTCAAGTCAATGATTACGTGATCATTTTGACCTCATGGTATGAATTTGTTTTGCAGACATAATACGTTTATTCCGCTCAGTGGAATACGCAGCAGTAACATAACAGAAATGGCCACAAGCAGTTTAGTTTCAGCATGGCAATGACATTCAATGAATGACAATGAAAGACAAGAACAATTAAGTACAAAAATAGGTTAGCCTGTAATTTCTACATTCAGCAGCATCTCAGGAGAAATAAATCAATCAGTTAAAGTAAAACAAAAGGACAATGATTGTTCACCGACCAAATTAAGCGATCTAATAAATATATATAGTATATCTAAAATATCTATAGGAACCTCTGCATGGACTGTTATGGTCCTAAAGAACACTGCAGCTACATGTGCATTTTCTAGAGTTCAGCTACAGCCTCCAAGGTCAACACAGTAAACGCAGCCTTCTTTAAACGGACCTGTTCATTTGGCTGAATGAGCTAAAGGCAGCCTATATACAGCTATTATCACTTTTCTAAATTCTTCATAGTTATTGTTTCCTTTAAACAGCGTCTGAAAACCGAAAGGATGTCTCTGTGGTTTTAAGAGGCCACGGTGTGAAATCTCAGTTCAAAGAGTTCCTCTCAGGCAAATCTGGAGTATGGATTTTGTCCACTTAGACCTAGAAGACATGAAACAATTGTTAAAAAAAAAAGCATCGATTTAAAGCTGACTTTTAAATATAAAAGAATGTGTGTTAAATTCAAATCCTGCCAAGTTCCCATAGCGTCTGCTAAATCTCTGTTTGGCTGTAGACAAGTTTAAAATCTGTGTTTTGTGGTGACTTTCTCGTGCTGATGTAACTGGCAGCTATGTGTTTTGTGTCAACGTTGACGACTGTTTGCTAGAGTTGCTAAAGGCAAGAGTAGAGATGGAGAGGCAGAGTGCAGTGGAAAGGTTAGCTAGACTCTATGAGGTCACAGAAAGGATGAAATTGAACCTGGAAAGTTTTTAAACTTTCCAATTTTGCAAATAATAAATAAACAAGGAAGACAAACGGATTATCATCAGTGACATTTCCCTCTTTAAAAGAAGAGGACATTTATAAGCACAATCAACAAGCTTTGTGTATTCAATTTCAGAAAGAGGAAACAAGCTCAAGCTATAGTTTAAAGGCAATAGTTGGAATTTTTTTGGAAAGTGCTAATCATAAGTTGAGAAGATCAATGCTACACTAGGCTGCAAATGGGAAGGTAGCGAATAGGCTCACCTTGTGCTGTACAAATTCCCCTACTAGCACTGGTAAAGTGCATGATGTTGCATGTTGGATCTTGTTCAATACAGTGTATTTGCACAAAGTCTGAAACATCTATGCAAAATGTAAAAAAAAAAAAAAAAAAAAAAACTAACCCCAATTAAATGCACGCAGAAGCTGCCGGGGAAAATAATCTGTCACGTAACTCCTGTGTTCTTATTTCCAGTCATTATGCTAAACTAAGTTAATGGTCTGCTAGGTCAGTATTTGCCATGTAGGCAAATAAGCAAATAATGACACTGCTAGCTTAATCTTATTTTGTAGACATCTGACATTTCTTTTAAAGGAACATTCAAACCTGCCGTATACGCCGAATCTTATGGTTACATGAAGTGAAAATGAAGCCATGGGGCGTGTGTGTGTGAGGTGTGTGTCTGCAAACACGAAATCTCACCATATTTCTTCCTGATTTCCTCATGTCTCTGTTTCATCTCTGCCTTCCTGTAAAGGCACAAATGATCTTCCATGAGCCACACAGTGACTAATGATATTGCTCAAACAATTCAAGAAGTCATGCAGCCGCAAACCAGTTTGGGCCGATAACAGTATGACGTGTGCACACATTGTGCTACGAAGGAAGCTGATAGCGATTGTGATCGGCAATGTAACAAGAGACTGGTGCGTCGGGTTTAACCAAAGATAGGTCATTAGGACTATTAAGAGACGGCACAACACATGTGTTAAAATACACAGTAAATAAGTGTGCATACATACAATATATTCAAAAATGTCTATTTATAAATCAATCAATGAACTCAACATGGAGATACATATGCGTAGCAATGCACAGGTCAGATGTATCAGTCTTTTGGTAAATAATAACCATACATATAAAACACAGGCACTAAAGAACAGGCCAGATCTGAGTGAAAAGTGTTAAATATTAAATGTTGTATGCACAGAACTTTAAATTCTCACCTTTCTTCCTGCTTGGTTCTCGTCTTTTCGGCCTGTCTCTGCATCTTGGCCTCGAACCTTTTGGATCTGAGACACAAACAGAGGACCGACGTCAGGTTTTCACTTATTTAAAGACACTTTAAGGTAACCACATAAACACTGACACAAATAAATGGTGTGTGGCTAAATATGTTAACAGAAATAGTGGTTGAAATGAGATCAGGGAAGCAGGTTAACAACAAACCTTTATATTGTACATGTAAACTGCATTTACTCTGGATTGAAATAATACATAAATACACATGTATTCATAATAGTGTCATGAAAAGATGCTATACATTCAGGTAAATATGCCTTTTTAAAATGTCTTCTTGCATACAGGGGATGGGTCTGTACCCCTCGTGTACTGAACTGATCGACAAAGCCTGAACATCACCAAACTCTTGGCACACTTACCCAAAGTTCTCACACTTGCAGCAGCAGAACAGACAGATGAAGAAGGCAATGATGATAACTCCACCGAGCACTGCCAAGGTGATTATCAATATCTGGAAGTTCACTGTAGAAAGAAACAAAACAAAAAAAAAATGATAAAGTTGACAGAAAATACATATTCTGCCTATTTCTTTAGCTCTTGTCTTGTTTCATTGTTCACATTCGGATTCAAAAATGTTAAAAAATAAATAAATACTCAAGCAAAAATTCTGGCATCAAGTCTTTACAGAAGTAAATGTACATTATATGTCCAAACATGTGTGAACACAGAAATAAAACATATATATGTGAACTCTCATTCCTCCTGTAAGTTTGGATATAGTCAGCTTTTTCATATTAAGCAATGAAAACCTGTCACGTTGAAACAGGAGAAGGCTTCTACCGCTCTGCTATTGTTTAAGATGTTCTTGTATGCTGTAGCATTAACTCAAAATTGACCTTAGAGCAAATGTAAACAGAAGTAAGTGGACGGCATACTTTGTCCCAGGTACGCCCTTGCGAAGGCTGGGTCTTTTATGAGCTTTAATTAAGGAAATATTTCTTTACAAGCATCGTTTTGTTGTAGCCGGACGACAATGTGTTTGCTGACCTAAATTTTCCATAAAACTTCCATATCTGAGAGTTTAGAAAATGAAAACATACTTCTTCATAAAGATCCATTACATGCACTTATCAAAAATGGGACTTTAACAAATATGTGGTGAGTCTAATTTTAAAGCTTTTATATAAACCGATCAGCCACAAAATTAAAGCCACTGACAAGAGAAGTGAATAACATTGACCATCTTGTGACAACACAATATTCGACTGGGAAACTTGTGGACCTGGCATTCATGGGGGATGTTACTTAGATCAGACCAGATCAGGCACCCCGACACCATAGCAATGACACTCCTTAATGGCATCCGGGCACACACACATAAAAATGGTTTAGGAACAACTCAAAAAACATGAAAAACAGCACAAGGTGTTGATCTGGCCTCTAAATTCTGTGTGACGATCCACAGAGGCCCCTGCCTTAAACCCACAGGACCCAAAGGCCCCCCACTAACAACATCCTGTTGCCAGACACTATAGGTCACACTCAAAAGGCCCGAGTCTATTCTCTGATGAGTCACAACCCTTTGTGATTTCAGGCACAAGGGAGGTTTTAATGTTGTGGCTGGTCGGTGCATAAAAGTTAAAAAATAATACCAATAATAATGAAATAATGTTGAATAATGTCAGGCCAACAACCTTTGGGGATCATTAAAGTCTAAGTGATGTCAAAGTATAAACGCTAGCAATTGTACTTCAAAATGATCAATCAGTGCAGTGATATAAGAAAAAAATTAAAAATAGCTTTAAAAAAAAATGTCAAGCACTCATTGAAGTTGTGTTGGTTTGCTGTGTGTGTGCCTTACTCCAGCAGAGCCCCCAGCGTGCATCGTTCAGCGGGCAGACAGAATGAGGAGGGAGGATGGTTCTCACCGGATACGTTATACACGTCTTGGTTGTGATACACCACAAACACTGTAAATTTTAAAAAAAAACAACAACAAAAAAAACACCACGTCAACAAACAATGGAAGGTATTCAGGACAAATGTAGGCTACGCAGGATGATAAACAGACACAGTAGAAAGGAGGAAGGTGGGTACGGCTCATATAACAGGTACTCCTCAAACCAGTCGGACAGGTGTGGAGGTGGAGGAGGAGCTATGATACCTCCACTTCTTTTTCCACCACGCACGCACGCGCACATACACACGGACACGCTATAGCCAGAAATCAACCTAGTAAAAACAGACGACTTACCGACACATTTTTCAGACACTCCTCACAGTTTGTCCCATTTTTCGACTCGCACACTGTAGAAGGAAAGTGACTTAGTTAATCCCCAAAACGGAACAAACAAAGGGAAATGAAACATGATTCTGCCACAGGTACAGGAACATTTCCACCTCAGGAAAGTGCAAGAGCATTTCAAGCAGAGGATTAAATGAGGTCTTTGGCTAGTTTGTGCTCACTGAGGTTTTCAGTAACTACTGCTAATCCTCCTGGGACATTTTCCATGGAGACAGGGGCCCAGTAAACACACAACCAGCCATGTTATTATCAGCAGACACACACACAGGACATCAGCTGGGTTTTGTGTCTGTAAACTGGATGAGAAAACAAACAGAGTCTCATTTTCTGTGTGGTTACTTTTCTCTGAAACTATTAAAGACCCGAGGGGCTGAGGGAGAGGTGAAAAAAAAAGAGATTCCAAAAACAAACAAACTAACAGAGACACAACGCCATGGCTGTTTATCTTGCTTTCAGGTGTAGCCTTAGAAGAGGAAACGTGGCCTACACTCTCGATTTTGTGAATTATTTTTGTTTGAAATAAACACTGAGAGCTAATATTTAATTTTGGTTTGTCGTTGCCTTATTTTCAGTCAAATTTATGAGCCAGTCAAGGCACAGAACTAAACTAAAAAAAAAAAGAATTAACTCCAGAGTCAAAGAAGGCAAAGAAAAGTTTCCATAAACCAGGCGAGGATTTAAAACAACCTGTACTTCCTAATAAAAAATAAAATAAATGGCGCAGGTAAAAGTGGAAGAGAAACGCGGGGTTTGGCTGCCATTAATTCCTCAGTCACCACAGTCACTGATTTACATTCCTACCTTGATCAGGTGCGGGAGTCTGAGCGAAAACCGTCGCCAACCCGAAGACAAGAAGGAGAGCGGGGAATAAAATCCGTAAATCCATCATCGAATCACCTCCACGCAGATTACTTCTGTAGTTTCTGATCTGATTTTTACGTCCGAGAAGATCTGAGAAGCACGGGCGACGGGGAAGGGAGGAGGAAATGGAAACTCGAGGAGAGAACTTGCCGAGAAGGGACCAGACGCGAAGTCCTGACGCACGCTCATTACGCACCATAAGACAAAGGAGGGGCAAGGCGTAGCCCGTGTTGGAGGACTTCTATTGAAACTAAATATGTCAATAAAAGCCAATATTACTTTAAATACAATATGATGAGTCACGGGTCATACATAAATAAACGAGGTCCATACCGTAGGTTTAGTTAAACCCAATGATTCACACGAGAATTCACCGAAAGTAAATGTCTGGATTTATATCTAAACTTTTCAAAAGGTTTTGATGGGAAATAGTAGTGACTGCTCATAATTCACGATACTCGGTGCAGAACATAGGTCTTCAACAGGGAGTCCGCGACCCCTAGGGAGTCCACCAGAGGCACTGCAGGGGGTCGCAAAATCTTTGGTTGATTAGACATTTTCTGTATTTTTTTTTTTAAATTGCCCCACAAATTTAAATTTCTTTAAATACACATTAACATTAATCCGCCACGTTTTAGTAAAGGGATAGCTTAATACTGAATGCAAAATAATAATAATAATGTATATTTATAAATAGCACTAGTTTAATATAGTAGGTACGGGGTCCCTTCTTAATCTCTCCATTAGTTTGGGGTCCTTGGCCGGAAAAACTTTGAAGACCCCTGCTGTAGAATACTTTATGAACCCATTATATGAGTAAAGATAAATAGTCACCCTATGGTTCCACCCAGAAGATGGTTAACTCAGATCAAAAACTGGAAACATTCCTACCTTGGCCACATCTGAAGCTTACAAATTAATGAGTTATAAGTTATTTGTTTAATCCAACCAGATAAGACCTTTTAGATTAAAGCTCCATAATTTATAAACTTAATCTCTGGACAGAAGAGGATAGTCTGTCTCTGTCCAAAGGCAGTGAAGATCAGAACATAGGATACAGAATTCCATTTACATTTTATATCTGCTTTTGCAACCCGCACAAAAACTGCTCTTTGTGTCAAGCTACGATAAGATAACCAGCCGCTGGATGCAGTTTCACATCGGCCTAAACAGTTGGATGACTTTCCACCATTTATGGGCCTTAAAAATAAGAGCACAGTGGTGACATTAAATAGAGGACAGTTTTCAATAATTTATTAAAGCATAATTTTGTAAAGCCAGTTACAAATAAAAAAAAAACAACACACATATCTCTCTCTTTCTCTCTCTCTCTTTTTTTTTAACAAGCACAATGTTTTACTACGTAACAATGATAATAAGCATAACGTAAGATAAGAATGGGCCCCACTCTGGCCGCCTGCGGCTGATAACAGGACCCTTTGTGATGAAGTTGCCCTTGAAGACTTGTGAGGATTTGCGATCAGACACTTCACTCCTCTTTAGCAAACACGCCGATCACACCTCAGCCGCTACAGGGCAAGTTCTTCATACTCAGTTTAATATCAGTGACAGACAAAACCATAGATGTAGAATAATAGAACACACCAGGTTCCTAGTAGGTACATTTATGGCTTGTAAAAGTTTTTAAGCCTGAACTAAATTATCTGAAAGCTCAAATTGGAACCTGTGAGTTCAGCTTATTCCACGTCTATAGGCGGGATGCCAGTGGGCTGTGTATTTGCAGGCAAGGCCGTAGCTAGAGGTGAAAACACTGAGGTCATGTTTTCTACATTTACAATGAATGCATATTCAGCATGATTGCTTGGTAGATTTATAATAAAGTTCCTTTTTTGTTGGTGTTTAGTCAAAAGTTTTTGGGTTCAGCAAACTCAGTGTTTCCGAAATCATTGCTACAGCCCTGTACAGCATGTGGTACTCCAGATAAACAGACTATTTCACCCTACGAAATTCAACTTCACCCACATGTAATGTACTGCATATCTGGTGTGAAAAGCAGCAAACAGTAATATTCTTATACTGAAATTCTTATTGCCACAGAAACTAGTTTAGAAACTAGTTCAGTTTTTTTTCTGTGCAATCAAATTATTCCCGGTGGATATTTGATGTGGGGGTGGGGGTGGAGGGGGAAACACTTTGTTTAAAGTGCTTTTCATCCCTGGAGGGGACGTGTGTGAGTGAATCTGCAGACGTCGGTTGGCAGACTTCACTTCCAGTCCAAAAACACAGACATACGCACAGAAGCAGTGAAGACTTTCAGCATTCCCAGTGCACAGTGGAACGATATCCGAGCCCGTAACAGTTCCTTATATTCTTCTCTTACACCAATAAATCCTTATATTTTTAATCCTCCCAAACAGACCTTGCAATACATATAGTATAATAAATACCCCCATCCCTCCCTCCCTTGAAATCCCATGCTTTTACCGGCAACTTACAAATACAACACCATCCTTCGTGAACGTTACTCAAGTAAATACGTCATATTTCCAAAGAACACACTCACTGAAATCACTTCTCTTTTCTCATTTTCCTCTTCTTTTGCAACCGGTTGCATGATACTGTTAATACACTCGCACTCACACACACACACACACACACAGCAGCGATCCAGACACTTTGGGGTGGTTAAGATAGCGGGGTTCATACAGTAACAATACTATTATCAGTAATAAAAGTCACACGTTCATAAACAGACTGGAAACACGGACGAAATGGAGCAACGTGTGTGTATTCTGTGTGTCTCCTGATCTCCACGGTAAAGAAAAGATACAAAATAAAAGCTGGAGCAGACGAGGATACGCAGTTCTTTATGGCTCCAGTCGACGCTGCAGTGTGACTCCAGCAAATAACACTAACGATAAATTCATCAAAATGCTGTGGAAACAGTCAGTTTCATTCATTTTTTTTTTTTTTTTACTAATTTACTAACTTTTCTGTGAGTCACATTAATGGCACCGCCTGTGAACGAAGTACAGTGTTGGCATCATGTTCAGACACACACAATTCATCATCATTAACACCATTCACTTGCATGTATTTTACATGACGGGTGTCGCGTTGCATTGAGTATGGCATCTATATACTGTACAGTGGCCACCAAAAGAATCTCAATAATACCTCTTATTATAATGTGTGATATACAAAACGATACAGGTTTGTTCAGTTTATGTGTACACGCGTGTGTGAATTTACACTTTAATGCAGTTTGTGTTATATTTAGACATAAATAGGGAAATGTCTGATAATATTCTAGATAATATTGTTCTTCTTGTAGGGCCCGGTGAGGCTGTTAGCCATGCACAGACTCTCCACGTCAAGCTAAACACAAGCAGAGAGCCTCCAACGTGAAAAAAAAAAAAAAAAAAAACTCTCTGTTGTTCCTTCTCAATAATATCTATCTGATATTGTTCAGATATATTTAAAGCCGCTTCCTTTGGCTTTGTTGTTTCCTTGTGGCCACACGGTGGCACTGACGAGTGAGCGAAGTGAACGCTATGAAGATCCAACATCGTGTCGTCCTTCTTCTCAAAAGTGACGCAGTCGACGTTAGAGGTAAAAGACGCGGAGGGAAAATGACAGGGAAAGCAAGCAAGAAATAGAATTCAATATTATAACTTATGGCGAAGAAAGATGCAACGAGAGTGAAGACACACGAAGAGAAAGAGAGAGACTCTGAAACTGGACGAAGAGAGAGAAAGGAAACAAACTGAACTGAGAAAGTGTGGCTTTCTTCTGTCTGGCAGTGCGGTGAGAGGGTGGAGGAGGCGCCACCAGAGACTGCTGACTGGGACCGGGCGGCTGAGTTGTGCTTGTTATTTCTGAGTTTGTCCAAAAAGGTTAAACCGAGAGGAGTTTGGAGTGTGCTTGAAACATCTACATGCAGAACTACAGCAGAGGGTCATGGGTTTGACGGGACAGCCCTATAAATACAGGTCGCTTTCTTTGTCGTCATGCTTTTAAATAGATCCCTTATCCCAAGTGAGACCCAGGCCAGTAGAGTGTGCGTTTGGCATCTGTGTCCACTTCCCCCCCACCCTCCCTGTTTTGCTGTTGACGCTCATCCATGGATCTCGATTCAACCTGGAGGATTAGCTGGTCGGTGCGACTGCCTTCATCAAAACCAACCAGCCAATGTGTGTGGGGGGGGATGGGCATGGGGTTGGGAGGGGGGCGTCTTTTGCCGCTGGATGGATGAAACTGAGGGGCTTTGACTGGCCGGTGGCGCGATCACCTGGCCCAGGAGCTGGCAACGCTGATCACGGACATGATGCTGCAACGTTTCTTCACCACCATGTTGATGTAGGCTCTCATGATCTTGGTGATCTCACCCACCTAAGGGGTAAAAGTGAATTAGACGGAGCCCCACGTATTTCATGTCTGTATTTACTGAATGTGTGAGTGTATGTGTAAGTAACTGACACATTTACTGAACTACAATAATAAAATAGACAGATATTAAGCCTGGAAGATATCATCTTCCTTCCACTGTCACCTAGCATGTTAGCCTGCTGTCATTAGCATTTAGCCCAAAGCTAAGCAGAGCCCAAGTGCAATTTAACAAAGCTGCTAGCACGGATGTAGAGTCAGGCTAAGTCTCCATTAGCTCAATGAATAACAACATTATAACAATGTACATTAATAATTAATAGAAAATCACTGAAAAACCATTTGTTGTTATCTTGAACCGTCAACTGGTCAAATCCATAGACCAGCAGCGATCATCAGTTTTAAATAATTGCAATTAATTGCTAGATGTTGGTGTTAGATAGGGCAAGTAATTAATGAGCCCTCATAATGATGCTCTCATAATGCTCTCACCAGTGGGGTCTCAAAGAACATCTCCCTCTCATCCACGATGATCTTGTAGGTGCAGGGCTGCGAAGCTCCAAAGAAGGTGATGTGTTCGTACTGGAAGGTCTCCAGAGGTTTGGGTTCGCCCCGTTTGTACACAGACACGTTATCGGCGCTCACACCCAGCCACAGGTCATGAGGGAAACCGCCCTCTTTACACTGCAGGGAAAAGATAGGAGGAGGGTGGGGTGGGGGTTACCCGCCTGGTATTGCGTCTGTACCCGAAATGCATCACTTTCATGTTTTCTCACCTCCACGTCAAACAGGGTCGATCCATATCCTGGCCACTCCTTGATGATGCTCATGTATTTCAGCATGGCCTGGTGCTGAGGCATGCCCTGCAGGCGGGTCCACTTCTCCAGCACGCTGGTGCGTGTTGCGGACGTCTCCTCCTTCACCCACATCTCCAGCATCTGCTCCTCCTCCACCTGAAACAATCGGTTTAATCCCAGGTCAGACGATCAATCAGCCAGCCGGACAAGCATCCAGTCTGCTGGCAGGTCCATCTGTCATTAAGTGGAGCAGCAGAAAGATTTCTTTCTTCCACCGGATTGAAATCTGGGGTGGTAACATGAGGCACTTTTGCTCTGACTGAGCTATTATTTATTAATGGTGGAAAACTGGTGTCCATGTAGATCTCCATGTAAACTTGTCTGCGCCATATAGTGAGCTAATACATTATTATCTTTGAAATGAAATAAAACATCAGGAACACAAACATTAAAACTAAACATCTATTTATTTTGTTTTTATCTAAACCACAGTATAAATAATGCCCAATGCTTGCTGTAGTACAGTAAGTACTAGTTACACATTCGTTTTTTTTTCTATTTAAATCCAATATGTTAAGTTTTTATTCAGATGCTGATGCTGTCGTTCTCAATTAAGTTGACTTTTTAGATGTTACCACTAGGGGGCACCATTGTTGATTCTAATTTTTTGAGTCTATGCCCATTTCATATTTTTCTAATACTTCATTCAAAGATTTTTTCAACGTTTCTAACTTCTCAGGAGTACAAATGTGGCAACTGTTTACATTTTTAATATGAAAATAGAGCAGCTTTAAATGACTAACTGACCTTCTGCTTCTTCAGGGAACCAGTCTTGAAGCTTCTCCTCAGTGTGCCGTCCAGGAAGCTCGGAGTCTTTCTTTTCTCTACGCCGACCCCGACGCCACCCACTCCTCCCGCCGTGCCCTTTCCGTCTCCTGCTCCTCCGCCTCCCCCTCCTCCGGCCCCACCGGCCGCGCTCACGCCCGGCTTGGTGGAATGCATGATTCGATTGCGAAGGCGTCCGATCGGGTAGACGGTTCCCAGGCTCCATCCGGCCCGGCCTGCCCCGTCGCCATGGAGATACTGGAGGCGTAAGGCGGCCAGGTGCTGCAAAGTCTCCTCTGAGGCTGGGAAGTGACCACTTATCAAAGACTCGTGGGCCTGAGGAAGAGACAGAGAAAGCCAAACACTTAGATGCTGCAACGACAAACCTAATCTTCCTCTCAGGACATGCAAAAAGAAAATAAAGATGAAGATGAAGATGAAAAAAATAAGAGTGGTAAGTATGAATGTGTGTTACATTAAAAGTTGTTATTGCCACTTTGTCCCAGTCCCACCAAGCATCAAAAGGTTTGTTCAATACACAACAATAGCTAATGCTAATTAGCTAAGACAGTGGATAGCTTGAAGCTTTTAGAAGGCCAAGCCAAGGCTCGCAAGAAACAGACTTAAAAGAAAAATGCACTAGGACTACAGTTTCATAAAAATTTTGCTCTTGTCTCAAAATAAAATGTTTGTTCCGAACGCTTCATGTTTTCTTGGGGACTTGGGGGGGCCTCCAAGGTGCCCATTATCTGGGGCCCCCAAAATGTCTTGAAACAGCCCTGGACGTTAATCAGGATGCAACAGAACAAAAGATTTTATAAAAAGGCTACAATGTCTGGACTGTGCAGTGTAATTTTTGTGGAAATGCAAATGGTGAAAATACCGCAGGAGGTTTTACCCTCTGAGAAAGTTTGTGGGGAAATTTGTGAAAATAAAGACGTTTGTGTCATCTTTTACCTTATCTAACACAGCCGTGGCGTAATCCCTACCTGTTCAAACATGAAAGCAAACTCCACTCCCTCTTTGGGCATGCTCTCCACATCCAAGAAGCAGTAGAGTTTGAAGTACAGTTTCCACTCTCCCTCTTCCTCCTCCTCTTCACTGCCTGCCAGCCTGACAAACCACATAAGGCAGAGTTACCACACACACAAAGCCTTGGTTAAGTTGACACCTATTCAGACCAATATTTGGAGGCGCGACACTGCACAAAAAAGACAGAGATACCTCTCAAATTTGGCAAGGACATCCGCCACAATCACCCTGCTCTCCAGGGCTCGGTCTGTAATGGTGTTGTGTTCAAATAGGGAGAACAGATTCTTGCTTTCCTCCATGGCCAGACCTCTGATCAGCTTCTCCACGACCTGTAGCAACAGCATTAAAGCATGAAAGCATGAAACAGTTTTCACTTAAAAATTAAATGACTGGATCTTGACCTCTTTAACTGAGGTTTGCCATCTAATTTGTCTTAATAAGAGCGCGTGTCTGCATGCACCTCTCCGGCCGTGGTATGGGAGTTTATGGAGATCTTGCAGGAGCCTCCTCCGTGGCAGTACACCGTGGTGCTCATCTCCTGCCTCACCAGCAGGGCGGCGATCTCCTCCTGAGAGGGAACGAACTCACGAGTCTTGGTCTTCTTCAGGGACTCTCCGATGAAACTGGCGTAGCGCTCGATCTCCGTGCCGGGATAACGCTCACGTACCCTGAGTCACAGACGCAAAGTCAACACGTGCACGTGTGCACTCGTCGTCCATGGACGAAGAGGGCGGGGCGGCGTTTATATTTTTAGACACTCACCTCTTGAGGTGGAAGCGGAGGTATCTGAGGATGGCTCGGCTGGGCAGGAAGGTGCAGCTCATGCAGGTGAGCAGGTGCCAGTGGGCCCGATTGGCTGGGCTGTTAGGCTGAGGCACATGATTGGTCTGCTTGATCACCTGACAATATACCTGAATTAAAAAAAATAAAATAAATGGAGTTAAGTGCAAACAAGCATGTCAGACACTGAATATTCATGGAAAAAGCATTGAGACACAAATAGTGCTTGAACCTTTTAACTGATACCACGTTCTTAATCGTGTCTTACTAAACTGATGTGCCTGATTATGCTTCATACCTCATCCCTGAGAGGGCGCAGGTCCTGGCAGGTCTGCAGGATGCCCTGAATGATGGGCACCGTGTCTGCCAGCGTCTCCATCTCCTGCAGTGAGTTGAAAACTCGCACCGCCTCATCCTGCAGACTCGCATAGCCCTGCTGCCTTTGTACTGCAGGCAGAAGGACGAAGAAAGAAAAGCATAAGAGCATAAGAGTTTCGGGGGTAAAAATAAATAGGACTCAGCGATGTGAAAAGAGCCAAACACTATAAACCGGCGACAGAAAACGTATCCTTTGTGTGAACGATAAGGGAGTAACACAGATGGCTGTAAGCGTTAAATGTTTGCAGAGGGCACTAAGGCAAACAAAAAGGAAGAAGAGGAATTTCTTTACTCACAGCTGGTGACCTCTCCGTAAGGGAGCGGCAGTAGAGGCGCATGCAGAGGATGCTGAGTGTATCTGAGGATGGGGTTCCTCCTGTACATCTGCTCCACTATTTCTGGGTTCACGCTGTTCTCCTGATGGCAGAGATTAAAAAGCAAAAGTTGATTTCTGTTGCTAAATTTTTTAGCGGGGGCGTTTCTGTGAACGTGTCTTAACCTTGATGTCTCGGATGAGCTGCAGCGTTGGAGTTTCTATCGGGGTCTTGCTGTCTATGACTCCCTGTATAGCGGCCGTCCACCTCATGGCCTCATTCAGCATCTTAGTATAAAGGCGGTAGGAGTGTTTCCTCCCGTATACGATGATGTTCCAGTAGCCTGCAAAGCAAAATAAAAGTGATCAAATCGGCATTTATTACTTAAAATCAAATAAGGGAATAGCTACGACTAATGAGAAAAGCACTGCCCACTAATCCTCTTTCATTTTAATTTATAAAACCCACCTACAGATACATTTTTCATGTATATATTTCATAAGACAAGACCCCTGTGTGTGTGTGTGTGTGTGTGTGTATAATCCCCGCTTAACCTCTTCTTCCTTCCTCTCTCCTCACCTGTCTCCCTATGTACCCGTTCATCCGGCTGAATGACGGAGCAGAGGGAGTTAAGGACCAGAGTTCCCATCTTGGAGGAGTTTCGCTCTGAGCTCTTGTAGTAATCCAGGGAGTTGTGGGTCAAAACAAACCAGCGCTTCTTCAGCTTCAGGGAAGTGCTCTTGGCATTCGTCTTCATCTCCTTTTGGAGCCAGCCTGAAGGGGGTAAGATGGGTAGAGAGGGTAGTGGGAATAGTTCCTGGAAGTCCCAGAAAGTACTAAAATATCATGATAAAAAACAGCTTTACCTCTAACAAGGAACTCCTGTCCATCTACCCTGGCGTCTCCCTTGGGTTTCTGCAGCAGACTGATCCAGTGATGCATTTCCTCTGGTGTGTCACTGTTGCAGTGGATCACACGGTTGGCCGTGATGATGACGAAAGAGTTGGGCCTGCAAAGGTGACATAGAAAATCACTAATTTGAACAGCAATGGAAGATTTGGTTTTCCAATTGAAGCGAAACAAAGAGGCAACACATCTGTGTTGTGTTATGTTATTGATAGTTTTAAATATATTTGACAGTAGCAAAGCATATAAGTATTTTTACATGTAACAAATACAAAAGGACCTCTCATTGCTCATTTTCTGACCTCAAAAACACTGTTTTCCTCTTTTTGTTCCCATTCATACTCTGTGATATAGTTGGTTAATTATTGCAGTCTTTCAGGTTTTATATTGTTGTAGAAACAAGTAATATAACTGGACACACTTGATGTAATTTGGAATTAACAATAGCAAGTGGCTTCAAAAGACTTTTTATGTGAAACTAATGTTAGCAAGTTCTTACTACTAAAAATACTTGATTTAAATTTAATTTCAAACTAACGTTTACAAATGACTGTAATTTAAAGTAAACAGAGATGTGATTTTTCCTGTATGTAACGTTAGCTTACGGAGCTACCACCGGTTAGCTTACGGAGCTAACTCCGGTTAGCCGTTAGCTAACATCGTTAGCGAGGGGTTTTAGCTGTAAGTCGGCCATGCACTGATAAAAATGCTGCGTCGTAAAAGTGCTCCGTCTACTTATAAAAGAAAGGTAAGTCAAAATAATTTTGCATCATTTTATCCCGTAGATCAAACAAGAGTAGTCTTTATTGGTGCAACGTTAATTATGTAAGTCAATTTACTTGGTGACTTTACTCACGAAAGTGGCTAGAGTGGAGCACATATTTTCATCTGTGTGTTGTCACAATCAAACAATAGTGTTATTGAATAAATAATTAAATAAACAATGTGAATGTGGCAAAAAATATTTCATTCCAACTTTATTGGCAACATTGTAGATTATAAATCTGCAAAGAAAAGTTACTAGTTTGTTTACACACGATCCTTCTTTACTACCTGCTCAGTGAGTTTTGTTTTTTCTCATTAAAAACTCTTATTTGAAATAATTTTAATTTAAAATGCAAAAAAAGTGAACTGAATTACTACTATATTATGCTCATTCTACAGTACATTTTTTATGTGTATGTGGAGAACACCAGCAAAACTAAACACCATTACCTGGCACTAACAATGGTTGGCCTACTAAATTCAATAAATTAAAATAAATAAATAGATAAATAAAAATACACGCATTAAGAACAAAAATTTGACACCGATGGTTCATGAAACTCACCGATCAGGGTTGTCTGATGCACAAACAGAGTCAATCAACCCCACATCGAGGGTTCCCTGAAGAAAAAGATAATGAGAGAGGAGAACATTTTAAAACATGGCGGTCTATGTTTATTATTATTATTATTATTATTATTATTAATATTATTGATTATGAAGCAACCCAACACCTAATCTTTTTGCTTATTCTTATTTATATTGTTGTACTCGTGCCTCACAAGGCATGCTGTGTGATGCACAAAATAACAATAATAATAACAAAAAAGCTCACCACAGCATTTTTGGGGTTGGCCTGTTCGTGGGACATCTCCAGCAGCTGCTCGGGAGTGCACACTCTGACCTTGCTGAGCACTTTAAACCACCCACTACACAGAGAGGAGAAAGAGATTCAATCACACGTCGTGACGCAAACCGAGACGTGTTTTCGTTTTCATCAGTCTCACGCACGCCTCTCTCGTACCTTGCATCCTCTGGCGACTCAGCGAACACCTGGTACGTCCTCTCGTCTGTCACGATGTTCAGAGCGTTCTCTTTTTCATGGTTGTCCACAATCTCCCTGTGACGCCACGGACAGAAGACACATCTGTCTAGAAAACAACCAAACTGCGGATACTGTGTGTTTTTTTGTGTTTCTTACTTGGCCGCTCGGATGTCGATGGTTCCCTTCAGCTTCTCCTCGCTGTCGTTGTCGTAGTACATCAGCTTGTTGTCTCTCAGTACAAACCAGCGCATCTTCCAGTTCCTGGAGGGAAAATGACACCATGAGAATAAAGGCCAAGATACTCTTTTACCTTAGATAACATCGACACAGAACATGAAAGATGCAAAGATTGGTTCTGTTTCTGTACATCTTTATAGAACATTACATTACATTTATGCAATTTAAAAGTTTTGTAGTTTTGAGCACAAGCACATTCAGACTTTCTATTTCAAAGAAGTAAAACTCATAAAAAGTGAATAAACTTTAATTTGACGTGCATTACTTTTTGATATGTTATCGACTGAGTTTGTGTCAACAAATTCTTTTATTCACCAGCTTGAATTAGACATGGGAGTTTCCCACTTCTGCAGAGGGTTTAATGCTTCAGGTTAGACAAATACAGCACACGGAGCGAATAATCCTGTTCATGCAGAGTCAATAAATCTGACATTTAAATTTAAGCCTTTAAAGCAACTACGCTAACATATGAAAATCATCATACCATTAATTATTAGAGTTAATAGTGCTTTTAATTAGTTGTACACAACTTTATAATCATATACACATTTAGATCATACTAAACTGTACTTCCACAGAGATGTGCTACAGAGATTTATACTGTATATTTAGCATGCAGGCTTCACTCAGTAATAACTACAACAACCTCCGTGAGAGAGTGGACAGGCCTCCTCCTTTCTTGTAAAGCCAGCCAGACTTGAGAGACTCCTGCTTGGACCGGAACCACATGAATGTCTCATCCTTTAACACACACCAGCGCCTCCTCCACGGGATCATCAGACCAGCTGGAGGTGCAGAGAGGACGCACACATTTACAATTATTTGTAAATTAGCCACCAACGCTGCATATCGAGTGCCATGTAAAGTCTTTGCACCTTTACATATTAGCTGGAACTGTTTTACAGGTGTGGACAAGATATGTGCAAACCAGGCAATCTAAATTTGAGTGCGCTTCATCATTTATATTTAATAAGGTTGGTGTTAAAACTGTGCCATATTTTCATGAAGATTAATAAACTGCCCTCACATTTAACGGTAATTAATATTTAGATGAGAAAAGAAGCAGGATCAATCACAGTTTCCTAAAAGGCCTGAAACTTTCAGAGAGGAGCAAATGTCCCAAATAAAAGTCGTCGTTTAAAGAAAGCTTTAAACAAAAAACATGTAACAAATACACACCCTTCATGTAGAGGTAGCCATGGAAATAGGGCGGCCCGTTTCCGTTAAGCAGAGTCACCCTGCCATTCGTCACCTCTTCATCGGTGTCCATCATGCCGTCGTGTTCGTCATCGCTGTCTGCATACTGCAACACCACATGGTAACGTTAATCACTGTTTACGGGAGGGAAAGCTCGTCACGTTGTTAGTTTATGACAAGAGTGAGCAAAAGTCCCACAGCTGCTCATACATATCTGCGTGCACGCGTGTGAGGATGCGTGTAAGTGTGTCTCCTCACAGAGTCAGAGCTGCCTCTGTAGGACTCCATGCTGGCATTGGTGCAGGTCGACTTCCTCGGGTGCTCCTCGTCCGTCACAGTCGTGCTCCCGCGGTTGCTTCCCGAGACAGAGCTGTCGTCGCCGGCGTTGACGGAGCCCTCCTCCTCTTCCTGGTCGTAGTCTGACTCGGTGTCGGCCGGCATGCTGTAGATCGGTTCCTCCGCGTCCACCAGGCTCTCCACCATGCTCACTTTCCTCTCTGGCTCCGTCTTGTCTCCCTCCTTCTTCTCCCCATCAGCTGGGAGAGGTGGTGGAGGCGGAGGGACGGCGGCACCATCGTCAGGTGGAGGGAGAGGAGGAGGGGGAGGAATTCCAGCTACGCCGTCTGCTGGAAGGGGAGGCGGGGCAGGCGGCGCAGGAGGCACCGTGCCCTCGGCGAAAGCGGGAGGAGGAGGAGGGAGGTGAGCGAATATCTCCTGATCTATAGGAGCATCTGTCTCGGCAGGAGGAGGGAAATCCGGCAGAGGGATGCACTCCTCCTCAGCATGGAAGCCTTCATCTACTTCCTCTTCTTTGGAAGCACCTCTGGAGGCGTTGGCCCCTTTTGGAGATTTCACCTCTGCAGCAGGCTTAGGTCCGGCTGCTCCCATTGAAGGGTCCACGCCTCCGAAGTTCAGGAGGTCGATGAGCTCCGTGGCCTTGCGAGACGCCTCCTTTTTCATCCGCTTGAGCTCAGCATCCCGGCGCAGCTGCAGCTCCTGCTTGGAGGACTCACACAGTTGGGACACCTCATCCTCTCTCTTCTTCTGCAAGCGCTCAATCTCTCGCTCAAGCTGCAGGATCTCCTCCATCTGGCGAGCTTCCTCCTAGAGAGGAGGAGAGAGGGGAAATAATACATTATTGAGCATCTTATGATTGAACAGAGAGGTAAGAGGTTTAAAGTTAAGACACAGCACTTGCCTCGGACGATTTTGCATTTTTGTCCGCTGTTTCATTCACCTCTTCCTGTTTTCCCTCAGCCGACACTTTCTCCTCTTCTTCCTCTTTCTTGTTTTGCGCTTCCTCTTTCTTCTTCTTTTCCTCCCGGAGTTTCCGAACACGCGTACGCGCCACCTGGCCTCGCCTGTGCCTCTGCAGCACCAGCACTGCCTTGCGCTGCTTCACGAACCGTCTGCACTGGATGTGCTTTCGGAAGTGTTTCTGGAGGGTGATGACGCTGGCACGCACGCGTTTGAAATGCTTCCTGTGGACGAAAGATGGGAAAACACATAAAACGCATTGAACTAATGAAGGTGTCACAGACCTGTCCGGGTATCTTGAATCAGGAGACGCTTACTTTGCAGAGAAGGTGAGTAGATGTGCTCGGATTATCATGGCAGCTTGACGCCGGACTTCATCCCTGTCCTTCTCTAAACGCTGCTCCAAAGATTCTTTCAAAAACACCTACAAAGCAAACGTAACAGGAGGAGGTCAAAACAGTTAGAACAAACCTACTGAATTATCTCTAGGAATTTTCAATTCTATGGATGTTGACAGAAATCTTACCTTGGTCTTTCCTAACTGCCACTCTTTCTTAGTCTTGTCATACTTGGTTAGAAGGTCTGTGCTTCTCTTCTTATCATCTCCTGTTGTTGCTACTTTTTCTTTCATAATGATCTTATACCTTAAAAGGTCACAGTCAACAACATAAGTCTGAGCAATGGTAAGAATTAACAGAAAAAAAGACCAAAAAATGAATTGAGGATGAATTTAGATTTATAGAAACTTGCCGAGAGAAGAAATCTTTGAAAGTCCTGCGAACGGGGAACCCGGCCCGACGGATCTTCACAGTCTCCAACATCCCAGAATACCTCAGCTGGTTCAGGACGACCTCCGGGTCAAACACATTTGGATTCTACAAGAAAAATGAGACAGATTTCACAAGTAAAGCTTTTGAGATACTGTGAAATAATCATACCCTGGGATATTAAATGTCAATTTGAGAACTGAAAGAGGAGTCAGATAGAAACAAACTGACCTTCTCCATGTTGGGTTTAATGCAGCGAATAAAGAAAGGATTGGACACGCTGAGGGTGGCCATAAGAGCATGAAGGGAGTCCTGTGGAGACAAAGAAAAAGTGTTCATTCATAAATAACGATTCTCTTTTTGGCTTAAGAAACTTTGCAATGAAAAGCTAGTTACGTAGCGACCTTTAAAAGCTTCACCATCACTCACTCACCCTGAACTGGGAGCTCACTGTGGGTTTGCGTCTGGCCGTTCCCATCTTCTCTTCGTTGTTCCTGCTGCCAACCTTCTCAAACAAGTCATAGATGAAGTCCAGTCTGTGAAGCAACACAAACACGCTGGATTAAACATCTACATCTACAAGTTTTTCTTCTTCCTCATTTCTCCTCTTGTATCTAAATAAACTACCTGCTGTCCTTCAGCATGTTCAGGATGTCGTCTCTAAACGTGTCTCTATTCTTCTCCAGGATTCCTCTACCATCATAAAGTACCTGTTCAAGAAATCAGAAACGTCACAGAATTCCCAAACTTTACGCTATAACATAAATAGTATGTTGACATGAAGTGGCTCAGGTCGACAAAATAAACTGACCTCTCCAGCGTAATGTTTGATACCAAACTGATGATCAGCAAGTCTGGGCTTGACATAATAAGGGTTCGTCTGCAGAAAAAAACAGAAAAGCAGAATGTGTAACAAAATGCGATGGGACGTTTAACAGCACAGCAGTTTAGCATTTTGTGAATTATGCATTAGGTGCACGAACAAACGTGTAAAGCACTCACCGAGTGTCTGCTGTGCAACTTCTCCAGCAGAGTGAAGTCGGTTCCTTTGGGGAATCGACTCTCTTCGTTTACTAGCGCCAACAAGCCCAGTTTCTACAAGAGACCAAAGGAGCACTATGTTAACGCATCAGCATTATGGAATTAGCGAAGTGTTCTGAGACGTCAGTCCAACACTAGAGACTATTTGTACCTTCTCTATGAGGTCAAGACACTCTGCATTGTCCATCCAGTCAATTGCATCCCACTGGACACCTTCCCTGTGCAAAGTAAATCCAAATCCAAGCATTAGGAAAGGAAAAATGATGCCTTAGAGTTAATGCAAAATCTGAAATTCTTCAAGATGCTGAACATTGTTCAGCAGTCTTTACCTGTTATACTCCAGCTGCTCCAGGGAGAAGATATGCTTATTAAAATACTCCTGAAGCTTTTCATTGGCGTAGTTGATGTTAAATTGCTCAAACCGATTGACCTGCAAACAGCAAGACACACATTCTGTGTTATGAACAGTATGTTTGATGGACCTGTGTCGCAAATTCGGGATCAGGATTTGGATCAAGTAGCTCCAGGTTTAGTTATAAACTTATTCACATTGACGGAGGCGGAAGAAAATGCTTCTATTGCACTTTGCTCATAACTTTATAGTAGGTTCTATAAATGATTCTTTTCAGGGTCCTGTAGTTTCAGTGAACTGACAGGTTGGTAAGTTGGGTTATTTACAGTGTTTGACTCTAGGCTAGTTATCTTGTTAAACTTTAAAGTCTGGCTTGGGTCTGAAGACAGCTGACTAAGATACTCACTGATCTTACTCATCAATACATTAAAAAAAAAGTAAAATATGCAATGCAGAAAAAATTTGGAGATCTGACCTCAAAATTCTCAAAGCCAAAGATATCAAGGATGCCAATGGATTTGAAGTTTTCCATCCCCTTGATCTTCTGATTAATCTTGAGGATGATCCACGAGAAACATTGGGAGTATAACGCCATAGCAACAGAGTCCCGAGAATCAACCGCCTGCGACGATGACAGGGAAACCCGAGGGAGTGTTTGGATTAGTGTGTATGTGTTGGGAAGAGATGGAGATGTATAAGTGTATGTATGCTGACCTGCTCTATAGTGAGTGGGGAACAGATTTCCTCTCCTCTGAGGATTATAGAGCGCTGAGTCAGGACTTCAGACAGCTGGAAGGCGTCCAGACCCAACAGCTCACTGGCATTAGTGACCACTGAAAACACGGACCAAGATGTGTTACAATGCCGGCAACGCATCCATCTCACTTTTATGTTCAGCCTTCACATGTAGCAGAAGCAGCCTGACCTTGCTTGGTGGTGATCTGTGCTCCTCCTGCCGTCATGAATTCAATGTTGCCGAGCTGCAAGACTCCCGACAGCAGCTTGAACATGTCTCTGATCTCCTCCTCTGTAAACTCTAAAACCTTCAGTGCCTCCTGCACCAAGACAATCACAGTCAAAGAGATTAGATTCTTATATTATGAGCACGTTTCTCAGATCTTTGAAGGTAAATGGTTTAGTCTTAAGATCAATACTCCTGGTGAAAGAAACAGTAATTATCTGACGTCCCAGATATCGAACATGGTCAGAAACAAACAAGAAGGTAATAAAATCACGCCAACCATAACACTGTTAAACAGTTCTTTGTCGTTCAGGCTCTTGTCCTTCAGACAACCTGATTGGCTGAGGTAGTGGAAAGATTCAGCAGGATCTTCCAGGAAGTAGAGGCCTGATGAAAAGAAATTAATAAATGATGAAAACATCTGTTCAGATGACATTTTCTATGCACTCCAGTTATAGGAACTAAAACAAATGAAAGTACATTGCTGCTGTTTAGACAGCTGACCCTTACTTTTATGGTCTTTTGTAGCTCCCGCCAGTAGAGCGTAAAAGATGTGGTAGTTTCGCTCTCCGGGGTTTTGTCGTACAACACGGTTCTACAGAACATTTTTAAAAAAATATATATTTTTATTGTTATTCACAAAGCAAAACCTGACAAATGACTTTGAATAAGCTGGGAATAAAAAGCCCAATATGTTTTTACCTTTTCCAGTAAATCTGAACGATAGTTAGTCAAGGAAACAACAATTGGACATAAGTCATCTTCAAACAGACAATGTGAACATGTTTATGATGTATAAAATAAGGATACAATCAATGACGCAGCCTCCTTGGATGTTTCCCCCCTCGGAGAAGTGAAGCTGGATGAACTTCCCGAAGCGACTGGAGTTGTTGTTGTAAACAGTCTTAGCATTTCCAAAGGCTTCCATGATTGGACTGCAAGGAAAAACAAAAAAACTGAAGTGTGTCTGTGCATGAGATTCACTCTCCACTAATGTACAGGGTGCTTACACAAGAAAAGCTGGAGTTTACACTTCCATTTCCTCACACATATCCATTATCCATAAGCCTAATACAAACACTGCTTACTTAACTCTCCCCAACACTTTTTTTTTCTCACTGGCTTTAATCTGACTGAAATGAGACTTAGCTTACTTGAAATCTTACTTGAAAAAAAAAGTGTCAAGCTTCAACCTGGTAAAATCCCAGGATAATAGAAAATGAAATGAGACACCCATAAGCCTTACATGATGCACACCTTAAATATATTTAAATTATCCATTTAATGTGTAACACACACTATTACACCACAGTCCTTTTGTGCTAAAGCTAATACGAGGCTTTGCATAATAACAGTGCGAACACAAGAGTGCATTATCCAGGGTAACGGTACCATTTTTTGTTATAAGACATTCTTGGGAAACATGAAGACAATAGACAAACTTAGTTTGACAACTTAGCTCCAGCTTCAGCAAAAAAAAAAATAATAATAATAATAATAATACAGCCATGTTGGATAAGAGGAACAACTACAGTGACCAATACCCCACCAATTTATGTATATTGTGCATCATCATTTGCATCAATGTGCACCAATCCATCCGATTTGAAGACTGTGACATTTCCTTCATGGATACACGCCAAAAACAAAACAGACAAAAAGTGTACCTGCTCTGAACAATAGCCTGTTCTACACGTGTGGTTTTCTCCGATGGAGGGGTCCCGGATGATTTCTGGCTCATCACCGACAGAAACTGCAACAACAGTTTAGTGCTCTCCGTCTTCCCCGCCCCCGATTCACCACTAGGAAACAGACACAGATGCACACAATTTAATTACACACACAGTGACCTTCTGTGACATCCCCATATCTCAGATTTGTCTAATTGATATACAGAGGGTTTTATAACTTCCAAGAAATTTCATTAGCTCCCAGTCTGCTTTAATCAGGGTAACAACTGAGACAAGGCTGAGTGTAATTGAAAGCATGATGAGATGCTGGACAGTGCAATCAGATCAGGGCAGTTGGCGGCTAACCAACTTAAGGCGGTGGCTGAGGAATGTTGTTCATTAATATTCACTATGAGAGAGACAGAATCATGATTTCACCCTCTTAGCTTGAACCAGGGGCGTCACTAGGTTTTAAGGACGGGGGAGATGCACGAGATGTGAGCGAGCGTCGAGCCTGAGCACAAATTTCACAAGCAGATAACAAAGATTGAATATTTGTTTGTTATTATTTCAGTCTGTTTTTTTAATCTGCTTATAAAGCTGCAAGTTTTGCAGACTGATATTGATCCCTCTCATCCCAAACTCATCCTTTAGCTATACATTCAGAATCCATGCACAGTGTAAGGAAGACGATAAAAAAAAATGAACTATCCTCTCACCAGGTGCATGCTGGGATAGGACACAGTCACGTGAGAGGATTTAGGAAATGAATGAAAACTGATGGCTTAGCAGAAGCTTCCCCTGAACGAGCACAAGTGAATGACCGGCTTTGGTGTATCGAATCATGAAAATGGTCTAAACCCACCTGATGAGGACACACTGGCTGTCGTGGCGTTTCCAGATGCAGCGGTAGCATTCATTGGCCACGGCGAAGATGTGCGGAGGGAGCTCCCCGATGTGGTGCTTGGAATACAGGTCCACCCTGTCTGGGTCGTAAAGACCTGCGATCTGCTTGTACGGGTTGACGGCTGCCAGGATGCTGCCGATATTGGTCTGAAAATGGCAAGGAAAAGACGACATTTTTGAGCGTTTATAATTTATTGTTGCGGTTTACTTGCTGTCAGATAGTTTCTGTGTGAAATAGATACATTTATAAAACATATACACATAAAATTTAAAGCAGGCTTGTGTTAATATTACTTTGGATAGGAGGATAAAGGAGCACAGCAGGTGGGAGATATGAGCGTAGGATGATGAGTGACCAGGCTGTTACTGGAAATAGTCAACGTCCCATCAGTGACACGATGGGCGAGGGAGTTGTGTATCAGTCACTTTGCTTTCTAACTTTCTGCATTATATAAGAAAAAAACAAAACTTCCGGTCAGTGTCCGCTTCCGTTGTCTAATATTTCCGTGTCTGTGCATTGTTGTACATGTGCTGATGAGATGAATGCACAAACCCCACACTGACACAGAAAGCTGACCCACACATGACAAATTCTTATGATCAGCTTAAGGGAAATCCATGTATGGACAATATTTCATCATCTAGATTAGGTCACGCCCGCAGAGATTGTCATCGGTCTGTTGTTTGGTAATCTTTCAGTTTTCCAGGCTTTTCCGAATATGGGAAAATTAGATCATCACTTTATTTATTTTTTTATTTAACCTTTATTTAACCAGGAAGATCCCACTGAGATTAAGACCCTCGTTTATTCAAGGGAGTCCTGCTCAAGATGTGCAGCGGCAAATACAAAACACAGATACAAAATGACACATAAATAAAAGAAAAAGATTAAAGTTACAAGGAGATTATAAAAAAAAACAAGCGCGTATTACTCAGGTACTCTCATTTTGGATTTAAAAGCGCTCAATTAAATGATTCCGTTGGTTTATGTTTATTCTGCAACATCTTCCATGCAAAGGGAGTGGACAAAAGCCCTTTCACCCAGTTCACATTTGTTGCTTTCTGGAACAGAGGAGGCTGTAACATCTCTCTATCCACAACTTCCATTATACATTTCAGTGTCAATGCAGTGTCAATGCATTTTGTGCACATACACCGATCATGACCACCTTGGTCCTCCTAACATTGTGTAGGTCTCCCTTGTGCCTCCAAATCAGTTGTGACTCATCAGAGAATATGACATGGGCCTTCTGAGGGTGTCCTGTGATGTTGTTAGTGGGGGCCATTGGGTCCTAAAGGTTGAAGGGAGGGGCTTCTGTGGATCAGGCTTGTTCCAGTGCATCCCACAGATACTTGACCAGTTTGGGATCTAGTGAATTTGGAGGCCAGGTCAACACCTTGTACTATTTTTCAGTTTTTTTTTTCTTTGAATTGTTCCCGAAGTATTTTTATGTGTGTGCTTGTGTCGGACTGCATGCTGCTGGGATGCATTGCTATGGGGTGGGGGTGCCTGGTCTGGCATAGGTGGGTGCTACATGTCTAAGTAACATCCACATGAATGCAGAACCTTGTATTGTCACAAGATGGTCAGTGTTATTTACTTCTGTGGTTTTGGTTGTGGCTGAACTGTGTAAAAGATAAAAAGGCTTTGACAATGAATAGTAAATTCCAATATTAATTTCATGTCTCTGTCTATGCATTTGGCCAAAGGCACGCTTCAACTAATGCATCCCATATCTAATCTGAGAGCAATTGATAGTACACCGTATCACATTTACTATACATTGTATTTGAAAGCACGACTAGGGTAACAGTGTGAAATAATCTTTCATTGTAAAAATGGGCACTGATCCATAGCACAGAGCGATTATAAATGAGTGAACAAAACTCCACTTCATTATGAGTTTAAACAAAGCAGACAGAAAGAGAATAAATTCTGCTAAAATGTGAGCTGGCCGAAGTTCTTTCTGATCTTTCAGATTTTTCTTTGTTATATAAGACCTGGGGGGTCTGATTAGATGATTTGTGCCTCCTCCTTCTAAAAGATGCAAAGATCACAGGAAACGGAGGGGGCTCATCAAGACACCCACATAATGTACACTTTACATAAAGGCCACACACATGCATGCTCACCCACCCACACACACACACATACTTGTGGCCGTCTGAAAGCACTTACATAGATGTTGTCCTTCTGGTAGCGCTGGTACAGGTTGTGCATGATGGCGGCCTCGTGTAGCTCGGCCAGCGCTGACATGTCCTCCACCCCGTCGATGCTCGACTGGTGCATGGCGTACACCCGCTCCCTGGTGACCTCGGCCTGCTGCAAGTACAGCACCTGAGACGCAGACACAGGTTGTGAGCACTTGCAGATGTTCACTGAACTCCACGAGCTGCTGCATACTGTAATGAAACGCTGTTATTTGCTTGCGCTGGTTATGCTTGTTTTCTCCAGCCTGCTAAATCTACTCCCACGTCAGTATGTGGCATTTACGGCTGTGGCTTTTTAATAATACTGCGAAGGGGAAAAAAAAAAAAAATATGAAAACACAAGAGTGCTATTTGCGTCTGGCAGCAATCTAGTGCGTAACGATTTAGTGCAAAGTACAGCAAGTGCTCCTGATGTGCAACATTTACAGCTACCGAGGCTGAACAAGTCTTAATATGCCACAAATCTTTCAGACACATTTCTAAAGCCATTATGGCTCCATAATTCCTAACACATGATTACTGGGTTACTGTATTTAAATATATTCCAGTCTGATATTAAATTAAAAGAAAAGTAGACATGTAATTGCAAGGCCCATTGCATCTTAACTGAGTGTTAGGAAATATTTCCTTATTTTATGACACAGATAATCACTTTTTGTTGCACCTCTCTCCTACTGAGGTATTTTTGCACATGTGAGCGATACGGTACATTTGAACTCCTGAGCCGGGACTGGTGTCCATGCCTGTCACTCAGCCTCCAGCTCTTCTTCTTCTTCTTCTGTAATCACCGCTACTCATCTTTATGAATCCTGCTATCACCTGCTAGCATCTACCTCTAGCTTTGTTACTTCTGTAACTGCTTGAGGTTTACTCATTGACTAGCATGTTCTGTTGCACTGTGACATTTTTTTTAAACGTAGGAAAAACTTGCCATAAACACAGTAGCGTCCTCATACGTGCTCTTACTTTGAAAACGACAACTTATGGTTGCAGAATATGAACAAACAGGTGCTTTTTTGTTTCTGTCTTCTGACAATTTTATTTTTAGAAAATGAAAATAGACGAGTTTTTAAAGTTTTGTTTATCCCTTCTTGACCCTGATAAAAAAAATTTAAAAAAAAGAATCCTTGAATTTCAATTATAATTTTCGTATTTTAAAATGAAAATGGAAAATCCAGTGACCAAAACATACACGGACCGAGGATGGACACCACTGTTGTATTTGTCCTCTTAGAAGCACTGGTTGGCTTTTTAAGTGCCGGTATGGCTGGATGATTGATGCTAACCTGCTGCTGGTGGTGGATTCATATGTACTGTAATGACATTATAGTGGCAACAGTCTATTTAAATACATAATACACCACAGTCCCTGAAACAAAGTGCTTCACTGATAACATTGTGTGATCCAAATATTTTCAGACACTAGGATATCAACTGGCAGTGATCCCTGTACTGGATGATACAGCCATTGTGTTCAGAGTAAAGATGAAGTCACTGAGTTCCTGCCAGATTTTTTTTTTTTTTATAAAAAAAAAGCTCCCAAGGTCTTTCTGTTTTTAGCACGAACAGGCTAATTGTGATGCAACATGACGAAAACCCACATGATGAGAATACAGACGGACCCTAATCTCAACCACGTCCTCCATAACCATGGCAACAGGAGAGTCGGGGGACGGGATGGGCGTGGAGCCCGGGCTGCGGGAGGTGAAGGTGAGGAAGCGGAGGAAGCGGGCGAGAAGACAGAAGCAGAGAAGAAGAGGCGGCGTAACCGATCTGACGGGGAAGGACCTGACAGGTGTATCCAGGTCAGTCACACACATGCTACTACTACAGTACTACAGTCTCCGTCTGTGTCTTTTATTTATTTATTTTTTTCTTTTAAAAGGCCCACACGGGCAGGAGGCAGCATAAAGGTCGTTCATTCATTCAAGTGAAATCAACTAGTCCAAGAATAGAACTCACGGCCTTTACAGCACCGGGTTGGTAATATGTCAGCTCTGTCTCACAGCCAGCCTCCACCCTGTGTGTGTGTGTGTGTGTGTGTGTGTGTTGCTGTAACAGATGTGGTGGGAGTCTGTTGAGGGGCGAGCTGGAGGGAATCAAACGTTCTGTTCTTAAATAAATCTATTTCACTCCAGTGACACTGCCTTCCTATGCGAGCTGTTGCGTGCAAAACCTGAGTGGGGTATCATCCCCTGCCAGCTGTCTGTACAACAGGGTTTTGTGTCTGTCAAAAAAGAGCTGTGCGCAATATGCTACAGTTTGTGCATTCTCCTAAATGTCAGAGTATAGATGCCGATGAGCGTCTAACCCACGGAGTCGCTAACCTTTCTCCACTCACTCAGCTGTGATGAAATGACCCAATTACCCCCTCATCCTCCATTAGAGAGGCCATAACTCACGCGGGGGTAACACGAGCGGCCGACAGCTCAGCGTCTTCACCTTGTCTGCTTGACCCTCTGTCATCACTTTTCACCACCATGGCGCTCAACCCAGGCGCTGACGCGTCGATATCCGAGCGCAGTCGCACAAAAAGGTTACATTTACATCATTTCCTCAACACAACCGAAAAAAAAAAATCCTCTTAGAGATTCAGATTTTACTCTTTATGTCATAGGTCTTCAACAGAGGGTCCGACCACAATATACCATTAACCGGGAAGAACTAGAGAGAAAACATTATTGACAACCTTGAATTCATTCAATACTGAGACGTACTAGTGGATTCATTTGAATTAACCCCGCGTTGTCCTCAGAGAGTAGGTACGCAAGCATCAGCTGTAAATGACAATAAATAATCTTAAATTTACAAAGTTACCGGACGCCTGTATTTTCCTACTGAACAGATTATCAAAGGTTCACACCCTCCCTCTCAATCTGATGAGGTGAAAACACCTTCTAACGGGGTCAGTCTGTTCTGATGAAGGTGGTTGCGCAAGACATTTCTGCTCTGATCAGGCTTTTAGGCTGATTATTAGTGCAGCAGTGGATAGTATGGATAGTATTACGGCCTGCTTCAGTGTCAGGGGTCTGTGCAAATGTCGACACTGGTATCAATATCAAATTAATTACAAGCCTGAATCCTTCAAAGCTACTATTGTCAATATTGTGTCATTTTTGTCACAATCTTTCAGCTCAATGCTTCTTTTTAATGGTCTTTAGTCTCGCTGATTTAAAGCAAAAATAAAACTCTTACCAACCCACGACCTGCTCTCCACTGAGCAGCGGTGAACATACACATATGTGGGTTATTTTGCAGCTGAATTGTCAATTATTCAAGAGCTAATATTGGACCCTTAAGCTAAGAGCTCCATGTGAATGTCGTCCATCCATATCTGGTCTAATGAACGCTGCTTCCTGCTTCTCTCAGCCTTTGATGCCGAGGCGGCAAATGTGTGTGTTTTGTTCTCATGGGCATCAGATGTGTATCGGAGACACGAGAAGTCTGTTAGTCGAGGCTTAGACATATTTGAGTGTGATAGCCGGACTGCTCTGTATTCACATGTCTGTGAGAACAGAAAGACCGGATCCTATTAACGCTGGATAAAGCCTCTCCCTTCCACGCTTTCTTTCACTTTCTCAAGCCATTAAATCACTCCCTCCCGCCGCATCTCTTGTTTTTCCTCCTCTTCTGGCATTGAAGTCTGCATGCCTTCGTGTCTCAAACATCACCCCTTCGTCTCTCTCATCTATCTTTCTCCTTGTGTGTCATCCGTCTTTCATCTCTCACACTTGCATTTACATTTCTCTCCTCTTCAGCACCTCTTGTCACCCACTCTTCGTTAATTAACTCTCTCTGCATTTCCCACATTTCAACCTCACATGCTTTTGTCCATTTTCCCCCTTTTTTCTCATTCTCTTTAAGTCTTTTATATCAAGTTTCCTTTAGACTTTTTTTTTTTTTTTTTTTTACATTACCTCTTTCAGTCATCTCTGGGCTGCTGTTCTGAGTCAATTGCTTCTAAAGCCAAAGCTGTTTTGTTTCACGGCATAAAGACGTTAAAAAGCAAATGAAGCAGAGATGTTCGAGGAGCTACTGGGGACAGCCCTCACGCAAGTGATTCAGAGAGAGGAGACGCTACAAAGTGGGAAAGTATGTCAGTGACCGAAATAAAATGCAGATGAAGTGGAAGAAGGAGAAGAAGAAGAAGAAGAAGAAGAAGAAAAAAGAGCTTGGCAAATGTCCTCTTCTTCCGTTGCCCTCTGGTGGGTTTTAACACACATTCTGTTCACGGATTCCTGAAGCACATTAACGCACACACACACCAAAAAAAAAAATAATAATAAAAACTACACAAGTGCACTCAAATTGTACTGCATGAGATGCAGATGTGCACAAGTCTGACTACATTTGGAGTCTAAAATGGGATACTTCTTATTCAATAATTCATTGTTTGAGAGAGGAACAGAAGACAGGGACTGAATTAGTGGGAGAAAAACTGAAATGTGCAGAGATAATGTAGAAGTAGAGCGTGGTATCTGAATCTGATTTGTCTTCACATCTACGGACGAGGCTGCCTTTGCTTTGTGTTTTCTTATTGCCAAAAAGAAAAAAAAATACCATAAACACCTCTGTCCACTCCTAAATACGTGGCAAATTTTTCTAAAACACAAGTAAAAAGTGCATTTGTTGAAGAAGACACTTAATGGTGATACTCGTTAGTATGATTTGGTCTTTTGGTGCGAAGTCCCCTTCACCTCCTCTGTCACGGTTTTTGTAGCGAAGCCAGTGTGCTCCTAACCTGCTTTGATGCGAATGCACATGAACTGCCTTTCTGTGAAGCTCTTCAGCGTCTGAAGCTGCTTTGCATGATTCAAGAGGAGAGCCAGGGGAGACAATCCGCTTCATCTGACTTCGCGTATCAGCCACAGCCAGAGAGAGGAGGAGAGCGGGTGAGAGAGATAAGGACGGAGAATCAGAGCGACGGAGCTGTGGGCACAGTGACCTATATATGTTCCAGCGCGAGAGCGAACGGTATCGCACATTACTGTACGCACCTGCAGCTCTTCCCACTGACCTTGGATCTGATCTGTCAGACCTCCCGAGTGTCTGGTTAGGATTGGGGAATAAAGTGTTTGGTGTAATAAGATCATTTAGATCAGAGTGCAGCAGGAGCAGCTGCAGCCAGCGATGCTGGACGAGTATCTTTACCTACAAACAAACTATGTTGAGGTACAAACTTAATTTTTGTAATTACTCCTGGATTTCCAACTCCACAACAGCAGACATTTACACCTCACTCTTTGCGCCCCTCACCTCAGGCATAAATTTCCTTGCACAAACAAATTCACACTGATTTGTTGCCCTTTTTATTTATATTTCCACTTTATTTATCTTTTATTGTATTTATCGTTATTCTTACCTATCTGTTATATTTACTATGGGAAATAATCCTGAGTGCATAATTTCATTGCATCTCATGAAAAATCCTTGAATCCCTGAATTTCATTCTGGAAGTTATCTAATCACTTAGATGCAGGGTGGCACCAGTAAAATACACATCCATGGTAGAAAGCCATGATGTAAAACTCAGTGTATACTATACTTATTTGGTATAATTTGAAATATTAAATGTGCACAAAATATTGTTATATGAAATGTTATGGTCTGTCACCTGCTGACCAACATTACTGTCCACAGAGCCCAACTTAGCACAGAGCATCTTATACCACCAAGCTTAAATTAAGAAATAAAGGTTAGCATCAAGAATTAACTCTGTTTACGTCTTTTCTGCCTGACACCGGAGCGAAAAACACATTTGTCGTCATCCTTTAAGATTTGGCACTCATCCCACCCCAAGGCAGTCACTGCCTTCTTTTCCTCAGAGATAAAGACACTGCAGACAGACAGACAGACAGACAGACAGAGGGGGAAGTTGGGACAGACAACATGTTACCTACTTCAGGGGGATGTGTATACATGCATATTGGAGAGTTTGTCTTCAACCAGGGTTCAAAATATGAAACTGTGAAGGTGTACGTGGGTCAGGAGATCACGCCACATCAGCTTGTTTCTGTGCATTCGGCAGAGTTTGTGCCACTTGAATGAATGCGCACATGTGTACGTGTCCCAAGTATGTAGTCGCTTAGTGCGTCTACAAGGAGCAAAGCATCCCTGCAGCATGTTCTGTGCTCGCGTGAGCTCTCACTGTAGCTTTCACGCTAGCGACTGGAATCCAGGTCACTCAGCGTAGCGTACACTGTCCAAAACTCATGGTAACCTACGTGTGCACATGCATGTTTGTATATCTGTGCGTGGACTGTATAGCGAAGCGAAAATGTATCGTATAAAATCTGACATTGCACCTAAAAGATATGTATGGGTGGTAACTCTGTGACATTATGCATGGCAGTATATTCATTCACTGGATGCTCTACAATGCAATTTATGTATTTCTTCCATTTTTATCTTCTATATGCTGACCCACATTCACAACACGTTCATTAAACTTTCATTTAATCTCATGTAACCTGTATCTGCGTATTTAACTGTGGTAGAGAGATGTGAGATGTTGCAGGAACAGTGGCTGTGTTTCTTTTTTGGACACATTTTGAGGAAAAATTTGCAGCAGAAAATGAAATTAAAGCCTTCACACTGACTACTGTTCCAGAAATATTAGAACTCGGGTCATCGAGATAAACATCAAACCATAAACACTTCACTCACAACTTCAAAACTGTGAAAATTAAACAATATAAAAGCATTAAGAAAGTAGGCTGCTATTTTACTCACTGAGGAGACCTTGAACAATGAGAGCCTAAGGGGGGAAAGGTCAGTAGTCATTAATACACAGGATAACATGTTACAGTCCCTTGTGGCAACACCCCAGGCAAAACACATCCAGAAGCCAACTGAAAACCGACCAGCAGGCTAGCAGTTAGCTACCAGCTAGCAACCAACAAGAGGACACCAGCTAACTAGCCTAGCCAACAGGCAGCATGCTGCACATCTTTGGGGCTTTCAAGTGGGCCCCTCACTTCACCGATGTTAAGTTAGGCCCACGACACCTCAAGAAGGCTTAACAGTGAGTTTGTGCATCCTGGAATCACACCCCTCCATGCTGCCACCACACAACCACAGAGAGATTAGCTTAGCCCTTTTTACTGCTATTCAACAAAACACACAATTGTGTTGGTCGGGTGTCCAAGCTACCTCTATCCCCGGTAGCGAAGGGGTGGGTAACTTCTACTGACCTTACAGTAGAAGTTAAAGGAAAACCTTAAAGACTAAAACACGATTTTTAATTAATAGACTAAATCCAGTTATTGCCGGCTATTTATGTTTACATGTGTACCGTATGTTGCAGGTTAGTTTTAGTTTCACTCTCCCTAGTCAAACCTTCACAAAAAAATAAAAGGGCTTATATTTGGGTGATAAAGCTATTTGTAGGTCTGAAGCCATATGAAGCTCAAAGGCGCTCAAATACAGCCAAGTAAACTCATTGATAAAACGGCAGCACAGATGTGACTATGACTGATGTAAAGAGCTGGCTATACCCCCCTGCTAGTTCCTGATTTGATATGAAGGCTTGTAATTTTGCAGCTACAGCTTTTGTAACCGAGAATGTGGTGAACTGGGTCAGGCTCAATAGATTACAGAACCAGAGAGACGGCAGGGAAGAGAATAGATGAGGGAAATGGGGAAAAAATAAAACCCATGATAATAAAAAAAATGCTGTTTATTCAGTCACTTTGGCACCAGAGTCATTTTTAGCTGTTTCATTGTTTAGCATCAAAAATTCTTGGGAGATTCACCTGGCTCTGCATTCGTTCGAATTAAAGTCATTAAAAGGAGAACGTGAGGCAGAGCAGCAGCAGGGACGGAGGGGGGAGAGCCTGGGACCGTTCTCATGGGTCAGATCCTGTTGTAACAGGGTATATCACCCCGATCCTGCTGGTTCTCTATCAAATATTCACCACCGCCTGCAGAGCCAACATTTAAACACCAGCAGCGAGCGGAGAGAGAGGGAGGGACAGCGAGGTGGATGGGGGTTGGGGAGGTTCAGGACGTTTATAATCCAGAGCAAAGACAACGGCTGCTCCCATAACCAACCCTGCATTTTGAGGTGTCAGCCCATCCTGAGCCCCTGAACAAGGGATGCACAAAAACATGAATTACTTGTGCATCTATAAAGGATAGTGTAGATGTTCTTTGGGGGGAATAAAGGGAGGATTGTGACTTTTGAATCCAGGGCTATTATTAGCTCCATCTTTAAATGCTGCCAACTGGAGCGCATGTGTGTGCCAAACACATCAGCCTACAAAAAAAAAAAAAACATTAAATCCTAAGAGCTAATGTGTGCAAGGCCTTGCTCTAAAACAGATTAGATGAACACACACTCAGTGGGAATTAAACATTACATTGTCTGGGTGGGATGTGTAGCGTTAAACGTGAGACGCTCGGTTTCATTATTTAGAACAACGACGAGCAGCCCTGTCTTTACATCTGACGTCCTAACAAGCATGTATGTGTGTGTGCCGCCAAACCATGCTTCCTCTCTAATCTAGCTCTCCTCTGAAGGCAGAATGTGTGTCAGGGATGAATTCTGAATATGTATGAGGAGGAAGAGGAGGAGGAGGAGGAGGAGGAGGAGGAGGAGGAGGAGGAGGAGGATGGAACTGGGGCGAAAAAGTGGAACATCATGACCAGGAGTTTCTATTGATCCACACAGGAGAGGATGAAACCTGCACAGCTGCCTGACCTTTACGTGAATAGAAAATCAAAGAGCTTTCTTGTTTAAATTAATTTGTGCGATACAGTGTTTGCAGCGTACCAAGCCAAACTAATTTGAAATTTCAGAGGATGCAACGGAAGCGACGACCAGCAGTGATGCCTGTGTAGGTACCAGACCGGCTCAGGGAGTATCTACTGTAGATGACTATGTGTTTGGCGAGTTTAATTTATTTGTTTGGAAGAGATAGCACTTTAATCTGACCACTTTTTTTCAATAAGGAGTAATCTAACACGTTACTATTTCCAAACCAGTATTTGGATTAAAGTTACTTATTCAAGTCACTGTGCGTTACTATTTTTCCCCAGAGTCATTATTTTTTATTTCTTTTTGTGTCACGTATGCGACAAGTTGCGTTTTCAGCACGAGGACAATTCACGTGTAATACCGTGCAATGGAGAGAGGAGAGAGGTGTTGGAGACAAAGTCCTATCTAGGTTCAAAAACACAACATCGAATTTAAATAAAGATCTGCATCTAATGCAGGAGGTAACCCAGCACCTCAACAACAAAATCTGGACGTTGGTGCAAAACCAGTAAGTAGGGGAGAGTTGAAGAAGTTGATCGGGCAGTGTGTTGCAGAGGAAATGCTGCTTCTTTATATAACTAATAAATGTAATGAATGTAACTAATAAAATAACTTGTAATCTAATCTATTTACTTTTAAAACAGTAAAGTTACCTTTTAAAGGAGTAGTCAGTACTTTTTCAAGGTAACTGTAGCACGGTTACCTCAACTGATGAGCAGTGGGAGAGACCAGTGCGGTTCCCCAAACGTTTGCTGCAGGTAAACAACGTCCATGACTTTGACTTCTACCAACAAACATCTCATCTATCCTCACTGGGGTACCGGAGGGGCTGGAGCTATCCCAGCTGTCATCAGGCAGTACCAGTCTATCACACTATCGCACTCATACTCCCACCTATAAGCCATTTAGAGTCACCAACCAACCTAACGAGCATGTCTTTTGGAGGTGAACCAACACCTTCTTCCCAAATTCCAACAATCTTGTTTTGCGACATTGTTGACGACATATTTTCTTTTCAAACTGTGAGCTGTGACGGCAAGAAGACCTAGCTCCATCCATACACTAGTGATATTTGGATGTCGTGCTTGTTTCACAATAGTTAGCAAACACTTGGGGTGGGAAATTATTTATTGACTGATTGATGACGACGTCTTTCGTTACGGCGCCTGATGCCTGAGGCTTTAAGGCGCCGGCCGACACTAATATTCCCACACCACTGGTCTTTCAGCTTCAATAACCAGCCACATTGTTTAGCTGGACTCAGCTCAAGTACCTATCCGTCCGATTGTATGTGTTTGCCTTTATGTTAAAGACAAGTAAAATCAGAAACGACAGGCGTGAATATGTGTTTTCTTATATAACTTACCTGTCCGTAGTCAGTGGTGAGCACAAGGGTTCCATCTCCACAGGAGTTGACAGTGGCAGGAACCAGCTGCTCCTTCTCCCTGACCCAAACACGGGCCCCCTGCATCACAGAAACACACACACAGACGCCGAGGTTAGACACCAGCACAATTAAGATTTATGTGAACCTAGGTTTGGTATTTTTGGATTTCTATCCCCCTTCACCTTCAACTGATGCTGATAAAGCAAATAAATGTGCGTACTGGTCCATGCAATGACTGTATGGCTGCAGACAGATGCCACAGATGTGCTAAATGGAAAACTGTAACATCTGTCTACCAACGCGAGCAACAGTGTTTGTGTGTGTGTGTGTGTGTGTGTGTGCGTGCATGTGTGTGTGTCCTCAGGGTCACAGGAAGCGAACTCTTCCCAGACCTTCCCACACAGACAAAGCCCTCTTTCACGCAGCCGCCGACCTCTGACCTCAATCCCCTAAAACGAGGGTACAGCGTAGCAGAGGAATGAGAGAAACGGGGACAAGAAAGGAAACGAGCGGAGGCAGAGTAAATGAAGCAGATGAAGTTCCGGCTAAAGCACTGTACAGGCAGAAAAAGCAACCACATGGCCACTGGTAGAGTTCGGTGTGATGCATCGAACAACCTCTAGAATATGACATGAAAAAAAAACAAAAGCATAAGTGGCATCATAATGTAAATCATGCCAGGAGATAAATAGTAAATATTGATCAGAATAACCGTGAATTAAGTTCAGTCAATCGTTGCACATCTGTCAGATAACTTCAATTTTAGATTATAGGTCAAATCAAACAGGAACAGTGTCCAGAGGGGATGGTAATCGATTCTTAAATGCAGTACACAAAGTTATTGTGCAGGGAATTTTAACAGCTGTCTGACATCTAATAGCCCAACCAATGAATAGATTATGAAGATAATTGTGGGTTTGTATTGATTTAAATTTATGCATGTATATATATATATATATACCTTTTCTTTTGTGTTTGTATGAGTTTGTGTTTCTGGTTTCTTTTGCTGACTTAAATAATAAAAGAGAAAGTTTCTTGGCGCAAAAAAGAACCTTTGGCATTGAAAATAATATTTGGCATCGTAAATAAAAGTTGTGTGTTTTTTTTTTTTGGTCTCACTGGTTTTCAGTTTTGATTTTTTTTTTCCAGTTTCAACTTAAAATCCTGCCAAAAACGTTAACACTGAAAAACAAAACATTAAAACTGTAAACCAGCGAGACTGCAAAAAAAAAAAAAAAAACAAGAACAAAAAACAAGATAGAAAACTTTTGTTACAATGCCAAATATTATTTTTCAATACCAAATTCTTTTTTCAGAGCCAAAGATTAAGGTCAGGGCTCTGACCCCGTACAAACCCTCTAGTTGTGGGTTCACGTTCAGAAAAGTCTCCACCGGATGTGAGCGTCTGAATGAAGTGAAGCAGCAGAGGAGGAGGAGCGGTGGAAATGAATTGATTTAACCAGCGTCCTGAAGCTTTTCCATCACAATCTTTATCCCTTTCATTCCCCTCTTCTGTTTTTTAGGTGATTGTTTCTGTCTTTTTTATTTTTTTTCCCAATCTACCCGCCGATGATATCAGAAAAAAAAAAAAAAGTCCCAGACGATGAAGTCAGTCAGGCAGAAATCACTCACACACACATTCAGTCTGCTATATATACACACAGATACAGATGGATAGCTGAGGGTAAGGCTTAGGGGGAAAAAAATGTCTGAATGCAGTGCTTTTTCCAAACATAAACCCCTGTAGCTCATCCTTCTCATCCTAACCCTCTCCCTCACTGCTGCCTCTGTCTCTTGCTTTCTCTCCAGCAATTCTCTATATATAGCCCCCTCTTCCCTCCTCTAGTCGCTCTCTCTGCAGTCGTCCCGACCTCCAGCTCGTCAGCCTGTCAGATTCCAGCACACTAGGCCGTTATATTGACCTGGTGACCTCTCTGTGCTCGCAGTTCGCCAGATTTCACTGTATCCTGAATTTAACCGATAAACCGACCTCTGAACCTACTTAAACCTCTCCTCTTCTTTTATTGTCATCCCTGAAGCGCGCACATAAAAACATCTTTATTTTTTCACAACTCATACCATTCACCGCAAATTTAATGTATGTTCCCGCTTTCTGGCTCTGTCCTCTTTAGGTAAATTGGTCCCAGATCGATACAGTATCTCAAGAGCAAATGCAGGCGAAGGGGAGCGGAGGGTTATAAATCACCTGCCATCATTACAACCTACACCCACCATCACCCTCCTCCTCTTTGTGTCCTCCTCCCCTCCCCCTATCTATTAGTGGTCCAGACAGACGGGAATGGCCATGCATGACAACAAACTCCAAGCCTTTCGGCGCACCAAAATCTATCTCACGCTCTCTCCTTCTCTGGTCCTCCGTTCCATGAAACCCAATCTGGACGACGGTCAAACACGGGCCTCCAGCTCCATCCATCACCTTTTTTCGTCAAGCTCCATTAAACCTCAAACAACTTCACTTGTCGCTTTAGCCTCAAACGCGACCCCTGACCTCGAGCCTCTGACCACGTCCTCTCAGAAGACGGGAGCCGAAAACATCCACCCAAAACATCCGACCCAAGAAACACCATCCGAGGGATGTGTTTGAGCAGGATAGGAGGAATTAACTGGTTTGATTTACGTATGAGCTATGCATTAGCATGATGACAGATGAGGGATAGTGTGGTTCAGCCTGGAGGATGTAGTGAAAATCGCCAATACACTTGTTTCTGGATACAAGAATCAAGCCATGCTGTGGCAGAAAGGTTGTCTTTTTGTGAAATCTGCTGGATTAGTTACTCAGGTTTGACAATAACAGTTTAAAACCAAGAAAGAATCAAATTAGCATAGTCTGCTGATTTTCTGCCAACAAACCCAATGTCTGATGGCAGTCAGCGTGCCAAACTTGGCAATCAAACATCTGTAATCTGATTCCAAGCACTGTCAAATGCCAAAAACAGTGAAACTTTACAGGCTGTGAATCATTTCAATGAAATAACATTGTTTCTGACAGGTATTTCTCCTTCCTCCATGTAGGCCAAGGGCTCGTTGCAGGGCTAAAACCAGAAGGGCTGATTAAACCAAGAAGAAGAACTGGAAGAACTATTAATAAGGTCCTGGCCATCTAATAATCTTTCATTACCGAATACACAAAAGGGAGCATCCCCAGAGCGCTCGAGCCAGACGCATGAACAGCCGTGCGTGCGCGAGATAAAGGCCTCGTTTCTGCTCAGGCGATTACACGGGCGCCTTTGCCATTTCACTGAGGTAAATCCGTCTCTGATGAAGGACCCCTCCCCCTGAGACGTCTTGCTCACACCTCAGGAAACTTAGTCATGTTCAGTACCGTTCATTTACTGTATAGCCAAGTTAATACAACAGAAACACCAAACAGAGGACACAATCATACAAAAAATGCGAAACACTAAAAAAAAGAAACGGGTAAAGGTTTATTGTGTCGCCACAACTCAATAGTTTAGTTACTATCCACTGAGTTCCTACATTACCTCGAACATCCAAAGCATCAAAAGTATCGATATTTGGATTTGAGAATCGATCTTAGAGCATAAAGACCTGATATCGGAAATATCCATCCGCACATCACCTCAGGAAACACTGAACATAAACATACAACCGAAATCTGCAGGCGGATGCGTGAACTTTAAACCGTGACAAACAAAAACAGGACTTACAGGTGTGCACGGCAGTCGCTCATTATGTCATGATAACGTTCTCTACTACAACATCTCATATATTTGCAGAGATGGTGTTTACCCTAATTTCTACTATGCTTTTCAGCATTTATACGCATCAAAGGCAGAAGGAGGGTTCCAGTCCATCCACTGAGAGGCATAGGCAAGGAAATGCATTTCAGACTAATCACTGTGGTTGTGGTCTGCATCGTCCTGACATGTGGTTGCATTTCTGGGGTGGTGCACAACAGGCCTCCATACCTGGAGATGCATAAATCAAACCTAAAAAAAAAACTAAAACATTTGTAGCAGCTTTCTCAGAACAGTGTTTTGCAATCACTGTTAGGAATTAAATGCAAATGGAGGCAAGCTAACGTCCTCATATTGTCATGTTTGATGTAGATACTGAGTTCAGTCTGGACTGAAGTGGTGAACAAACTGACCAACACTGCCATGACTGGCGCTACACACACACACACACACACACACACACACACACACACACACGCTGTGTTCTAAAATGAATGGCCAAAGGAGAAATGAAAGAGGTGTGGGTCAGGCTTGAAACGCCAAAGGACAAAAGGGGGGAAGAGGCACATCTGACAACCAGGCTTTGATGGACTTACAAACAACAGAGAGGAGGAGGCAGAAGGGACAGAGGAACAAGAGGAACGAGGGAAACCAGGGACGATGGAGCTGACACCAGAAAACACAAAATTCTGAAAGGCTGAAAGTAGAGGAGGTAGAAAACGACGCAGATTGACAGAAACGAGGCAAAAATTAATGAACGATGACAGAAGCAGCTGACCGGTTGGCAGCTAATGGAGGAAAACTGAAGAGCAGCATGGAGGTGGGAGAACACACTGTAATATCTGGGGACTAAAGGTCAGAGGTGGATACATGAGATGAGCCTGAATGTGTGCCTCTGTCTAGCTGCTCTCTGCTACATACAGTGCAGTTGCTTTATTTCTCAGTCAGAGATAAGACAACGTTGTACTACACCATGTTTGTTGGACATTCTATTGGGAGAAGCCCAATCCTCCACCTCCACACAACTTCTGCTGTGTTTATAATGATGTTTGAGACTGTAATTGCCTGTTGGATGGTTCAACATCTTGGGAAATCACTGCGCACAATACCTTCCTGACACTGGTCTTGAGTGGAGAGCAGCGTCATTCAATTTCTGTAAGCTCAACATATTTACTAGTTGAGATTCGTAACCACTTAACGCCACTTGAACACTGTGTGCATTTTTTTTTCTTTCATTTTTTTAATATACATATATTCTTGACACTTTTTATGTGAACAACCAAGTGCAACAGCAGCAAAAACTGCTGGAGATTGTGCACCGTAACCTTCATACAGTATTCAATGATTTTCACATTTTCACATAATTAAACATGATGTAATTTAAAATTTAAAAGAGTGAACAGTTTTGCATGAGTTAAAAAAAAACAACACCAAATCTTATAGGCCAGGGGTCTTCAAAGTTTTTCAGCCCAAGGACCCCGAACTGATGGAGAGATTACTTTATGTGTTCTGTATTAAACTCTGTGTCAAACTGATGCAGGAGCCTACAGACCTCATGGATCAAATTATTGAGTTTCGTTGAGCAACTTCACTTAAATCTCTGTTGCATCTCTGCAGTTAAAATTGTTGTCATCACAACTTTTCAGTGCCAGAATCTTATCAATGCCAGCTCCTCTATGCAACGTCGAACTTTCCATTTCAGAGCGACAGCCCGGTTAGAAGCGGTGATTTAATGGTGACATATCTGATAAATCTGTGTGTGAACTGGAGGGACTTGTTGCTGTTGCCTTGATTTCCTGACATGACCGCGTTAAAGCGCTCTCATCCATCCCCTCCTGTGCAGCTCGGCCTGTGTCAGAGACCAAAACTGTGTCAGTAATATTCCATTAAAGGTGATAATGCCATCAGGGCGGCAGTGGGGCTTTTAGAAGATTAGGACAGCTGGAAGGAAAGCGACAACATGTGTTTATACGTGCGGGCGGGTGTGTGTGTGTATGTGGATGGATGGATGCATGTCACCTGCCAGAATACAAGACACATCTGTCACTTAAAGAGATTACTGTTAAAATTTAACACAGCAGGTATAAAAACATCAGGAACAAGTGAATACAATGTTATCCTCAGCAGTAGGTAGTGGTTTCAATATCCAAAAACGTTATTATGATCACATGACAGAAGGTCTTATGATTACTTTTTGCTTCACTCCATGTAAATGTGACAATTAACTTCAAAATGCCTCCTCGTTCCTATTCTTGTGAGGACATTTGACTAATCTGATACACAATCCCACACACACACACAGCCAGAAACTATTAGGTCAACGCTGTCTCCCACAGCTACTGTGCTGCAGATACAGAAGTGCCATGAGTTCTGAGCACATAAGCAAACCGTGTTCCCTCTTTGCCGGCTTTACTGTTATTACAGAATATCTCAGGCTTGGACAGATAACCTTTTTAACCTGTGCTGAATTTCAAAACAAACACATGGGTGATTTATCCAAAGTAAACCAGATCAGAGGCTATTGCTAAATTGCTAAGCAGCTGAAAGAAGCAGCTGTTGATGGTATTTTGTGCGCGCGCCATGTGTGCGTATGCAAGTGTGTGTCTGTACAGTGCAAATCCTCTTTCAGGACTCTGCTAATTATCACATTCTCTCTCATCTTGGATTAAACTACAGTTGCACGCCCCCCTCCCCAACCCAACAACCGCCTTTCCCACCACCCTGGCAACAAAACTCCACGGCAACAGTGCGGAAACAGGGCACCATGGAAACAGCCTTTCTCCTCTGAGCCTTAGCGGATGCTGGGAGTTGATGTTCAGGTGCAGAGGATTGTGGGATATGATGGACTGGAATTCTTGTCCCACAAAGAGTCAGCGTGACAAGAATTCCCACTGTTGCATCCAATTGTGACGTTTTATTATCTTATTATCTTATTATCGTTCTCCTGTCGTGTACCCCAATTCCATCACAGTAGGATTATGGGAGATGCTGTTTTATTCACACACCGTAAAATAGCTTTAATTTGACTGAATCAGAGATGCTGTCGCGCCCCTACACATGCAGAACAAGCAGGAGAGTATCAGAAAAAGAGAAGTGAGAGATGGGAAACAGAAGACGAAGGAGAGCTGCCAGAAGGGGGAGGGAGTGGTTGGTTGGAGCGAGGTGGAAACGCACCAAGACACAGTGGCCGCAGGGAGAGAGAGACCATGAGAGAGACGGGGAAAAGCGGAGAGAGGGAGAGAGGAGCGCAAAGCTGATGCAGCTCCTGAGCAGAACAAATGTGTTTGGAGCTGCTGAATATAGGTCACACATCTCCAGCGACTGTGTGCTTTGCCTCCAATGAACCATCCTCCTGCAGCGCGCATTCAGAATCATGCATAACGTGGACAACAATGTACGGACGCGGGTTCCGCTAATTTTAAGATCTTTAAATCCAGTGCACAAACAAAAGCGCAATATTTAACACGCTTATATAAACTCGGTTATCAAGCTGTAAAACAAAATCACGTGGAGGCTGCTTTGCATGTGTCGACGTGAACGTTTCGCAGCTTCTATGCAAGCAACCCGGTACAGAATGCATCAGCTTGATTAATATTTTACTGCAGAGCGAGTTCTTTGCATGAACAATCAACCTCAATGTGTGAAAGCTTTCAGTGCTATATAACTTTGTGTGGGACACGCTACATCGGACACTCAGCAAATTACACGATGGTGAATGAAGATTTATTAGGCAGGACAGTGTCAATATAAATGGGCACCTGTGATACCGCAGCAGTCCTTAACACATTCACACTTGTCTGTCACTTCGGTTCATAGCGGCTGTGCACCTGCAGTCCAGGCCAGACATATCACCTCTGAGCTTGTCAGCAATGTTAGTATTACTGGATGTTTCCCACTCAACAGCCTTCATGAGATAATTCCTTTTCTTAAAGCTACGGTGCACAACGTTTGTCTTCCCCTTCCCCCGACGAGAATCCAAATGGAAACTTGGGTTTTTCATCTGAACGCAAAGTTAAATTTTTATCTGGAGCATTAAAACATTTTCTTGGGTCCTCAAGATCAATTCGTAGAACCAAGGTTACAGTCATAACTTTTTGCTTCTCTGCCACATGCATTCTCCCAGTTTCTGTAGGCTAGTTCTGTTCCCACCCATACTGCTGCTCCCCTCCTCAACTCTGGCAAACAAGCCACGATGGTGCACCACTGTGGGAAATAACACCACAAATAATATATTTAGAATTCTGGTATGCTGCAGAATGGTGGGGAACTCGTTTGGCAGAGGCTTGAATGCAACAGACGTGTGACTATATGAAATAATCCTGCAGTACAGCTTCCAATATCTGTTGTCACGTTTGATCGCAGCATGATGAAAGAGGTGACAGATATGAGTTTCTTCTCTCCAAGTTTGAGTGAATGCATGTGTGACCCAGTTCAGGAACTTGAACCCGGGATCACACTGACGCAGTTTCTCCACAAGCGTCCTAAAAACTTCTCATGGAGTTGTTTAGCTAGCGTATTCCAAAACAACATATGTAGATTTGAGGAAGTATTTAGAGCATGTAATGTCACTAAATTCTCCCCAACTAACCAACCCGGGTTTGAACTTGCAGTGATTATACAGTAGTCTGATGCCACCTGATATTTCATGCTTGGCCGACCGGCCAACTATCACGTTTTCTGCCTGGGTTGAGGGAGGAACAGGGAGAGACATCAGCTGTTTCTGTTTTTTGGGGATAGAGCGACAAACAGGGTGAATGCAGGGATGTAAGATTGAGTGATGGGGTGATGAAAGCGGCAGAGGAACGAAACTAAGTGGATGTTGGACAGACACTTCTTATGAGGACTGATTACTCAGCGGCCCGCTGCATGAAGTCATGTTTCTGAGTATCAAGTAAGCGGCTTGTGCACAACTGCAGGCCCCAAACATCATAACTCAATAAGTCACTCCATTTTCAGATGTCACAAGGGGTTTCAGAGTCGGCGTCGTTTGGGGATGCAGGTCCGCTTATTTGATGAATCAATATGATCAATATATCACAGACGGATTGGAAGTAGTGTAGCAGAGACGTGGTTGTGGCACTGTGTGGCTGCACGACGATCAGAATATCACCCAGCTTGAATATAAAGAGTCTCGCATGGACAGCAGGGATCTCTGCCCACACGCATACCCACACAACCACTCGCACACACACTAATAAATGGAATGACATCACTGCCAGTGTGAGAGGCATTTAAACCCATATCAGATTAACTTAAGATGGGGGGGGGGTACTGCATCAATGGCCAAGAAGGCGTTTCACGAGATTTGTGTTGGCCTGTGCCACCAAATTGGGTGTGAGGAACAAAATCCAAAAGAAGGGACAGGTGGCAACTCCTTAGTGGGTGTGAAAGCGTAGAATCTAGACTCTACAAATCTGAGAGAAAATGTCCACCACTGTGGATCAGACTGGGCAAAATGAAACAGATTTATGCTGAAGATAAAAGAGACCAACAGGCCAAGCTCAGCCCGAAGGGGTGACTGAACTACCAACAGCTGATTTAACTAATATTCAATTACAATACCAGCTGTTAATTTATCTCCCTCTTGCTTCACCTATTCTATCTACACTCCCCCCAGCTCTCCTTCATTCTGCTTCCCCTGTTCCTCCTCCTCCTTCACCCTCCTGTGGGCTATGGGCCCATACCCAGCGGTGGATCCCATCTCCATCCCATTCGCAGTAAAAAAAAACACAGAAGGGGTCTCTTCACGGCACCATGGTGAGGGAGGTCTGTCGCTAAAGGCCAACACGGTCCATCCTCCCTCAGCAGATTGGCTTTAATCCGAGAGCCAGCCTTATGGATGCAAAAGCCCGTGTCACCTCTCCTTTGGCCAATTTTTCTGCAGCTCTGCTTCGAATTAATTCACCCAGGCCCCAGATGCTCTGCAGTGACAATGAAATCGACGCGGTGTTTCATTCTCAAATGCATGCATCTATAATATCAGGCCTGCTTCTTGTGGTTTCACTGGGAACGGCGGGTCGAGCGCGAGGCAACACCTGCCGTAACCAATATCGACGTAAATCAAAAATGAAAACCCGTGGATCTTGCAGCAGGCTATAAACACGGAACCAGCGGAAATCCAGGCTCCGCCGTCCCGCGAACTCTTAATCTGTCATTAATGTTTAGCTCGATTAGAGTGACACATATTGTCAATGGCTTACCTCCGTGAAAAACGCCTCCATCCTGCCTACTCCTCCCAGACGACGCGCGCCCGGCCCGGCAGAGCGCAGACACCGGCACCGGTCTCGGGTGCGCAAATCTCACCGATGCGAGGGTGAGCGTGTTCGCCAAGACGAGGAAAAGGTAACGTTGTCTCTGTATTCGCGTTTCCCATTCAACGGGCGTTTACTTTCATCCCCGGAGTGACTCAAATTGCACACACACGCACCTCAGCAGCGCCCGGGATGTATGCGCAAAGAGAAACACATGAGAGAAATCCAAGGAGGGTGTGATGAAAAATTAAAATTGTCCTCGCGAGGGATCCGTCGGATGTAGAGCCCCGGTTTTCCAGGTCTGCCTCGGTTCGGTGTACCAGTGTATGTGTGCATGAATATTTGTGTATGCGTGGGGGATACGTGTGTGCATATGTGTGAGGTTTGCTGAGTATCGTGCGTGGGGTTGTCAGAGGACCAGTCCGGGGGCAGAATGAGTTTGACGCTGCCCACCGCACATACCGACGGGGCGGTGCAGACGCAGCCTCCTCCGATGCAAGGCACACACACACACACACGCACGCACACGCACGCACACACACACACACACACACACACACACACACATTAAGCTCCGATGAAGAGCACACAGATGTGTGAGCAAACCCCAGCTGAAGCGTTACTGTCTTCGGTTAACGGTGGGCAAACATCTGCAGATCAACCACAAAAACAACAAGTCCTCTTAAAGGATCCACCTACGAATAAATACGAGCCGGTTGCTGACTCCCAGAACTAGATGAAAGATCCACGGTCCCTCTTGGCCCAATTACAGGTGTTGATCCTGAAGTGAACCAGATTGACGATATTGACCAAAAAAAAGGCTGTTGAAGGATTCATCACCTGGTCTGACATCTTATCCGTTGGCATATAATTATATAACAATTCACTGTGTTCCATTTACATAGATGTCCTTTTTGATTCCTCGCCTGCTCTTGAACTTGATATTAAAGTATAAGAAAACTGGACTGGAGGGGAAGAGTTAATATGTGTCTTCTTTATTGCATAGAATGAGGTTTGGTTACAGGGTCAGTCAGTACCCCCCCTCCCCTCCAGGCTGAAAAATGATATATTTTACCACACACACACCGCACACAACAGAGCAGCGGGGGGAAAACACCCCCAGATCAGGAAGAACAACGCCTCGTGTCCCCAAAGACAACAGTTAGTCCGGCCGAGAGAGAGAAACAGATTGACAGCTGGTTCATGCGATGTAGTTTTAATTCTTCCTTTCAGAGATCGAGGCTGCAGGGGCCAGGTGCAGCCATCAGGAGCCCAGCAGGCAGAGGCCTCTCTGGGGGTAAAGTATTGTGAAGCTCAGCTCGTTCCCTCTGGAGCCCCGGAGGTAGAGGGGAGGAGGTGGACCTTCTGTACGCACGCCTGGACGTATTATTTCACCATGCCCTCCATCTTCATCAGGGAGACAGTTCAAGAACTAGACCCAACAACAGGGGCCCGTGTTTTGTTAGAAACGTGTGTGTGTGTGTGTGTGTGTGTGTGTGTGTGTGTGTGTGTGTGTGTGTGTGTGTGTGTGTGTGTGTGCGCGTCTGTACGAGTACGCACACATATGTGCACTCAGGAAATGAGACCTGAGCCTTACAGTCCTTAATATGGACTGGCCTTTGGGGCAGAATGTGCAGCGTTCAGAAACATTGTCTAGACTCTGAAACAGGCCACAGGTCTGGTATATAAACATCAACCAGGATGATGCTTCATTCAACTGAAAGGCGAGTCACATTTCTGCAACAAGTTATACTTTGACATGAAGTAAATGCAGATAATAAGTGTGGTGATTTTATGTTTTGTGTTTGTTAAAACATCTGTGAACCTCCCAAAGTCTCAAGAGATGCTTTAGTGTTTAGTGGTGATGCATTCAGGTGCCAAGACCAGTTTGTTGACACAGGACCAACAGAGGTTACATCCCTCTCGGTCTGATTAGGCGCCCCCGGGGCAGTGTTTACGAATCATAATGGACTCTCAGATTATCTCCACTGCTTTCTCTCTTCTTAAAGTTTAATGAATCGCGGCTCCAAAAAGGACGCTGATATAATTTGCTGTTTTACGAGAAGACGGATTCACATTCAGCTCGCACTGGAGAGTATTGAACAGGTAACGCATTTATCGTGTGTAACATTTGTGATATACAGCACACAGGGAATAAAAAATCCACTGAATTCTTGATGCACGTATGAGCTGAACTGCAACTGAGGATATTTTAAGTCTGGACACGTGTTAACCTGAGCTGAAACTAATGGTCAGTAAATCTAATATAAAATAATGATTCACGATTTTCTCATTTTATAGAAAACCACAAAGATAAGTGACTTTGTTCACACATGGCTGCAGAACACATGAAATAAACTTTTTTTGTTGTTGTTGTGTTTTTGTGTGTTTTATTTTACCCGTACACACCCATGGTTTTCCTGGTGAAAAATGGCCGGTCATTAGAAATTAACAAATCTACAAACACATTGCCACGCTCCTTTCCTTTCCTTTTTTTTTTAAACAAACCTTTATTGAGATTTTGCCAACATAATTACACTTTACAATATTACACAACAAAAGCGTAAAACATACATTATCACCTAATGTTGTGTTAGATTTTTTTTTTAACCAGCTTCAGCTCTTGTTTGTGGCTTTGATCTTCTGTTTGCCATGCACGTCCCTGTAGCCCCAACCTACTTGGGCTCATTGCTTTTGATCTGTACTAAACCCTGTCCTGGCTGGTTCTGCAGGGTGCTTTTACCAAATGCCCTGAATGTATTTTGATTTAGGTTCTCATGGAAGTCAATAGACTAAAAGCAACAGCTACAGATTTGAGCAGAGAAATCCCCCGGGGAGTGTGTGTGTGTGTGTGTGTGTGTGTGTGTGTGTGTGTGTGTGTGAGGGGGTTGTGGGGTCTCTGCTGTCCACGATTACATGGCTGAAAGCCATCGAGCCAGCAGACCTCCCCTCTAACATGTACATGCGTATGGGAGCAAACGCACGCACTAAAACTCACAGACATCAGAAAGTCTGGGCTATTAAATTCTCATTACCATGACAACCACGGGGCCGAGTGACCCTCGGCGGAGTGAATTGCGGGATGGATTTTGTTCCCTGCGAGTCGGGGAGCAGAACTCTGCTTACTCATCTGACTCTGTCTCCCTTTCTCCTTGACGTCTCCTTCTCCTCTCACTGTTGCGTTGTGTAAATATGTGTGTGTGTGTGTGTGTGTGTGGCGGTAGGTGTTTTGGTGTCAGTGGGTCCTGTTGTACTGAAAAATGCAGACAGATTTACTGAAGAGCTCCAAAGCCGAGCTCTCATAAGAATAAGTCTGGATCTGTATCCACATATCCATGGAAACGTCCTGACGGTTAACTTTATCATGTGACACGTGTGCGTGTGAGCGAGTGAGTGCGCGTGTCATTTGTTGCATGCACTAACAGGCATCACTCACAATGTCACAGCCGATCAGCTTTATTACCGGTGCGTCCATAAATCTCCCTTCGTTCATTACCCCGTGTCTCCTCTGTGACCTCCTCCTCTCACACTCCAGACTGTTTACGGCCGCCGGAGAGGACACGCCGAATCAAAGGGAAACTCTGTGTGAAATGCCCCGATTGATCTTCAGCCACGCTCTGTGGTGATGGTTAACCGGTGAAATGGGACAATCCAAAACCAGGCCTGGAGGGGAAAAAAAAAAACTACCAATCAGGTCTTTGAATGTAAAAAAAAAAGGATTCATTGTGTGGTTAAATTCAACCGAGGTAGTTACATTATTAGTGTGTAAAAGCCAACATCTAAATCCTCTCCTCTAGGAGTAGATGTTATTACAGCTTTGTTAAAATCCATCATCAATACAAATGACAACAGTGCACAGGCATGCACGGTCTCAAGGAAATGCGATATTGAGTACCTGAGGTTAGTTAGAGTCTCTAATTCGATTTATTTTGAATTATTTGTCATGTATTAAATCCCTGCCAGCAGAGCACAAACATTCATTTCAGCATTGATCAGCTCATCAACCCATCAAGACACAGGACACACACTGCATTCCTTCATGCTCGCTAGGATCTTCTCCAAAGGACTTTGAATCTGACCAACCTGCACGAAATGTGCCAAACAAATGCAAACCGGTCGACTGGTAGATTGATAAATTGCTTTTCCATTGTCTCAAACTGCATGGGCGTCCTCCGTCTGCGCTTTTCCATTTCACTTAATTGATTATTGACTAAACTGCTGCTATCGATCGGCAGCCTTTATGTCTGGAGCGCGTTTTGCACGTCTGGATTCAGAGCATTAAAGCGTCTGCAAAAGACGCAGACAACACACGTGAGGCTGGATGTGCGGGACAAAACCAGGCGGAAAACCGTGTGCCGAGTTTTGCACAGAAGAGTCGATGGCATTCAATAGCATAACCAGAAAGATCTGTGTGTTAAAATGCCTTTCTGTGCTAATAAAGTTGAAAATGAATGTCATATATGGAAAAGAATAGATACAAAGAAAGAATACGAGGCGCCCTGGTGCTTCTGAGGGACGAGTCATGCTGGCTGGTGTCAGAGTTCACTCCACGGGGACCATCACGGCGAAGGATGCAATGATTCATGTGTTCATGTCTAATGCACACAGGGACAAACATGATGTCAGCTGATCTGGATGACTCATTCAACGCACACACAGTTTGCGGCGTTGCATTTGAAATTTCTGAGAACAGGAGATGACAGAATAAGATAGTTGTGTAAAAACATTACCGGCCTTGTTCAAAGTAATAAAGAAAATGACATATTTATGTCTTTTCTCCTCCTCTCAGCTGATTTATTCTTTACATTTAATCTTTCACGCACAATACTTCCATACTCCATTATGACATCGTGCGAGATAAACAAAGACTAATGTAGGTCCTTCTCATCCTCTACATTGGAAGATGAGGACAGAGATTAGCGAATGTCTTTGTTCAGGTTGCCTGAATTATAGATGTAACGCACACACACAGAACCTTAGGCTTTCATCCTCCCTACATAAGTCATATCTGTGTCTCCCCTCGAATGAAACATGGACAGGAAATTGATATCAAACGAATCCATTCAGTGGCTGTACATGTTTTCGTGTTATTTTCCGTCTACGAGCCTTCAAAGCATTTGTCGGGGGGAAGTAAGAGCGTACAGGGGTTGAGACGTGGGAATAGATATATGCATGTAAATCTAAATGTCTATATTTAGAGGAAAGATCACCAGATTTTATTTATTTAGTTTTTTCATTTTCATCTTCATCTGGATTATTTCAGGTCTCATTCAGCTACAACTCTTATTAAAGCTTACGGCCTTGTAGCAGCTATTTACATTAGATTAGACACTTTATTCATTCATCTCTATGAGAAATTCATATTTGAAGCAGCTTGACAATTTGATATGTTGCTGAGCTGACATTGTTAGTGTGATTTTAATCTTTGTAGTTGAAAACGTATATAAACATGAATTTTCTTAAGCTCAGTATATGAACACCTCAGTGATAAGTAGATACTGGCTGGAATATTTTTGCAAAATTACATTTATTTATACTCTTGGTACTTGCAGGGAGTTCAAATGTCATTCCTGTTTGTTTGAAAAGAGCTTTAAAGTAACATTTCAACCTTATAATATGCACAGATAAATGTTTAAAAAATAGAAAATCATTAAATCGATGAATCAAAGAAAAAGACAATTTATTTTAGACAAAAACAGAATAATGATTTGCAGTCTCTTAACACCTACTCACACGATGGCACCAATGAATAGCCAGTAAATAACAACCCGACTCAAAGGGAAGTGGGGCGATTAGAGCTGCCTCAGGGGCACCAGCAACGAGAGGAAGACGATTTAAAATTTAAGGAGGAGATCTGGTGAGTGAACGAGATTTCATACCTGCCGTGTTGGGTTTCCACGGGTGCATGTACAGGAAGGGGCTCTAATTAAGTTGCTCTAGAGAGATGACTTCATCCCAGTTTCCCCACTCAGAACCCCCCACCCCCCTACATAGGCACCCCCACCTGCTCCAGCCTGCCCCCACCCACCCCGGCGATCCCAGCATGGGTTGCATGGCAGCATGACGGCACGTCTTGGGGACCAAATTAGCCGTCAGTGCAGCCCCCTAATTCCCCACAGACAGTGGGGTAATTCAATCAGCTAGCTATAGCCTGCAGCATACAAACCCATACACACGCAATAGTCTAGATTCATAATCTGGACTTTCGGGAAAAGAAATGTAAAAAAAACCAAAACAAAATATCTATTATCTGGGTCTGTTTTTATTTATTTATTTATTTTTTTATCAACCTTTTATGCACAGATGTCAATTTGTGTCATGGTCTAACACATGAAGATCCATTAATTCAGAGACATCGAGATGAATTGTGCTTCTGGATCTGGAAACTGTTTGGTGTTTATCATCTAGTGAGCTTCGCTGTGACAGACTTTTTCTACTGGATTAAGATGAATGAAGCCTAATCCTAATCAGAAGAGATTAAATTGCCCAGATCACTATAATAACTGGATTACACTGACTCCCTCCTGACTGAAGACACCCCTGCCCTTTTTTAAAAAAAAATAAATAAATAAATAAAACTCTTTTAATGGGGGAAAAATTAGGTAAGATGTATGTTGTTGATAAATTAAAGAAAACTCAAAGAAAAATCAGAGAAACTATATGTTTTTGGTTTGTGTGGTCAGACCATCCAAATCAGACACATGATTAAATTCCCTGTTGGGAAACTGGTTAATGAAATCGTCATTACTGAATTTAGTACACATGGGTACGTACACAAACACACACAGCCACCGGTGTTAACGGTATAACTAATGCAGTGACACCGTGAACAAAAGCCCAGCTGTCACTCCAGAGGCTTAACAATCGTGTATGAATATTCATCCCCGCTGAGGGCGACAGGAGGTGAGCTTGGCTTTGCAAAATATCATCTTTGTACTGTGGTGTCAGCCCCTGCACCTCATCCACTTTATGTCACTTTATTACTCATTCAGGATCATTTATAATTCAGTATTTGTCATAACTTGTTAATCAGTGACAAAATCATAAATGTGATCTTGCAATTTAAATTCCTGTGCAAAAAAATATGAATTATCATTATTATTATTTTGAGAAGTTTAAACCTCAAACTTTTTTTTGTTATATACAATGTGCAATTAAGCAGATGGAAACTGTTGGACACATTAGTGGTCCCTTAGTGGCTCTTCTGCAAAAAATCGATGCTGCTAAAATCTCTGAAGCACAATTGTGGGCGACTTCACTCAAACCGTATGTGTAATCACCAACTTCATGTCCTTCTGGAGTGGAGGATATTAAATATGAACTTGGTAGATGCCTGGCAAGCCACACAATTAAGCATTGATTTATTATCCACTTATTTATTGTTGTTTTATGCTGAATTAGATTCTTGTCTGTAGACAACCTTTCATTTTCTTGCAGCCTTTTGTGCGATCAACAAAGATCTCTTTAAGTTTGATTAACAAGGAAACTGCTTAATGTGAATGATTTTATTAACTTTTTTGTCTATTTAATATTGTATTATTATATATTATATAATATATTATTATTTATATTTTCATATATTTTATTATATATATATAGATATAATTATATATATTAATTATATATATAATTATATTATATAATATAAAATAAAGTTATCTATTTGTTTTGTTTTGGCCCATAACAAAATCCCAACAATAAAAGGTGGAAGAAGGATATTATTCTATGCAAGATATTTTATTCATAATTGTATTATATCAGATAAGATAAATTAAATTAAATTAAATTAAATTAATAATAAAAATAAACAAATAAATAAATAATAAATAAAATAAAATAAAATAAAATAAAATAAAAATAAAATAGGTGTACTACTTAAAATGACCAGACGGTGGTAGTAATCACCCACAGTCCGTACAGGGTGTGTCAGCCATCCAATCGCAGAGCAGCACAGCCCTTGGACCCGCCTCTTCTTAAATATGATTGGTCCAAATCTTTCCCATTGGTGGGATCCGTTTCTGATTGGCTGACGTCCCTGTCCATCAGCACTTACAGGGGCTACACTAGCTAGCTGTTTCGAAAATGAAACCTACTCGTGTCTAAATTCGAGAGGGAGAAGAGAAAACGAAAATAAAAAAAAAACGTTATTTGGCAAAATCCCCGTGGACTCACTGCTTCAGTGCGACACAGAGGAGGCAGAAACGGTAAGAAATTCATGGTGCGGGATACGTATTTTTTTTTTTTTTTTGGTGAGGGAGGCAGGCCCGTGCTGTCAAACCACGACAACAACAACACCTGAATCAGCTCCCTCTTGTCTTGGCTTCAGACACGAATAAAAAAAGGCAGATATTTTTGTTTCATCCTTCCAAAAGCTAATACTGCTTTATCCTATAATATACTCCGTAGGCGGCTTTGAGGAAAATAGCTCTTCCCCTTTTCTTTCTTTCTTTTTTTATTTTTTTATTTTTTTTTTTACAGCTGGAAATGTTGAGTAAACAGAGCTGGATGGGACGTGCTGTACTGCAATGGAGGTAAGCTAGCTAACATCAGAGGTACCACATGTATTTATGTATTCAGTGAATATAAGAGGCTTCCCCAGTGTATATTATTAATTATTTAAATTTAAAGAGCCTCTTTTGTACGGTGTAAGCTAGCTTCACGCCGAAATCATTGCACCAGAACATGTTTTTATTGCATGAACAATACAATAAGGTGTAGCTTGAGGAATAGTTTTGCTTGTACTTCATTCCTGTCAGGTGGCATTGTTTGGTTACAATGCAGCTTTATTTTCGGTTTAATTGTTATGTACCCAGAGGCTTTTTGATGTGCTGTCATAAATAAAACAAAGAAGCTGTACCTTGAGACAGACACCTTTGTCACCAATCTTTCTACTTACTTTTAGTTTCACTTAATTAATTGAATTCATTTATTTAGCCGTGCTTTCACTCTGAAGGCTTTGATTTGTAGTACAAGTGAAATGCATTGTGTTGACGTGTTTTTTATTGTTAACTATCTAGTCAGTGGACTTAACTAAATAACAGAAACCGCACTTTAGCGGCACCACACACGGCTTTCTCCAAAATGATCATAAAGTTGAACGTCCATGTTTCTTCAACAGCGTAGCACTCTTAAATTACTATATTAGCAGTATTATTATACTACAACAAGTACTTATGTACTCTGGATTCTCCTTAAGTTTAACATGAGTGTTTCCCAGGCCGTGTACCATAAAGAAACTGAATTTGCACTCATTTGGACACATTTTGTGTTTCGTTTACATTTTATGTGAAGCTTCTTCGGTTCATGCAGCCTTCAGTATTTAATAAGGAGAGTGCACTTTAGTCAGGACGCCTCCTTTGTCAGCAAGTATCCGTGTCCAGCTTCGGAGTTACAACTTGACCTCTGTCCTCTCCTTTCAGAAGAGTTTCAATCACAAAATACTTCTTTCCTGTGTGAAACGTTTTCTATGGTTATGTGACATCTAGAACTTTCTGTTTCCATCCAGTCTGTAGCAGTAGGTTCGGCTGCTCGGTGGTGAGACTGAAAGTTCCCGTCACTATGGCGCACTTTGACACGGAGTACCAGCGCCTGGAGGCGTCCTACAGCGACTCTCCCCCCGGAGAGGAGAACCTGCTGATGCATGTGCCTGAAGGAGCCAAATGTATGACGCACATAAACAAATCAGAAACAAATCTTACACAGGAACACACCCCTCTGTTTTAAACTGATGCCGATGTCAAACAGCTTCTAATTTCAAATGAATCTTTTGCAGCTCAATGGCACCACATAGAAAACCTGGACCTGTTTTTCCAGAGAATATCCTTTTGCCTATTTTTGGGCTGGTGCTCTCTGCCCTGCATGTCTCTGCTTAGCAAACTGTGCTACCACTAATTTTGCAACAGTCATCTCTAATGACTCATTCACAACTTTCCTTAATGTCCTGTACGTTTATAATCTGCATCAGAAGAATGGATTCACCTGTATGCTGCTGGGGGAGATCTTTGAGCTGGTGTATGTATCCTGTTCATCCTCAATGTTGATTTCTTTTTTTCATACATGGAGTTTAATGTTTATGTATGTTTTTATATTTTCTTTTCCTTCTGCCACCTCCCACTTCCTTTCTCCTTGCAGTCAGTTGCTGTTTGTTGTCGGCTTCACGGTCTTCTTGGCTAACTGTGTGGATTACGACGTCCTCTTTGCCAACAAGTTTGTAAACCACACAGATTCGTCTAAAGTCACGTTGCCTGATGCGTTCCTCCCGATGGATGTCTGCAGCGCCCGGTGAGTCTGACACTTTATTTGGGAAATATACTTTAGTGGATTTTTCTCTGGTGACCCACACACAGCCTGGATCTAGTGTGTTTTATTTTGCTACATACAAAAGTGAAATGCGTCAAAGCCATGACCTTCATGCTGTTGCGTACATGCATATGTCTTTGTAAATTTTAAAATCTAATATTTCCTCCTCCAGTATCCGAGACAATGCATTCGTGATCTTTTTGCTGATAATCTCTGGAGTGTTTTGGCTTCATCGACTGGTCAAGTTCCTCTACAATGTGTGCTGTTACTGGGAGATCCGATCCTTCTACATCAACGCCCTGAAGATGAGCATGGTGAGTCAGGAAAAAAGGTGTCAGCGTGTAATGTCCTGTGACATTAAATACATCCAGTTACCTTGAACTGATCTGCATTGTCCTTTTTGCGCTTCAGTCGGAGCTTCCCTATGCAACATGGCAGGAGGTTCAGGCCAGGATAGTCGAGATCCAGAAGGAACACCAGATCTGTATCCATAAAAAAGAACTAACAGAGCTAGATATTTACCACCGCATCCTCCGCTTTAAAAACTACATGGTGTGTACACACAAAATATCAATAATACCGTTCCACTGCTGAACTGTTAATGTCTGACGTGGCTGCTTTTTTTCCCCTGTACTTCACTAGGTTGCCATGGTGAATAAATCACTCCTTCCTGTACGTTTTCGACTTCCTGTGCTCGGGGAGTCTGTGTTTTACACCCGAGGTCTCAAGTACAACTTTGAACTCATCTTCTTTTGGGGACCAGGTGCGTCTGTGGTGTTTTTTTTTGTTTTTCTCTGTGATTCATTTATACACGTGTGTGTTTTGCCTTTTGTTTCTTCTCCCGTGTAGATACATTTGCAAATGAGCACATGCATTAGAATTACGATGAAGCCTTCTTTATTAAACCTGTTTACTTTTCTGCTGTTTTTTTCTGTAGGCTCTCTGTTTGAAAATGAGTGGAGTCTGAAACCAGAGTACAAAAGAGGAGGCAACCGGCTGGAGCTTGCAGACAGGCTCGCGTCTCGTATTCTGTGGATTGGCATTGCCAATCTGCTGCTGTGCCCAGTCATACTGGTGTGGCAGATTCTCTACGCCTTCTTCAGCTACACCGAGGTGAATGGACACGACGCACACGCACACAGGAACTTTAAACGATGTCCCTTTTGCATCAAATGGTCTTGACAGCAGTCATGTGTACCCAGGTGATCAAACGAGAGCCTGGCTCTTTGGGGGCGAGATGTTGGTCTCTCTATGGTCGGTGTTACCTGCGTCACTTCAACGAGCTGGACCACGAGCTAATGTCACGTCTCACCAAAGGCTACAAGGTCAGTGCAACAACTCACCATTCAGTTGTAAATCCTACTCAGAGAGAGACTTTTTCTTCATATATGTGGAAAGTAGCTTTACATGTAACAATGGAGAATTTTCGTTAATGTTAAGATGGTTTAGTATTGAAATCGTAAATCCACAGACTACACACGTTTCTCATTCATTGCCTTGCAGAGTTAATAATTAAGCCATTTCCACCTTTTCTCTTCCTCTTTTTTTTCCACCTTTGTTCCTGTTTTATTCAGGCCGCGTCCAAGTACATGAACTGTTTCCTTTCGCCACTGCTGACAGTAGTTGCCAAAAATGTAGCTTTCTTCGCCGGGTCTCTTCTGGCCGTTCTCATCGCCCTGACAATCTACGACGAGGATGTTCTTTCAGTGGAACATGTTCTCTCATCAATTACACTGCTCGGAGTGTGCATCACAGTCTGCAGGTAGAGATCAACTCAACATGTTATGTATCTAAACACACATAATAATAGAACCACTTTATTAAAGTAACACATATTATGCAATTTGCAAACAAGCAGACGTATTGTTTAATGACTGGTCAGACTAACACAACAAAGTCCAATGGCTTATTTCCATTATGAAGTTCAATGAAGCAGGAAAACAGATGAGGGAGGAAACAGCAGCCCAGCCTGCAGCAGCTAATCAGTGCTAAATATCTAAAACAGCAACACTGGTTCCACATGTGTCTCTTTGCCTGTATCACTTTTAGAACAATGTTTGAAATGCAAACATCAGACACACAACTGTAAAACAAGCCCACAAGACACTAATCATAGCTGTTCTCCATGTTAACCATTAACTCTGAGTCACTTCTTTATTGAACTTTTAAAGCCACCCAGAGTTGTAATCCCTTTAAGGCTCCTTGGCAGCTTATTCTGCTCCACAACTGATGAGTCTAAGAGGGTTTCCTTCCTTAAGGAGCTTCTGACTACTTGAAAACTGATTTAGCTCTAAAATGAAGTTGCTAAGCATTGAGGAATTTAGTTGTATCCGTATAATGCTATTTTGTACTCTGTCTTTGAAGCTTCTCAGGCACCCTGATCATTTTAAACAACAGTGCCACAAACAAGAATGTCTTAGATTTTATATGAAAAATAATAAGATTTAGCCTTTATCCAGCCATATAGTGGTCAAATATAACTATAAGGTATTTAAATCTGTTCCTTTGAGTTTGGCTAGAGACAGAATGTCATTACATTATCTCCCAGCTCTAACTTCTTTTGAAACACCTCTTACTCTCTACAGGTCATTTATTCCTGACGAACACATGGTGTTCTGTCCTGAGCAGCTACTGAGGGTCATCCTTGCTCATATCCACTATATGCCCGACCACTGGCAGGGCAACGCACACAGATATGAGACCCGAGACCAGTTCTCCCAGCTCTTCCAGTACAAAGCAGTGAGTAAAGACACGGAACAAAGAGAAAATGTCAAGCATATTATCTCAAAAACACAAGAGAAGATCACATCAGATCAGATAGGATCAGATTTTAAGGACAGTGCACATGAGAGATGTCGAGATAATATTGTGATGTGTTTGTTTGTGTTCCCAAAATGGCAGAGACCATGTAAGCTTATTTTTTAGGGGGATGGAAAGATGTTGCATTGTACTTAAGTTGTAATTACCGTATTTTCCGCACTATAAGGCGCACCGGATTATAAGGCGCACCTTTAATGAATGGCCTATTTTAAAACTTTGTTCATATATAAGGCGCACCGCATTATAAGGCGCATAGAATAAACGCTACAGTAGATAGGCCAGTCAAACTTTATTAATAGATTACAGACCAGCGTTCTGACAACTCCGTTCACTCATCTCGGAAACTGTTTAGTCTTCTTTACTTGGCGCACTTGGCGTCATCTTGTTGCTTCCTCCACTTTCGCACCATTGATTCGTTAATGTTAAATTCTCTCGCTGCTGCTCTATTTCCGTGTTCTACTGCGTGACTGATCGCCTTGAGTTTAAACTCTGCGTCGTAAGCGTGTCTCTTAATAGGAGCCATTTTGGGGTCTTTACGTAAACACACAAATGGAAATGGAACGGCACGCCTCGCGCAGTCATATATCCCAGCATGCACCGCGAGCTTCTTCTTCTACGGGGGAAAATGAGGTCGGCGGTTGCTTACCGTAGTTGCGAGACCTGTTATGGCTCAATATTGGTCCATATATAAGGCGCACCGGATTATAAGGCGCACCGTCATCTTTTGAGAAAATTGGAGGTTTTTAGGTGCGCCTTATAGTGCGGAAAATACGGTATGTAATGCAATACAACAGGGAAACTGTTGATATAGACGGCATCACTGCCACCTGGGGCCACGCCCCTCTGAGTGGCAAAAACATGCCACTCAGTAGCAGTAAATACAGCGAGACTGGGAAAAATGTGGACCGTCACATGAAATTAAGGATAATTGGACTCGACCATGATCCATGTGAACTAGTATGGATTTGGAAAAGTGGATTAGCCTCAGTTTCAGTTAGTTTGAGTTCATTTCAGTTATGATAAATGTAGCTAAATAAAAAAATGCTAATGCTAAGAGCTTTACTGAGAAAATTACGTTTATTATTTTATTGTTATTTATTTTTGGAACTGAAATAGTTACTGTCGGTAGTAATTACACCAAAACGACAACATCCACAAACTTATCATACAGCCCTCCAGAACGTAGCGTAAGTAGTAGCTTAGGGTTCATTCAACACAAAATGTGAACCACAACACCAAGTTTCTGTGTCTGGATTCCAGTTGTTTCTTAGTAACACTGGGATCAATTTACTTCTCTTTTCTTTGACAGATATCTGTAAATATATACCTTCTGCTGCTTTTCAAATCTGTTGGTTCAGTCAATCACACAACAGCTTTTCACCTATTTTTTAAATTAATTTTACAATTGAGACGCTATTAAAGGCTATGATTCAAACTAATGCTGCTAATCTCCATGCTCAACTGTCTTCTTTTTGCCACTCAGTGGCCGTAACCATGGAGACGTCCCCTAGCTGTGATGTCACATGCATACCCTCTATTCCCACTGACCTCATCCTCCCAATATGCCTGTGCAGTTTCTTCAGTATTTATTAACTTGCTCAAGTCTTCTAGGCTGCATTACATTTATGACTTGTCAAAGTAAGAGTTTTAGGCTTACTGTAATGGATTTACATTCATATCTAATTGTCTTATAAAATTGCACTTGAAGTAAAAGGGGTTTTAGTGCCATGATGAAAATTATCTTGGTGTTTTTTTTTGTTTTTTTTTTTTGGATGAGAGATTAAATCTCCACTCGACTATTCCTCCAGTCAATTGCAGCTTTGATAGATTAATAGTTTATTTTGTATAACATGCCCAACTATGTTTATCTTCCAGGTGTTTATTTTAGAGGAGCTGATCAGTCCAGTGGTGACTCCGATCATCCTCATCTTCTGTCTGAGGAGAAAATCTCTGGAGATCATCGATTTCTTCAGAAACTTCACCGTGGAGGTGGTCGGAGTGGGAGACACCTGCTCGTTCGCTCAGATGGACATCAGGCAGCACGGACATCCTGCGGTGAGGGACTACTTCATCAAGCGCAGCCAAATGAATTCAGACACATTTGCCAGTGTCTATGTAAAGTGCTTATGTATGAACTGAATTGATTACTGGTTCTCCCTCTGCAGTGGATGTCAGAGGGGAAGACGGAGGCATCTATATACCAGCAAGCAGAGGACGGGAAGACAGAGTTGTCTCTGATGCACTTTGCGATCACTAACCCCCAGTGGCAGCCTCCTCGAGAGACAACGCACTTCATCAGCCAGCTAAAAGAAAGAGTGCACAGAGAGGCCACGGGGGCTCCTCCTGACACGCATCCACTCTCATTGTCAGAGTCAGAGGTGTGGTGATAAACATTCATGCTCAGATGCTTCAGCGATCATTCACTTCCATCTCATCATATTCTCTTGTCTGTTTCTTGTAGCCAAGAAGTCTCGTGGCAAACCTCTTGGCAGGCCCCTCCACATTGGCCTCTGTTCATTTTGGCCGGGACAGCTCTTTAGCCAATCACGCTGTTGCTGGCTTGAGTGATGGGGCGTCTGCCTTACGCTCTCTTTCCCCAGTCAGCAGCAGTCTTCACCTGAGAGGCAGTTTAAGTGCAGCTCACAGGGCTGGTCAAACTTCCAAAACAATGGCAGGCTCTGGGTAAGGATATAAGAATATGTTCTGAGTCTTGATATACTCGCTGAGCTCCTGGATGAAAATATATTTCTTCTTTTTATATATATTATAATATATTTCATCTTCGTTTTATCCTCGTCCCCCCTCCTCTTCATGTCCTATTTTCCTCTTCTAGGACTGACGCCCGAACTGTGAGCTCAGGCAGCAGTGCGTGGGAGGGTCAGCTTACCAGCCTTGTGCTCTCAGATTATGCCTCCACCGAGATGAGCATCCACGCACTTTATATGCATGAGGTAAATTCAGATATATCATGAATATTTCACGCATCCCTTCGACTTCCGCCGCACTCACGCACTCTCCGCTCTTCTTTCCGTGAAGATGCACAAACAGCAGTCTCGTGGCGAGCTGTCCCGTCACACGTGGCACCGACAGGAGAGTGATGAAAGCAGTGACAGCATCCCCGATGAAGTAAGGAGCGAACCCCACCCTCACTCCAGACATTTCCCTCGTTCGCACACTTTCCCCACCACAGTTCCCAGCCCAAGCACCATTCCCACTTCAGCTTCGGCCTCCGCCAGTTCCGCTCCAGGCCAGGAGGGGGCAGCCTCACAGCGGCGCTATAGTGGACCCACCACAGGTATCTTATATTTTTATTAACCCTCAGCTTCTTATATTAATATAATAACAGTTGTTTTGTTTTGAGATTGACACAAAGGTTCTCCTCTCAATCGTTTAGAGGAATTTTACAAGTTTTTCTTATACCTTTGTGTTTTCCAGACTCTTTTAGCGCAGGGGCAAAAGTAGTGAGGTCAGCCCGTGTGCCCATGGGAGGATGGGCAGAGGAGGGTCAACCAGCAGCACGACACCATGAACCACTCCCGGAGGAGAGCTCGGAGGATGAGATGCCTCCTCGCATACACAGGGTGAACGCTCTTTTTGTGACTGGAGTTAAAATCTTTCATTATGACATCATATAACAATTATATCATTCTATTCCTCTCTCTTCAGGTGACATAATCAAGCTATGTGAATACGTATCCTCATCCTACCCTCTAGAGATAACCAGTCCTTGTCCAAACCATGACCTTATGAGCATCTGATCCGACAGATGAGGATGGCAACGTACAAGAGGATGCCCTGCAAGTAGTTAAACCGGATTTAAGTTGATATCGCCACTGGCCATTAAAAGACTCGCTGAGCTGACGACACCACGACTTATTTCATGACTTTAGGATACGTAAACAGGCCGCTGGGATGAACCTGCTCATCAGAGGAGAACTTTCTGGATCAAGTTTTTTCTTTTAACCAGTGATAACATCATTTTACACTACACATTTTATCGTATCAAAAGATTACATAATGAAAGTGCATGTGTTTTTGCCATGTAAAAATAATTTTGCACTCTTCTCTGCACTGTTGAAGGCATCATTGGTATGTTGCCATGGGAAAATACAAAACATTAGGACCTCAGTAATCCATATAGTGCTGTCCCACAAAGCAGATGGTATGAGAAGAAAAATAGAAGGACGTATAGCTTTTCTGTAACAATGAAGACATTCATCAAAATGTGTTTAAATAGGTGCCAGTAACACAGACTTTCATTGTGTGACTCTAAATAGCAGGAGGAAGTGTATCCGGCTCTGTTTTGCCTATTTACAAAATATACAAAGGCCTCAATTAGTATAAAGTTCCGTTGATATTTTTAATAACATAGTTTTTTAAATTCTTTCTGCATTTGTTTCTCAACAGAGGAGTTTAAAAAGGAAACGTTTAGAAACTCCTATTTAAGTTTGTCTCCGTTTGCAAAGACAGATAGATTTCTTTAAAAGGGGAATTGTACAGAATTGGGACGGTATTCTGCATGCACTCATGCACAGTGTAAATAAATGTTTTTTGGGTCATTTCATCAAAAGCATAAACAATATTTAATTCATCAGATTTAGAGGGGAGCAGCATTTTGTGCCACCAGGTAGGTTGTGTGTGAGGGTTTTAATCTGATGTCGCCAAACTGTCGTTTGTTTGCCATTTGTTATTTTTCTGCACACTTGGTAAAAGGTTCGGTTAACACACAAGGTTGTTTTAAGGCGGTAATACTGACTTTTGTTGCACACAAACCCAAATGAAAGTGCATGAACCACACGTACTCATCCTAAAGAAGAGAAACCTCACAGCAAGAACACCGCACCACGTCCTACATATTCAGTGCACAAATACTCTGTCATAATCCGATTATTTCAGTCAAGAATGAAGCACTTTAATCATTGAGAAATTAAGAGGGTTACTTGGATTGTGTGTTATCTATTTTCTTATACATATTTTATTTATCAAAGGCATGTGCCGTGATGATCAACAGCTGTAAATCGAGGATGTGTTTACTGTCGTGCAGTCGGATGTTGAAAAGGGAGATATGCGGTGCAGTAATGTTAAAGTGATTACTGAAGTTTTATTTTTTGTTTGTTTATTGATACTGTAAAATACCATTTTGTACAGCTGTAAATGCATCAATTAAAGACAAGGCAAGTACTTGGTGTATAGACTGAAAACCGCGAATCTTGACGAGGAGCCGTAATCGCGCTAAGACCGTGGTATGTAAGGAATGCGGGTATGTAGTAACTTTCGCTTTAGTCTAAATGACAGAAATGCTTCGAACACAGCGGTGGTGTTATGCAGTACAGTTAAAAACGTAACTTGCTACTGATATAATGCAATATATAATATATGTTGAAAATATGTTGTGTAATAACATAGTAATAGTGCGGTACCTAACGGTTTTTAAACGGTGCGCGAGGTTACAGCTCCAGAGCCCGGATAGCTCAGTCGGTAGAGCATCAGACTTTTAATCTGAGGGTCCAGGGTTCAAGTCCCTGTTCGGGCGGTAATATTTTTCCTCCTACTGTCCATTTTTAATTTTTAATTTTTTTTTTTATTATTATTTTTTTAATTTTTTTTTTTTCCCTTCAAAGACGAGATACAATCGGGCTTGTACGTATGTATAAACAATGCAAGAAGTGGTAGCCACTGGATATGTCAAGCATTTTAACGTATTGGGTTGTTGTAGTAGTAGTACACAACTGTACGTGAATAGAATCCGTTACATTGGCCAAGCAAGCATGCTGCTGCATACAAGGAGTTGTAATTCATGTCTCTGGAGTTCTCAAAATATTATGAGGAATAAGTGTCACACCACATCACTTATTGCACACTTTATTGTGTTGAAGATTGATAAATTGATAAATTAATAATCTTATCCAATCAAACTACTTAATGTGGATGAATGAAAAGAATGAATGAAGTGTATAAGACATGCTGCATGTGCTGTGGTGAATGTATGCATACTATAGAGTTGGGAGTGTAACAGGTGCTGTTGCATGGTGTAACGATGATATGAACCCCCCAGCTCCTGCAGGGACAGACGACACCCCCGGTGGCCATGTGGGGTAGATGATAGGAGGCAGCTGTGGTGCTGTGGGGCTAGGACCATAGTGATGATGATGATGAACAGCGCTTCCCCTATGTTTGACATCTGGCCTTACAAAACCTTGGTTTCCATGGTAGCTGTCCTTGAAACACAGATTTGGGACTTTGATGAGTGACAGAAACAGCAGTTATGTAAAGGTTATGTATAGGATATCATCAAAATACGTCAGAGAGTATGCATAAGTACCTGCCCAAGATATGAAGCGTGAGATGCACAGTGGCTGGGCCCACCAGGTGGCGACAGGGGCATAAGAGGCATGGCTTTCAGCATCATATTGTGCATTATGATCTGATGCATCTGGGCATTCTGCATCAGCATCAGTTCTACCATGTCTGTGTAAAACATACAAATAAATACAGGGTGACTTAAACAGCACATATCTCCATGAGCTGTTGCATACCTTCTTTGATGCTGCCTGAGCGTGGAGCAGGGCAGAGCTGAGGTGGAGGAATCTGAGCAATCAGTGGCTGCTGTTGTGGCAGCTGTTGTATGATAGTGGCAGGGTGCTGGGGTAGCTGCACAGAGAATGACAAATTAGTATTTTTCTTGCATATTGAATTTGTGCAAATGCGTTCCTAAGATACCAGACCCATTTTTCTCTCCCACCTTTATGCAAAGTCGATATCCAAAATAAATACTTCCAATGACACACACACAGAAAACTGATCAAACTGCACTTATACAAATTAATATGATATATTAGCACAATGCAAATGTATAAAGCAGAAGTTTTGGGCATGTCTGAAATTAATGTAGAGTGTCTCACTGTCTGTTGGATGATGCGGGGAGGCTGGGGTGGGTAAGGTTGTGGAGGTGGCAGGGAAGGCAGCACAGGGGCTGGCTGGTGGATGTGTATGGGCGGTATGGGTGGTAGAGGTGGCTGTGGGGCAGAGATGAAATGTGGCCGATAGTGTCTTCGCGCCCCTCCCCAGGTGTGAGGTCTGTTTAGGTCCTCTAACATATGCTGCTCCTGCACAGACACACGCGTAATGACAGGTGAAACGTTGAATGCATGGCAGTCTGCATATGACAATGAACAGAACATTTTTTCTGACCCTCAGTCTTTGCAGCAGCTCCTGTTTTCTCCTCACTGCACGGTGGAGAGCATCCATCTGTCCATCGTAACTCCCTGAACAGACAAAGATTACAGAGACTAATCTTCATCTGTCTTCCCAATATGTTTCTCCTCTTTCGTCGGCTCCCAGGAATTTGCGAATTATTTTTGTCAGTGTTTAGGCTCAATTTTACATCAGCCTACTACAAGATACGTTTATGCACATGCTGCCGTGTCATTTTTGAACTTGGGAAGACATTTTAATCATTTTTGGTTTCAAAACACTTAAAACAACTGTCATACTTGCGGACTGGGCAGACTCTGCTCTGTCATCCATATTGTCCTTTATGCTTTCCAGTCTCTGTGAACATCAGTAAGAATCTGATACTTTATTAGCTAATTAAAACTATTTTTACTTTAAAAAAAAAAAAATTAAATGAATGTGAATATCACTTACCTTCTTCAGCAATTTGAGTCTGAGTCTTATCATGTGGTCAACCACAGAAGTGCCATTCTAAAGGTTTCCACGAAGAAACAGTGTTATTATAAATTTTGAAAGCAATTATATGAAATATATATATATATAGACCTGCCCGAATATTCAGATAGACACGTGAATAATTAAATTAATTTAATGTAGCATCTAATTTACCTGAAATCCTGGCATTCACAGTAACGGAAACTTTGCGTGCACCTGTGTGTTTGTGTCAAGCTAAATCCACAAAGTGGTTGTCATGGGACACGCCTGTTTTAGGATTGGCACTTGAACATGACTTGCATACCAGCTTGGTTCGGTTTCTAGGCTGCGAGAGAGGGGGAGCAACAATGGAAATGATCTTTCCACATCAAATCACCAAGTTTCCGTGTTTGTTTTGACACTTTTTATTGATTAGTTGTTAAGAAGCAAAAGCCAAAAACTTTTTCCCAGGGCTCTGTTGAGTAATAAACCTAGTGGTGATAACTACAAGCACGTTCACCTCATTTGGCTACAGTCAAATAGACTGATCAGACTGGTTAGATGAACTGATGGATACATTTCATCTAAACATGACAAATGCACTTTGCTAGTGACAAAAGCTGTTTAAATTTTTAATGCAATATGTGAGCCCACGAAGAGTTTCAGTATAGACACAGACTCTATATGAAGGCATTTATAAACGATCTAAAGCTGATCCTAGTTTGCATTGTCCCCGCCCTTCAGTCCTTGTTCTGTTGCCTATAGAAACCATGCTAGAAACTTGGCAAATCCCCAGCAAGTATAATGTTTATGTACGCGCTTATTTAGTTATTTTTTATTCCTTAATAGTTATTCATTTATTTATTTCCCCTTTTCAATGCCTGCTACTGGAAAGTGATTGGTGGTGTGTTTGGGTTCATAGTATCTGTATTTGTATTGAAATAAATTGATGAGATTGTTGTAAAAGTTGTCCATTCAAAACATAGACGTGAACACAAGTATGGTTTGAGTTTCCGTCTTCTGATTGGCTACAAACGACGTCAATCAAAAAGGACGGAGTTTTGATTGGTTGAAGATGAGGACTGCCACGATGCTATTGGACCGTTAATTCAACTGAACTCAATAAGGGCGGAGTTGAACCGTCTTGGCGGCCATATTGAATATTATCTGTTGACAGTTGTGTGCGAAGGAAGCTCAAAGATTTTTGTTTTAGTTAACTTATTCAGTAAGCGGATGGTTGTTGTGCTTTTCAGCTGAATTGGGACGCATGTCCTGAGCTTTAATCGACTCTATCCAAACCGAGACATGGATGAAGATGAACGGCGGAGGAAACTAGAAGCTGGGAGAGCGAAGGTTTGTCGCTAACGTTTAACGCATGCTAATACCGAATGCTAGCATTTAGCAAACTCTTTTGTCATAGCTTTGCGTTATTCCGCTGCTACTAACAAACCTACCCCACCTTCAGTTATATTAATGTGCATTTGTCGTTGCGTTTATTTTATAAATCCGGAAAATTATGGGGGAGTCGCCCGCGCAGTTTCCCGCTGGTTCTCTGTTATCTGGCGCATGTCACATAGGTCTTTAGTAAACAGTACGAATAGTACTTGTGCAAGAGGTTAAACGGCTAATATATCTGTTCACATATAAGTTAACATACTAGAGCACAACAGTGAAAGACTAATTTGATTATATACTAAATTTTAACTTGCACAATTACCATTTTGCATCTGTATTTCACTTTATTTGCTTGAAGCCTTGCCAACACGAAGCGCAGCTGCAGGCTTTGGCGCATGTTTATATCAACTTCATGCAATTATTTTCTACTATTGCATTTGTGGTAAATGGCCGTATACATTGCACATCAAGAACTACCATTCTATCTTGTAGTCAGTGTAGTTAATGTTTGTACTTTAATGGGAGGCCATATTATTAATGGGCCAATAATTAAGAATGACCACAACCAGCCACGTTGTCTGAAAACTACATTTAAAACTAGGGCAGCTGTTTAGAGAATGAATTGCATTTGTTATGTTGTAGTCCAGCCCATGGTGGAAGTCATTCAGAAAATGTGGGTAGGACGGTGAATGTGAAACCTCATGCTACAGCAAATTAACCCAACTGAAACATTGATATCCCTTATGACAGAAATCATCCAACAGGCCTCGAAACCAGTCGGTGAGTATAGAATATGGTGACTGGCAAAGACAATCGATCGTGGGATTGAGGGTGTGGAAGTTACGTGATTTCTTTTCTTTCCCTCGGCTAGTCGGACATAACTTTCTTCTGCTATTCTCTGTCACGGTGTGATTGTTGTCCATTTTTGAGCTGTAAGCACCCTGCTTTTTAAAAAATGATTCCTATTGGGGGCGACCAACATCATCATTCTGAAAGGAAATATATGCTTTAATAGTCTGGTTGCCTGAAATAGCCATGCATTTCGCACACACTGTCATGCTGGTTGCAGGCCATCAGGTGGTGCAGTGAGCCCATGAGATTTGCTAAGGTTGAATATGTTGCACTCACATCTGACATAGATGGTGTTGCTATGGTAATGCAGTGCTGTCAGTTGCTGTTACTGAGGTGCATAAAAAAGCTCTGATTTCTCTGTCACATTGAAAGCATGATATGTGTACACATTTATCCCCTTTAAATACTTCAGCGTACACCGAACCGTGTTAGTGTTGGCATCGTTGAAGGCAAAGTAGCAGCTTTCAGATTTCTATTTACAATTTGGGTACAATAAGCTCTAGCCAGCAGGTTAGTCATCCTCTGTAGTACGGAGTGGCCTTGGGCTAAACGCAGCACTTCGAGCTGATGTCTTTCAGAGATGTGATGTGTTTTGTGTCAGGCACAGGCAGTGAGTAGTGCGATGGAAGGATGATGGGTGGGGTTGTAAACGATAATGAGCAAGGAAATTGTTGTTTTAAACTAAACTTCACCTGGATCTTAAGAGAGAAGGTTGTGGGGTGGTAATAGATTGCATCGCATCATACAAAAAATGTATGCATATGCACACACAATGTCATGTATGTGACTCATCGTGCAAAGCAATAAGTAAGTCTCCTGGAGTTATATGCTCTCAAATTGAATTGAGCATGCACACTCACATGCTGCTTGCCACACACAGAGCTCCGTCTCCTCCTCTCTGTGTGAATGCATCTCCTAGTCTCCACCCTCTTTCCTTAGTCTAGACACATGCCATCCTCCATCCAGAGTTTGTGGATCCCTCTGAGCTGTACGTTGGCTGTAGCAGTGAGTTTTATGATGAGAGGTTAGGCCGACCGTGCTTCTGCCTGCAGACTTTAAGCTCTACATCTGGACAGTAGATCAGGTGTCCTGATGGGGAAGAATTGACAGGTCTGACCACCAGGAGGAACAAAGTCAATTATTGATATTGATGGATAGCTTCATGTGGATCTCTCTCTCACAATTTGAACTGCTGTAATCTGATTTAAGCTGCTTAAAGAAGAGAGACAGGCCAGCAGAGCAAGGCAGCGATAAAAGAAGAGGAGGTGCATTTGAACCAAATCGATACCTCTGGAATTCAAGCAAAGCGTTGTAGCTTGATTGGGGATTATGTTTTTCTCTGTGGATGAACTTCTTAGGTTCAGATTTTTGATATTTTTATCCTCTCATGGCTTCAGAGAAGATTTTAGTTGCTTTTAAAATTGCTGTCAGTCAATCTGCCTCTCATGTTTTGAGGTTTCGTCAAGCTGATGCGAAGTGACAGAGATGTGTACTTTTTTTTTTAACCTTGCACTATTCCTGGTCTGTTGAGAGGTTGTCCATTGTGTATCACTAAAATCTGCACTTCTCACGGACCTCTGGAGATATGAGAATATTTAGCATAGTCACCTCATCAGGTCATGGTACAGTCTATTTTGGATTTGAATTTGGGATTTCTTCTTGCTTCACTGGGCTTTCTTTTTTTGCTGCACAACTGACTCATCAAATCAAGGACTTCGAAGCTTTTTCCCTTTCTACACTGGGGACTATCAAAATCTTGTACACATATTTACATGTTGGATAATGATGTTTTGCTTTGATTAATTCTGTTTAGATTTTTCTTATTTTTATTTCGAGGAGACAAGTCTGCAGCCTAGTCCTTTTTCACCTTTGACCCCTGAGCTTCAGCATGCTGATAGTGTGGTGGTGCTCGGTGGTCCTGACCTACGTGTCCATCTACCTCTCGCTGTCCTTCCTGCACAGTTTGCTAGCTACAGACAGAAGCTGGCGAAAAGCGACGGTGCGGGGGCGGCGAAAAAGACGCAGAAGAGGAAGGGCCAGGTTGTCACGCAAAATGACAGCTCGACGCAAGACCACCATGTAGAACCACCCCGTCCATCAGCCAGTGCCAAAGAACTGAACAACAAGGCCAACCATGAGGTACACCACTGATTGTATATAGCTTATTAGCCATGCATTAATAATGGAGTTGTGGAGAAGATTCAAGCTCTAAGGCTTGTGGTTTGATTAAAACCGGTGATTATTTTTATGATACACATTTTTTCTCTGCGTGACGTCTCTGAGGTCATACTACCCAACCTCCTGTGTAATTGTGTTTGCTCACTATATGCTTTAACAAGTGGTCCGTGCCCCCGTCTGGTAAACATACATTAGAGAAATAGGTCACTAACCATCATGTTGCCTGTAGGACATGTTGCCATAGCAACTAGGCCACAATTAACTGTAGCACTGTTTATTGCCTTTTTCTTTTAAAGCGAAAGTTCACCAACAAAATTCAGCGTACACATTCGTGGCACGTGGTCTGTACGTAAAATTTTCTCAGCATTTTCTAAATTGAAACGAAGGCTTAATTGTGATGCGGTGCGATTCTCTAGAAGCCCCCGAAGCCAGAGAAGCCAGAGAAGTCAGAGGCTGAGGAGAAGGATCAGCCCCCCACCCCGGAGCAAAGCCCGTCGTCCCCTGTGGGGGATTTGAGAGACGGCGAGCTAGCTGCACTGACTGGCAAAGAACAGCTCAAGGTAAACAGAATAAGTCAGTTTTAAATAGCATATTCTTCATTTTTTTTATCTTTATTTTGTGTAATTTAATATGTGCAGTGGTTTTACCTGTTGCCTCACAGCTACGTGGTTCTGAGTTTGAATTTGACGGGTCGCCTTCGGCCAAGCTTGCATGTTCTTACTGTTTTCTTGGGGTGCTCTGCCTTCCTCTCACAGTCCAAAGACATGCATGTTAGGTTAATTAGTGAGTATGAATGGTTGTCTTTCTGTGTTAGCCCAGCCAGACTGGCGATCCTTAGCGTGATAAGGCTGAGCTCTGTATTCATGCATTGAATTCTGGGCTCTGTGTATGAGTCTTATTTACATCCTGTCTAATAGATATTGACCATTATATCGGCCGGCTGATATATCGGGATAGTATTTGCGTTTTTACTGATATCAGTGTTGATACCAAACCTCATTGAGACTTAACATTTGTTATCATTGTGTCATTTTTATTCTGTCAGTGGATGGAAATATCCGCTCGCAAAAGTCAGCAGCATGTATCGGCCAAGGCTGATGTAAAAACAATTGGTATCAGTATCAGCCCTAAAACAATCCATATCGGTCGATCCCTGCTGTGTAACATACAATATAAGACTGATTGTGTTTGGTTGGTGTGATTTGTTTTCATGTTTTGTTCACTCGAGACAATGGAAATCCTCCTGTGATATTGCATGTGGATGAGTAAAAAGGTTGAGTTTCTGTTTCATGACCAACCCAAGGGGATTTTTGACTTGTAATATTAAGACTTAAATCTAAAGGAATGAGGTTACAGGGTGTCCTCTGGTCACCAGTGCAAGGTTTGAAATAGTTTAATGTGAATTTAAGACCGTACATGAGTTTGTCACACAGTATCTAAAACTGATATCTACAAGTTTTTGTGTTCAAGTAGTCAAGGAATTAGTTCAGTATGATTTTTGTCTGTGTCTTTTGTGTTTTGTAGCAATTACAGGAGGCTGTTGAGAAGCGTAATGAAATAATTGCCAAACTTACCGCCAACCTACAAGATGCACTGACCAGTAGAGACCAGGTACAGCTGGAGGCACAGTCCCTGGCTGATCAGATTCAGGCCCTGCAGAAACAGCTCCAGCAGGTAAAGCCTATATATGTGGGATTATTGCCTAAAGAATAAAAAGCACATCATTACTTACGTGCAGCAACTGCACTAACATGTTTGCTGTGTTGTCTTTTAACATAGACCAGTGTAGAATTTCTACGAATCAAAAGTCACTCAGAAGTGGAAGTCCTTAACGTTTATCGACGACAGCCGCACCATGGCAGTTCCACAACGGATGCAAACGGTGGTCATAACGAGGTGCCATCAGAGGGACCAGGAGGCACGTGTCCTGGCACCCACTCAGTCGGTGACGGCTTTACCGCTGACGGTGACACTGAGACGGACACTGTTCTGCAGAAGCTGAGGGCAGAGTTGGAGGAGGAAAGGAAGAATAGCCAGCGCATATGTGCCGCATTAGCAGAGGAGATGGAGAAAAAACAACATGTGCTCGCTTTGCTGGAGGAGGAGAAGCGAGGGAGGGAAGAGGAGCGAAATGAAAGGGAGGCACAGCTCCAAAACCTTCAGACGCAGCTAAGCCAAGTCCAAACTCAGTGCCTTGAGATGCAGCAGTACAAAGAGGAGAAGGAGAAGCTGAACAGAGAAGTGCTGGAGTTGAGGAAAAAGCTTCAGGAGGAAGGAGACGCAGAGAGGAGATACAGCGAGGAAGTTTCCAGCTCTGCCCTTCGTCTCCAGAGTCTTGAGGAGGACAGGCGGAGACAGGAGGAGGAGATGAAGATGCTCAGAGAAGAGCACAGAGAGGAGGTTGAGCGAGTCAGGCAGCTGTTGGATGAAAGGGAGAAACAACTTAAGTGTAGAGAAGAGGAGGTCAATGGACTGAAAGCTTCTAAGAACCGACAGAACCAAGCAAAAGCTGGTTCATCGGGTTTTAGCGCTGATGAGAGGATTAGTAGCAATGAGACCAATCTGGAAAGTGGACCTGATCAGGACAGTCTGAACACAGCAGCACCTGGGGATCTACTGATGGAGCGCTACTTGTCTTCGGTCCCCATTGCAGACTCTCAGTCTTCAGTGGCAAATGAAAGCTTTGAACAGCACAGCCAACTGGACATCTCTGCTAATTACAGGTTAGAAAACATACAGCATAAACAGTCGTCGCAATATCTACGTGTATTTTATCATATTTTGTAGCCTCGTAATTAAATCCCCGCATTTGTCTTTGTGCCTGTCTTCGCAGTTTCGAACTAAACAGCGAAGTGTTCGAAGATCAGCCCCTGTTGTCAATTTCAAACCGTCACTTTGAGGAAAATGACAAACTTTGCAACAGCTTTGGCTCACAGGACCACGTCCAGGTGGCCGATGAATCTGGTCCTCTGTCGCAGTGGCTTCACAACTCCTCTGGTGAGTTGGAGATGAGTCAAATGGAGGAGACGGATTTGGGAAAAGAGCTGCTGAATCAGCAGTGTGAGGAGCTCCGTGACGAGCTGGCTCTAAAGGACAGAGAACTGAATGTATTAAGAGAGGAAGTCACCAAGAGTGCACAAGACCTGGAGGAGGCGAGGAGCAGGTAATAAACTTAATTATGTCATTTATTATGAAGCTCATCACATATCTTGATTTCCTGAGTTAACTGCTGAGAACTGTTTCTTGGTGCTCGCTGTGTTTACGTCTCTGACTTCAAGTTTGAAGACAAATACTTCTCATTTTTTAATAATTGAAGTAATGTTCTGGTAACAATAGAGGCTTTATAATAATAATCTGTTGTAACCAAATGTTTTCCATATATTTTAACTCGACGTTTCATTCATAACAACAATTTTGTTTTGACTACTGACTCAAACTCTCAGTATTCTTTCATCCTCTCAATGAGATAAACGGTACACAATTCTCTGTGTGTTCAGGTGGGCCCAAGTAACAGAAGACCTCAATCAAGCTCTCTGGGAACTTGAAGAGGAGAAGGAGAAGAGAAGACAAGTGGAGGACATGAACTTAAAAGCTCACGAACAAGACAACCTTAAGAACAAACTCAGTGCCTTACTGGCAGAAAGGGAAAAGGACGAGGCGGTGATGTTGATGGGAGAGGAAGCTGAAACCTCGCTGCTCGTCCCTGCGACCTTTCAATCAGAGGAGGAAAATAAGCTGGCAAGGGAGCTAATGGAGGAGCAGGAGAAGGAGGCTACACTCTCGTCTCATCAGAAACAGCAGGAGCTGCTGGTATCGTCTCTGCAGGACTCCACCGAAACAAGTCCAAACCTCGGAGATGAAGATGAGCTGCAAGCATTACAGGTATATCTGCATAGTATGTGGGTTTGTGACAAATCAAAAAAAGGAAATTAGTATGCTAGTCTCGGCACACAGTAGTTTACTGTTTCTTAGTTCAAAAGATGGGAATGATGGTATATAGCAGCAGTGGATATTTAAAGGCTAATTAATTTACTAATTAACTGATTTTCCCATCGTCTTTTCTCAAGGCCCACTGTGAGCGTCTCACGTCAGAGCTGGAGGAGACGAAAACGGAGCATGAAAACACATCAGCCCTATTAACTGAAAAGTCTGTGGAGCTCAACACTGTATTAAAGGAGCTCGAAACAACACGTGAGCAGATTCGAAATGCCCAAACAGAAGTGGAGAGATTGCGGATGGAACTGCAGAAGAGCAATGACAGCCTGGGCCGTACAGAAAAAGAGAAAAATGAGCTGGAATCTCAGATCTCCTGTTTGACACTAAACCTGGCCCGTTTGGATGAGGCCCAGGCTCTGTCGCTGCAAGAGAGGGAGGAGCACAGGAGGAAGGAAGAGGAGATGGATGAGCAGATCAAAAAAATGGAACAGGTCCTGGAGGAGGAGCTTGAACAGTTTGAAAACATGCTGAAAGCCAAGGATGATGAGGTGAGATATACGGCGTATTAACATTTAGATATATTTTCTAATCTTAATCTACATCTGTCTGAATTATCAGTGTTCAGCAATTAAGATGTCATATATGTTTATTTGTTTTTACAGTTGGCTGAAGAGAAGGAGAAGTGGGAGGATGAGAGACAGGAGAAGGAGAAGGAGCTCCTTGATGTGACTCATCAACTAAAGGAGCAGATGAAGAAGAAAGAAGAGGAGCTGAATGCTCTGATGGAGAAACAGGTCCTGGCTGTGGAAGAGGCCACTGAAAAGCTTGTGGCGTTTCACCGACAAGAGATAAAAGAACTGATGGAGAAACATCAACAAGAAGTAAGATTAACAGATAAAAGTGCACACATGTTGTTTGTAATATGATACAGATCAAATTTAAAGATTATTTGTTATCATTGCGACAGAAATGAGGGTTGTGTTGAGTTGGCATTTCCTTGATTTGTTTATCCGCTTGAACGCCTAGATTTCTGAGTTGAATGCTCACCTGGAAACGGAGCTGCTGAAGCAGAAGGCCAGTATGGAGGAAGAACAGAAGCGCCAGATCAGCCTAATCAAACAGGTACTGGTGAACAGAGATTTCACTCTAATGTACCATACAGAGGGATTTTTTTTTTTTAAACTATATTTAGGATACTTTCTCAGCTCTTCTTCTCCCCTCCTCCCCTCAGGTAACTGAACGTGAGCATGAGAGAATGATCTCCGAGCTGAACGCCAAACACAATGAGGAGACTAATCAGCTGAGGACAGAGGTGTCCTTGGAGCTGAGGGAGAGCATGGAGGCTGCACACCAGGCTGAACTGCAGCAAGTGCAGGTATATTCTAAAGAAACAAACGCACAGTTACATCCACAGTTTCAGCACATATCAATGTGTTGCCTTTATTTGCCTCTTTGCATAACCGTGTGATGGAGAAAATCGCTCTCATGCCAGTGTTAATATAACACACAGCCCACTGTCCATTCACATGCAGTCACTAATACACTCACACAATATTTTGTGGTTTCATTCTTTTTTTATTTCAGGCCCAAAAGACCTTTGAGCTTGAGGCCTTGCGCCTAAGCCTCACTACAGTCCACATGTCCCAGCTGGAACACTCCCAAGTGAACTTGCAGCAGGAGCAGGAGTCTGCTCTCGTCAAGGTCCAGGCCTCCATGAGGGAGACATTTGCACAGGAGAGTGCGCTCGTGCAGGCCCGGCATCAGTCAGAACTGGAGCGGCTCAAACAGCAGAACCGGGAGCAGCAGGAGAGACTTCGTGAGCTGCACCAACAAGACGTGGGTGAGTGCGGGCGAGAGTGCTTTTTAGTTGTTTTTCATCTTTGCCCTTTGGTGCACTCAACATGTGCACAATTATGACTGTGAGTGAATCACCCTCATTATTTAACATGTTCAGTAAAAAAAAAAGAGCACTATGACTGATGTAACCTTCCACTTCTTTGACTTAGTAAATCCTTGTGTGTGTGTGTGTGTACATGTGTATGTTCAGACAAGTTGAAGCAGCAGTGGGAGACTCGTGTTTCTCAGGAGAGCGCTTCATTGGACGAACAAAAGACCAAAGAGATACAGGTCAAGCTTTATAACATTTATATACAATTGTTGAATTTTACATATGAATGTATTTAATCTGAAATGACAGTGATGATTTTAAACACCTGTGCTGCTGTTTTATTTGGTACCAGATGTAATTCTGTTTCAATGAATTGTGCCCTTTTGTTTTTCTTAGGCTCTGAGGCAACAGTGGGAAAAAGAGGCTGAAAGCACCAACGCGAGTCTGCAAACATCCCTTAGAGAGATCCAGGACAGCCTCACTGCAAAAGAGGAAGAACTCGCCAGCACCCAGGTGTCTCTCACCGAGGCCGAGAAAGCTCTAACCGACGCCCGTGCAGCTCTATCCCAGAGCCAGTCAGAACTGCAGGAGTCACGCGCCAGCCTTGAGGAACTCAAAACCGTTAGCAAGGAGCAGAACCAGAAATTAGAGGAGCAGCTGAGAGAAGCCTGGGCCGACAGAGATGCTGCTGCTCGTAAGTGGCGTCGTTGTCCTCTTCTAAACCTTCTGCTTATTCTCCAGAATTTATGGAAGAGGCTCTAAAGACTGTACAAATAATTTATCATCTATCAGCTGTTGTTGACTGACCACCTGACCCCATGTTTTCCTGTTAAATTCATCTTGTGTACAAATATCAGACTCATCTTTATTGCCACATATGTTCACACAAGCAAGGAATTTGTTTAAACATAAATCCAGACCATCAAACATGCCAAGAATATAAACATGGGAGAAATATTAGAGGTTTACACAGATTTGTGCAGATTGAATGTTATATTGTGGTGTACATTCATTTCTAATTATACAATCTGTCATTGCTTTTGTTCCTATTCCTGTGTTATCAATGCTGATCAGGTTCTGTGGAGGAGTTGATTTCTAGTCACAAGGCAGTTGTGCAGGAGAAGGAGCAGCAAGCACTCCACCTAGAGGAGAAACAGCAGCAACTGCAGCAAGAGGTTCGTTCACTGCAACACAAAATATTCCTTCGCTCAAAAGTCAAATCAGACTTTAATGACAGTCCCTGTCCTTAAAAATAGATTTCTTGTTTAGATGTTGTGTGAAGGTTTTATCAAAATGCATATATTTTAATCACGCTAGGAAACCTATAGCTAGTAAAATCTTAAAGTTGAACTGTACCTTTTATCTTTTCTTTTCTCTTTTCTTTTTTTTAATTTTACAAAAACTGTGTTCACTCTTTGTCAAGCAGATTTTGCGCCTACAGGAGGAGAAGATCTTGCTCAAACAGAGCTCAGAAGAGGAAGTAAGTCAACTGTGGAGCCAGCTGGAGAGCATGAGGGCTAGTCGTCAAGAGCTGGGAGGTGAGATTAATTAAACAAACCCGGCATCTGCTCGACATGAAGATGGTCCAGATTGACCACAAATACACATTCTTTTTGTTCAACCGCTGGATTGTATGCAATTATTGTGTTCTTACCCTCACCCCAATTTATCTGCTTCATTATCCTACAGAGCTTAAGGAGCAGCTGCTGGCTCGCTCGTCTCGCGTCGATGACGTTGAGCGCCTAAAGGCAGAGTTTAATGAACAAAAACGAGAAATTAAAGAACAAAATGAGGCTGAACTTGAAAGCCTGAGGAGGTATGAGAGAGAGCAAGGAATCACATGTACTAAAAATATAACATTGTGAGAATAAATGCGCAACAATTAAGATATCTGAATTATGGTACTTTGCTTTTTGCTGTTTTTTTTTTTCCTTTAGGTATTTTGAGAAGCGTCTTCGTGCAACAGAGGAGAGCCACAAAGAGGAAATTGCTTTGCTCCAGCTGAGGCTGGTAGAAGGTGCCTTGGCGGAATCTGTGCTTAAAACCACGGATGACAGGTATGCCAGTTTGTCTGCATTAAAGATTACATTCATCCTCTTCATCCACTTAAATGCATAAATGTTTTTATTTTCTGGCTCAGTGCTTTGTCTCAGGCTCAAGCTGAACATGAAGATGATATCATACTTCAGAAACAGAAGGTAATGTAGGGATATTGCTACGGATTCTGCTGCACTTCTTTGTTTTTCCTCATCACCGCGTGCTCTTCATCATGTTATTCTCTTATCCAGGAAATCCTTGACACTTTGAGGCTTCAGCTGGAGGAGAAACACGCAGTGGGCCTGTCCCATCTGCAGACCTCTTTGGCTCTCTCCTTTGAGGAAGAGCTGCAGCAGGTCAGACACTCACTTGTCTAATTTCAACAGAAACTTTTTAGATACTCTTTGGTTTATCTGGTTTTTGCTATTACCTGCATATCAGGTGCGCACAGAAGTCACTGACCATTACTATGAAGAGCTGCAGGAGATGAAGACTCGTCATGCGCTGGACCTGGAGCAACTCAGAGCCAAACTTTCTGACAGTCATCTGCGAGGTGCTTTACATATACGCTTTGATTAAATGGAAATAATCGCTGCAAATTTGCTAACTTTGTTAAACTACTCTTTGTTACAGAGCTTACCAGAGTCCGCTTTGAGGCAACAAAACAGGTTGAGGTGAGAAAACATAACCAAATAATATATACAATAAATTAGACACTAGGTTTAAAGTCCTTACAAAACTATTTTTGATCATTTGTTGTTAGGCTGAGGTCGAACAGAGGTTCTGGGCTCACAGTGAAGAGCTACAGACAAGTATGACCATCATCCACAGCCTGGAGAACAGACTGGCCGCTCTGAGTGAACAGTATGATGAGGAGGTTCAGAACACACAAAAGGTAAATGTATAACCTTGAAAATAATCTATGTAGCATTTAGCATACTAACTGGATTCAATAAAAACAGCGTGGGAATATAAAAACTGATACATTCCTTCCAACTGCTGCAGTTAAAGCAAGAGTTTGCTGGAAAGCTCGCCCATCTTGAAGAAGCTCTGAAGCAAGAAAGGGAGCATGTACAGGAGCACACGAAGAGGCTGGAAGAAGAGCTTCAAGAGAAGCATGAAACAGAAATCTCTGCCCTGAGGTCAGACCTCGGCAAGGAGCTGGAGAAGGAGAGGGCACGGCTTGAAAAAGCACTTGATGAGGAGAAGGAGAAGTTGGAGTCTCTACAGGCTGTACTGGACAGCGATCAGAGTAAGAACTTTTCACAGACTCTCAATTATTGATTCCAATGAGAAGTTTTTATCATAACTGTTATTTTCATGGTTGTTTCTGCATTAGTTTCTTATATGTTGCTTGTCTCTTAGACTCGCAGGTCCAAATGGTGAGACAACAACTACAGGCCCAGTACGACGGTGAGCTGCAAAAAGCAAAGGACCACATGTCTGCAGAGATCAAGGAGCTCACTGTTCTGCTTCAGGAGCAGCGAGAGCTGCACCAAGGCCAAGACAGGTGAGATGTGACTGACATCAAAATTCCTTATTATAGTTGGAGATTGACATGTTTGTCTTTTAAAATGTATGCTGCTGCATAACTGCAAATTTCCCCACTGTGGGATAACCAAATGATTCTTACCTTAAAGATAAGGATAAAATACAGAGCAATGCTCAGTTCCTTTTAAAGATTGTGATTTAAACATTTCTACTTGATGGACACAAAGTAATTTTGCTTAAATCATGACAGAAAACAGTTTTAAAAGCCTCACTCACACAAATCCTTCATTTTTAATATGTCTGGTTACTTTTGTCTATGTGTTCAGGTTCCAAGAGGAGAAAACTGAATTGGAGCAACGTTTGATCCAGAAATATGAAACGACCGTAACCGAGCTTAAGAACAAACATAAAGCTGAGCTGGAACACGAGAGAGCGACACTACTGAACAAACACTCTCAAGAGATGGACACGCTCAACACAAAACACAAAGCACAACTAGATTCACTCAGTACCAGTCACAGAGATCAGCTTGCAGCTATGGCTGCTGAGCTTGTTGCCCTGGAAGCATCGCTGAAGTCCAAACGAAACAAAGACCTTGAAAGTCTGGAGGCTGTTTTCCAGGAGACCAATCAGGCTCAGCTGGAGGCTTTAGAAGCAGAGTTGTCTCGCAAACACCAGGAAGAGAGGGACGAACTGGAAAAGAGGATGCTGGGAAATATGGACACTTTGGAGGCCACTTATCTGAAGGAAGTACAAGTAAGGAGATACAAGCTACAAAATACATAACGTTAAATTTAGATTAGATTAGATTTTACTTATCTTACTTTACTGGCATTACTTTTAACCCCGTTATATTTTTATTTTCAGACTTTGCGTGACGAAATAGTTCAACTTGAAGAGAGACATCGTCATGTCCTGAGCAGTCAGAATTCAGAACAAAAACAGTTAGTGGAGCGTCACGCAGCAGAGCAGCTGTCCATCAGAGAAGACCTGAGAAAAGAACTGGCTCAGGTACACATGGAGAAGTTCAGAGCCATGGCAGCAGAACTCAGCCATGTTCACAAGGTGAGAAATGAAACTTGCTAATAGACCCGTGGCCCACTCCTGCTGCTGTTGTTGTTGTTGTTGTTAAAAAAAAAAAGTGCTTTTTTTTTCTTACAGACTGAACTGGCTGCTCAAAAAGAGGCCTTAGACAGTGAACACTGCAAAGCACTGGAGACACTGAAGAAGCAGGTATTTGTCCAGTTGTTATCCCAGTGTCTTTAAAAAGTCTATCTGAGTGCCTTCTTAATTACTAAACTGATTTTAAGGTCACTACAATCTGGGCGTGTGTGTAACTGGCATTGTAATTTGAACTGGATTAAGAAAATAACACAAAGTAAAAAATCGGATTGGCGTATTTTGGTTTGTAACATGTAAGTAGAATATAATGCTGTATATTTAAACTGTATGATAATATACAGTATGTGGCATAAGACATTAAAAATATCATCATATTTGGCTTAAATATTTAAGCAGTTCTCATTAATGGCACTTCTGTGACTATACATATATAATATATTGCAATAATATATATTACAACACAATTTTATCACAGTTGTCTTTTCATCAGTTTGCATGTCTTGTAGTACAAAGTAATACTAATGCTTTTTGTTGACGTTTCACTCCTGCTTTTTCATTTTTCATGTCATGAGCTTTATTTTTTTAAGATTTGATTTGTTTTGACATCCACTCTCTCAGGTCTTAGAGCTCGAGCAGCAGCACAGCACTGCTCTGCAGGAGCTCTCTCATACCTACGCTGCTGAAAAAGAGCAGCTCGTCAAGCAGCACCAACTCCAGCTACAGGTGTGTGTGTGTGTGTGTGTCAGTCTGTCTTTTTCAGGGTGAATGAACATCCGTGCTCTGAATTTGCAACTTGCTTTTAACGGTTGCACAAGGCTTTGTCCCGTCCTCCCGTCTCTTACAGACCATTAGAGAAGGGATTACACTGAGTCATTGTTCATCCTTATAATGGTGTATTTGTGTAGAAACGCACAGCATTTATTCGTATTTTGTTTCTCAGAAGCACTAAATATGTGACTGTTTGACCAAGTGCATGTTGTGGCTATAATAAAAAAAAAAATACGTATGTCTGCTCTAGGAGCTGAAGGGGATTTCTGCACGGGAGCTGGAGGCCTGTCGCAGGGAGCTTGAAGAGGAGTCATCAAGGCAAAGACAGCACTTCCTGGAAGAGGCTGAGCTCCTCAAAGTCCAATCAGAAGAGCGTCTACAGGACAGGATTAATCAACTGAAGGTAAACGAGGAGATACTTCAGAGAGATGAGAAAAGAATCAGCTTAGTGGCGTACTTTTGTAAAAGAATTTTAATTTAATTAAATTCCATCAGTTCATTTTATGTGGAAAAAAATATTTTTTCCAGTTAAATTTTTTTTAAAGACACATTTATTTGATTTTCAGTGCTTATTTGAAACATTATTATGCAATAGCTCTGGATTATTCGGAGCTGTGCTGTGTATGTGTGTGTATGAGAGTGGTGGGATTGTCTGCTCTAAGCTCCAGCTGCACCAGTTCGTTCCTAGGGATATTTCTTTCTCTTGGACTCTTTCCCATTGCAGCTTTATTCAGTTTTCAGTTTTCTCCAAATCCCATACATGTCGTGTTCACATCAGTCTGTCTCTTTCCTCTGAGTCCGTGTGCTGCTGTGCTTGTGTTGGTGTTGGTGCCATCTGAGCAGGGGCTAAATGGGATGGATCTAATCTTTTTATCCTCTGATGCTGAAGGTTTACAGGCTGAATGTAGTTTTTTCTTTCTGCATTTGATCATCTGAAATGTGAAAGCCAGCAGTCTGTGACAAGCCAGTGAGGGATGAATAAACGTACGGCGTACTACAAATTTTTGGGTTGGTGGTCTGCATCTTTTCATTCACGTGTCCACGTCTCTTTCTCTTTCTGTGAAGACGGAGTTTGAAGTGCACAAGGAGGCGGAGCTTGAAGACCTGAGGCGGAGCTTCACATCCGAACAAGAGGAAAAGGAACGGAGCTACACGGGCAAAATGAGCCAACTCACTGCCCAGCTGCAGCAACTAGATGCTGTGGTGGCCCAGGTACCATATACATGCATAAAATCCCTACTGTTTTACTTGGAAGAGTTGTAGTATTGTTGTTGAAAGCACAAAAACTGTGAGATGAATTAGATTGGAAAATAAGGTGTAGTAAAAAAAAAATGGTTGAAGCAGGAGGTGAAGTTAAATCGTTTAAATAATTGTTTAGTGACTGAAAAAAAAATGTTGCTATTTTATGTGATTGACTTTTTCATTCATTTCACAAAACTCGTTTAGAGACAATGGGCAGATTAGTCATGTGGGGGGGGGGCTCCTTAATCCCTGATGTTTGTTTATATTTGTTTCCATGGCGCTTGTCAAGCTTGAATCTTTCATAGTGAGATATTAACACACATTCACCCTCGTGTGAGGTTTAGCCAAGAGGGTTGGGAGGGTTTCGTTGTCACGGCAACGCCATTGTTTTGTCGAGCCAGGTGGCTGCATGAGAGGTGTTTGGGAGGGAGCGGGAAGGAGAGGGGAAAAGAGAGGGAAGACGCGGTGAAAGGGGAGGGAGAGCACGAGGAGCACGGGGAAGGAAAGGTAAGACTACGGATGTAGGAGAAAACTCCTCTGGCTGCTCTTGTTCTTAAATATCTGGCACTGCAGCCAGAAACTGGCTTGCGTCACTACTGTACTGACTTAACGACAGTCCTACTGCCAAGGATCCCGGATGATTACAGTTTGTATGTGCTGGTTTTAGAGGAGGAGGAGGAGTGTGTTTGGGTTTACTTTCAATGTGTTGAATGTGCTCTAATGAATAGTACTGGTTGCTTTACCTGGGTTCCTTTTGAGTACGCGACGTATCTTCTGTGTTTTTATGCTTCTGGCTTGAATTAGGATGTTTTTGTTATGTCTGTTACTGATACTTTACATGGCTTAATGGTCAAATGGTGTAGGAGGGCATTTAACACGTTTGCTTATTATTATGTCTTATTTGTGAGAAGAGCAGAGGGGCAGGTTTTCCATCACCCTGTTTGTTTTTTCCAGCTGCGAGCAGAGGTTGGGTGTCTGCAGGGAGAGTTAGAAGGCAAACGTGCAGAGATGGAGACCCTGGACACCCTCCTTCAACGAAGGGAGCGGGAAAGTCAGGAGGGAGGAAATCTTCTGAAGATGCTCACTGATGATTTACAGACGGCAAAGGAGGAGCGGTGAGTGATTTTCTGTTTTTAATTTTTGTATAGTTTTTCATGTGCAACTCTTTAAGATAGATGGGTGGATTTTATGAATGTGTCTCTAAAGCAAAAGACCAGATATAGTATTTATTTGATTAAATTCTCATCATTCAGACTTCAATAGTTTCACATAGTAAATATTTTTGTTGATTTTTCCTGCTAGTCTTACTAGTACATCAATGCACCATGTGGTAAAATGTTAATTCTCATTGAATTTGAACGCTTAACGTAAATAAGATTTACTCACAAAACCAAGAAATTAAATATGTAAATACTTGTTTTCGCTTTCACTTTTACTGGAATATTTCTGATGCTTGTCAGTTGCAGTCAACATGGTCATGTGCCTGCTTTGTGTTTCTTTGTCTGATGTGTCACGCTTTCTTTCAGACACAAACTACACAACGCGAACGATAAGATGAAGAAGGTGCTGATTGAGATGCTCCGCAGCATCATAGCAACGGAAGAGCTGGTTGGACAAAAGATCAGTGCCAAAACCAAAACGTCTGAGCCGGCGATTCATCAGACAACAGGAAACAAAGATGCGCATGAATCAGGTTTGCTACTCCTTGTTTAGTCTTGTACCGAGATAGCTGGTTATTACGGTTTTCCTCCATTGGTTTGACTCATTTCTTCTAACAGAAATTACATTCTCAAAACTCTTAAGATCACTCGTATCTCTCCCAAAACTGTTCACTCATGCTTCACAGTAGTTAATCATTTGCAATTTGATTAAATGAATGAGAAATTCAATTCTGTTGTGAACAATTGCCAAGTGGTTTGGAGGGTTTTCCGTCTTATTATGAATATGTAATTTCTGTTTCAAGAAATGAGCCAAACCAATGGAGAAAAACTGTAAAATGTTATATTGAGTGCTTCAGAATGTGTAATATAATAAACAGCCTGAATCGTGTCCTATCATGACTTTTACAGGTATTTCAGGGGTAGACTTGTCGTCCGAGGACCTGGAGCTGACCCACCTCCTCTGTGAGAGTCTGCTAGTTTCAGATACTCAGATTAATCCTGGAGGAGAAGAAGCGGCTCTGAATGCCTGCAGCAGGTTACGTCACACAGTCGACACCCTGCTTGATCTGCTCAACCAGGCCAACACACAGGTAAAAGAAAGAAGTACAGCTGAGCCATTACCTCAAAAAACTGTCCTAAATGGTGGACTAATGATAGATCATTTGTTACTTTTCTCCAGCTGGAGCAGACACACAATGTCCATATTTCTCTGGAGGAACGGTTCTCCCAAGGCAGAGATGACTCCGCCCAGCTCCTTGAACAACATATGGTCTTATTGGAGCAGCTCGACCAGGAGGCCAAGCTGAAGAGTCAACTCCAGCTGGAGCTCCACAAGGCAGAGGGTGAGTGTTACAGCCAGACAAACTGAACCAGTCCTGTGCTGCCAATGACTTTCTTCACAGCGTCTTCTGTTGTCTGTGCTCCAATTCAGTTGCACAATTTAAACTGTAAACTTGTTCAAGTGTGACACTCTCAATCTGATTAGTTTATTTTCTTTTTCATATAAACTCATTGTATTTCCAACCAGGGCTTGTGGAGGGCTACATGGCTGAAAAGGCAATCCTAGAGGAGTCACTGCAGCAGAAGGAGACTCAAGAGGAGAGGCTAGTGGAGGAGCTGGAGGACCTGAAGCTGAAGCTGCACCAGATGGAAAGCCTCACCAAAGAGCTGGACGGCCTCCGAGTGAAGCATCAGGAGCTCAGCGAGGAGCACGCGAATCTCCTGCGCCTTAAGGAGCATCTCTGCGCTGGACTTGGGGAACGGGAGAAAGGTGAGAAGCACAAAGTTAGGCGTGTGTCGTGCCGAATAAAACGTTAGACGTCGACCTCTTTTTGAGGTTGACCTCACCGTTGTGTAATTACTGTGCTCAGATGTGTCTTCTCTCCATAGGCCATTGCCTCAATTTAGATCCTGACTCAGGTTTGTGGGTCAGAGTGGAGAGTGGGGGTGGCAATGAATATGCAGTATTTTTGCAGTGCTGTGTGGTTTCTGTTTGTAATGCTGACATTGGAAGTAGCTTTTAGCAGAGTGCAGTGTCATTTTGTTATCTTACTTCAGATTCTCTTGTGTCCCATCTTTCTTTTAGAATAATTCTGCAACTTCTAAACAATTTTCTTGACTCTTATTACTTTTTATTTTTATTTTTATTTTTTATAGCTTTGCTGGTAGAGACGGAGCGTTTGACACAGGATAGGCTGGACCTGCAGCGCCGGGCCGAGAAGGACCACAACTCTTTCTCTCTGCGCCTCAGGACCTTGGAGAGAGAGCTTGAAGAGCAGGAGACCAAGGGCCTGGAGACGGAGCTGCATCACAAGACCCACACCGAAGACCTCAACCAGCGCGTCCAAGCACTTGAGAAACAGCTGAAACACAACCGACAGTTTATAGAAGTGAGTTTTTATTAATTAAAATGAGTGATCTACACGCTTCACATTGCTCCTGAATTCTTTAAGTGATATTTGCAAAAATGGCAGGACCCATTCTGATGTTGCTGCTTAATGTAGTGCACACAGTCAATTTACATAATTTGTTGTTATGCATATAGGAGCAGGCTGTGGAGCGAGAACATGAGCGAGACGAGTTCCAGCAGGAAATCCGTAGGCTCGAGGCCCAGCTCAGACAGACCACCAGTGTGGATAACAAAGGACACAGGGTGAGGCCAATTAACGTAATGGCTTCTGTTCTTGTTGTGCAGATTATTTCCACGTTTTCTTTTTTCTTGATACAGTTACATAGTGTTGCATTTGGAGTGTGTGTGCATTTGTTTGATGTGATTGTAAACCAAATAACTGACGGCTACACATAGTACCACTTAAACTGTTGTGTTGACAATGAGCCTGACTATTGCCATGTGTTTATCCCTGTGCTGAATGGATTGCTGTAGTTTGAGGACTTGGTTCTGCAGGTATGAAATCTAACTGTAGCGTTTTTCTCTTAGCTTCTTTGACTTTTGTGCATGGTGTTTGTTTTACATCGTTATTCTTATGCGAGTATATTTAATGCTTGCCATAAGTTCTCTATTCATTTTCATATCATAGCCCATTTGCTAATATTCATTGGCTTCTTTTTCCACACTTCATTTGTTTGTTTTTTTCATCTCCGCATCACTACCCTCTGGAACGCCTTAACATGTGTGTCCGTATTAGTGGCTGTAGATCTGGAATGGCTTATTTAGCTCTGAATCTTTTACCTTTCCATTTGCTTATCCGTTTCTGCTACCTTAAACTCTGGAAACCTGTCGTCCAACGCGATGTCCCCTCCGCCCGCAGGTTGAGAGTCTACAAGCTATTATCAAAGACAAGACGAGGACCCACTCCGTTCCACCATGCAGCTAATGGCACGGAGATAGACAAGTAGCGGGACGAGATAAGCAGCGCACACATTCAGAGATAATAGTCTCCGCACTGACAAGCTCCACAACGAAGTTGAGAGAGCGAACACAGAAAACAAAAACATTCGCTTCAGTGTAGCTAACAGTCATTGCAGAACGCAACGAGGAGATAGACAAGCTAGCCGGGCGAATCAGAGAATTAGAGCAAGCGCTTCTTAACAATGCAGAGAATAATAGGTCTCTCGGTCAACTGGAACAAGAGCTCCACAGAGCGAAGTTGAGAGAGCAGGAACTCACGCAAGTAAGAACAAAAACATTCGCTCTCAGTGTAGCTATACAGTCAACGTGAACCTTCTTCAAGAATTCACCGATCCTCTCGTCCTCCGTCAGGATAAACAGGCACTGGAGCAGCAGCAGCTGTCCAACAGGCTTCAGATATCAGCCCTGCAGTCCAAACTGGATGAGACGAGGCACTGTTACCTTGACAACACACGCGACCCCACCCAGGAGCTTAGGGATGCTCTGGACACTGCTCAGCAGAATCTACAGAGCAAAGAACAAGAGGTGCGTTAGCCACGATACACCAGCTTTACCTAAAATATAAGATGACGAAAAGCGACACAACTGGCTGCACTACCAGCTTTTGGTGCAAATTTGTATGGGCATCCAGATTCATTATTCAAGTTGTCACATTCACTAGTGATCTATGAAATATTCTTACCCCACTATGAAAAACTGTTTTGCATTTATGGAATTTCTTTAGCCTTTATTTACCAAAAAATATCTTTTAGGTTGAGGTCCTGCTTGGCCAACTGGAGAATGTGCAGAGAGACTTGAGCATCAAAGAGGTGGAACTAAAACACCTCACGATGCAGCTGGAACTACTGACAAATAAGAATACAGAACATGTTAATGAGCTCCAGGAGCAGATAGCTGCCCTGAAGGTAAGGACGACTCTTTTCACCTAAATGCTGTAGTTACTAGATCCTTGATTCGTAGCACTTGATATTTGTACTTTCCTGTGATAAAAGTGTTTATTTCAGTATTTGTGACAACTCTGTGGTTGAAATTCATGCTTTAAATAATATCCTACCTTCCATAATTATAGATACTTTATGTTTAGATAAATTGTAATTGAATCTTAACACGTGCAACTCTGCTTACAGGAGAACGTGTCTGCCCTTGCTATATTAAAGGAGGAAAAAGAGGAGCACAGCGAGGTGGAGGAGACTGAAGAAGAGATGCTCCCCTCAGCACTTCTAGAGGAGAAAAACCAAGAGATCGACCACCTCACTGGTGAAATCCAGAGACTGGAACAGGAGCTGGAGAACGCCAGGGACAACAAAGTTGGTGTAAGTGCAGAGTGTGGAAGGACACATAAATAATTAATTTAGGCCATCATTTAAAAAATTTACATTTTACTTTTGCTCCCTGTCTTGCAAAAGGCTCTGGAGGTTGAGCTTGAAGACCTGCGCTCCCAGGTTGAACATCTTCAATCTGAAATCACGAGAGTGCGCCAGGACAAAGAGGAAGAAGAGGAGCGCCTCCATGAAGTCATCAGTACGTTGCAGGCGGAACTTGCCACCTTGGGCCCGAACCTGCATGAAGTTAGTGACTCTCAGGACGGCGACAGCATCAACCCTTCACCCGCTCCCAGCCCCGAACCTCACCAATACACTATCCAAGAACAAGAGAAGAGGGGACGGCCGAATAGCCTGAAGCATGAACTCAGTTTGAGTCATGCTGCCTCTTCTCGTTCTCTCCGGTCTCGTCTTAAAGCCCTTCAGAGTCAGCTTGAAACCACCGTAGCAGAGAAAGAGGGACTGGAGCGATTACTGCTCACCCAGGAGGAAGAGTACAGAGGACACGGGGAAGAGTTTGGAAAGAGGCTCAAGGCTGAAAGAGAAAAATCTGATGAACTCCAAGTTCTTCTTGCTCTGAGGGAAGCTGAGGTGGAGAAAATCAAATCCCAGGCAGAGGAGGAGAAGGAGAAGAGGAAACTATCGGAGGAAGAAAGGGACCGTTGTAAAGTTCAAGCTGAAGAAGCCGGTGTGCTCCGTGAGGAGAAAGCCCACCTCGATACTTTGGTTTTGGAATTGCAAAACACTGAACAGGAGAGAGTGAAGGAGCTCGATGCTCTTAAAACAAAGGAGCGGGAGATGAAAGTGGAAATCGAAGCCCTCAGAGAAACCGGTCTCACTCTTGAGAGACAAGTCCAGGAGGTAAGAGCGGAGCTGGTGGAGATGGAGGAACTGGTCGCTGAAGAAAGGGCAAAGATCAAAACCTTTGAGGCGGTGAAGGGAGAGCTGTGTGCTGAACGTGAGGCGCTGAGGAGGAGGGAGGCTCAGCTCCAGGAGGAAATTGAAAGGCTGAGACAGGAAGTGACCTCACTGAGAAACGTTATCCAGGATCTGACCACCAAGCTTAATGAAAATGAAACCAGTCAACAAGAGGCTCAAAAGGAAGTGCTGGTGAGTTTCAGCATCATGGTAAATTGGTTTTGCTTTCTATTTTAAATGTGCAAAGACTTGAATATAATATATTCAAATATATAATATATATTTAGCATATTTTCAGTTTTATGTCTGTAAATGTAAACATGTTACAGTACATGTGTTTTTAATCTGGCCCAGAAAAACAGAAAGGGTCTTTTTAGATGTTGCCAAGATGAGTCGGTAAAACCTGCTTCAACAAGTCTTGGATCTAGATCAGGAAATACCATTTTCTTAAAAAAAAAAAAAAAAAAAAAGCATACAACTGTGCTAGCGAGTGCAGGCACGATCACATCTGGTTGTAGTTAGGGGCCGTTGCGTTGGTGACGTGTTGTAGCACTGAGGCTGCAGAATCTTACACAGAGGAAGTGACATGAAAATGAGGAAGAAGGAAGAAAATCTTTGGTAGCGCTTGATTTTAAAGCTCTTTTGCATTTATTTATTTTTTGCTGTTGCTTGCCGTCTCGACAGGATGTGGTAAGAAGTAGCTGTGGTCATTGAAAAGAAAACGGGGAGGTTGTTTTGCATGGGTTGGGTTGCAGCATGTCTTTGTAGTCCGTCGACGTTGGTTTTTACTGGTCCAAAACACATAGCTCTGTGTTTATTTATATCTTTGGAGGAACTGAAGAAGTAATGAAATGTTCTAGGGTGTGAATGCGTGTGCCAATCCTCGAATCCTTTTTCTCAGACCCATGCCGAGGTGACCCTGGCTAAAGCAGACGCTGCCTTGAGAGAAAAGGAGGCTGAGCTCGCCAGACTGGGGGCTGAACATCAGTCTCTGAGGACGGAACTTACTGCAGTGAAACAGGGGCTGAGTACCAGCACAGAAAGGGCTGAAAAACTGCACGAGGAAGGACGGGTAGGCATATGACAGCATCTATTGTGCCGTGTATTAGTGTAAAGTATTAAAAACTTGATAGCTGCATTAACTCATTTCTTTCTGGCAGACCAAAGACCGTGCCCTCATCGACCTGGAGACTGACAACCAACAGCTGAAGGCGGAACTTCTGAGACTTCAGGAAGACCTGGCTGTACAGGAAGAGGAACTGGCCTATCAGCAACGAGAACTGCAGCAACTCCGACAACAGTGCTATCAACAGGAGACACTTCCTCACCACTCGGGATACCCGCATAAGGGTGAGAGCTAAATGAGTCTTTGCACTTAGTCTCTGAGGATGTGCACTATTTTAACATTGGGTACAGTCCTGCTGGATAGACAAGGCACTGACACAGAAAAGATCATTTAGATTAAAAGGGACATTTATTTATTTTTGTAAACTGAATATATTTGGGATTTGGCATTTCGTTCTGTGAACATGTAATTTTTCAATACGAGTGAAACGTAAGACATTGCTAATGAAACACATTTTATTTTCACCATCAGCTGCTTCTCAGAGAGCTTTCGAGGACGTCGTGGCCGTCTCTCGCAACGAAGCCTCTCTCAGCTCTCCGGAGGTTTTAAGGAGACTCGAATGCTCCGAGGACAGAATCCCAGACCGGTTCCACACATCTGCTCTCAGCGGTCTGAGCAGCACGTGCCTGGATCTACCTCCGGTCAAAACATCTCCCAGAGTTGTGATGGAGGCGCCGCACTCCAGGACCATCACCCCCGACCCGGCCACGCAGAGCACCCACTCCCCCGGCTCTGTGTCCATTTCCGACAACTTCTCCGTGCTGGATTCACTGGACGCTGACAAAGTGTGTTGGCTAACAGTCTTGTGTTTCAATTTCCTGAGCATCTGTAAGAGAGTTTATGGAGTTCAATGTACCTATATGTGTGTCATTCTTTTTTTTTTGTCTTAGATGCATGAATTAGAAGAACTTGACCTAACAGCACCTCCATCTCCACTTGGCTCCACTTCATCTTTGTCTGCACAAGAGTGGGCCAGTGATGGATATGGCAGCAGTGAGTATTTCCACAACCCGACAGCAAAAGATACATCATGAGCAGTTCAGCAGGATGTGTGTGTGTGTGTGTGTGTGTGTGTGGAATTGACCCAAAATGGTCCGTCAACCAGGAATATCACAGGATTTGACCCTTTGCTTACCTCTATGTTTTCCCGCTTGTGATTCAGATGTGAGTTCAGAGTTGGGTGCGAGGCTCAGAGTGGAGCTGGAACAGACCGAAAGGCTTGACGCTCAGTTTATTGAGTATCTCCGCTGCAGAGGAATGAACCCCACAGCGAACACGGACAGCGCAGCAGGTAGCATGAGCTACAGCGACGACTTGCTGTCGCCTGAACTTCAGGTAGGCTTCGCACACAGTTGTTTGTAGTTTAAATGTAAACACCAGCTTGTGTTTCATTCAGTTCCTCTGTCTTCACAGGGTCTGTTGAAGAAAGTGTATCAAGAAAGCTGCAGAATTCTCACTCTGTCCCAGCGCCGCGCTGCTCCTTCAACCCAGCTACATGTTTCAGGCTTTAAAACCACCTCATTAAGTCAGACGCAGCATCATTTTGAAGATAGTTCTGCACCACTGGACCACCAGGATAAATCGTTATCTAATCCCCCCATGGGCTGGCAGCAGGAGAAGAGGGCGCTGCAGGAAACCGTGATTGCTCTCAGAGAGCTGCTCTGTCGAATGGCCGAGAGACACACTCAAGTGAGTTTCTTCTAGCGAGAGGAACATTTGCTTTAAATGTTAAAATAGTGGCATGTAATGTTATAATATTGACGATTGCGTCCAGATAATGTTTTTGTTTTACAGTAGTTTTCACTCACGCATTAGATGAGAGGAAATCAACATATTATATAAAGTTGTGCTGTACTGTGTTTGTTCTTTCTTAGCCTGATCAAAGAGACGATAATACCTGGCACAGAGATCAGCTACTGATTGATGGACGGGTCGAATCCCAACTGAGGGAAGAGCTGGAGGAGAACCAGAAACAACTGAAATGTGCTCACGATGCTCAGCAGGAGCAAAACAACAAAATACTGTCTCTCAGGTACAACCACCAAAGTACACGTTATACAAACGATATTGGTTAAAAGTATCACTTTTGTTAATATTTTCTCATTTCCGGTGTTGGCAAGTAAAAACAACTAGATGCAGTTCACTTTTTAAATCACTTTATATTATTTTTTTGGAATCAGTCAGTTGATGTGGGGAAAAAAATCAAGATACTTAACAGGACACTCCCTAATATCTAAAGCATTGATTCTCAACTGGGGGTCCACAGACCCCTAGTGGTCTGTGGTTTAATTACAAGGGGTCCACGAAAAAGAAAATATCCTTTAAAGAAGATCATATGTGACCTTTATCTCCCTAAACCTCAGAGGGTAAAAGGATGTTTTCCTTTTTTTCTCTAATTACATCTGTTTCACACATGTAACTTACTGTATTTTATTAAATGATCTCGTTCCCGGTTACTTTAGTCAAAGTTACTGCATAATCCATCCATCCATCTCAAATTATGAGGTCCCTACTGTTACCGTACAGCGGGCACACACCATTCATATCTTAATGTTCTTATTGTGAAACAGCTGCAGGAAGGTGTTGTGAGAAACTCATTAACTTGTACCGCAAAAAGGTTGAGAACCACTGATCTAAAGGATCCCATACTTCATGTATTGTTGAAACATTATTTACTGCGTTACTTCCTGAGTTCTTTTCTCTTAGTTCCCTGGGTTTTCAGGGGGTTGTGTTGTTTCAGGCGCCAGTAAAGAGCCAGGGACGGATCCTAAACTCGATGGTTCATCAGATTCCATAACATTGCACAACATTTTACAAACCCCTCTCACAATTGTACAACTTGGAAAGTTGTCACGGACTATTTTCTCTTGTATAAATGTTGAGTTCACATTGCTGTGTAATCTGCCAGGAATGTTGGCTTGCACACATTTGATTTGCAAGTGCCAGTGCATCTGGAAGACTTGATGTGTTGAGCCTGGATTTCAACAAGCTTGAAGTTTTCTGTTTTTGTTCAATGACTATACTATCAAAATACACGGCTTGAAATGAATTTTTTTTGTTTTTCAGGATGACTGTGGAAGAGGGTGAAGAAGCTCTGAGGAGAGAACAAACCAGAGTCCAGGAACTTCAACAAGAACTGGAGCAGGAGAGAGCTCTGAGTCTCCGTAAAGACAGGGAGGAGGAGGAGAGGAAGGAGGTAAGATGACGACTAAAAGTGTGAATACTTTTAATGTGATCATGAGCACAAAAAGGTTGAATGCTCCCTGGTGTGTGCTTGTGAGTGAGTAAGTGATAATTGGTGGTGGTCGGAGGCCGTTCGGCGAAAATTGGCAGCCATGTTTCCGTCAGTCTGCCCCAGGGGAGGTGTGACTACTGAGGTAGTTTACCACCACCAGGATGTGATTGTTTGAATAATTTATTCAGTCGTAAGAGCTTTGAGCATCTAAATGGGAAAAGCGCAATATAAAACCAATGCATTATTATTATTATTTAAGCTATTTTAAATAGTTGAACTTTCCATTTTAAACTCTGAAAGGTGACCTGCTCTTCCTTTCCAGGCTGTACAAGTATCCTCTGAGCAGCAGAGGTCAGAGGTCATGTCTCTAAAGGGTCAGGTGGAGCAGGAGAAGGTGGCCTGCAGCAACCTCCGAAGAGAGCTTCAGATCGAACAGTCCCGCAGTGTGCTGCTGGAGAAACGCCTCGAGGAGACCCAGAAGCAGCTGGTGGACGAACACCAACGTTCTGCCCACCAACAAGAACTCAACCTGCAAGAAAAGACTCACCTCGAGCGCCTCCTCGCTGAAGCACAATCCCGTTTGGCCGAAATCCACTCTAAACTTGCGGACTCTCACAGGAAGCTCGACGAGGAGAGAGACCATTGCTCGAGGCAGGTGGACGAGCTCAGCCGGAGACACGAGGCCGATGCCGCCAGAGACAGGAAGTTCATCTCGGACCTGCGCTCGCAGCTAGAGCAGGAACGAAAGCAGGGGGAGGAGCTCGCGGCTGTGGCCGACAGACTGAGGGCTGAGCTGCTACAGTCCAGGAGGAGCTGGGAGGAAGAGGACAGAACGAGACGGGAGGAGCTTCAGAGGGAGCAGGAGGCCGCCGCCCGACATCGCGTAGCTATCGAGACCTTGACGGGGCAGAAACGGGAAGCCAGCCATGCTTTGGAGGTGGAGCGAGAGCGGTCCAGACGGCAGGGGACGGAGCTCGCCGAGCTGAAGGAGAAGCTTCGCCTCCTGAAGGACAAAGAGAGGGAGAGGGAGGAGCAATGGGACAGAGAGAGGAGGAAGGAGAGGCAAGAGCAGATGGAGAGAGAGAGACGGCAGGAGAGGACCAATAACAAACTGGTGAGATATCGTCCATCTTCTCTGGGGTTATATTTGTAAAATGTACTCTTTTTATTTAAGAGCAGTGCTTCATTATAAACATTTCTGACTTTAGTGTGAGTTGGAGTTGTTGAGGCAGCAGGACCAGCAGCGTGTGCAGGAGCTGCAACGCACTCTGTCCGAGCTGGAAAGAGAGGAGAGAGAAATGGCCGCTCAGAGGCTGTCTGGACGAACAATGGGACAGCAACACAGGGCTGCGTCTTCACAGAATCTCAGCAGTAACTTCCAGACTGATGGTGCCAAGGGAAGCATCTCACAACACCACCAGCAGGTATTTAAGAGCTTATTCCACGCGCTTAGATTACATGTGTTCACCCGGAAGTAGCTGAATACGCGCTTTTCTCGCTACAGATTGCGTCCGTGTCGTCATCCAACCTGTTGGAGACGTTACTGAAGGAGAACTCGGAGTTGACGGAGCGCGTGACGTCGCTCAGTCATGAGAGAGCCACCTTCAAACACAGACTCACATGTCTGGAGCGAGAGCTGCGGCGCACGGAAAATGAACTCGCCAGGGTGACCACAGAAACGGAGAACAGGCCCATCAATGACATGACCAGCAACAACAAGGTCAGCACATGCAAATACACACATAATAATATATTTTTTTCTTGCATAAGACTATTTTACTGTAATGATCCCACACTTGTAGTAAAGCAGGTTTGCATGGCCCTGTGCTAACATTGCCTGCTGATGTGGGAATACAGGGACATTTACAGCTCGAAGACAGAAAAAATAAATAAATAAATGTTAAAAATTTAAATGAAGAAACAGAGAATTATGGTTTCATTTGTTTTGACATATTTAAACATATTTTAACTTCTTTGTCCTAGCCCTAGCCAGTGTTGCTAAACAAGTTTTAAGGACGACACTTACATCTACATTGATATTGCCAATTGTTTTGCAGGTGCAGCGTTTGTACGAGCGCTACCTGCGCGCCGAGAGCTTCAGAAAAGCTCTGGTTTACCAGAAGCGTTACTTGCTGCTGCTGTTGGGAGGATTCCAGGAGTGCGAGCGGACCACGCTGTGTCTCATCGCTCACATGGGAGCGCGACCCTCGCCCCCACTCTCCTCTGAGCGAAGGCCCCTCGGAAGATTTCGAGCTGCAGTGCGAGTCGTCATTGCTGTTTCGAGGTGGGAAACGCACCAGAATATAAATACTGACCAATAAGCCCGGTCGTCTGTGTGGATAAAACGAACCTCACGCTCTTTTACAGAATGAGGTTCCTGACCAGGAAATGGCAGAGAGCGATCAAAAGATTATCTTCATCTGGGACTGTCAACGGCCACGCTTCAGGTATGGCTCATGCCCACAATTTATGATAATATGCATCGCGTGACTGTGTATTACGGTGGATTTTTAATTGTAATGTCTGCACAGGACCTAAGACTGAGGTATTAAGGCAGCAGCAGCAGCCAAGATCAAATTCAGACTCGACACAGAGCAGAGACAGAGATGCTGTGTCGGCACTTGTTCCGCCCAGCAAATCACCCTTCAGGCTGCACAGCAGGTTTGAGGTTTTTTTTTTTTTTCATATAACTTGACACTGCGTGTTAAAGACATCATTTGAATGAAAGCATTGTTTTTGTTTTGTTTTTTTTTAATGAGCTCTTACACTTCTTCTTTAGGCCTCACTCCAGTACCAGTCAGCATTCAGGTGCAACGTCTCAAGATCCAGAGCGATCCCTGACAGAATATATCCATCATCTAGAGAAAGTCCAGCAGCGATTGATGGGAGCCAGACAAGGTGAGCAGCATTAACTACATACTGGAACAAGAGATGCACCGGAGGGGAATTTAAAAAAAAAAAAAACACCAGCTCTGGGGTTAACACAACATTCACTGTTGTCACCGGCACTACTTAATGGGTTCTGAGCACCTGATTAATTGGAACAAAAGCAAAGGCAACCACACTGGGAGATCTTAAAAGTCACTGGGTTTATGTTTATAGCCACACAGTAGTAATCAGGTACTGGCTCAGGAGAAAAAAAAACTCCTTTGTTGTTGGGTGAAGGTGTGACGTCAACCTGACCACATTAGAAGAAATCCCCAAATGTTTCCCACAAAACCTGTGTGCTCTATCATCTCCCAACCTAGTCAGCGAGACTCACTTAGCCCCGCCCCCTAAAGAGGAAAGGAGGATACAGTCAGCCTGTTCCCCTGATATGATTGGTTATCGGCAGCGCTGGCTGCAGGAGAATAGGACGTGGCTGTACCTGAGCTGCTTGTCGCCCCTTTACCTGAACCGTCCAGGTGAGTGTGAGTGTAGCACACTCACTCCACCAAACAATAAAGCAGCACAGTGTTAGTGCAGCACATTAGAGGTGATAACACTCTGGTCTGAAACGAACACGTCCTACAGTTTTGTGCTACTGCTTGATTTAAAAGCACATTTTTTTAGATTATATGTTATATATGTTATTATATGTTACTGACTGGAAGGTAAGTTGAAAGTAACTTGTTTATGAGGTTTTTAACGTTGTATCTGGGGAAGTTCTCACTAGCAAGAGAAAAATGATCAACTGAGGGCAACAATAACTGATTAAAATGTGGCTTTGGTGGGTCAAATGCCATCACTAGCAATCAGTCACTGTTTCCTAAATAATTTCCTTTTTTTTTTTTTTTTTTTTTTTTGCTCTACTTTATGAACTGCATGGTGTCCAATAACTTCTGCAATGGACCCGAAACTCAAAAAGACCCGAAAGCAGAACCTTTACTCTCTCAAGACCAGAGTGTGATTGCTTTGCTGACAATGGACAATCTGTGTTTTTTTTTTTTTTTTTTCATGTTAGAATTTAATATTTTTTTTTATTGTTTGAGGTTTCTTGCAATGTTGAATTTTATTAAAGCTATACATGTCACACATTTATTTAAAATGTACTCGCTAATGCTGTTTTTTTCCATCTGTTTTCCATCCAGCTTCAGTCATCTTAACGAATATATTTAAATGTACTGGGAACCACTTGGAAAACTGTTTTTTAAGATTTACTCAAAGAAGCTTTAGCTGTGATTTATTTATTTATTTATTTTTTAATTGTAGCTTAGCGTGATACTTAATCCTGAGTGTAAGGGTTGTTTTGTTTTGCCTTTTCTAATATTCTACTTTTTTTTCTTTGTGTCGTGTTAGGTTCATCTGCTCTACAGTCCAGCCCTAAATAGTCCGAGCACTGAAACACTGAATTTTGCCTGAGGACACTGAAGAAGCCATTTTCTCTTCATGTTGTTCCAAAACTGTCCATGCCTTACCCCCAATGTAGAAATGTGTAGAAAGGAATATCACACGTATTGAATATTTGATTGCAAGTGATTGTTTTATAAGGATCTAAATTATTTTTTAATATTTTCTAATGTTATTTTTCTATTATCTGTATGGTATTTTGAAGGGTCACCCTTGCGATGCTGCGAGAACAAACATTTCTCATTTGAAATAGTGCCGTTTGTTCTATTTGTACTGTTTTCTATCTTTTTGTGGTATGTAAATGGGGCCGATGTTCATTGTGTCCAAATGTGCACTGCTTTTATATACTGGAATTTACAGATCAACATATCTAGTGAGTGCATTATCGCAGAAAGGTAAACAGTATGTGTTTTGTATTATGTTTTTACCATAAAGTTAATAAACATTTTAATGTGTCACTACTGACTGGGTTTATTTTAGTGGATGGCGCCTCATATGTTACATTTATTTGGGATTTTTTTTTTATGTCGAGTGTGAACAGGCTACACTGCGTCTCTTATTTTGATGGTCATGATAAAATTAACAATATTAGGACAAACCGAGTACACCTGAACTTTTAATAGAGATATAAATATTGCTTGCATTGGAATTTTCTCCCTTTTACACCTTAAATGAAATATTTTAATCTTTCCCCTATTTAACCTTGTGTTTATTTATAATTTTAGAGGGTTGTGATTTATCAAATATTTACAAGATTCGAGTTTTCTTTATTGTCCTTTTTTCCTGTATGTTTCAGGATACAGAAAAATCGAGAAAAAGTCTCTCTCTCTCAAATGCACACAAAAATATACAGAATAAAAATCTAATGAACAAAATGTAAAGGAATAAAACGAGATAAAAACTAATACAACATGAACATTATGGAATGAGAGGTAAATAAATAAAGACAACTTGAGTTTAACAGCACTGAGGTGCAGACACCTGTCAGTATTTGTATTATTCTGTATTGCATGTACATTGCCAAAACAACAAGATTTTATTCTTCATTTCAAATTTTTGACCCAGAAAGTGTAAAATGCATCTTCTCTATGATTTGTCTTGACATGTATGTTTGTTTTTGGGATCCAGTAACTGAGATGGTCAGGATTATGTAACAGGAGCTGACATCTGATCTGGGCAGCAGCACCTATAGACACTTTTAGTTTATCCGTCAGGTTCGTTCGTTTACAACAATCCTCACACACCGTTTATTCTTGGTCCTCCGTCGTGTGTCTTTTTCATTCGGGCTTTATAACCCCGCCCACCCCAATTTCTCTGTGACGTACAAAACGTTCGCACCTTGCGAGACGTCACGACGGAATGACGCATTCCGTCGTATTTGAGCACTGCTGCTAAGGCTAGGCTAGGGTAATGGTAGGCGGTGTGTCGTACATAGCCCGTTTGACATCTTAACTGTGGATAAATAGTCCTGGCCCGCGTAGAAGACCTCGCTACACTTTTCTCGTATTTGTCTGGGATGTATGGATGGATAGCTGACGGAATCTCGTCGCTGTTTGAGCCCGTTACGAGGCAAAATCCGTCCGAGTTGCCAGTGAAAGGTAACCTTAGCGACGGGGAACCCACGCCGGCAGCACGGCGGCAGGAGAGCCACCACAGAGCGGCGAAACGGAACTACCAGAGGTCGGTGGTGGTGGTGGTGGTGGGGGTATAGCCTCTACGTTTACTAATTAGTTCTCCAATTATCGCTAAAATGTGACTATTTAAAGAGTGGGACACTTGAACAGAGGTAAACATTCACCAACCAAGCTAGCTGACCTGTGCAAACAACTAGCAGCATAATACAAACAAAGCTCAGATTTTCGTGCCATATTATTGTAGTCGAGTTATTAAAATGCTGGTGAAACGAAAACATTACCTTTCTACCCTATAAGTTACATTTGAGTCAATTTATACACCTACAGTCGCCTAAATTGCATGTTATTGTTGTTATTCTTGTCTAATATTTATTAAACGAATACATTGTGATATAACAACTAAAACAATGGGTTCTACTTTTGACAAAGGTTTAATGTGTGTTTAAACGAACGACACAAGTTAGTTGGTTATAGTACAAAGTGTATATGAAAAGGCACTGAGGTCTTAAGTAAAAAAAAAAAAAATATCATGCATTATGCTTTATAAGTGAAAGTATTATCCTAGTACCCTATGGCCATGCCAAAATAATATTTATTACACTAATGGATTACAGTTCATAAAAATATGGGAAATTTAGGTTGATAGATATATAGTAGATAGAAGTAATATGGCCTTAGTTCTTGCTTATCTGTACTTGGGTACCTTGAATTGCTGATGCTATATACTGTATGCTTATATAATGCTTGTTACATAACACAGACGGAGTCTAACCTAAATGTGGAATCTGTTGTTGGTATCACATTCTTGCAAAAAGGAACACTGTGATCTCTTATCGTATTTCCTTTTGTTACAGTGTGCATGTTGCAGACGGTGTGTTGCAGGGTGACCAGGTAGAGGTCAAAAGACGCAAGCGAGGTTTGTTTAAATATATATATATATATATATAAATATCTGTAGCATCTTGGTCATGTCAGGAAGGAACAAGACTCCTGATTTGTGGCGTTTTTGTGGCTGTGTTTCAGATGTAGTAATCAGCTTCGTGAAGAAGACTGTAGCTGGCGTGGCAGGTCTGCTCGGGCTGCGCACACCCCTGACGACCAAGTGTGAAAAGCCCTATCAATATGAAGAGTCACAGGTGGGTGCTTCATTCAAACCAAGATTTGGAGTTGCTTGTCCAGTAGTTCTTGATAATGATCGGACCTTAAACTTTTAAAATCATAATAAAGTGTCCATCTATGTGAAGACACACGTGGGAATGTTATTATGTGCAGCTGTGGATACATCTGACAAAAAGTTGGCTACACAGGTTACTTATCTATTAATTTTAGCTTTTTACACATTTACTTACATGCATTTCCTCTGCTGATCCAGCCTGTCACACTGATGGGAATAGATGAGCTCCAGTCCTCATTGCTGAACAGAAGTGAATGGAGAATGGGTAAGCGAGCATGCATTATTATTTATGTCGCTTTGTGTCACCTATTCTAATTGTTTTAGACTTCTCTCTTCCTTATCCCTTTTGTCAATTAGTTGTTTTTGGTCTTTTTCCACAGATAAACCAGTAGGTGGAGTAAACGACAGGGGCGGGAAGAACCCCTTTCAGAGCTCTTCACCTCCTTTAATGAGAAAGTACAGGTAATTGATTCAGTATTTGAGATTCATGGATTTCTTACATGAACTCATCAAACATTCCTTATACACTCAGTTATTAACACATATTCAGTGGCATCCTCTTGCTTATGAACTCAACTCTTTTTGAATCCAGTGGGACAGCGCTCTCTGCAGGGCTCCCAGACAGAGCGAAGGACAGGGACAGGGAGAGGAGAGGCTCCCTCCAGTTGTTGCCCCCCAGGCCTGCTCTCAGAGTGGGAACTGCTAATCCTGATCCAACATGCAATGGGTTTGGACACAACCGCTGCTACAAGCCCAGTCTAACTGTGGAAGAGGTGAATTTAGACAATCATTTAGATTTGCTTTTGATTTCTGCATCATTTGCACACTTTTTTTTCCTTAATGTTCCCAGTTTTTGTGCAGATTTAACAAGTAGCGTTAACTGGCTTTAAGTTGAATGTAAATTAAATCTCTCTGCCTTTTTTCTTTGCTTTCACTATTCAGAGGAGTTCTTAAGTTTCGCCTGACTTCATGATCAAGCTTTAACCGTATGTACCACTTGGCTCTTCCACTTACCATGTGTTTGTTTTCTGCCTCTAGGCCATAAAGCAGAATAATAAGGAGCACTACAGGCGCCTGTTAGAGATGGTGACAGAGAAATACAGCAAAAGCCAACCACTACCTTTCAACCAAACAAAACCACAAGAGTGAGTATAATCCATGTGGAAAGTTAAAAATATCATCAAGATCCATTTAACAGTAAACTCGTGAACTGAGTTTGTTCTGGATCCTTCTCTGTTTTGTTCCCAGTGAGTCAGTGTCACAGGGTGATCACAAAACTGCTGCTTCAGGAAAAACCTTTGAATCGGTGTCCAGAAGGACGGCCTTCCCAGGTAGGACACTCACTTATTCAAAGGAACGGATGAAATCTGTAAACCTACTTAGTCACTTTAAGCGAAGCCTTTATTTTACAGGTGCAGCTCCTTTTAAGTTCGCAATTAACAGCCATCATCATTAAAGCTTTTGGCTACATCTTTGATACGTTTGTTAAAAATTCATCATATATATTATTTATTAGAGTGACTTGATTCAGAGTAGGCTTCATTAAACATGTTTCAGGGAATATACTGACACTAATCTCTGATTCACAGCTGCACCAAGTGTGTTCACATGGAGAAATCCATCTGCAACAAAGGACAGGTCAGTGCATCATAGTTATTTATTTAAATACACGCGTATCGTACGTAGTGATGAATGACTATTTTAGTAACGTCTATCTACACGGTTAATCTTCAGGTGGGGTGGCTTGACTTTTAGTAAGTCATTTAATGGAGCTTTTGACGACACACAGCCTGTCAGAGGTGCAAAGGTAATAATTTCTCTTCTCTCTGACATGTATTCAGCACGTTGCAGGTGCAAGTACTTGTTTTTTTTATGTCTGAAATGTGGTCTTGAAGCAGAAACCTGCCGCAGAGTTGGACCTTTCTACTGAAGTCGCTACCCGCCTCAGTCTCGTGGACAGAGACGCTCCTGCCGTCGGCCAGACCGACACGCACTCTGCACACACAGCACATGCAAGACACAGTGATGAAGACATACCGAGGCTGACTAAAGTAAGGAGAAATTATGCAACGTTCTTGAAGTCATCTTCTCGAAATTAGTGCGTTTTTTTTTTTTTTTTCCCCTGAACTTCATGTGTGTATTGTTTGTGTGTGCAGGAGATGGCAGCGGAGGTGAGTGGAGCCCTGGCTCAGAGCGACCCCAACCTCGTGCTAAGTGCAGCTTTCAAACTCCGCATCACACAGAGAGACCTGGCCACGCTGCAGGAGGGCGGCTGGCTCAACGACGAGGTGGGATTTAACAAGAGTGTAAAGAGACGTTTTTGAGTGTTGTTACATCTGTTATGTCTTCTTTGCCTCATTAGAGGCTCATTCTTCGCCTGTTTTAAAATGATTAAGTATGCAGGAATGGGGTTAGCCCATGGTATAACACATACTTTGATTTTGACATCCCTTAAAACAATCTGTGTATTTATGGTTTTCTTTGAGGTTTCCCACAAGCTGACGATAGCAGTAATAAAGTTAATAAACTGTCCGTGACATGCTTGTTATTTTGTGTGTTGTTTGCAAGTGTAGAGTATCAGTGTTTTGTATACCAGACACTTGTTTGTTGTTAGCAGTAGCTGCTGCAGGCTGTTGCAGAAGAAACAAAGTATTCTGCATGACCTGTTTTGCCACATTAGCATTGCAAAATGTGGTTAATAGAAATGTGAGCAGTACTGTGTGAGCGTTCCTCTTATCGGCAACTAGAAAAGAAGCGCAGCTGTATGCAAAGTCAGTATGAATGCAGGTTGCGTCTTCCTGTGTTTTGATGTTGTCAGTATTGTGCATTAATGCATCGCTCTCGTCTCTTGTGTCCTCCTCCAAGGTCATAAACTTCTACCTTTCCCTGGTCATGGAGCGCTGCTCCAGCAAAGCGGGACAATTGAAGGTCTACTCCTTCAGCACCTTCTTTTTCCCAAAACTGCGAGGAGGAGGAGGAGGAGGAGGAGGGCAGGCTGGAGGACACGCTGCTGTGAAGCGCTGGACCAAGTCAGTTGACCTCTTTCTTTATGACCTCGTTCTGGTCCCTCTGCATCTGGGCGTCCACTGGGCGATGGCTGTGAGTCCTCACTGGCAATGGTCACTCATTTGTTTCCCTAGATTTCACTGAAACTGGTCTTCAGTGTGAAAAAAAAAAGGAATAAACTGTAGATGTAGCTTTAATTTATCCTGAAATGTGTTTTATTTTAATAACTGTCAAACTATTAAAGAAACACATACACACATTTGCAGCTTTTACTTTTATAGGCACTACACAGTTTAATAACTCACCATTTTCCTCCCAGGTGATAGATTTTAAGTCAAAGACAGTGAAGTCATACGACTCCATGGGCCAGAGACATGATGACATCTGTAGTCTTTTACTGTGAGTCCACTTTTTTCTTTTATTCTCCCGTTGTCTTTATGTATATATATATGTGTCTATGTGTGCGTGTAAATGTACTCATTTGTCCCATTACATAATAAATTAAAATATGTTTAACTTTCCAGACTGTACCTTAAAGAGGAGCACAAAGCAAAGAAAGACAGGGAGCTGGACAGTGTTAAATGGACGGTTGGGAGTTTGCGGCCCGGTGTAAGTACAACCGTGATGCGTGACGTTAACGATTTTACAACAATTAGTCGCTCACTGTGAACTTAATGACTTTGTGTTTTGCGTTTAGGAAATTCCTCAGCAGAAAAATGGAAGCGACTGTGGAGTTTTTGCCTGTAAATACGCTGACTATATTGCAAAAGGAAAGCCTCTCACCTTTAAACAGGTATGTCATTTATACCCATTTAAAAGGAGTCTGTGGAGTTTTCATGTAAACAAACCAAAGTCAAACATATACTCAGCTTTATTTATTTGGTACCAGGCTTGTTTGTCCCTGACTGTTAAAATCTTGAGCAGGAATGTCAGTTTCATAAGAGGCTCGTTTATGTAAAAATTGCTTCATAGCATTATTACATTAGAGATTATGCTACAGAACACTCGTTATTTATTATATAAATTAGAAATAACATTCTCCCTCTTGCTTTACAGTGCCACATGCCTCTCTTCAGGAAGTTAATGATGTGGGAAATCCTCAATCAGAAGCTGCTCTAAAGGAATCGCAATAAACTCAATTAACAAGAGACTTTTGTCCACACAACTGACGTTTGTGTGTAGCGACTACATGTTGAAGATAAAAAAAAGGGCCAAAGAAGAGGACTTGCTTCTCTCATCTGGAGAAGTCAAACACTAGTCTTAAGAACTCAATATGTCTTTGACCTGCGAGCGACATATTAACAATTTGTATTCTCTGAGTTGTAATTAGAGACGTTTATGGGATGATGTAAGAAGCATTTGTCTTACACAAACTTTGGCACTACTGACTGAATGGCTTTTTATTGACTTTGGATTGTATTTTTTTTTTTATTTTTTTCTGTTTGAAGTACTGCCTGAAGTGCCTTCAGCCCCTGCAGCTTAGAGCATGCTTTTGTCTTTTGGTATGTTACTTTATTTACAACTTATCATCAATTCTGAAGAGTTTGGATCTGAATTCATTCAACCGGATTGTTGCAGGTCAATGATATGGGGGGGTGTAGTTTGCAGTGGTCAACAGAGTGGAGGGCAAATGATTACAATTACATTTAATTGTGACACTCAATCTTTGTGTGACACGTGGACAAATAAAATACCTCCTCTCCGAACCCATTTAGACAAAAAAAAAAAAAATGCATGATTGAGTGCTTGTTGTGGGAACATGTTTCTATTATTTATGACTCGACTGGATGAGAAAGTGTTTTTGGAGTGTGTGTATATCTCTTGCTCCGTGAGTAAAGTACTGATTGTCCCATATTTGTTACCATGAAGCGCTCTTAGACCTGTGAATCTATTCAACGAGCATACTGGAAGAGGCTGTTTAGGGCTGTTAACAAAGACTCAGTTTATAGTGTACCCTAAAGCAAACTACTGTGCACACATGCATGTGTGTGTCCGTGTTTAAAAATGTGATTTTATTTTTATTTTTTATTTTTTTGCCCCCGCATTAAAGTATTAATTTTTAACAGAAGTGTGGTGTATTAATTAAGTCACCCAGCAACTCTTGAGGGATCATCTACAGAAGTTTTACTGTCATTGTCTGGTGATTAACAACAAAATACAATTTGCCAGCGATAAAAATAGAAATTATAGCAGCATTAAGATAAAAGCTATAGCAGCTATACACAATAAAATAAAGCATATACAATAGTAGCACACAAATGAATGTAATTGGTTAGGGGGAAAATAGCATTTTAAACAGTAAACAATTAAACAGTAGTGAAATTCTATGGTGTAAATGTGCACATTTGGTCTAAAAATATATTTGGCATCCAAAGTTAAAGTAGTAATGGGGCAGTTCAGCTCTTTTCTGAGAGCTGGCTCCCAAAGAAGAGTTGACTCTTTTGTTTATTTAGTATTGTTTACAGTCTAATATTTTAGCCCAAAACAGCAAATACACATGGTTTGTGAACTGATTAAGAGTCTTTGCATTCCTTGTTTTTATGAGAAGCCTAATAATTATCTCATTTTCACAACAAATGGTGGTTAGTTGGATCTCACTCGAAGGGATTCGGCTCTTCTGATTCACTGCCTAAGACTGTTAAAATGTTGTAATATATACTAGTGTGCCTAATAACCTGGAAAGTGAGGGCGTAAAGCAAATAACTCCCACAATATATGGCAGTGCTCTAGTGCATATACTAGTACACATTAGTGCAGACCCTTAGCAGACCTCACTGCTTAGCTGACGTACAGATCCCCAGAAATGAAACAGCTCGCTGCAGTGGCGCAGTGCGGTGATACAGACATTTGTGTGACTTGTGTTTGATGAAATTTCAGCGTAATCTCTGCAAAATACAAAACACTGACCTCGCGTTCCCCATGAGTCAGTTACAGATGGTACCGCTGGTTTCTATGTCAACTTTATTCTACACATTGTATTTCAACTTTTTCGTGGCATTTCAACTTTTTTTCTCGACATTTTGCCTTTTTTCTCGATATTGTATTTCGACTTTAATCTTGACATTGTGTTTCAACTTTTTTCTTGACAAACTCTCCTGTCATTTTCACTTTTGACACTTTTCTCAACATTTTGTTTTTACTTTTTTCCTCAACATTTCCACTTTTTTTCCTCAACATTGTATTTCCACATTTTTATTGACATTTAGGCTTTAATCTTGACATTACGTTTCAACTTTTTTCTTGACAAACTTTTTTCTCGACATTTTCACTTTTTATGACATTGTTTTGGAACTTTTTTCTTGACATTTAGACTTTTTTCTAAACATTTTATTTCTACTTTTTTCCTCAACATTGTATTTCCACATTTTTATTGACATTTAGACTTTAATCTTGACGTTATATTTCCACTTTTTAGTCGACATTTCAACTTTTTTTCTTGACAGTTGAACTTTTTTCGACACTGTATTTCATTTTTTTTTCACAATGTATTTCCACTTTTTTTTTTCGATATTTACTTTTTTTATTTCCACCTTTTTCTTGACATTTTGACTTTTCTCTCTCTCTTTTTTTTCATCATGGCCTTAATACTCTTCCATATCGACCGTGATGAGTTCTTCTGCTCTTCTGATTCACCACCAAGTATCGGCTCTTAGACCAATGACACATCGCTCCGATAGAAGTGAAACCAGAGCCCAGTTCAGCTCAAACCCGTTTGAAACTCGGCAGAAGTTAAGTCTTTAGTGACACATTTTACGCATCTGCTGTTTTGTCACTTTAATAATGAGCGACAGCGAGAGAGAATTCAGGGATCAGGTGAGTTGCGATTAGAAAATAAAATAAATTTAAGCTAGCTATGGTTAGCTAGCTTAGCTTCTGCTTAGCCTCATAGATCAGAGGATTTTATTTATATATATACATATATAAATATATATGTATATATATTACCTGAAGTTTCTGGCGTTTTATGTGCGCATAGGTAAAAGATGAAGAGAAATGTTACTGTAAAAGCATTGTTAATGTGGAAAAACGAGAAGGCCTGCTAAGCTAAAACTGACGAGAGAAGTGGCCCCCATAGGTCAGGTTACTTTCCTTATTTATTACTAAACCTTATATGTAGATATATAATATAAAATATTAGCTATCTTGTCAGCTTTGTGTCAGTAAATGGTTTTATTTGCTAACTTGCATTATGTGAACCCGTTCAGCTGTTTAATCTGTGTTGTTTTTCTTGTTTTGTTTGTGTTTTGTTTCTTCGTACCTTTTGGTTTTGCAATTTTTTTATATATATAACAGAAGCCAACATGCCTTATCACCCTTGTTTGTTCTTTGTTAAGGTTGAGGTTGGAAGAAAGAAAAGGCGGAAGACGTGTCAGATGTGAAGTTGTTATTGTTTGAAGCTGATGGTGTTGATGCATGCTAATGTGTTGGATGGATGGAAAAGAAGCAAATCAAGATCTGTCCCCACTGCTAGTGTTGTAATGGCAGATGGTAGATGGGGGAAGAGGAGGAAAAAAGAAGTCATAAGGTCAAACAGAAGAAAGAAGAGATGGAGGGTTGTTATGAAGTTAAAGAAGTTATGAAGTTAAGATCAGAAGTTGACCAGGGTATGAGTGATTTCCTAACAGCCTCCTATGTTATTGCTCTGTTTCATCCTGTTACTTTTTCTAAAGCATGCGTAAACTTTTCTCCCTTTCTGCATCAGACCTCACTGTTCAATCCCTCCATTCTTTTAATATACATTCTTGTTCAGTCTGTACTTAAGCTAAATCATTTCTATTTGAAATATGTGTTGCAATATATGATTTTTAATTACATATTTGGTGTCAAACCTGCTAAGCATCATATTGTGGTGAACTCCTTCTGAAAGGGGGCGAACACTGTCACCCCCAGGCCCTGTTTTTGTTGTTGTTGTTGTTGTTGTTTTGTTTTGTTTTTCTTACACAAAGGTTTTAATGAGTGTTTCTGATCTCGGTGTCTGGTCTGTCCAGGACTCACGGGCCGGCTCAAGGAGCGCTTCCCCTCGCGGCTCGGCAAAATCCACCAGCCGTTCGCCGGCGCGCTCCAAAGGTAGCTCTCACCGGTCCAGGTCCAGATCTCGTTCTCGGTCTAGATCCAAGTCTAGGTGAGATGTGCATTTGAAGCGTTTTCAATACTGGATGCGACACGTAGACTTGCAGACTATATTTCTGAAGGAGCCCGGTGCAAATTAAGTGATAGGTTTTTTTTTTGTTTTTTTTTTCAGGTCTCGGTCCCACCGAAGCTCCCGCAGGCACTACTCCCGTTCTCGTTCGCGCTCCCATCACCACCGCTCCAGGAGCCGGTCTCGTAGCTCAGAGTACCACCATCGTCGGAGCCACAGCCGCTCCCCCATGTCAAACCGTCGCAGACATATTGGCAACAGGGTATCCTGCTTCTTCTATATTTTTTTTTGGAGTTCCTTACTTAAAAATAAGTTTTTAGATTGAGAAATTGCATAGTGATTTTTACAGGTTTTCCTCATAATATTTTCCCTCTGCTCTCAAAGGCCAACCCGGACCCCAACAACTGTCTTGGCGTGTTTGGTCTGAGCCTGTACACAACCGAGAGGGACTTGAGGGAGGTGTTCTCAAAATACGGCCCACTGAGTGACGTTAACATTGTGTATGACCAGCAGTCACGACGCTCGAGAGGGTTCGCCTTCGTCTACTTTGAAAACTGTGAAGACTCCAAGGAGGTGGGGAGGATAGAGAGATTCGTTTACAGTTTTAGTCAAGTTGACTTTTTATTGTATATTATGCAGTATTCAATTTTATGTCATTAAATATGATAGAATAATTTAGGTCTTTCGCTGTTATCTATCTTATTCTGCCTCATTTAGACCTGTTGTCCTCATAAGTGGATGCCTTTATCTGCCATCTAGTGGTAGCAAAGGGTCAATATAGTAGTCGGAGTAAAAACATGATAACATTCAGCAAAATATTTATTTTATTTTTATTTTGATGGTTGAAACTTGTCTATTTAAGCTTATTAACTTCTGTAGTTTGATATGACACTGATAAATTCTATCAGTAGTAACAAGCTGCAACGTTGCAAATTAGCAAGTACCTGTTTGAGGATGTTGGGATTTAACTTCCTACTCAAAGATGATGCTTAGTTTTCATACAACTTAGGTCCTTGGAGAAATAAAAGCTCAGGTCTCAGACGGTTAATGACATAAATGAGAGTGTGTGTTTCTGACAGAAGAAGAAGTTTTTATAATGATGTGTTTGATTGGTGAAGCAGTGAACAAGTGGCGCTGTCACTTGAATTGAAGCGATCTTGTTCTGTGGTTTAGGCCAAGGAACGCGCCAACGGAATGGAGCTTGACGGACGAAGGATCCGAGTGGATTTCTCAATTACCAAACGCGCCCACACTCCCACTCCAGGAATCTACATGGGCCGCCCCACATAGTGAGTGTTTGTGAATGAAGCAGTCTGCCGCTATTTTTTAGTGTGATGACTAAATTGACACTTGATTCTGTGTTTTCAGTGGCGGAGGTGGAGGTGGCGGCGGCGGCGGCAGCAGCAGCAGTAGTGGTGGGTCGTCACGTCGCGTCTCGAGGGACTACGACCGGAGCTACGACAGAGGCTATGACAGAGGTTATGATCGTGACTATGATCGCTACGATGACCGAGAGTACCGTTCATACAGGTGGGTTACTTTTTCCCAGTAGCCTTTTACCTGACAATCACTGGTGCAATTATAGATGTAACCAGTATTTTTCATCCCCCCCCTACAGACGCAGATCTCCGTCTCCTTACTATAGCAGAGGGTACCGTTCTCGGTCTCGATCGCGGTCCTACTCACCACGTAAGTTTGAAACTGTTTATCACTGTTCATTCTTTGTTATAAGTCGGGCACTTCAGTTCTCACCCTTTTTTTTTTCTTTCTTTCCACAGGTCACTACTGAGCAGTGAAAGAAGAGTCTACAATTGTGTTATTGCGTGGATGCTTGTCTGTTTTTATGTTTACACCATATTATGTACGTTTAAAGGAATTCTTGATCTTTGTTTTTCAAAAGTTTAACAGAAATCCCTTAATTGAAGTTTGTCTGAGCACTGCCACATCAGCAGTGAATTACTCACCATCAGATTTACAAGAAGGAAAAACAAAAGAGTCTTGCCACAATTTCAATGTGGCGGTGTGGGAATGTTCAGAGCAAAGAAAGCGGAATTGAAAACAACCAGTCATGAAGTGGTAATGAAAGATGGGTCTTTTCTGTGTGAGTTTTACGGTTTCTCATTTGTCTCTACTTATTGAACCATCAAGTTCCTAATTTTAAATGCCACGTTTCTTTTTGTTTCTGCCTCTTTTTTTCTTGTGAGAAGTACATTTTTGATGTCTGTAAATAAGCAATTGAAGATTATATATTAAAGTCTTGTTTATTACCACTATTGTATACTAGAGTTTGCATTGACTCATGAGTTTAGGGTTTCATTAAATATTTGAATATATTTCTGTGTAAATTTATGAACATTAATAAAACGATTTAGGAAGATATTGCTGTATAAGTCATATTCAGTGGTCAGGTGAACAAATTTATATTTAGCACAGGTTAAAGGCAAATTTTAATTAAGCTACACCTAACAGGTATTGTTTTCTTTGTCCACTCCCAAACATATTAAGTTTAGTATTATGTAAGAGAAATAAAAGCATAAAAGCAGTATTTCCTGAAATTTGGGATGATTGAAAGTGATAATTCTTTTAAGATATTTCTTAAATAGTTGGCTAATAAACTGACATGCATAGCATTGACAAAATAAAATAAAGAAACATGAAGACCTTCACCTGGATTTACTGATGGAAATCAAAAAGATAGGTAGGGGAAAAGCTTTTTGGTAAGATACGTAACGTGGAAACATGACGTTTCATATGTGCATTTTCTTGAACGCTACCTGTAAAAGGGCGACCCCTCGTGATACATTCCGGAAAGACAGGAAACGAAATAAATTTTAAACAAATAATACTTTTAGCCGATTCACACATTGTATCTAATTATAATGATAATAAAAATAATAATAATACATTTTAAAGCAAAATAAAAACATAAAAACGCTCGATCTTTTTTTTTATTTTTTTTATCTTACTTGTCAGTTGGCGTGCTTCTAACGTCAAATTCCTCTGACCAATCAGAGAGCGCTCACGTCCAAACACTTCCGCCTTGCTCTCCAACTTGCCTTTCCACTGGAGCGGCCGGTGTGAGCAGAGAGCAGCGGAGTGGACACCACGTCGCCCATAGGCTAAGAACTGACATAAAGGTAGATAAAAATACATATTCCCCGCTAAATAACTCACAGACTTTAATAAATGGAAAATACAGCCAGGACTCTTTGTTCGGTTTGGTATTGTGTTCAGCAGGTAGCTAGGAGTGGCTCTAGTTAGCCGCTAGCTGTCGTTAGCATGCTGTATTTGAATGAGCATATGACTGGAGCTGCCTCTGCACGTTTTTAGTAGAGCTAGCTTAGTAGGATGGAGCCACGAAGGCGTGAATATTCAGACCCATTTTTTAGCAGAACTCGTTAAGCTTGTTGCGATGGGATATTTTGACATGGTTGTCACGGACTAACCAGCTTGTTTTCACTTATGCAGATGCCTCCAAAAAAGAACGAAGCCCCGAAACAGGCTCCTTTAATTGGACGGTTTGGAACATCTCTGAAAATTGGAATTGTTGGACTACCTAATGTTGGGTAAGTACATGTTATAACTGAGCAAATACTTACACCGTCTGAGCTTGATCATTGTACTGTTGACACTCTCCCGTCTGTGTTGCAGGAAGTCCACCTTCTTCAACGTGCTGACCAAAAGCCAAGCAGCTGCAGAAAACTTCCCATTCTGCACCATTGACCCAAATGAGAGCAGAGTACCTGTTCCTGATGAACGCTTCGATTTCCTCTGCCAGTACCACAAACCAGCCAGGTGTGTGTGTGTGTGTTACACATGACAGTGTCCATTCAGCCTGGCATAAGTGGACTTTCGTCTCTTTAACAGTCCTCCTCGTCTGGTTGTTTTTGTCTCTTCAGTAAGGTCCCCGCCTTCCTGAATGTCGTGGACATCGCTGGCCTGGTGAAGGGAGCTCATGCGGGACAGGGACTGGGAAACGCCTTTCTCTCCCACATCAGTGCCTGTGACGGCATCTTCCACATGACTCGTGAGTTTCAGCTGCTGTGTAGTAACAACTGGACGGGGTGCACAGGTGTTAGGAGGGCAATTACTGAACTGCTTAAAGGGGAATAAGGCTCATTTTAAGGTCTCGGTGTGGCTGCTATTGAAAGCTGCCATTGAATCTTCTAATGTCTGGTCAGATTACTAATTTAATTTACCTTTTTGTTGATTAAAGTATATTTTAATAACTACAGTTACAACAATGCACGTCGATAATGTTGAATTTTATCTTGATGCGTAGTTAACTGATTAAAAGTTAGTTTCCAGACAATTTACTATGTTGCATACTAATAATTAATTGAGGATTCAATAATTTTTCAAGCATTTTCTGGTTTTCATTTTATATTTCTTACTATAATTTTTATAATATTTATTTCTAACCGGCTTGCGATGCTTGTGTCTGATTTTAAAGGTGCGTTTGACGATGAGGATATTATCCACGTGGAGGGCAACGTTGACCCCGTCAGGGACATCGAAATAATCCACGAGGAACTACGACTAAAGGACGAGGAAATGATCGGGCCGATCATCGACAAACTGGAGAAAACTGCCGTGAGAGGAGGGGACAAAAAACTCAAACCTGAATATGTAAGTTAACGTGTTCGTTTGTGACATCTGTTTCACGTTTGTTCCACCACCGGATTTCATATAAACCTCCTAACTTGCTGCTCGTCGCTTCAGGACATCATGCTGAAGGTTAAGACCTGGTTGGTGGACGAGAAGAAACACATTAGATTTTGCCATGACTGGAACGACAAAGAGGTAATGATGTATGTTTGTGCACTTAAATTGTGTTTGTGTTTTTTTCTCAAGTTATATGTTGTCCTATATGTGGTTTGTTTCATGTTTATTAAGAGGCTTGAAAGTTGTTTTTTTTTAGAAATGAACTTGTCCCAAACTCATTATTTCTCAATTTGTCCTCTCAGATCGAGGTACTCAACAAATACCTGTTCCTGACATCTAAGCCCATGATCTACCTGGTTAACCTCTCAGAGAAGGATTACATCAGAAAAAAGAACAAGTGGTAGGTTTGTCATTCCCCTGCGCTTAACCTTGTTTTTGTCTCTCTTTGAGAAGTCAAAATGTCTCACTCTGCTGCCTGCTTTCTTCAGGCTGGCAAAAATCAAGGAGTGGGTAGATGCTCATGATCCCGGCGCTCTGGTCATTCCTCTGAGTGGAGCTCTGGAGTTCAAACTGCAGGACATGGAGGAGGAGGAGAGGAATAAATATTGCGAGGAACAAAAGACACAGAGGTGAGACATAAACTTACCACATAATCTTCACAATTAGTGGTATCCAGTTGTTAAATTTAGTGAGTGGTCTTCCAGCTATTGTTAAAAATGTCACCAAATAGTGAACCATGCACTTAACAATTTGTCAGAGTCCTTTGACCACACCTACAGGGACAATATGTCTTCAGCTCTCTTGAAACAATTGTGACTAGAGATTCCAAATAAAGTTGTCTGATAAGATATATGTGACGAGTTATATTTATATATGAATGAACTGCACTGAATGTTTTTGCCCAAAATCAAATAAATAAACTGAAAATATGATTGAAATGTTGAAAGACCCACGTTTTCAACAGTGTTGCCCACATCAATTCAGACATCATTTGTTTGAAAATGTGTTGTTGTTGTGATGTCTCCATGTTTCCGTCCATCCTGGAAACTCGTCACATCACCTGATTTTCACAAAGAATAGATTTATTCTAACCAGAGAGAAGAGATTGAACTATGCATTTACGTGGTTATTGGATGATAATATTTTCCTTTTGGATGGTTTATCAGAGGTTTAAATCACTGCTTTCAGTCTGATCTGTTTAATTGATTGTGGTTTCATGTAGAATTTTTATTCTTTTTGGTCCATGTAAACACAGAAATTGATACAAAGATAGAAAATACAAAGATATTCAATCAGTATATACACTACCATTCAAAAGTTTGGATACATCTTCTCATTCAATTCAATGCAATATCAGCAGGAAGTGCACAGCTGTATCTAATACTGGCCTAGTTCCAGTGTGCTAATGTACACAGTACAATCTGGTTACATGTCAAGGGTGTTTTTTCTTCTGTGTCTACAGAATGAAACTTCATCAGGTCATGTTGGAATTATTAAATAAACCTTACGCCTCTGTGTGATTTTGTTCAATGGATTGCACCCATTGATTTTTTTTTTTTTTTTAAAGTGCCCATTTTTCAAATAAAATTTTTAAAGAATAAATTATTTAAAGCACCTTTTTGAAGATGATTTCTTGCCTGAAGCGTTCAATCGTGGCTAATTAGTTTTGTGTTTTTGCTTTTAGTGTCATGACCAAAATCATAAAGACCGGCTACGCAGCGCTACAGCTGGAATACTTCTTCACAGCGGGACCAGATGAGGTGCGAGCGTGGACCATCAGGGTGAGTGCTGTGATGAGGAACTCCTCTTTATTAATTAGATTTTTGTTTATTTGCACCGATCAGGGAATGCATGTGCGACTGTGTTTATATACAGCTTGTATAGCGATATCCCACACTTTTTTAACAATCAAGGCAGCGCTGTGCATCCACGGAGAAGAGGAGATTCAGCGGCAGATATCGGGTTCTGTGCAGGACACAGTGATTTATTGTAATGTCAGCAGCCTTTTAATAGAGCAGGGATTTAAGCGGTACATTCTTTAGTTTTTCAACAAACTGAAAGCGTTAAAAAAAAACACACCATCCTGAAATTCTGGTGGTGTTTATATATTTTTTTAGACGTATTTCTGACTTGTTCTGTTGTGTGTGTGTTGTGCTATGTTCAACAGAAAGGAGCCAAGGCTCCACAGGCTGCAGGAAAGATCCACACCGACTTTGAGAAGGGCTTCATCATGGCCGAGGTGATGAAGTTCAACGACTTCAAAGAGGAGGGCAGTGAAAATGCAGCCAAGGTTTGTCACTATTAGACTGTTGCTCCGCTCAATTTCTGTTAATAATTGTTGACTTTCTGCAAAGCTTAAAAAACAATTGAAATTTCTCCCTCTGTTTCTCAGGCTGCAGGGAAGTACAGGCAACAGGGAAGGAACTACGTTGTAGAGGACGGGGACATTATCTTTTTCAAATTCAACACACCCAACGCACCCAAAAAGAAATAATGAGACTGCACGATCAGCAGAGGGATAACTCATAATACAATCCAGCCAGGCCCTTAAGAGCTATACTGTCTACTGGTTTTCATATTTCTCTTTAGAAATTACAGAATCAAGGAAGAATATGGGTGACAGATATGAAAACTAGAACAGTATACAAACATTTTTCTTCGTGCAGACATCATTTTATTCCTCTGAGTAAAAACAACTACGGCTGATTAATCTTTTAGTTCCTAAGAAGCCTCCTAAATAGGGCATATTAGTTGCAGATATGACGGATCACTTGAACCAGCTGTTGATATTAAGTATTAAAGAACAGCCCTTTCCTTGGAATTAGAAAGTTGCAGTTCTTTGATTTATGCCTTCCTCTTTATTACACATTTAAAGGTCCAGTGTGTAGGATTTCAGGGGATCTATAAGCAGATATGGAAAATTGTTTTCATAATGATGTTGTAGACTGATACCTTTTGTTTTTTCTGGCCACTGTAGCTTCTACATGGTAGGAAGTGGATTGTGAGGTGAATTGTAAATAGTTGGTTTCAATCTAGCCACTAGATGTCACTACAATCCTAAACTCAGGTCCTTTAAGATATCTACGAAGTTAAAACAATTTCATGTTTATCGAAAATGATACAATATTTGTTGTCCAAGAACTTCTGACTATTTTGTTTATTACTAAGAGAAAATGAAATTCACTTGTCAGTATTTAACTGAGGGCAGGACTTTATTGTATTGTGAGCAAGAGGGATATTGTTATTTTAGAGCCAAGAAAGCCTTCTTGAACGATGTTATACAAGCTGCTTTTATTGACTTACTTTGTGCTGGTTTGAAAACGCCACAGACTCTTCACATCATCAGCTTTACCCCGCGCAAAAGACAATGCTTCATTGTGGATCATTTAAACTGTACAACTTCAAAACACACCGTGTGTCACCCCAACTCCGCAGTCTGAATGTGTTTATTTTCTCACCATTTACGACTCAAACAACTTGTCACACTGTGGACTAAACCAGAAATCTTAAAGGAGCGGGTACATGATAAATGTCGCCCTCATCAATATGCACGTGTCAATAAAAGAAATCAAACCTGTCACTGATTCGTGTGTTTCTACTTTTTCTTCACGTAACAGACGACATGTACACAGTTTTCTCTAAACGAGACGAGTTTGGTATTTAGATGGCTAAAATTTAATCAGTGGACAGATACTAATGTTCCTTCTCTTTATATTAACGATCTTGAAACTATTTGCTGGCAATAATAATAAATATCCAGACGTTTTGTTGGATGAAAACCTTTATATCTGCACATGAATGTCTGGTTACAGATTTCAAACTACAGTGATGCCCTTAATGTATTTGCTTGACCGACTTCATCGAGCAGTTCCAAAATGTATTTCAAACTCAGCTGCACACTGTACAAACACTGGTTGGACTGTGTTCACTTTAATGCAGCACTGGTTAGAGAGGTTATGCAAACTCCAGCTTTGTATTCATACAAAATTCCTTTTGCCTCGGAATGACCTGCAGGCTAGACTCAATCTAGACAATCTAGAAGTTCATGTCTTCAACCTCAAGTCTTCCATCAGACCGTTCTTATCATATTGCATAACAATTTTCTGCCTGTCTTTGTGCTCCTGTTTTTTTTTTTCTTTTTTATCAGATGTGTTGTATGTGATTTGATTTGTGTGTATGTGACTTGCATGGATGGATTGTGTCATTTTGATTTGTCTACTTCTTTTTGGCTTAACTTGATTCTAGGGTAGTACACTACTGAAAAGGAGATTTGTAAAATCTGAATTGGATAAGAACGTAAATAAGATGGTGTGACACAATCGAAAAGCTCCAGGACTGCGACTTAATTGACCTTTTGGTGAGTTTGTAACTTTAAAGAAAACCAAACAAAACAAACAACAACAAAAAACAACTAATTTTACAGGGTTTACTTTCTTTTTATTAATACAGTCATTGAAATCACTTGACTCACCCACCACATATGCAAGATGTTTTTAGGTTTTAACTACAAAACATACACTGCCAAAAAAACACTTTTACTGACTGTGGACCCAAACATGTTACAGAGTTAATGGCTTTAATCTACATCTGTGATTGTTAACAGATGGTCCCGTTTAAACTTAATAAGTTGGGTGAGTTCTGGTTTGATAAAACTAACTATTGCAACGTGTTGTACTTTAATGTACGGTTGTTTAACTTAATGGGGGCCAAATGACGACGTTAAATGAACTTAAGTACTCAAAACTTTTTAAAAAAAGAAAAAAAAAGTAACTCTTCGCACGACTCTTGCAAAACTGAGATACAACTTAAAAAAAAACTATTGAAACGACAAAGAAAGGGTAGGATCTATAACTTTATTTTACACAACGGGTAAATTAGCGTTAACTTTCGATGCAAACAGCGCTGTTTTTCCAAGTATCTCCGTTAAGATTTCAACAACTGCATTCCTTCTCTCGTCTCGCTCAACAAACAGGAAACACACGTCCTACAAAAAATGATTGACAGCCGCGGCTGGCCAATCACGGCTCACCACCACCCGAGCTCAGCCAATCGGCTTAAAGAAGAAGGGCGGGACTTCCTGTAATGTGACGCAAATTCGTCGGCCAGGCCTGTAAGTCCCACCTTTTTGTGTTTCCCGCACCGTCAATCAAAATAGAAAAAAAAAATCGACCCGAATTCACCGATCAACACACTAGCCCGCCTTTGATAAAATAATCATGTTCGGAGTTTCGTTGATCTGTTAATCCTCCCGGTTACTACCACTCACGCTATGACTGGTACGTAAACATTTAGCGCATCGAAGCGTGGGGACTAATCGGTGAGTTTGTGAAGCGGAGCGAGCTGCGTCTTTTTTTTTTTATCTTTTCGCTCTCCTGCTAACTAGCTAGATATGGTTAGCTAACTGGGCTAGCTGGCTAGCCGCGGAGTTGACAAAGTAAACAGTCAATCTGGGCCCGATTCGCCTCAGTATCTCCGCTGCAAAGTTGAATTTCGCAGTCGGCTCCTTTTGGCCTGGAGAGTGGGGATGCTTTGCGGGCTTTTCTGGCAGGCAGGAGTTGAAGATTACAGAGTTTTGCTGAGTTTCCCCCTCTCTCCCTGCTAGCGCCAGAGCAGCCTCTGAAACAAGGAGAAATGGCGTCCGCGGACGTGGACAGCAGTCAAAGCGAGTTTCTGCAACACGGCGGCGCAGCGGAAACACAGGTACCCGACATTTTCTAGCTCGTCTTTCTCGCTCTCGATTTCTCGGATGTGTGTTTTTGAGAGCATGGAGTTCACACGTTTTGCAAATTTTGATGGCATGGGGTGAAAGCCGTACACTTCCTGTGTTCCCCTCAATAACGGCCACCCACTTTACCCCCGTAAAACCCGCCCATAGTGGGTAGGACACTGAAGTCAGTCACTTGGGTCGGCTCTCTGGAAGATAGCCGGTGTACCTTTGGCTTGGAGGATGCGGGGGTGTGATATTGTAGCAGGGAAAGCGTCCATAATCAAAACAGTAGCGTTCAATTGTCTTGTAATAGGCACCCATCCCCCACACCCTGCTCTCTAGCGTTTCCGAGCCTGTGTGTGTGTGTGTGTGTTGTAGCTAACATCCATCTTTTGCCTCTTTTCATTTTACCTTCTTTGCATCAGGAATATGCACAGTCCTTTACTTTATTCTCCGTTTGATTCATCTGCACAGCTTCTAGATCTATAACTGATTTACAGACAATGCATAAACTGCTCCTCTGTCTTCCCCTCTTTTTTTTTCTTTTTTTTTAATCTAATCCAAAGATGAGATGAATCGCTGGTTCTTTGTAGGACCTGACCTTGCTAATGTGAGTGTCGCTTGTGCTCCCAGACGACAGATATGTCTGCAATTCAGCTGACCGGTTCGGACCGATGGGAGGTGTTAACTCCCGTCTCAGCTGGGAAAGAAGACCAGGGAGTTGTTCACATTCCAAACTCTGGGATCGTCACGTCCAACGGGCAGTACGTGCTTCCGATCGGGAGCCTTCCCAGCCAGCCCATTTATGTTACAGCATCTGGGGGTGAGGCTGCAGCCAACGGAGTGTCGGGCATTCAGTATCAGGTACGAAACAGTCGGGAAACGCACTCGGAGCTGCAGTGGGAGCTCTGCTCAGGCACTGATCACGATCTAAACTCTCGTCTTCCAGGTCATCCCCCAAATCCAGAATGCAGACGGGACGCTTGCAGGATTCCAAACGCAAGGGTTGGATGACGGCACGGGGCAGATCCAGCTCCTTCAAGACGGCGGCCAGGGCAACATCGGGATCAGCGGCGCCACGACGACGACCTCGGATCTCCTCACGCAGGCCGGGCAGGTTCAGTCGATCCAAGGCGTCTCCCTGGCCGGGGGTTCGGCGTACTCCGGCACGGTACCGGTGGGGCTGCCCGGGAACATAACGTTCGTCCCTATAAACAGTGTGGACCTGGAGTCGCTAGGGTTGACCGGAGCTCAGACGGTCCCCATCGCGACGGCGGTGACGCCCGAGGGCCAGCTGATCATGAGCAGCCAGGCGCTGGAGAGTCAGAGTCAGGACGCCGGCGGCAAGCAGCAGCAGCTGGTGACGGTGAGCGGCAGCGGCGGCAACCACGAGCTCTACGTGCCAACCACCACCACCACCTCCTCCAACTCGTCCCACCTCCCCGAGACCATCGACGGAACCGGCGTTCTCACCCAGGCGACCGCCGTGTCTGCAGGCGTGTCCGACCCCTCGTCTGAGAACTACAACTCCCACAACCACATGCACCAAATACAGGTGTGTCTCTCTTTAACTCTGTTTGGTGTGTATGTGTTTATTAAGGCACTGATAACAAATCTGATAGGTGACTTGGTGATAGGGAGTTTGGTTAATTTTTAAGATGTTTGAAATAAAAACACCCTTTGGTCCACACTAAGGCCATAAATAGTAGTTACAGTAGTAGTACATATGTATGTATGTATGTAACCATCTAACGTATTACTTATTACTTGTGTAAACCAATAGTGAAGCCTGTTGAAGAGGTAGAGTTGGGTCATGCTTGCATCAAATGTCTCCTCAGAGGCACAGATAGTTCCTGGTTTAAGTCAAAATTTTGCAAATATGAGGGGAAGTTGTTGGGCAACTAGACCATGTTTAAGATTTTACAACTTCATTGGAGTAAGAAAAGGCTGAAAAACAATTCTCCACTATGATCTGGCTTTACTCAGGTATAATATCGTAAATAGCACCTTAAACCTTCAGATGATATCCAGTCCCAGTGATGGATTGGCCATAATTAGACATTTAAGTAAATAATTAACTCTAAGCAGATTCACGCTTCAGACATTTAATTATGTTTTTCATGCGACGTCTTGACTTTGTTTATTTATAGTTTTATGAAATTCCTTTGTTATGATCATTGAAGCCTTAACTGTGTCTGATTGTGCACCACAGGATTTATTTTGGGTTGACACACCTTAGTTGATTCACGGTCTAGGAGGGATGGCGTCTTGGAGGGTTTTTTTTTTTTTGTTGTTTTGTTTTTTAAATTAATGTTCTGTGTCCCTACAATTCAAAGTGAAAAACTACACTAATGGTGCAACTACGTAAATATGCAGAGTCAGACAGTCAGTGCAACACCGTTGTGCAACCGCATCCTGTTTGAATAACATACATTTACTATACGCTGCAGGACCTCTTAAACGCTAACATCACGCGACCTCCGTTTGAACCTGCAGGTGTCGTCCTCCAACGCCACTACTCTCTCGCAGCCCATCCTGCAGCTGTCTGGGGACGGTCAGGCCCAGGTAGCCCAGGTGGCTCAAGGCCAGGACATGAATTCGGCCGGCCAGACTCTACAGAGCGTACAGCTGGTCAACCCAGGAACCTTCCTCATCCAGGCCCAAACCGTCACAGCTACTGGACAGATCCAGTGGCAGACCTTCCAGGTAAGCTCCGGCAAACCAGTTGTTTTGTGAAATATTTCCAACGGCTAAAATGCTGTCGCTACTCTGTCCAGGTTCAGGGTGTTCAGTCACTTCAGGGGCTCCAGTTGCCCCAGGGTCAAGGCCAGGCCCAGCAGTTGACCTTAGCCCCGGTCCAGACTATCCCCATGGGCCAGACGGGCCAGGTCAGCCTACCCAACCTCCAGACGGTCACGGTTAACTCCGTGACACAATCCGGAGTACAGTACACACACGGAGAGGATACAGGCAGTCCAGTTGGTATGACCGCAGATATAACCACACGCTACGCTAACTTGTTAGTTATTAATCCCTAACTGTCTGACTTCTTAAATCCTCCTCACGCCCCGCCTCTTCCTTTTCTCGGTTCAGGTATCCAGATAAAGGAGGAGCCCGACACGGAGGAGTGGCAGCTGAGCGGAGACTCCACGTTGAACCCCAGCGACCTGAACAACCTGCGCGTTCAGCTGGGAGATGAGGACATGGATACTCCGAGCGGGGAGGGCAAGAGGCTCCGCAGAGTAGCCTGCACCTGCCCCAACTGCAAAGAGTCGGGAGGAAGGTGGGCTTCTGAAAACACGCACCACAGATGCAGATAGCCGTAGCTGCTAACGCTAACATTTATCCAAAAGAAGAACAGAAAAACAAACTTTATTTGTACAAACAAGTGGGATACAAAGAAAGTCTCATGAAGCAGAGCAATGTAACATTATACTAATGTTTTTCAGCTGCATCGGTGCAACCACACAATCCACTATAGTGACAATTATAAACACTAAGTTCTTATTTATTCATCTTAAGTTTGTCTAATTTAGTCGTTTAACTGGTTTTGAAGTCCCGTTTCCATTTCCATGCTAAGTCTGTATTTGTCTGCAAACGCATTCATTCAAAGGCAGATATTTTGGCAGAACATTAATTCAGGGTCTTTGCGGAGTTTAAAATTTAATAAAACCTTAAAAGTCTTAAATACGAGCACATTTTGGATTGTGAGTCTTAATTACATTAAGTCAAGTCTTAAATCCTTACGACCATTTATTACCGCTTCATTTGCAGTAGGACCCCCCCCCCCTCTGGCCCCGGCTTATTATGTTTCTGTTCCTCATTAGTGGAGGCCACCCCAGGGATGTCTTGAATTGATCATTGAATAACAACTAATTTAGTTATTTCGAAACAAATTCCGGGTCTCAGATCGTAAATTTAACCCGTAACGACCTTAAAAAGGCCTTAAAAACTCTTAAATTTCACTTGCGCCGGCCGGCCTTCAGAAAACCTGTCGATTTGCATCCTTTGTCCCTTCACTCGACACGCTCCCGTCTTTGTGCCGCAGAGGGTCGGGTATGGGGAAGAAGAAGCAGCACATCTGCCACATCGCCGGCTGCGGGAAAGTCTACGGGAAGACGTCCCACCTCCGAGCTCACCTGCGCTGGCACAGCGGGGAGAGGCCCTTCGTCTGCAACTGGATGTTCTGCGGGAAGAGGTTCACCAGGAGCGACGAGCTGCAGAGACACAGGAGGACACACACAGGTGAGATCGCTTCTTCCTCAATCGCTCTTAAGACCTGAGAGGCGGCGGTGAAGGAGTGAAACCTCTAATGTTTCCTGCGTTTGTCCCCGATTCACTCTTTAATAGATTTATGGAAGCGTTCAGTCCTGTTGATCTGGTGACTCCTGCAGTTATTGCTGTTGCCATCTTGTTTTGTGGGCATTTTGTTTCTACCTCTGTATTGACACTAGCAGTAACTTAAAACTGCATTTTTTTCTACAGATGTCACCTCAGACAATATTTCAATACCTGCATCAACGATAGGGACATTTATTTAAATCATTGTATTTGAGACTTTATGCAGAAATGAAGCTGTTTCTGTGCAGTGACCGTGTTTTCTTCTGTTTTACTGTGAGACGGTGCAGCTTTGGGAACGGATTTTAAGTTCTGATATCTGAGATATGCACATGTACCTGCATCAGTGTAAATGAGCTGCTTCCTTTGTGTTGTGTGATTGAGTTTAGTTTGGTGGATATTTCAGAAGAGCTTCAGTTTGCAGGGCACGGCATTAGCTATCATTTTTAGCGTCTCTTAAATGAGATGTTTAAACGTTTTGAACCAGGCTCTGCAGCGGCGCGTTGGTCCGTGTTAACCATCGGTGTACGGTGGTGTTTTGCTGCATGTATCTGATGACGTTTCCTGGTTCGTCCAGGCCGTGGGAGGACAACAACGTCCGTGATTTCGCCAGAGAAGACAGATAAATTGAAAGAGGACTTAAGAAAGCCATCTGTGTAAAATTGCGAAAGAAAACCCTCCCTGAATGTGGGAGGTGGACTGAGACATAATTTAACATCCACTTACAACAGAAAAAAAGTTTCTCCTCCGTCTGGACGTTCCTGACAGTAATGGGTTGTTAGAAAGAAAGCCACTGGCTGGAGGAAAAAAAAAAACAGGATGAAAACAATAAATTATAAATAAGCAGCGCAGGTGTTGTCTAAAAGGTTTAGATGCGTGTTATCGTTGTGCGTTATTCTGAACAGGAAATGTAATTAACCGTTATCGTCAACATCAGGGCTACGACGACTCGTCGCTGGTTCAGATTCTGAAAACTTTATTTATCCCCGGGGGTCTGATGACGTTGACCGATTAAATACGGCTAATGTCTTCCAATGTTTACTAGAAAAAAAAAAAAAGCTCTTATCCAAAAGTCAAATGTGAGAAATGTATTAAACAGAGCCCTGGAGCTCAGTCCGCTCAGTCTGATGATTGGTTTGTGGTCTGTTCGAAACTATTTATACAGTTTATGAAACGTCTGCACATAGACTAGAAAGAACATGCAGGGTTTTTTTTTTTTTTATCAGTCCATCTTTAAACTACTGTAATAGACAAACACAATGCTAATGAGATGTGGCGCTCTATGAAGTTTACATTTTAGTTTACATTTATTCACATGCTCCCTTAAATAAATATACGCCTTCAAGTAATTGTGGCATTAAAAGAAAGGAAATTTCAATATGATGCACATGATAATATTGTGCCATTTGTACACAGTGCGTGTTTTACATCTGCCCCTGTTTTCTCTACTGTTATTTTGAGTGTACTTCATCTCCCAAAAGAGACAAAAAACGACATATAAAACGTTAAAGTTGCATTTCCTAGATTTTGCCGTTATTATTTACGTTTTTGTTGATATCGTGATAATATCGCTATCGTGACATCTGATACGTTGGAAGTGTACATGCAAGGAAGTAGAGCAGCAAGGCGACAAGGGCGCTACATGTAAAGGCTTAAGTGAGAGTCCAAGTAAGGAAACAAGGGAATGAGCAAAGGATTTGACTTCTAGTCATCGTGATCCTTTTTTTTTTGTTTTGTTTTTACTAAGAACGCCCTGATTCTACATCACCCATTTTTCATCAGTAAGTTGCCTTGTTGACAGCAAGCAGCTTGTGTTCATTGGTTGTGATGTTGTGGGAAACGCTGCACATTGTTTGTTTTGCAATTCATAAACTGACTAGTCAGTGATCAAAATAGTGATTAGTTGCTTGGTCCACATAATTTGTTTCTGAGACTCTCACAGATCGTAAACACGAAGGTGGCGTCAGTCTTAACTTTTGTTGAATGGTATAATTTAGAGATCGACCGATATGGATTTTTTTAGGGCCGATACTGATACATTTTTTTTTTTGTTTGTTTTTTACATGTATACATTAGCCTTGGCTGATGGCCGATACCTGAAGCCAATATTTTGGGCCGATACTGCATGCTACATGCTAAAAATGATAGCACACGTAACAAGTATCAATTTAACTAGAAACATTAACATTTATTCAAGGAATATTTAACGCATACAACCTCATGTTTGAATATAATTTAATATTCTGTGTTATTTTATCATTATATATATTATAATACACTGTCTGACGTGTCCTTGACCTCCCAGGAGAGAAGAAGTTCGTGTGCACGGAGTGCTCCAAGAGGTTCATGAGGAGCGACCACCTGGCCAAGCACATAAAGACTCACCAGAACAAAAAGGGCGGAGTTCCGTCCTCCACGTCTCCGCCCACGACCGACACCGTCATCACCGCCGCCGACGGGACCACGCTCATCCTCCAGACCAACACCCACGACCTCGTAGGCAATCAGGAGATCCCCTTGCAGCTGGTCACCGTGGCGTCCGGTGAGGTCATGGAGTGATTTGGTGACGTGGCTTTTTTTTTTTTTTTTTTTTTTTTTTTCCAGAACTGGCCTATCACAGGGACCTCTTGGGCTTTTCTCTCCCTCCTCTTACCTTTTTTTTTTGTTTTTGTTTTTTTACATATGAATATATACGTAAATATATATGACAAATATATATATTTTAAGTAAGAGTTATCTTGACTTTGTTTGTTTTTTGCAGTCTTTTTATAGGCGGGCAAAAAGAAATAACATTAAAATGTGGTTGCTATGTACACATGCGTAAACACACTCGCACGCACACACACACACACACACACACACATACACACACACCACATTAACGCTGAAAACCTGACACGAATACTCAACACAATGAAATGCCTTATTTTGTATCATACTCTTGTATAAAATGCTGGAGGTGCATGTGTTTTTTTAAAGCTTTGCAGCTGATGTAATTGTAATGGAGATAAATGTGGAGATTCTTTTTTTTGTTTTGTTTTTTTTAGAAGAAAGAAAAAGGAAGCCTCTCTGGGATGAATGAGTATTTTTTTTTTTTCCTGACAGAACCAAACGCTCTGTTTGAAGCAGCGCAGCCTCAACTCTGATCGAATGCTTTTGTTTTATTAAAGGAGCAGTTTAACTTTTTATTTTTTTATTTTTTTTTTGGGTGGCTTGTTAGGAAGGCGGATTAGCTTAGCATAAAGACTGGAAACTTGTAGAAAGTTATCTGCAACTCTTAAAGTTTAGGGGTAAGCGTCTTGTATCCTAGCAACCGGTGGAGACTGATTCCACTGGTTGCTAAGATACAAGATGCTAACTGCTACGCTTCAGGAAGTAGCTCCACCGCTTCCAGACTTTATGTTCAAGGTGTCCGACTTCATCATATTTTTTTAGCATAATTTTTTTGCAACATCAACTCACTTTTTTTTTTTTTTTTTTTTTAAATAAACGCGCAACAGCTGTCGCACAACCGCCGGCAGCCGACAGCGAGCGCTGCTACAAGCGGAGCGTGGGTTTTTCCCCGGCGATCAGAGTGACTGATCTGAAGTTTGGGTGTTCTCCACCTGCCTCGACGGGAACAGATGCGCTCTTTAAAAAGAAAAAAACACACACACACATAACAATAAAAAAAAAAAGAGGAGAAAAAGAGCAACTTCTTCCAGCATGCGTCTGTCCTCACGAGCACGCCGTCCGCTGTGCTTGTCCACGTTTAGAAAACAAAAACACGTCTGGTTTTCTTTCTTTCTTTTCTTTTTTTTCTCTTCATATTTTTGTTTATTGTAAATTCAGTTTTCAGTGTCTGTTTCTTGATCTGGGTCTAAATCAAAGCCGTTCGAAGGTGATTATAGATTATTTTTTTTGTTTGTTTCTTTTGACCGGCGTACAGTGGTTACCTCTCCGTTTGTCAGCAGGCGGCAGGAGGGCGACCACACACACACCAGTGTTGCCATGTGAAGTTAAAACTAAAAAAAAAAACAAAAAACGGATGCAACAGATGAGCAGCCCTCTGCGGAGGGGAGGGGATGGGGGGGCTTTTTGTCATCGAACATTCCAGTTGGACGCCAGATGATGTGGGATTCATTTTGCAATAATAACTGCTCTGTGGGTAATGCTGGCCAGATGTCACTCAAATCAAAAGGAAAACAATCATGCCATTGTTTTGTTTTGTTTGTTTTATTATTATTATTTTTTTAATTAATGTAATCCCTTCCTCGGTTTGTCCTCATGTCTGTAGCATTCATTTACATGTATATTATCTTATTTTCACATTGTCTATAGAAGCCATTACTTAGTTAACTGAATTTGTTGTATCAAAACCTTATTTTAAGTGATTTTTTTTTTTTTTTTTTTTAAGAATTGGTGTAAAAAATGAATGTTACCTTTTGTAAAACCTTTTTTCAAATGGATCACAATAAAAGTCTGAAACCTTCCAGTAACAGGTTTTATGTAACAGCTGCACGAACTCTTGAACCAGAGAAACCTACACGGATGAGCCATAACATTATGACCACCTTCCTAATATTGTGTATCCCTTGTGCCTCCGTATGACTCTTTGTTTGGTGTCTGAAGTGTCACCAATCAGGAGAAAAACAAACAAACTTCATTGGGGATTTTTATTTAACAAAAATATCCGACAGCCAAAACAAGAAGGTGACAACAAATCCGTGGATGGTACCAAGAAACAAAAAAATATATGTATTTTTTTTTTCCAGCTAACTGTCATGGCTGCTGTTCCCTTAACAGTACACTCAACTTTCTCCTCTTCTGCTTTACGCTGCAACTCACACATGTTTTATTTTTTACCTGAGAGTCACAGTAATATCAATCAAACCTGCTGATTTTGTTTTTCATAAACTGTGTTTTATAAATTTAGACACATTCCCTTAAAAGTCTTGTTGGGGCATCAAACATGTAGCAAATTCGTCTGATTTTTTTTTTTTTTCAAACCTTCATATTAACCTTTAACAATCCAGATGAAGGTCAAACAGCATCAAACATTTTCCTTCCGGTGTGTGAGCAGATCATCTTCCCACCACCAGATGCATCCAAAGTCCTTCCCCACACCCCACAACCAGAATCCCAATCAGTGCAACGTAACATCCAAAAAAAAAATTTAAATCACGATTCACAACAGCACATTCTCACCGCTTGCACTGCACGCACACACGTACACTAAACCCTTATAAAACAAAACAAACAAACAAAAAAAACAGATCACCCATTTATCACTGGTTTGTGGTCAGCAGTCCTGGAGGCGCGACAGGAGCCTCTTTTCGAGAAGGAGACTCTTTAAACAGAGTCCAGCTTTGCTGCAATCCTCACAACTCTGTGTGAGGATCTGAAAGAGACGGAGGAGAAACATTAGCGATTGATGCAGGTGTGTGTGTGTGTGTGTGTGTTGGCTGCCTTTTTTAGCGTTGCCTACCTTCGCCTTCCTTTGCCTTTATGCTGTGTTTCGCTTCGCCCTGGAGTCTGGTCTGCAGGCGTTTAATCTCCTGGTCGTAGTCGGTCCACTCGGCCACGATCCTCACCGCAGCCTGCAGCTTGGGCTCCTTCGTCATGGGGTTGTTACACTGAATTCAGGAAGAAAGGGACGGACATATAATAAATATTCTCACGTTATCTTGGCCGAATCAAAGCCATAAAGCCTAAATGCTTTGCTTTATTTTAAATTGTATTATATGTTTTATTCTGGGACAAGAAACCTGACAAGTTTGTAAAGGAGTCACACACAAGATGATAAAACACTTCTGTCCTGTCCAAAGAAATCATGATATTTCTGATTGAACACAGCTAATTTCCATGCATTTAAAGTTTAAAGTTTTTATCTAATCAAAATATTTTTCTTTTCCAGGTGTTTGGGAACCATCCACCCCAAACTTAACCCTTTTCCGTCTTAAAAAGTGTTGTTTTTAGGTGTGAATCTCTAAATTTATCCACATATATGACTGTTTGTTCGTCTGCCCTCTAGTGGCCATTAGAGGGAATGACGATTCAAGGTGTTGCAAGTTTCTGTCAAAAGTTTCAGTTTTGGATCGGATACGCGCGTCTTTACCAGATCTATCGTCTTTGCGCTCTTCTTGGTGCTGTCGTCGCACCAGGTCTCACACCACAGCCACTCCTGAGGCAGAGACTTTATAGGCACCTGGTGGATCATGTTGTTGGGAAGATCCTACAGAGAGAAAAAAAATAAGAAGGGGGTAAAAAACTGAGCCATCATGTAGACAGAAGCATTAGAATGAGCATCTGCATCGAAACAGCTGTTGTTTTGTTGAGTAACAGACGTTAAAAACAATCAGAGAGCGCTATTAAAATCTGTTGCTGTGTTTAAGAGTCTTGATGTTGTAATGATCATAATAGGGCGTCATAAACCAGACCAACCAGAACAGAAAACAATTGTAAAAAGGACTAGATGAGAAGAAAAAAAAAAAAAAAGCCTGCTGTTCAGTGGACAAGGCTCAAATGTCACAATTACACAGTTTCACTGAACACAACAGTTTTCACTAAAACGGGAGATTAAAATGAGAAATGTTGGCAGTAACGGACCTGGTCGAGGTTGGAGAGGCTGTTAGGGTCTTGGCTGAGCCCCTGGTACTGTCCTCTGAGTCTGTCCCCTGCAGCTATTTTCCTGAACTTCTTCAGGTCGACCACGTACAGAGCGCTGCGAGACAACACGCGACGAGAGACATTAAAGGAAGCACGCAAACGGTTCGCATCTGTGCAGGCGCTGGTTGTCAAAAGTCAACTCTCGCTAAACCTGCGTCCGTACCTGATGTGGTATTTGCGCCCAGCGAGGTGGCTCGCCCAGTATCCGGACTTCCAGAAGCGGTATCCGTCCATCTCCCTCCGGCTCTCGCAGAACGGAGTGTAACCGTACGGAGCGCCTTCCAGGTCGAAGTCCCGCAGCTCCTTCAGGTCTGTGCGCACAATCTGAGGGTGGTGGGGGGAGTTATTAATGATATATTCTCTATGATGCTTGACAAACAGTTAAAAAAGAAGCAGACATTCACATTTGAGAGTAACAAAAACAGAAAGTGTTCACAACATTTTCTACTGAGAATTAATTCAGTAGGTTGACTATTGGACTATTTTACTATTTTTGATGAATATGAATAATGAATAAAAAAAATCCAGGGAAATTTACAGCTGGGAGATAAAAAAAAAATTTAAAAAAAAGAATTAAATGTTAGATGAAATGAAGAAACAGGGACAATTACTGTAATGTCAATGTCAAATGTGACCAGCTACCGTAATAACTGTAGTCTGCTCGCAACATATTTTCCATACATAAAAAGCTAAAATTGTCAACATTTTTTTCGGGAACAGCTTTAGACGGGGCACCTTTTTTTGCCTCTAGTTCTGCCGCTTCATATTTCGGACCTTTCCATCTTCGCCACGCCGCAGTGACCAAGCGTTATATTGAAAATGGTCCGGGCTGAAACGCTGTCTCGCAGTGCAACGTTACAAACGCTGTGTAATCAAATACACCGGTACGCCGGTATTTCAAAAATTCACATCACGACGAAATAAAATACCGGTATTCGGTATTAACCGATGCATCGCCCGGCCCTGGATTAAACAGTCAAACACTGAGACCGAAAGTTCATTCTTCTATAGCTTATCCAAGGTTGGATCATGGTGGCAATGATTTACTAAGACCCCAAGTAAGCGCCACTAAATTCCAAGCTTGTTAACGTATAATAACGAACTGATTCTGAGTTTTAAGATACGAGGCCTAGAAAAGTCACTGATTTCATCCTACTCCCTTTTCAAACAAACAAGCACCAAAATGGCCAGCAGGAGACTTCCTGTTTTGCCTGTTGTGTTATATTGATATTTCTTTATTTTGCTATTATTTTAACATATTCAAAAAAAGCAAAAGTGATGGAGGCCGCCCTGTTTTTATTTTTGGAGTTACAGCAAAGAAATTTTAACATAACAAGGAGAAACACAGTATGGGAGGCGATCAGGGACGTGACGCTCAAGTCAACATTCAATTTGGGTTAACGATATGATTTTCTCACTATTTTTTTTTAACAGAATGAGCTTGCAGACAAATTATGACTGAAAAAGATTCCTTTAATTATTACTCAGACATAAAAAACAACACATTTCTGAGGTAGGATGTAACTCCAAAACACAAATGCGTCTCTCATCTCATCTGAATACCTGACATTACAACGTCCAACAAGTGAACTCAAAGCTGGATTACGCCCTCTGTTGTTTACAAAGGGCATCGCGATTCATTTTTCATCGCGGTTGATTTGAATCGTTACACATTTGTATCAATTTTTATCTGTCTCGATGTATCACTAAAACCCTAGAGAAATCTTTTTTTATTTATTTAACCTTTATTTAACTGGGAAGTCTCACTTTTACAAGAGAGACATTACAAGAAGAACAAAGGAAAAATCACTCATGATAAAACCTCAGCAAATAAAACAGGTGGCTCCAAAATGCCATTGCTGGATAGATTATGTGTTTTAATTATCTTTGCTTCTGTCGTTCCAAAAATGTTGAGGCGAGCAGACAAGATTGGTTCTGTCCGTGCCTACGCCTCCTCCTCACAACAATAACCGCAGCCATTTATGCCACATGTTAAGACTTGGCTTTCAGACGCGCTCCTCTTCTCGTCACCCCTGGATATTTCAGATCAGCCACCCCTCCTCTGAATGAATGCTGACCCTAGCTCCTCCTCATCCTCACCTGAAACCTGAATCACCACCAACAAGCCTCCTGTTGATGTCAAAGAGTATCGGCTCTGCAACGCTGAGTTTAAGACCGTGTCTGAAAGACTTACAAGCAAAAGTTTTACCGTTTGCGCAGCTACGTTTGAGCCTTACCTGGTCAGCGTCCACGAACAGGATCTTGTCGACGGCGAGGGGGAACAGCACGTCCAGGAAGAGGATCTTGTAGCCCCAGATGATCCTCTGCTTCTCCGTCTGTTGGTGCAACCAGCGGGGCCACTTGTACTGGACCAGCTCGTACTGGAAGCCGTACTCCTTCGCCATGTGGGGGATGAACTCCTGGAGTATCAAAGGAATAAAGAAGCAATGCAATAAAAAATTAATTATAATAATAATAATAAAGGAAAAGACAGTGTTTTGCTAAAGAACTCATCAGTAAATACAAACGGGGAGTAAAGAATCGAGCTGCTACATCTGGATACTGTAATTAAATGCACAATAAACAACATAAAAAGATGGAAAATGATTATTTCCATGAGGCTCCAAGTCGCAATTAAAAACCTACTATACCTCTGCTACATTAAAGATGAGGTAAAAGTGACATACAAATGAAATCATAGCAGATAAAAATGCAGCTTTTCCAGTAAAATACTAAATTCACTCAGGTCTCATTTCCTCCTTTGTTTATATCCACTAATAAAAAGTTGTTGTTTAAAACCTGTAATAACCTTTCTGAAACTCATTATAATTACTTTTAAGATGCGCTAACGGACAGCGAGACTTGCGAGAAAATGCGGATTAATGACTAAAAGCAAAGAATTAAAAACAACAGAACAATAAATAGGACCGATCCCGGCTGCATGTTTATATTCACTCTTCTGTTCACAGAGAAACTCTCCACACTTCACCTTGAAGGCCGGGGACAGGTAGTTCTTGAGGAACCAGAACTTGACGGGTGTTTTGGTGTTTTTCAGAACCGACAGCATCATGATCCTGAGAGAGGAGCGGAATAAAGTAAAAGGTCAGAGCAGGAACCAGAGTCAATAAAATCTCTGCGCACAGTGGAAAGGTTGCTTTTTTTGGGGTGGGGGTTGACCCCGACGATCCCCTCCGCCTTTGTTTGGTCAAATCTTCTGACACTCACCTGAGGAACCTCTCGTACAGATGCCCCGAGGCCACAGAGAAGATATTGATCACATCGTCTTTCTCCTGCTTTGGCTCCTCGGTTTTCCCGGTGCCTGTGAAACCTCTGAGAGACAAAAATAAAATCACTGTTTGACAGTTCAAAATAATATTTGACGAAAGAGTGTCAGCGTAAACATGATATAATAATAATGTACATGCATCAACAGGACTGGAACTAGCACTTATATTGATTATTAAGTTCTATCGTGCTCCAAACTGAGGAAAACTGTGAAAAGATGTCACGTGTGAGAAGCTGGAACCAGATGACATTTGGTATTTTTCCCATTTTTCATCATGTAATTGTCTGAAACTGATTTATACCTGGTCAGAGAGTTCCAGAAACCGCTGTCATTTTCTTCGGTCCCGTCGCTCAGTAGCTCCTCGTTGAACTTGTCCGGCTTCTTCTGGACCTGATCGACACAGCGGCGACAGACACAGTTTAACGCTCCATGTCAGAAAATATTATCAATCCACTTCACCTCATAATTAAATTTTATCTAATCAGGCTCAGTTTCTAAACTCCTTCTTGGGAATCAATAAAGAGGGAACAAAATAAAACCACCGTATATCTAGAAAATATAGTACACGGACATGTTTAATATTAGGAGGAACATAGATGAGCTAATCATAATAATAATAATAATAATAATAATAATAATAATAATGGTGCGAGATATGAAAACTTGACTTTGGTGACACCTGGTGGAGAGAGTTTATATAACATTTCTACAAATTATGACGAATAAAATAGGAATAAGTTACAAATAAAACAAATAAATAAATAAATAAACTTAGCCGCAGTATCTAAAAGTATAAGCAACTGTACAACGCATTTATAATTTTGACCCGTGCCACCCCTTCACACACTTCCCCTCTAGTATCCGATATGCACAAATAAATTGCAAAAGGACACAATTTGCCAAGAGCTTCATCCCCACAGCCGTATCTGCCCACCATCATATCTCTCGTGCAACTGTCTATGATATTTGTGATTTTGTGTTTGGTGTTGGGTTTGTATGTGCTGAACGTTTTTATGTGCTTAAATGCTACATGTTCGTATGTGTGCGAACTGTAACGTAAGAATTTGAATCTGAACTTGACTCCGCTGCCAATATGCGACCACCGTGTGCCATAAATATAGGAATGAAAGAAGAGATATATTTTTGTTAATAGCTCAAAACTGTGACTGTGTGTGGCCACGTCCATGATGTAATTTATGCACATAGTATATCTATCCAGTAACGGTGAAAACGTTCTCCTCCGCTCATTAAAATGTATGAGAAACCGAGACCTGTGGACATTTTGCTCTCCATCCTCTGAGATTCATTTGAGGACAACAAACTGTTTCCGTGTGTTTGTGACAGACGGTGGTTACGGCATCGCAGGTGGACCGACCTTCACTTTAATGATTCTGCTCTTGAAATTGTTCAGCACGACTACGACGTCGTCAGAGTCGGCAGGAGAGTCTGTGCCGTCGTGGCTGCGTCGGGAGAAAGGAAAGGAGAAAAAAAAAGGAGATGTAAGAACGAGGATTTTAAGACGACTTTATGTGACGGCGTGTGGTCAAACATCCACGTCCTCACCTGTAAATTTTGTAGATGTCATCCGAGCGTCCTTTCCTCAGCTTCAGGATCCAGGCGCCGGGATTGGCCTTGAGCTGGAAGTAACCCTGCACAGGAGGAGAGGAGATTTACAGTTTGAGACGTAAAGGAAATGTCGAAAAAGAGCATTTGTTGTTTATCAAATAAAAAAATACTTCTAACATCTTACCAAGTTTGCCATGACGATGGTGTCCACAAGGACGGGATCGGAGGCGGTTCCCAGGGTGAACTGGAGGCCGCGCGGCGGCTGACCGGAGCTCACGTCAAAACAGTGGCCTTCCAGTAGAAGATGCTCCAACTCGTACTCGGCAGCAACAATATTCTCCACCTGGAACACGCGGTAAAGTTTATTATGCACCGGGATACTTCTCAAACTGTCTCAAGGCGAATGAAGCAGCAGAAACACTATATCAACACTATATGAATAAAAATAGAAGAGAAAATTCAAAGAGACATCGCTACTATATTGCAAAAAGGAGGATTTAAGAGGAGAGGAAAGAAGTAAGACTATATATCTGGAAGTAGTATTAAAACGTGTCCTCTGACAGCAGGATAGAGACGTTTCACTGCTGGACACTGCTCAGTAAAAACCCCCACATCTAAGGCGTACCTCCTCCAAGTAGATGTTGTCCAGGTCGTAGCGGGTGTGCACAGACTCCACCATCCAGCTCTCGGGGGTGTTGAGGTTCAGGGTGAAGAGCGGAGACTGAGGCATGTCCAGGAACTTGGCCAGGGGCCCCGGAGAGAAGCTGCCGTCGGCCTGGAACACCACCTCCGGCTCCAACACGTAGCGGTAAAAGCTGGAGCGCGAGGAGAGGATTAGATTAGATACACGGCTTCGTGCGATATCCTGCTTTGACTTTGAAAATAAAAGAGCTTTCACAGCATGGCACAATATCAAAAAAAAAAAAAAGAGAAAAAGAAGCCATTTGATGCAGATGAAAGCTCCAGAAATAGGTCGTGAGAGAAATCCTACAAACGGCAGACATGAACTGCTAGAGGCTAGTAAGCTAGTCAGCATGTCTACTGATCTATATTCACGACTGCTGCATCTCTAAGAAAGTATATGATACATGCGTAAACGTAATGTTTTAAAACTTCTTCCAAACTGGCTTTATGTCCCAACGCATCCCAAAAAAAATATATTTCATACATATTTTTTTAACTCTGATGTCTAGATTCATAATTTAAGACGTTTCCATGGAAACATTTTTTTTCCCTCACGTACTTACGATACTTGTCCGATTCCATAATTTATTTCGAAAAGTGAAGCAAAAAGTAGATTTTAAGTGACGGAAAGCAAAAATAGAGAGGATAGAACGTACAGTGATCAGCCATAACATTATGACCACCTGCCCTCCTGTGACCGTAAAGCAGCCCTGACCTCCGAGGCTGTGCCGCGGTATTTTATTTGTCCAGCTCATCTCACAAATGCTGGAGGCCAAGTCAACATTTTTTTTTTTTTTTTTGCATTGTGGCAGGAAGCATCATTATCCTGATGAATACCTTTTCCATGAAAGGATGCGCACAGACATGCGCAGCGATGCTCAGGTAAGTGGTCAGTGCATGAATAGTAGGACACAAGGCCTCGAGAGAGGAACATTGTCAAAGCACCACACTGCCTTCACCTGCTCGCCTCCTTCCTTTAGTACATCTTGTGCGATATGTTTCTGAGGTAAGCGACGCACGCGTCCATCCACGTGATGCAGAAACGGGGCATAGACAGGAATCTTGAAGTTAATTTCAATAGCTTTTTAAGACTTTTCCAAGACCTTCTCAATACTTTTTTAAAACCTCCCTGTCACTTACATCAGTGACACCTTTTTTTCAGTTTATGATAAAGACAATAGACCACTATCATACAACAGAATACAAATAGGCTGAGAGAATAAATCAAAGGGAAAGCAACACCTGCAAAAAGTTGCAATTTTAAAACGCACCCATAGTTGTCCAGTTTTTATGAAACTCCAAATTTACCTTCAAAATTTAGGACCTCATAAAGTCTGTGATAAGTGATAATACTTTTTAAGGGTCTTTAAGGGTCAATTATCAACTTTTAATACTTCTCAAGACCATGTGGACACCCTGAGAAAGAGGAAGATAACTTCACTAAAATAAAATACGTCCACATTCCCATTTCTCCTGCTTCTTCTCACAACTTTGAGAATATACAAGTTCGCTTGCTGCCAGACAGACCAACTTCACCTGTCAGGTCATAATGTTATGGCTGATCAGAGTACGTGTCCAGTACACAACTTGTTTGTTTCCTCCTCACCTCTTCAGAGGCATCTCTGACAGTTTGGACTGACAGTTCATGAAGACGCGCAAGTTGACGTTTACCAGCTGCTTCAGAACCTGCGGGTGACGGCAGGGGGACATAAGAGACGGGTTAGACATTCAGGATGGGGGAGAAGATCAAAGTGAGGCCAAATAAATCATCAGGATGGGTAAAAAAAAAAAAGGCTGCTGTTGATCTGATTTAATGATGGATCAGTGTGGACTTACCAAAAGTAGAGGAGCTAGCTTCTGTGCGTCCCTGGTTACCGGATCCACCACGGCAACAACATCAAAGTACACGTCGCCCTCCTTGGGCCGGATTTTCACAGCACTGCAAACAAACAGATAAAGAAAAACTTCAAATATCCCACTGAAAACAGGAGGAGGCTTGGTCGATTACATTATTCCAAGCGTATTTTTTTTTAAACTTTACCTGTGGCGGTCATCTGCAAATCCGTACTCCATCCGAGGTTCTCCTTTGGGTTGAGACGAGAGCAGAGAGTCCACCTTCATCACGAGGTCGCTGGCTCTGAGGGACACGAAGAGTTAACAGGGCAAAAAAAACAAACAAACAAAAAAAAAAACTGTGAAGTTCCCAAAACTACAATAAATAAAGTACCTGTCCTCCTCAATTCCAAGCTCCTGGACTTTGCTTTTGATGCGCTCTCCAGATGTTTTCAGGATGATGCTCTCCAGAAGCAGGAAGTCGTCCTGATTAAACACTTCCTCCTCCTCCAGTGGACCTATGATCTGTGAAGCAGGAACAGAATTATTGACTGAGCTGCGACACTTTTCTAGTAAATATAAGCTGCCTTTGCCGTGACTCACTCTTCCGTTGCTGATAACCGCTCTCTGTCCTCTTTTCAGTTTGAGCACATCTCTGCAGTAGGCAGCGTGGGAGAGCAGGAAGTCAAATTTGGGACCCTCATACGCACTTCTGAACAATGACAAATCCATACCCTGAGGCGGAGAGACGGAAAAAAAAAACATACAACAGTTGAGAAAAGGACAAATCAGGAATAGAAAATGATTCAACAATAAAAAAACAACAAAGGAAACTTGGATCGTTATGACTCATCAACCCCTCACCCCGACAGCGAAGTCCCCGATGTCTGCGCCTTTCTCCAGGGCCGTGGCGGTGTCCTCCTTAGCCAGCTTGGTGATGAAGTTCTTGGCGTTATTGGCGGACTGCGTCTGCGTGGTGGCCCAGATTGCTCGGGCCACTCTGCTCGTGTCAGCAGAGATGTCAGAGGACGGGTTGTTGATCATCCCAAGTCGGACGTTGTTGCTGGTTTTCTGTTGGGGGAGCCGGTGAGTGTTAATTACTTAAGCAATATTACCGGCAATATTGCGATTATACAACAATTATTAACAAAATAAAGCTTATAATTAAATAAATATTCATGTTGATGTTGAAGTTTTTTGCATTTTGTAGCGTATTTTTTCAGCTCCAGCTCTGACAGTTACAGCGTTGCCATGGAGATGGATACAATGTTGCCACAGACTTGGCAGAGCAACATTTTTAGCGATGAGTCGGCCGTGCTGTAATGCTGATTTGAGCACGTTATAAATGTTTTATTGACCAATCAATCGCTTGGTCGGAGCTACTTGTTGTATAACTGTTGTTAAACCATGGACACGACTACAGAACCTAGAATGCTACAGATTTAGAGATGCTACAGTAAGTGTAGGCCACAAAATCAGCTGTGACTCGCCGGCAATGAGGAATAATAAACAATTTAGCGACAAGAATTAATATAAAACATTTCACACCATGTGCCTGATGGCGTCGTAAAGGAGCTGGCGTCCCGAGGGTTTGTCAAAGTCTCCGACCACCCAGAAAGTCACGGGGCGGATGTAGCCTTCATCTAAAAACCACAGAAGAAGAGTCACGTTGCTTTAGGTGGATGCAAATCAAGACACAATTCTAAATGGGCGGCAACGATGCAGATTTTTGGAACTATTTACTATGAATCATCTCATTTCCATGCAATTACAATAAACCGTGACACAAAACTAACCATCATTCCCTATAACTATGTTAGAGCATCCTCAGAAGGCACGCTAACACGTTTTAGTACTTATAGCCTGATACACAATTATCACATGCGTAATTAGTCATTTGTGTCCTGTGGGAGATACGACACAGATGGAGGAGTAGTGGCGGACTCACAAACAGATCTAAACACTGCCAGAAATGTGGTTAACGGGAAAAAGAGCAAGTGAGGAGGAGAGGGAATGATGCGTAGTAAGAGGCGGATTACCATGCCTGTTGGTGGTGGTCATCCCTGATGCAGGGAGATTTTAAACAACACGTGAATAAGAGGGAGCAGATGGAGGAGAAGACAGAAGGAGAATACATAAGAGGAGGGTTGAAACTTGAATGCCCTTCTTATTCAGTGTTTGTTTCACGTCACAGTTACCTTTCTTAGTCATGTAGGTCATGCTGTTGGCCACAGCCGTGCTCTTCTCCTTCGTGTCCAGGGTCGAGAAGCGAGCGTAATCATCCACGAAGTGGTTGTCTGCAAACATCACGTCACAAATGTTACTGAGATTTATGCATGTTTGTACCGGCCCAAAAAAGAAAAAAAGGTCACACTCTAACATTTTGTTGGCTTTAGCTTCGATTACAGCACAGATTCGCTGCGTCATTGTTTCGATAAGAAGTTTCTGCAACGTCACAAGATTTATTTCCATCCGGGGGGTTGCATTAATTTTTCACCAAGAGTCCGACTACAGCTCAAAGCCTTCTCCAGCACAACCAAAAGATTCTCAATGGGGTTAAGGTCTGGACTCTGTGGTGGCAAATCCATGCATGAAAATGATCTCTGCCTGAACCACTCTTTCACAATTTGATCCCTGTGAATCTCGGCATTGTCGTCTTGGAATAACCTGGTCATTCAGTATATTCAGGTAGTCAGCTGACCTCAGTCTTTGGGCATAATGTTGCTGAACCTAAACCTGAGCAACTGCAGCAAAAACCCAGATCATAGCACTGCCCCGACAGTCTTGTTGAGTAGACACTAGGCATGATGGGTACATCACTTCATCTGCCTCTCTTTTAACCCTGATGCCCCATCACTCTGGAACAGGGTAAATCTGAACTCATCAGACCACATGAGAGTTAAATGCTCCCTAGCAAACTGAAGCCTTTTTTTACCGGTTAGCCTCACTGATAACTTCTGCTCAATCCCAATGAATGAGTTGCTTACACCAGTATGTTGTCTTCTACTGCAAAACTTTTGAATTGCATAACCCTCGGATGCACTCCCTCTCCCCCAAAACAAAATGTTCTCAAAGCTAAAGGGGCCCTAACTTTGGTCCGAGCCTTTCATGAGACAGAAGTGATCTCTGAAAAGTTGCCAGATTTTAGTAAATTTTCTCCACTTTTTTTTTTTTTTTTTTCCCCCTCTTGCTTCAGAGAAAGTTTAATCTCCTCTAATTCAAGATATTTCACACCTCATTCATCAGGTTTGAGTGAGTCGGTGCAGTTTTCTGTTTCCAGTTGAGTAAGATCAATCCTCACGCCAGAAGCAGGCTGATGAATGATAGCATATTCTGTGTATTAGGTTCGAGTCTGCAGCTCCCAGAATGGCCATCGAGGGGATCTAAATCGATAGGCCTTTGCAAGACTTTTGACAAAGTCAGGAAAATACTTTTCACCTAATGATGCTGGTGCAAGGCCCCAGAAGGGTCTGTATCTGGAAACACTGTGTTTTGCTGAGCTTCTGTTTAGACCAGTGTAGTTTTGCACGCACTACTGAGAAGTTTCATCAGTCCAGCACAACTAATCTAGATTAAAAACATGGTGATAAATTTCTATGGTCGAGCCGTACCGATATCTAACAAATAGAGCAACATATCAGAATCGACATATTCTTTGTGCACTCACTGGTGTCAGACAGGTCCAGGTATGTTCTGCTGGTGGAGAGCACCCTGGCGTTGATACGAGGGACGACGCTGGGCTGGTTCATGATGAAGTCAACGACGTCGTGGTCCGTAGCCAGCTCACCCTGCGGGACAAATTAGCAGATATTCAGGATTTAAAGGCAGAAATCAGAGAGGACGTTATTTACTGTTACTGACGACAGTTGCTGCGTTTCCATTACCCTCTAGAAACATGTGCAAAACCTAAAACATCGCAATAATAAACTGGTAATTGATTTCGAAAAAACCTCTCAAATATCACTAAAATATTTTTACGCTCTCATTAGGTGTTTTTGCAGATGTATCGTTACAAAAGTTTATTGCAAAAGTGCAATACTGTCACCAGTGTCACCGGAGATGATGAAGGGGGTCATGTGACAAGTTCATCCGAAGCCCACTTTCCTCAAAGCGAACGAGAATTTAAGAGAATTATGGGATACCGCGACACAAGACTTTACAAGAGTTACAGTTACATTCGCAAAATATCTATCAATGGAAACACATACAAAGAGCACTTTATCGTAATTTCAGAAATATCGATTTTAATTTGCAAAAAAAAGAAATGTAATGGAAACGCAGCTAGAATTCCCCAACAAGTTTATTTTAGAAATTAAAAAAAGACCAAATGTGTGAAGTCTTTGCTGACTAGTGCGATTGGTAGGAATATTAAATGAAACTCTGCTTACTGTGCTTAAATGCCTTAAAGTATTTAAAAAAGAAGCAGCTCAAAGCTTTGGCTCCTGTGAGCGCCGGCACGGTATAAAAACAGGAAAAATAACAGATGGCGTGCTCACAAAGACCCCGACTAAAAGAGAATTCATTTTATCAATCGGAGACACAAAGAGGAGACAAATGAACTTTTATCAATAGCTCCTTTTTAAAAAAAAAAAAAAAAAAAAGCTTTGAGCTGAAATCATTTTTTTTTTTAAATTTATGCTGGATTTTGTAGTGGATCCAACAAACTAAGAAAAAAAAACACTGGTATTAAAACTACATCTGCAAAGGCTTAAGTTAACTATCTTAGAGGACAATGAAATCCTTTTTGACAAGATTAAGAGAGAGATTAGTTTTTATTGATTAAAAAAATGGAAATATTTGCAGTTTGTTGGTGGATTTAAGAAAAAAATAGAATTTTTCTCTGTATGAAAATGTGATTGCACCTTGACTTCACTATAATGTTTGTGCAAAGTCGTTTAAATGTATCCAATACTGATCTCGAACCCTAATGGTTTTAACTGTGATGCCAGATAACGAACACAGCTCTGTGACTCTGTATCAAACGAGTATGAGTTTGCTGTAGCTGACCAGGTAGACGGCTCTCTGGTAGAAGGTGGTGGTCTCCAGGATCTTCTGCATGGTGACCGTCTCCAGCTCGTCCGGGTCCAGCTGTTCGCGCTGGTAGGGTATGCCGTTGTACATGACCACGGGCAGCGGGCCCACTCCTGTCTGCTCGTAGTACGCCCGGCCCTCCTGAAACACAAAACATCATTTAGCTGCTCTTTAGGATTTCAAAGACGCAGGTTATTTATCTAATCATGGAAAAGTAGATGTGGGAAACTACATCTATGAGAAGTAACATACACAATGAACATTCATAATGTGTGCAATACTGTTACACCTCAAGGTTCAATACTTCTACCACTCAATATGTACTGTAATGCTGTTTGCATATAATCCAATACTTTTTTTTTTTTATTCTAATCCATTTTATCTTATTATTTATCCTTTATACAGTCCACTCTTTTTTTCTCGTTGTTTTCCTGCACCTATGTATGCTGTTGCAAAAAGTCAGAGTAAAAATGTGTGCAAGGACCAAATTACACTGCGGAAACTCTTTCAGCTTATAAACTAATGTCTGAAATGAAACCTCTGTCACCTCTCATTTTAAAGAGAATAGTTTGAGAAGATACCTCATCAAGGGATCGATAACATTCTCAAAACGAGCAAGGCTGCTCACTTTGTGTTAATTCTGCTGGACTTCTGCTAGATCTTACCCCCTACTTTCAGTTTTTATGCTAAGCTAAGCTAATCATCTGCAGGTTCTTAAACTTAGACTTTAATGATTCATGAGGGAAATTACTTTGTCACTGTAGCTTTGTTGCAAATAAAAGTAAACACTCATAAAACCACAAGAAAGATAGATAAAATGAGATTAAAGTGAAGTAAAATAAAGCAGCGTAATCAAACAAACATAAAGAATTAGCATTATGAAAGTATACAAGAGACATTTAGAGTAGTTATTTTACAGTACAGTCAGAATCTGGATTTGTTGCCAGACATTCTAACTGCATTTGTATAAAGAAAATAATGGAAAGGTTTATTTTAAACTGCTAATATCATCGACATATATCAGCCCCTGTTCAGCTCCACCCACCTTCCTGTTGCTGTCGTAGCTCGAGTCGGCTCCGAGGACGCTGCTGACCTCCACGTAGGGAAACCTCTTCTCCAGAACCTTCACTACATCTCCAACACTCAGCTTGCTGCCAGGTGCCACGCGGTTAAACATCTAAAGGACGGCATGGACACAGAAAGACAAGGGGGGATAGTAATGCTGTTATGCTAATATTCTTATCAGGACGATTTGGATATTTTAAGTTCCTGACTTCGGCGTTTTGTGAAAAACGGACTCACCGAGATAACGGCCTCAAAGGCGCTCTGACTGTCCACCTCGTCGCTGATGTAGTTGTAGGCTCGGACGAGCGCCACCCCGGCGTCCTGCATGCCGTCTATGTCATCTTCATCCGACACCACGAACACCAAGCCGATCCTGAAACACAAACACACGCCGCAATAAGTTTCCAAAAAAAAAAACAAAAAAAACAGTTGAAATGCAGAATGAGCGCTGCCAGCTTCATTAGTATTCAAACAAAATGTCCGTCCTAAGATCAAGCAGCGAGGGACGTTTCAAAGGCCTGACGAAATTAAAACGAATTTAAACTACAAGTCCCGGATGACTCAAACCACACTGCTGCAGGTTGTTATTTTTCTGGTTTGTGGAGTGATATTAAAATTCAGAAGATTAAAAAAAAAAAAAAAAAATGTAACGTTGCACCAACCTGAGGGGGATGTTGTTAGCGTAAAACATCTCTGCAACGCTCAACAGTTCGGCAGAGTTCTCCTGCGCGGGGTCCAGAATAATCACCTGCAACAGACACATGCTGGTATTTTTCCCAAGGATTCAGATCTTTTCGGACTCACAAGAGACTCATTAATCAGCAGCAGCTGAGTGGTCTTACCAGATTGTGAAAGTTCTTGCGGATCTGCCTGATGACTCCGGGGAAAGTTGGTCTGAGCAGCTCCTGCACGTTGTAGGGCCACGAGCTGTACCTGTGGTCGGTCTCCAAGTTGTTAATCCACTAAAAAAAAAAAGAAGCAATGTGAGAGGAAACGGCTGAGAGGAGGTATAAAGAGACGAGAAATTACTTTGACTTCAGGCGGATGAACATTGGAGCTACAGTTTGGAATTCCTCCAAATTTGGTGAAATAGCAGCTTGATGGTAATTTTCTTTGCACAATATAAATCTCTTTATGAATTTTCCCAAGGATGTTTGGATTACGTTTCTCAATTACACTTTCAAGGCCAAACACATTTATCACGGGCTCGTCTGAGAGAAAGCTAAAACAAAGACAATTAGAATTGTTTAAGATCTAAATTAGAAACACGACGAGCCGGATCCACGGCTGCTCTGGTTTCTTACGCTGATGGCGGAGTTGCGGATGTCGACTGCGTAGTCAGAGTCGGACGGCTGGACGTTGAGCTTCAGGATGTTGTGAATGTAGGGCGTCTCGATTAGCAAAGAGCGCAGACCCTCCATCACCCTGGCCTCGCTGCGCAGCACCTCGAACACACTGCGGGTGACACGGGACAGAGTCGGCTCAGAGTGGACGGCCACCACCTGATTATCTGGCTCAGATGTGTGACACAGGGCTCGTTATTTTAAAAATCAAACAACTGTTAATTTAACTAAAATAAAATGATAGATGCCAATCGGGCATGACATTATGACCTAATATTGTGTAGGTTGTGCCTCCAAAACAGTTCATCAGAGAATCAGGGCTTAAAGTAAAAAAAATCCTGAGCCAAGCTAATTAATTTGATTATTCGATCAGAACTTTAACCATTTAATAGTTTATGCAAAACCAAGTGTAGATCATGTTCTAACTCTAAATTGCAAAATTTACATCCTAACATTTACTATTACTTACTATTTTTACAATTTTTAAGTCCTTTGTTTGTAGTTAGGACACATTCTCCTAGCTTCATAAATTTACTCTTCATTTTTCCAACAACAGTGACTTTGATGGAAAAGAGCCGGCTTGGATGATGCCTTCACAAAAGCTTGGAAATTCTATATTCCACCTCGGAAATTTCAGACTTCAGATATCATAGCAACAGAATAAGTTTGGTGAATTGTCACTGTTTGCTGAACATTTAAATATGTGCAGCAGCTATTTATTTTTAATTTGGAAGCAGCAGTCATTTCTGAGTTCGACAGCTCAGAGCTTTTTTTTTTTTTTTGTTCTTGTAGTGAATGCAGCATCGGGATCTCAACCAAGATTTCCAAGACACGCCCCCACCCTACTTCTGATTGGTTAATGATGCTAGTTGGGGGAGAGAAAGTTGCATTAGATTCCTCTCCCCCGTCGTCCCCCTGCTGCCTTCAACTTCTTCCCTGGACATCGTGAACTCTCTATCTCGTATATGGAATAAGTGTTCAAGCAGTTAAGAAACTATAAATCCCTTGGAGCTCATCCAGTGTCACACTTATCCACTATCTACTACACGTCTATTTCCCAGTAGAACATTGAATTGTCACAAGGCGGTTTATGTTACTCACGTCTCCTGTCAGTGGTCATAATGTTATGCCTGATCGGCATAATTATGATATAATAATTTCAGACGAATTGCAACAGTAAGTTGATTAACTCATTGATCAGTCAAGAGAACACAAATAGACCATTATTATAGTAATTAACAGTTTTCTGAGATTGATTATTTTGAGTTTCCTCGTTTTGTCCAAACAACAGTTCAGAACCCAAAAATACTCACTTCACTATAATAGAACATTACGCATCTGAATGAATGACTGATTAACTTCTGACTAATTACAGTAACTAGATAATTAAGTAATTAAACAATTATTGCGGCTCTTGATTGAACGGCGTATGCTGCAGGCTACGAAAAAACACAACACGAACACATTTTCGCACTGAACGTCTCATTAACCACACACGGACGTGCGATGTTTGTGTTTACCTGAAGATGTCTTGTGTGTCCAGATCTATGTGCAGCCCGTTGATGAACAGGGCCGAGTCCCCCGGCTGCAACCCCAGAGTTCCTTTGAAAAACTGTGGAGAGAGAAACATCGATGTGACTCACAATCCATCAGACTCTAAAGCTTCCTGTTGAACAGCGGCCGAGCAGACCGCCACAAGGTGTCGTGCGTAACGTCGCGGCGGCGACCGTCGCGTTGTCAATTACAGTGTAAAACCAGAGGCCACGGTCGTAACGAGGCATGTTGACAGCTCCAAACAAGCACCGACAGCTCCGTGCAAAGCCAGTCTGTTTAGAGCAATCAAACAGACACGCTAAACAAATCTAATTATTAGAGAAAGGGTGGTGTGTGTGTGTGTGTCTGCACAGGAGAAAGGAAAGCTCAAAGTCGTTTCTGGTGCAGTCAAATCTCATTACAGAAAGACAAAGACATCAGATTAATCATACTCCAGACACTGCAATTACAACAAGACATGATTAACACAAATATTGTTCATCCCCGGCTGAACCGTGTGTGTGCGTGCGTGAGGGGGAAGTGTGAGCGCGCGAGTGTCCAAACTACTTCAATCAATAATAATTTCTCACTGCAGGACTCTGCTGAATGAATCACCGGTTCAGTAATTAGGACGTTTGTCTGCACGACTCCCACCACACACCCCAAGTCCCGTCTGCACACCAAGATAATGTGAGCAGAGCTTCGGGAGAGAAGGAGGAAGAGTGACGAGAGAAGAAGAAGAAGAAGAAGAAGAAGAAAAAAAAACCTGATTACCTATTCCATTAGCGGAGCAAGGCCAAACACATTGTCAAAAACTGAACGCTTTTCAAGAGAGGTGTTGTTTGCAATTTATAACGTAATAGAAGGGGTGAGGAACGAGTCAAAAACACAAAGCACAGTTCTCATTTTGAGATATTTCCCTCAAGACAAAAGCTCAGAGGCTGCGAGGCTGCGGCAATAACGCTTTCCTCTGCTTTTCTTCTTTATTGGATTAGATTGGTAAACAGTTGAGCCTAAATTATTTCCGAGCGCTTTCAGCAGGAGGGGAGAGCGCGCTGCCGGATAATGAAAAGACAGAGGGTGGTGGACGAGAGGTAGTTCATCAGGAGCCTTTGGGCAAACGTTAATATTTGGGAATAATTCGCTTCTAAAAGGGGTTAAAAAAAATATGATGTGGGGCTTTTGGCTTTCCATGCAAGGATGTGCAGCCAGTTGGCAACGTTTCAACAAGTCTGCAGGCAAATTTTAAAGCACATCTGTAGGAGACGGGAAAGGCAGGAAAATATAGGCTTAAAGCTTAAAGCTTGTCCATACAGTAGCGGACTTTAAATTTAGGTTGCATCACACACTTGAGGCTCACAGGGGAGACGTTCTCTCTAATATCAATCTTCAAACGCTTAAACGGTAGCGCAACACATAAAATAGGATATTATTTAGGTTATCGCACCAGACCAGAGAGCATTGAACGCATCGCCACGCTTGCTCTCGCAGGGGAAGTGAATGTAAACAACTTGCTGTAACTCTATCGACCCCCTCCTCTTACCCCTCCTTTCCCTTCTCCAGTTCTGTAAGTGGAAGAAATGCACCTGCAAGCTGCTTTGCAAAAGTCCGATCGAACCAAGAGGAGCAGAAGCAGCTGCAGGAGAAGAACTCGACTGCAACAAACGCGGACGAGGAAATGGTTTTATTCTTTTGAAAGATCTGGAGATGAGACTGTCAGGTTTGATATGTGTAGTGGGCTAGCTGACGTTAGCCTCGAGCGCTAATGTGTTTCCCTAACGACTGACATCCACATCGGCTGCTCCGTGTCCCTTCTCTCACTCGCGAAAGCGCCCACATGAATCTGTGAGTGATTCTTTAAGATCCAAGAACACCTTACGTTACTAGACGTGGACAGAAAATCTGTACCGAGCTACGTCCAGATATGTCCAGATTTAGTTGAATATACGTTGAATTAACTCAAAGGGAATAGAGGGTACGCATGTGATGTCACAGGTAGCCAAGTCGCCATGGTTACGGCCACTGAGTGGCAAAAAGTGACAGTTGAAGTTGAGCATGGAGATTAGTTAGCATTAGTTTGAATCGTAGCCTTTAATAGCGTCTAAATTGTAATTTTATTTAAATTTTTTAGTTTTTTAGGTGTTTTGTTTTGAATTGAGGGTACCAACAGATTTGAAAAGCAGTCAGAGATGGCTTACGTTACTTCTCAGTAAAGCTTTTAGCGTTAGCATTTTTTATTTAGCTACTGTACATTTGTCCCATATGGCCCAAGGCGGCAGTGACATCAATGCACGTCCTCTATACACGTCGTTAAAGAATTCTCCGTCTTATAGACGTCGTGTCAATAATTAAAAAGTAGAATACCACCGTCCTCATGATTTAATGATAGGTTGTGTGTTGTTTTTATCCTGTTACTGAGGAAGAGTGATCAATGCAGATGCACAGCCGAACAAACACGTACCTTTTGGTTCTCGCCAATCTCTTTGCGGATGTCAGAGCTGACCACTGTTTTAGTGATGGACCTGTGGGAGGAAGAGGAGGGGAAAAAAGGGGCAGACGAGTCAATATCTGCACAAACTCCTGACTGTAGCTACTGCTTGTGTGCATGTGTTTTCTTTTGTGTTATTTCTTCTGTACCTGGCTTTGGTGGGGAAGTTTTGACTGAGGTCTTTCATGACACTGAGGGCTTCAGCAGCGGGAGCAGCGAGGATGCGCGCTGCTGTCTGGAAACTCAGATCTATAAAAGACAAGGTGGACGGGTGGGTGGACGGAGAGGTCAAAAATGGAGAAGAAAGGTGAGTGGACACGAGTACAGAGGAGAGGAGGATACAGTGAAGAGTAATTTAAGGCTCAGATTTGTGAGGCATGAAGATTAAAAAAAAGATCAAAGAGTCAAATGTTAATAATAATAGTTTAAGAGTCTGTATCTGTAACATTTAACATCGGGAATGAAAACAGAGCGAAACGAATCATTTGATGGCGTCAAATGAAAACACATAAGAAGTTTTTATAATTGATTTAAACATGAATGTCAATGAGATTTCTGACTCAGAATGAAACCTGTTGGTCGCGCTTTCATGAACACTAAAAGGTCAAATTCAGTTTAAAAATAAGAAAAGACAAATGTTACTGCAATAATATAAAATTTACAAATTTCATTTAACAAGACTACGAGTTTACAGTCACACTAGAAGATCTGTGACGCTAGAAAGTTGCATTTGGGAATGTCGTTAATTTTTGCATTACTACATATAATATACAACATATAATTAAAATATCTGAAACCAAATACGTTTTTTATAATTAAATGGAGCTGGACATGAATTTATTTTAGTTAGTCACCCAAATATCATGGCAAAGTCATGTAATTGTGATTTTTAAACACATTAATAAGAAATGAATGTTGCGTTATTATAAATTCCTTATTGCATCTGAGGTCATATAAGACCAGGCTTGAATATGTTCATAACAAACTGTTTCCATGCGCAGAAAATTGAGCAACACAGAGCTTTGTTTTGCGAGGTAGCGAGGATGTAGTGAGGATTATTTCAATGCAGTGAGCGTCTCTGTAATGGTGTTGTAGCCAGTGTGATTATTAGCCCCCGGAGGTCTCCCTTTCTTTGTAAACAGGCTGAGCTAATGAGCCCCAGCGGGTTAGAGGATAAAGACAGACGTCTGCATGACAGTCTGACAGTCAAGCTCAGCCCCCTCATCCCCTCGCATCCTTTATAAAAACCAGAATCAAAGCAGCTGAACGCTCACGCAACCCCGACCGCATCTGATGATAGAAGTACGATGGGAGCTTTAGTAAATTAGCCAGTCGCTGCTATCAGTACATGTGCAGTATGAAAGATGGATGGAAAGGGAAGGAGAGGGGGGGGGACTCGAACCCACGTACAGTTATGTCTGCGAGACTCGGCTTGAATACATAATCAATACATGACGCAATTCTGATCAATAATGCTTTTATGTTGCGGCAGCAGACAATGCTCTCATAACTTCAAGACGTTACGACTCAAACGCATCGAGGGGACGCTGATCGACCGCGGCCATCGATTACAGATCTGTGCAGGGAAAGTTTCCGCTTCCACCGATACAGTGACGTCACGGTTAAACCAGCGGAAGTCAATATTAATTTCTTTTCATTTCAGAAGAATCGCCAGAATCAGAATTCATCACCGCTGCACGGCAGCACAACGGAATTAAAAGCATTTAAAGTGCTGATCACATGACAAAACAAGACCCTAAACAATAAACAATAAGTGACGTCATTCAAAAGTTAATGTATGATTCTGAGTATGCAGAATATATAAAGTAAAAGTGCATCGAGACATACGAACAAATAAATGTTATTACATAAATATATCTATTGGCAGTTTGTGCATGTTTCCGTTCGGCAGGGAAATTATTTATGATCCAGGTGTTAATCAAACTAATGAAACTGCATTAATAGCAAGTCTGGAAAAGGGACAGATATTCTGTCAGAGCTTTCACTCGATCAAGTGCTTCATAAATTTAAACACAGCAGCAGATGCTTCCACACGTACAGCTCAGTTAATTTGGTGTGGAAAAAAAATTGGCACGCTTCGTATTCATACTTTTCTAAATTTGAAAACAAACCAAGGCGTTTGAATATGAAGTCACGCAGACGGACGGGGACCTTATTAATCGACCGTTTTGGTGACGATCATACTGCAGCCCTACACGAACCCGCATGAGGAAATCGAATTCTAGCGACTGACGGCAAATAAAGCAGTTTTTACCACACGTGCTGTAGCCATTTACCTTCTGTGGCACTTAAAAAAAGCACAAAGAAATATAAATCGATATACCAGGATGATTGCATTGTTTTTTTTACTGGTATTGGCTAACTCAGTGATTAAATGGCTACTATATACATTTTTTAAGTTCAAAATAAAATTCGATTAAATGATTTTAGCGTGTGTATAAGTACTTTTTAGGCATATATATGTGTGTGTGAGTGTGTGTGTGTGTGTGTGTGTGTGTGTGTGTGTATGTGTGTGTGTGTGTGTGTGTGTGTGTGTGTGTGCATCCACAAACAGCCCTTTGCTGCAGGAGATGCTGCGGAAAATGCCCCCCGTTTACCAGTTTATTTTGTATTTTGCATAAGGGCGTTAAGAATTCTTTGAGTTCAATAAAAGTCTATGTTTTTGGTTAAATTGAGACGTGTAACATTTCTTGCCATTGTGGCATTTTTATCACGTAAACGGAGGGAGAAAAATCAGTATCGGCTCAGAAAAATCAGCAGCACGTATCAGCCAAGGCTGGTGTACAAAAACAAATCGGTGTTGGTATCAGCTCTTAAATAATCCATGTCGGTCGATCTCTAATTAAAATAAATACTCAAGAGTGCGCCTGGAAATCAACGAGTGACGGACAGGTAGAAACGAGGCTGGGGAAACACACAGTTTGTGTGGGATAGAAACTTACATGTTCTTTAGATTAAACTTATTTTACTTTCTGATGCATCATTAAAAATCCTTGCAGCCATATGGTGATGCAGAAATCATTATATATTCTTAAAGATATATTGTACGTATACTACTTTAATACAAACACATGTATATATTGTTGCCAGACATTGTCACTGGTCTGTTTCTAAGTTGTAGTGAGACACGTCGCTGTGAGCTTCTGTACTTGCGCTATGATTGATACGCTTCTCTACGTACTTCAAACAGCGGCAAGTGGAAGTGAGTGGATCATTTGGACTGAAAAAACATAAACAAAAACACGACTGTTACTTTTACTGAAGTGGCTGTAACACAGACGAGAGAGAAGACGTGCGAGTCGACTGTGTGTAGGAGGCAGGAGGCAGGAGGAGGTGCATTTTCTGTGCTTGTTAAGACACCGAGAGACGTGAGTGAGGAAATGTATTCTGGACCGGCAACAGAAGTGGGAGTTATTATACTTCTGCAGAGCTGAACATCAGGATTTTTATTTATTTTTTTTTTCAGGTCGTCTCGATCCAGTTCCAATCCACAGCTTTCATGCTCACGTAAATAAAGGAGAAAATGCCACAGGCTTCATTTGAACAGAGCCAGACGGGTTAAGTGTGAAAGTTTTTCCATTTACCATTCAGGACATAAAGGTTTCTCCGGATGAGGGAACAATTGATTTAATTCTGATGAGGACCTGGGATATTTTTTTTTTTTACCATTAGATAATTACCTTTTGTCAGCCTTAGCTATGAAACTAAAAAGACTCTCGAGGGTATATTTACAGGATAATAAAATTGATTCTTTGAAAATTTAAGTGGCAGGAATAACACCCTCAGGTGTCGTAACGGTGAAATGAGCGAGACTCATCGTTTATTTTTCGTCAGGCTGTCATGACGCCGTTTCGCTCTGTTGTACAATTTATTTATAACGGATGTAATACCATAAACGGATACTTCCTTGCGCGGCCTATTTGTTTGTATGGACAAATCTAGTCTTTAAGTGGGAAACAGAGGAAAATATGCTGATTGGTGAAAGAGGGGAACGGGATTTGGAAGGAGGCCCACCTTGCATCTGCCAGACTTTCAGCGGAGCCATTTCATTGGTGCTTTCCACTAAATGCTTCCTCAACTCTTTTAACTGTTCCTTCAGCTCTGGGTAGAGGGTCCTGGCGAGAGATACACAAACAGAGATAGGAGGTAAAACATCCAATTAAGAGAAAGTGGTCAGATTCACAGATTGACTTTTTTTTTTTTTTTTTTTTTAAGGTTAGTTTAGCAGAGATACGGTCAGTGCTTCGAGGGAATAAAGGAGTGTGGGCTGGAGTGAGTGGGGGTGCAGCTCCTGGAGCTACTCCAAGCTTTGAATTTTTATCACGGCCTGACACAGAGTCACTCACTTGAGTTTGCCAAAGAGGAATCCCTGGACCTCGTCCACTGGATCATTCTCCCCGATCACTGTAGCATTCACCTCCGCCCCTGAAACCACAATCAATTAACTCGATATTCACATCAGGACTCCTCTGGGACTAAACGTGTGTGCGCGTGGACAGTGTGTATTCCTAAGAGTGCGCACACCTTGGACTTGTGTGTCGTCCTTTGCCTTGTACTCTTGGTTTTTAATGGCCAGCTCCACTCCATAACCAGACAGGTACACCTTCTTTCCATTTGAATGCTGCAGGGAATGGAGGAAACATTGTAAAATAAATAATAAAATAGGAAGCAGAGGCTGTTCTTTTCTTGATAACAAGTGTGTTGTATCTCTGGAAGCACCACTGGAGGAGGCTTTCAGAAATTACTGTAAATACACTGAAAAGGTACAGACACTTGTTAACCCTTCAAGACCTAAACATCTGCTCATCGATTTAAAATAAATAAATAAAAATAATAATAATAAATAAAAAAAGCGTGCGGTATTGGAATTATCGTAATTCTCCGATGGACAAAATTTCAAGCGTGGCTGAACACTGGGAAGTTGCGTTTTCTGGTGAAAAAACCTGCCATTACGGTAATGATGACGCACCGCGGCTATAGGCTGAACGTTGGGGAGCGACGCAAGACCGGAGAGACCCAGGAAGAGAGAGTTGTTTGGAGGAATTTGTTGGTAAAAGTTAGTCATACCCTTGAGATGTCACGAAGACCTTCCAGACAAAAGCGCAACCTCTCAGTGTTCAGTCGCACTTTGAATTTTGTCAATTGCCCAAACCGCTGTGAGTTACGGTAACACAAAAACCGCGTGCTTTACCGGTTGGCCGGCGATCCGTTCGGTTAAAGGGTTACGTCACCAGGTAATTGAGCTGCCGTTTCATTTAACCTGCTTCGATAACAAATTCAACAATGTTTCTGCTCAGCTAATATTGTTTTCATCTCGTATTACGTTGCAATCATGTGTGCCTTCTGACTCCACCGACAGCTTTCCGGTACAGACCTCCAGCTGTTACCGGCTGCAGACACTAACCGTCCCCCTGACTGGCCTCGAAGCTATGAAGTAAAGAGTTAAGTCCTACAGCCTTTCCAATGGACAGATGGCAAGAATAATTTTGCATAATCAGAAGGAGAGGGGGGAAAAAAACGTATCAGCAGTCCCAATTCCACTTGGCACGACAAACTGAAGAGACACTTTTTTTTTTTATCTCAGGTGTAAATGAGGAGCCAGACTGAACTTAAGTTTTTTTTTTTTTTTTTTTTTTGAAGATGAGTGTAACTGAGCAGACAAGTGCTCTTAAATCATCCTCTTGCTTCTTATTCACTAGCAAGAGTACTTTTGGGATAACATGAGTTTCTGCTCGAATAAATTGAGTTAGCTTCAGCCGTTGTGGAGTGTGATGAAAATATGTGTTCATGGTTTAATGACTGGTCGAGAAGGACACTCCTTATTCTAATAAGATAAGCATTAGTTTTACTAACAGTGGTGCATGTACAGCCCATGTCAGAAAAAAGAAAATGGAACAGAGTGGCCCAATGAGAAGGGATTTTGGATAGGATTGAGAGACTCTTGGCAATCGGTTTAATAGGCAAATACACGGATCAGCCACAACATTAAAACCACTGACAGGAGAAGTGAATAACATTTTGTGACAATACAATGTTCTGCTGGGAAACTTTTGGACCTCGATGTGGGTGACATTTACACATGAACCACCCACCTAGACCAGACCAGACCAGACCACCCCTCACCCCATAGTAATGACACTACTTGATGGCAGCAGCCATTTCCTGTAGGACGCAGCCTGACACAGGCACACACATAAAAACTGTATGGGAACAACTAAAAAACACAAAGAACAGCACTAGAAGAACTCACTACACCCCAAACTGTTCAAGTATCTCTGGGATGATCCACAGAGGCCCCTCCCCTCAACCCATAGGACCCAAAGGCCCCCACTAACAAAGACACTAGACACCACAGGACACCCTCAGAAGGGCCACCTCCATTCTCTGATGTGTGTTACGCCTGATAACCATTGTTTCTAGTGGGAATAAATATATTATTTTGGAGAATGTTTGCCTTTCATTTTAAGTTCTTCCAGGAACGACAAAAAAAAAGGGGGTAGGAAAGTTTTAACGAAGCTGGAACTGAAGTGAGAGCGCTGAAAATGTGGGGTCTCTTTGGTCTTTTTAGTTCTTTATATATTTAGTTCTTTATATACTTTTTCTTACCAGATCATTTTGTTTAAAGTCTCTGATCAGAATGACTTTAATCAGGCTGAATATATATTGGCTAAAGTAAACACTTACTGCCAGGAAGTGGCGGAGCACATAAGTCACTGAGCCTTCGTGGACTTTGGATAAAACAGCTTGGTGAAGCCTCTGGAAATCTGGTTTCCCTATCTCGCCATAGAGAATGACGACGGGAGCGTTTGGATTTGACCCTGGGTATTTATGATCGCCTTTGAAAAGGTATGGTTTCGGCCTGAAAGAAAGAGATGGAGATTATAATTAGAAAATATGTCATTATTTTATTTCTCAAACCTAAATGTTCCATTTTTACCTCTGAGCAGCAGTTTTCAGTAGCGTTGCTAAGCTTTCTGCATCACATGTTTTTTGTCCATGGACACTGAAAAAAGCCGAGCAGCCGGAGGGAGGCGGTTCAGTGGAAGCGATCTAAAAAAAACCAACAAAAACAGGAGCATTATAAATATGATCCTCCTTAGTGTACAAGCATTGAAAAACAAGCATTAAGTTATCCTGTTACCTGTTGGAGGGAGTGTACAGTTGCAGAGTAGGCTCTCAGAGAGAGGGCAAACTTCAGCATGTTCAACTGGACGGAGCTGAGCAAAGCACTGGCTCTCTTCACGATTAGGTCATAGTAGGCCTGATCTGTGTCTGTGTGAGCACGGCAGACAAGTAATGACGTTTGACATTAATGAGTAGTCATCTATCCTGTTGCAGATCTTAAAAAATCACTTATTACTTTGAGATTACAGCAGTAATGGTCAAACACAGAATAAAAAGCACAATTTCCAGCTCCATTCTATCACGTTACTGCTTGGCCAAAAACACTGACACTGCAATTACTGCCAAGATGCTGCCTGCACATCATAAATTCAGCTGCTCGCAGCACAGAGACTAAAAGCGAAATCTGGTCTGGAGCGTGTGAAACAGCTTTACTTTACCATCGTGCTCTCCTTCTATGTTTTGATTGGCTTCCACAAAGTCCCAGAACTTCTCCTGGCTCTCCTCTGCCAGGAACTCGCTGGAGAAAAAGAATATGAAGCTTCAACAGCTGCGACTGTACACAACATTAACCGTGTTTGAGGGTACGGCAGCTAAAGGCATTCGGTGGCTTTTTCTAAAGGACACATCATTAAGACGAATGTTTAAAGGCTGTTGGAGGACAGTCTCACTAATGTCCCACAGGACACTGATTTATCCGCTCCCTAAATTTAATGCTGGGTGTAATGCGGCCAATTTGTTGCCACTGTAGAGCACTGCAGCGTCTTACCTGGCTTCTAGCAGCAGAGGAGTATCTGCCCATTTGGTTGTGAGAGTGGTGGTGACAGCCTTTGAGTCTGCACCCGCAGAAACTGTAGAGAGCAGCGAGAGCAGCAGGATCCGTGGGAGCCACATCCTCAACCCTACAAACGAAAACAGAGGAGAGAGGGAACATGAGCAGGGAACTGATGCTAAATGAGATCATACCAAAACACAGCAAGAATATGCATTACAGAGAAGAGAAGCTATATTATATTTACACTGACATGGAAACATTTTCTGTTTCTACGTGTGCACACAGTATTCAGCTTACACATCTTCATCACATTTCAGATGAATCATGTCATCATATCATAACCGTATCCAGTCAGTTCTCTCTGCTTCCTTGCATTTTTGTCTTCCATTCATATACTTGGTATGGACCTGGAGTCAGAGTACGTAACAGTGGGACTTATCGTTGTGCCATACGCCAGTATCAGAGGTACAATTATAAAAGTTGTGATGCCGCTTTCATCATCACTGCCAAACACAGCCAACTTGCCAAACACAGTAAGATACTGTTAATTTGCTAGAAAAAAAAAAGCCGGGACTAGGAGCCAAATCCTCCCCTCTAGCTGTACGATGCCATGTTTAGAGTTGTAGCAGTCGTCCAAGAATCCACACATAAAACAAACGTAATCAGGACAAACAAAAGTGTAATCACTGCTGATCATGGAGACACCTGTGAAGTGCTTTGTGTAGCAAATAAATAAAAAAAAGGACAATCCATCTAAGGCAAGAATCAAAACAAGGATTTTTTTTTCAAATGGGCAAAGCTCAGAAAAACCCTAAAGAACCCAAAGTCCGACAGGTGTCAGGTGAACTTTGATTATCTGGGAATGTAGTATCGCCTTTTTAAACAGGTCCATCATTTCCTAATACTCTCACTCCAGTCTTTAACTTAAAAAGTAAAGATTAATCTCGAAATAAGATTCAACAACAGATCTCAAAGAGCTGCTCCCTCCCCAAGTAAATGTAAATGAATTATTAATTTATCATAAAATTTAATTATTCATAATGTAAGAATATAACATTGCATAATGCTTTCTGTTAACATTTCTATGATTACAACAATTATACGCAGCTGACAACTATTTTCATAATCAATTACTCTTCCTCCTTGTCAAAGGTCTTGTTTTAAAGACATTACAGAACTCATTAATGGAGCAAATCATCTCATTTCCGAAAATTCAATTGGATTTGTAAATTTTTACCTAATCTACTAATTGGTTCTGTTTTTTCCCCATTAATATAATATTAAATACAATTATATAGTTAAATATTAGAACTTTTACAAAACTATAACAAAACATGAGTCAATGAAAGGAGTTGTGTTACCTCTTCACCTCGTTACATTGTGCCTAAACTTTGTGATTTTGTTTATAATGTGCTCACACGATGCGCTATAATTAACGGAAAGGCAGAAGGTAACTAGGGGCCCAGCATCCAGTTAACATTCAACCTCCGGATTAATAGAGAGTAATCAAAAGCTATGAGCAAGATGTAAAAGAGGAGACAATGGAACCCATATTCACATCACGATTACGCACAAACAATAATTTTATCAATCCGAAGCGCTGCATCTGTACAGTAAACAAAAAGCGCCATGATGTTTGGCCAATAGGAGACTTCAGCGTGTCTCCTTCGTCCAATGAGCATAGAGGTTTCGACATCCGTGTTGATTCCATGACAATGATCGGAGCTTTCACATTGCCTCTAATACCGAGCTAATTGCCACCTAGAATAATCTCGTTCTGTGTTGTGCTTTTATTGCCGTCACAACCACATCCCGAGCTAAAACTATCAGCGAGATAAATGAAAGCTGAGCGACAGGAGCTAGCTAACTTCTCCAGCACAAGAGGAACAAAAACACCACATTTAAACCGTCTTCATTCGCTCACAGGCAGCTAATCTCTGTGTGTCTATATAAAGAAATTAAGCAAGCTTTAATGCACGCATTTAAAGGTTCATTTATCCAGAAAGAGCAATGATTTATCCTCACCGAAGCCGGCTCCGTTGCTTCCTGCCTCCATGATCCTATGGGAGTGGCTGTATGGGTCCTTCAGCCCGATGAGGTAACCGCAAAATTTGCCTGTTCAAAATTACTGAAAATCCTACGGGCATTAAACTATTTAATAAATTAACGCCGAAACGTGACTTGAGGACAAAATAGCACATTTCACAGAGATAATTAAAAATTGAAGAGTGGGGAAACGGAACCTAAAAAAGCAATTAACTTTACTGCCTAACCCTTGCCTTCCCTACCGAAAAAAAAAAAAAACATAATTAAACCAAACGTGATTTCTTTTTTTTTCTAACTTGGTTTTAATTTCTTTTTATTTATTTATTTATTTTTTTAGATAAGACATTAGCATATATAATTGAGAGAAATTGTTAATGTTTGTTAATTATATATATTTAAAAGTGCTGGGAGTAAACAGCAGGAAGACTGATCTAATATTGTCAAAAAATATGTAAGTAAAAAATATATATGTATCAGTTCATGTATGCATGAGCTACTCCCTTTTAAGTTTACATCTCAGGTTTACAGTTTATATTTTATTTTATTCAATTTTAATTTATTTTATTTTATTTTTCTCAGTCTTGCATCTATACCTATATATCTTATGTGCTGTATTACTGTTTCTACTGTAGTACTTTTTTATTACAGCAATTAATTTCACTGTGCATTATACTATATATAACTGTGCATATGATAAATAAAACATTATCTTATCATATCTTACCTTATCTGTGCACAAATAAGCACAGGGCTCGTTCTGAAGAGACTTTTTAAAATTGGCCTTGTCGTCGCCTTGAAAGACAGGAGTCTATAGAAGGCAAAGCTGTAATTACATCTGTATGAGGTGACATGCTGATCCATATGGACTGCTAGTAATCATCTGCAAAGTAGCTCACGGAAATGAGGCCTGCTGTATGCACTGTGTGACTGCCATGGGAAATAAATCTTGCATTTAGAGCAAACCTAAACTGGTCCCTTTGGTTAAAAGTGTTTGTTACATGGTAATGAAAAACTAGAGACTCTGAAATCCCTCTTACTTTACAGGGGGGCACCTGAGATCGTTTTGTAAATCTTTACCTTGAGTTTGTGTGATATAATTTAGATAGACTGTCCCTCTGGGGCAGATAGGTGAAAAATGTGCCAGACTCCCTGTCTACCTGTTGAGTGGTCTTGATAAAAAGAAGATGAAAGGTACGGAGACAGTGTCCCAGGGTGCGGAGACATGGGTCTTGCTTTTTCATTTACTCGCTCTGCAGCCTAAATTAAATTGGACAGCTGATCCTCCAGAGGGAGCAGTTCCAGGGTTTGATTTAACATTATATAAAAAGCAGCGACATTAATTATCCTGTTGGGTTTGACCTTCACTTTGACGCCTCGCGCATTTCGATGCGCGCACTCACACACACACGCAATGTAACACAAAAACCCACCGCACCCCTGTGAGGACAGGCCAAAAACGTCCTGACTAGACAGCGCCCACAAGTATAGCTGAACCTCTCACACCCACACACACACACATGCTCCCCACAGGACCTGTTCATCTGTCTAGAAGGTGACATCTTCAGATGAATTATGGGAGATGGTTGTCATCTTTTTCCGGGGTCACATACGAAATGGCGAACCCCCGGCTGTGGGCTCCCTCTCTCCTCACACTATCACACGTCAGCCATTTTAGAGGTTGAAAGCCTCGACGGGGGACCAAAACGACCTCAATTAAACCTCCATTAATATTAATACATTTTGTCGTTTCACGTGAGTTGCCGCTAATTAAATGTGTCCCTGACTGTATAATGGGGGTCAGCCGGGGTCTCTAACATGAAGCTAATTCGCCACGTTACAGTCACCGAACGCGGGGCCCGTCCGAGCTCCAGTCTTAAATACAGCTGGAGAGGGAGGCAAATTGTGTTTACCTTGGTGTTTTTTTTTTAAAAGCTGTAAACGTACATAATAGCGCACTTTTTAATTAGTCAGTTTTTTTTGTGCACTGTAAGATATTACATTCTCCCGTGTGTTTGCATGTCTTCACGTGCATAAAAATAATTTATCGCCCCCTTCTGACGGCTTCAGAAATCACGCTGAGCCGTGACCCCGGGGTTTGCGTTCTACTACATTTCTCCACTATCAACATTTATGAGACTTTTATGTTGAGGTTAGTAACTTTGCAGCAGACCAGTGCTTTATGAGCAGCTGGACCGCAGCTCAACACACACACACAAACGCGCACATACGCGCACAAACATAATAAATACACTTTTTTTGGACCTTAATAGGATTGCAGGATTCCTCAGATCAGACTCCCACCGGTGTACGTCAGCGGAGCGCTGCCTGGGAGGTTGGATTCTTGAGCTCAGGCGTGTAATATCACGAGAGATGATTTGGTGTTGACCCGGGAGATTAGCCAGACCCGGAGAGGAAGGTCAGATAATGGCCCGAGATGTAATCATATTTATTTTAAAGCTGAAGGACAAATGCGTGGTCCCTCAGTGGACCGCCGTCTCCTATTTATTACCCGACAAAGCAGGTCATTGAAACTCCGCAAATTTGTTTGTGTATAGAGATTTCTCTGCATTGTATATTTGACGATGAAGGCCTGAGCCACTGCTGGAAATGGCTCAAGCGGAGTTAAAAAAAATAAATAAATAAATAAAAAATCTCCACCGCGCCAACAGGGCAATCCTCCAGAACTACAATAGCCTGGCAGTGGTGCATGTAAGGGAAGCACCCGGTGTGAACTTATCTGCAGAATTCCACCCTGGAAATAAGCAATAATAACCCCGGAGCTTCTTTGTTTGCATGAAACAAGCATGGGACCAGCAGCGAGGAGCTGCAGCCGCTCTGACCTCCTAATAATGGACTGCAGCCAGAGCTCATACAATCACTCACTGCAGGAGCACTTTCCCTCTCAAACACACATCTCCCATGCACATGCTCGGCGCAACAAAAGCCGTCCGGCCCTCTGCGGTAGCAAAGCCATTATTATTTGTTTAGTCCAGCTGCACTTGAAATGACAGGGACCCGGAGCTGCGGGGAGGATTAAAGACCGTGTTCAGTCTAGTACGCCATTTGCCAGCTGCCAGAGAAGCTGCACAGCCTTCCCTTTTCCCCTCCCATTCTCCGTTCATAACTCAGGCACAAAAAAAAAAAAAAGACTCTTCCGACTCGGATCTCCCTCCAGCTCATTTGCCTCCATCCGAGGAAATTAATTCTCCACCCTGACCTGAGGGGTCAGAGTTGAAGTTCAGCGGTGCGCTGATGAGACAAGGTGAAGGCCCGTGCTCTAACCCCCCCTCTCCTCGAGGACATAAGAGCGATATTAACACCGGCCCGAGAGTCCGCGCCCTTCTCATTCGCCTACCTGCCACAGCAGAGGAAAGAAACAAATTTGTGTGCATTTAAGTGTGTGTTAGCCGAGCCCGGCGCGTCTGCAGATTGAATTAGGCCGTAGATCACGGCTGACGGGACTGAGGTTGTCATTACAGGGGGAACAGGCTGCTTTATGGGGTCACGATCCTGTGGTTAGTGTAGGCGAAGGGGTAGAAATGTCCTCTACTTACAGATTGGCCACTGTGAATGCAAGTGTAGAAGCCTGGAAGGCAAAGCTCCCACACAAGTTGTCAAAAAAAAAAAAGTACATGTGGATGTTTTTGCAATTTTAGTACTTTGGATGTAATTTCCTTTGAAAAACAAAGTCAAATGGGAAATATAAGCGCAGACAGAGTGGGAAACATCAGAGATGATATGAACGACAACACAGTCAGGTCTGTAAAAATGAAATATTTTAATTGGTGGCTTGATGATTCATTTTTGCAATCATAAGAAACAAACTCAGAGAGATGCATACAGAAGGAGAGAGACAGACTCGCACCAATTAAAACCAAAAAAAAAAAAACTATCACACTCTCTTTGACAAAACAAAACCAAAAAAAAAAAAAAGAAATGCTAGCGACACCTGGGCTGCTCCATTGTCACAAACCAACGGAAACGCTGTTAAGACATCAGATATACATAGTGATGATGAGACACAAATATTCGCTTTAGAGCGTTCATTTCTGGAATTATTTCAGTGAAAGGATCGGGGGTTATTTTCCGTTTCGTATCTTTGAGGACCGCTTTAAAGTCTCACGGCCACTTGAAAGTGGAACGCCGCAAAATAATGGAAGACTTTCCAGATCAGAGAATCACTTGTGTTTTTGTTCTTTAATCACTAAGGCGGAGCCAGATGTTAGTTTGGAGTTCTAAATGCGGACTAATGCGAGCAGTCGTGGGCAAAGTGCCTGGAGCTGCAGAGGTTTTTAAGTCTCCACTTCCGAGAAGAAACAATGACGGGGAAGTTGATATGGGGGAAAAAAAAAAAAAAAAAAAAAAAAAAAAAGGGGGGAGAGCTCTCTGTCCGTATCAATTTCTCCGTCCCTATTGCATTACTCTGAAGGCTACACACACACAAAAAGAAGAAGCATATTGAATCTGGATATGTCCCAGTACCTTTTCTCATCTCCCCTTTGTTCTTCTCTCCTTCCCTTCCATGAATCATTCCTGATTTTAAAGGAGCTGATTAAATAGATGGAGGCGGAAGGACCTACGGTGATTAGCTGAATTTAACAAGAAAACGCAGCTAAACTGTCTCCTTCGCCGTGGAAAAAGAAGAAGTATTATTTATAACAGGATGTGCTGTGTTGTTCACCTGAATGTGAAGGACACATCCGCTGATTGCTGACATTGAACCTGGACTACATTCAGTTTAATTAGATGGAGCCGACACGTCTTCTTACCTCCCCACTTTTTTTTTTTTTATTGCTCTTTGCTCGCAGACAGGGCTGGTGGATTTAACTCTAATCAAGTCGTTTTAAATCCCTTAATGCATCCAATTTAATGTATTTTGAAAGTAACTTATGAAATAGGACAAATTCCCAGACATGTTTCACTCTCATAAGTGAAACACACACATCTGGATGGACGTCATGGTATCAGACATTTCATTTTTTTGATTTTTCATGAGCTCCACGGACAAATACAGAAAAAAAACTGAAGATTTTGGCTGTTTCAAACTAATTATTGTTGGGTGATATAAACTGCTGTCATGATCGGTCACTCTGCTCATTACTAAGCACACTGCAATTCCCAACACAAACCATAGGGGGAAAAAGCATTACTTTTTGACCTGTTATCTACAAACATGTTTTTATGACATTTTAACTTTTTTTTTCACAAACCTCCTCTGAGCCCAATTGAAGCTTTGTTTACAAACCTGCCACAGATCTACGCCGTGAGCATTTACAGAATATGCACCGGACCGATGTGTTCTTCAATTGTGCGATAGTTCTCGTCAGCTGTGCCGAGTTTCTGCGTGCGCCTCAAATAACGGCGTTGAAGCTAATTTTGGAGTTGGAGCTAATAAATGGTGAACATCTGCTACTTTTACTGAAATCACTGCAGTGCAAAATAAAATAAAATAAATAAAAGGAAGAGAGAGAAGACGTCTGAGCAGACTGCGAGCAGGAGGCAGGAGGAGGGTTTCCATCATTTATTTATTTATTTTTTTTTTATGGCCAATAAGAGACAACCAATCACAGCTGTTGCGGTCCCTGACGCGCAGTTAAATTTCTGGGTAGGTGCACGTCAGGCTACGGTGTACCTAGGGCGTAGATCAGTATGATTCTAAGCTGTGAGAGTAACTGCAAAAAAAAATCTGTGGCAGTACTTTGATTTTTATGCAAACAGCTGATCTCTTTGAAGCCAGCTTCTGCATGACAGGTTAAAAGACTGGATTTCACCCGAAGGTTTGCACAGGGAAAGCTACGTGAAAATGTACAGAGTGCCATAAATTTGTCACACAGGTGGATTAAAAAAAAAAAAAGCTTATGTTTTTTATATTATAGTATGTCCTCATATGTGGGAAGGAGACAAGAGAAGGGAGAAGGACGGGACATGGGGGAGTATTATTGGCTTTCTTATATCACTGTCATGCTGTCGGAGGGACTTTGCTGCCTCCACCACCCAAAAAAATAAAAAATAAAAAAATAAAAATGGCAAGATAATTGGTCATGAAACCAGTCATTCGCAACAACACTCATCAGGCATCCCCCCTGTCAGTCAGGCACACTATTTACAAAGGCATACAACATACGCCAATCACAGGCGCACCGCACATACTATTTACACGCACACAGGAAACACATTCGCACCCGCACAGACTCACGAGTAGTCAGAGAAAAAAATCACTGTAGTATAACGCAGACATAATAATCTGGCAATAATTATATATGCTGACTATGATCCCAGTACATAGAGGCACTGCTACCTCGCCCCGTCCGGTTCAGCCTGAAACGCCGCCGCTGCCGCTGCCGCGCGCTAATGAACTGCGGGTCGCCAGAGCCGTGTGCGCTCTTTCAGCAGGTGGGACGGAGGCTTGGTTAAGACCGGCGCTTTTACAGCTCAGTCGGAAGAAGAAAAAAATAAAAGAAACATCTAGAAATGCCACCCACTATATTAAGAGCTCACATTGCCATGGTGACCAGTAGTTCCACAGCTCCCATCTCGAGCGTTTGTCTGAGTTAAGGCTTCCAAAGCGCTCGCCGCTCGCGCTGCACAGTTCCTGGCAACAACCTGCAGCACCCGGCCTCGCCCTCCTTTTCATTTCTTCGCACCTATGTGAGATTCGGCTCTGTAATTGGCTGTTTTTCTCTGCAGGACCCACCACCTCCTCCCCTCCCCTCAAAAAAAAAGGAGAGAAAAGGGAGAAATAATGAACTTGTTAAGCGACAGGAGCTTTGGGAACCTTTACACACAGAGACAGGCCACTTCACCTCCCCCTCCTCACCCAAAAGAAGCAAGGCTTCAATAATGGCTATGGTCCATTGTACAACAACCCAATCCATTAGCTTTGACTTAAAAAAAACAAAACAAAAAACAAAAAACAAAAAAAAAACAAATAAAGATAAAGAAGTAAAGGAATCACTTTTGTTTAGGCAGCAATATTGGTCTCAGTGTTATTACAATTCTGCTTTTAAAAAAGCATAAACACAAAAGGAAAATACAAACAAAATCATCCTAAAATGTCACTATTTCATGACTGAAGCGTGTTCATGGGTGAAATGGCTGATTATTTTTTTTTTCTCGTAAAGCAGAAAGCTTTTATTACACATCTGAGTCCAACTTTTCTTTCTTTCTTTTTTTTTTATTTTTCTTGTCTGGTACAGTCTCTCGTGTGCTCACATCCCTTTTCTTCGTCGAGCCCAGCCCATCAGCGCACTTCCATAGCTTTCTCCCCCCCCCGGTTCCTTTGAAATCGGAGCGTCCGGGAAGTAGACTGGTCCTTCTTTTTTTGCGAAAGGGTTTAAGTGGGAATTCACAGACTTAATTTCATTTTCTCATGCTCCGTATCAGGCCACAGAGAGGAATACGGGGAGGGGGGAGGGGGGGGGTGGAGGAGGAGGCAGAAGAGGTGGCTGAGAGACTCGGGGGCTGTCAGCAACTTTTAAAAATATCTTTGCTCAGTCAGTAATGATGATGGGAGAGACAAAGAAACGCAGAGAGGGGAGGAGGAGGGAGGAAGGGGGGGGAGAAAGGGCAAGCAGGCGCTAATAACAACCGGGCAAACCTCAATAATGTGAGCTGATGCAATCGACCAAGCTCAGGTTTCCATAGCAACCCGCTTGGGCTCCGATTCTGGCGGCCCAACCCTCTGGCGAAGCCGGTTTGTCAGTCATTAGGGTCTTTGATGCAGGCGCCACTTTCTGCGAGTGTGAGTGTGTATACGTGTGTGTGTGTGTGTGTATACGTGTGTGTGTTTCACATTACATATGCATGTCCATTGTTTGCTCTCGTTCTGCTGCTACCAGCGGTTGATGATCTGGTTCATGTAGTCCTCGGTGGGGAGCCGGCTGCCCGCCTCCTCCGTTCTGCCTCCCTCCTCCCCGCCCTCCTCCCTCTCCCGCTCTCCGTCCCCGTCCTCCAGCGCCGACGTCAAGCCCTGCCGGCCGCGCGACGGCCACAGGCTGACGCCCAGGCCCAGGCCCTGGTGGCTCTGCTGCAAGTGGTTCTTCATGCGCTGCTGCCGCCTCTCCTGCTGCCTGGTGAACTGGTAGCGCTGCTGGAACAGGTCCTTGGCGTAGTCGTACAGCTCCATGTCCAGCTCGTTCAGCTCCTCTATGCGCTGGATCTGACGGGGAGAGAGAAGAAATAACGGTGAGTTTCCCTTAAGCTGCGTCAGAGCGAGAACAAGGGGGAAACTGAAGTTATCGCCCTTTTCAACCCAACGGTGCCACATCGTTTTATGGAGATTAACACACTGACCTTCCGGGCTATTCCTGTCCTCATCTTTATTTAAAAAAAAAAAAAAAAAAAAAAAATCTTGGAGCACTGACAGATACGCCGATCAGCCATAACATTAAAACCACCGACAGGAGAAGGGAATAACATCTTTTCGCAATTTCACAATTTGCTTTTGGACCTGAGTGTGGATGTTACATAGACATGTACCACCCACCTACATCAGACCAGCACCCCCCCCACCCCACAGCAATGACACTCCTTGATGGCAGCAGCAGGATGCAGCCTGACATAGGTAAACACACAAAAATGGTTCAGGAACAACTAAAAAAAAAAAAAACCTGAAGAACATCACAAGGTGGCCATTAAATTCACTAGATCCCAATCGTATCAGTGGGATGAACTGCAACAGACCTCAACCCTCAACCCATAGGACCCAAACGCCCCCCAGTAACAACATCCTGTTGCTAGAAACCAAAGAAAATCCCTCAGAAGGTCCCCATGTCCATTCATTGTGTTTCGGAGGCGCAAGGGAGACATACATGATATTAAGGTGGTCATAATGTTGTGGCTCATCGGCGTGTAATGTAGTCACAGTCATGTTGCTTTGAAGGAGAAGATGTTAAAACATAAAATGGGCACATAAATTATAACTTATTAAACCTCCTAGTGCACATTTACCTGATTTTACTTTAGGATTTTTACTAGATGACTTTTATTTGTAGTATTTTTTCCCCAATTTAGTATTTTTCAAATGATATCTGGGATATAATTTTGCTTCTACAGCGGATAATTTATTGTTTTTTTTTTCCTCCTTTCTCTTGCGCTAGACCTGGCCCAAAACTACTAGAACCACTAGAAAGTCCACCAAACCGGGAACTTGTTTGGCACCTCAACAAGAACTAAATTTAGTGTCTGGTTCCTCTGTGTGGTTCCAATAAAGTTCTGCGTCCTTTGAAAAAAGTTCACGTTGCGAATACGCCGTGTAACATGACAAATGTACAAATGCTTTATAGTGGCGCTAGCTACAGAGAGCGGGGGACCGAAAGAGAACCGCCGCCGGCGACGTGGGAGACAACTGAAACGTGTTTGATGTTCGGTCATGCGGTGCAGCTGCTGGCTTCACTGGCACGAATCATCTGCCGCGTGTGAATTCAACACGGAGGGGGGAAATGTGTTTAATTAAGAGGATCCCTTTGAAATCTGTGACGGGGCACTTGATATCATTTGGGAGAAATCTGCGCGACAACACGGTAAAAGGGGGGCGGGGGGAGAGAGACCGCCCTGCATCTTTATTTAATATAAATAAATAAATGAAAATAGAGGTGTTTGATCGGCAGCACGAGGGACACCGGCACAAATAATTTAGACAGCGGCCTCAATCAAAAAAAATGACTCACGGGGATTTTAAAGACTTGAAATGAGTGGGCCTTCAGCGGCTTTAAAGGAGAAGGGAAAAACATATTCTTCTTAAAAAAAAAATGATAATACATTTATTGAAATATCACAAAATGCCACAAACTTCCACAATGTGATATCTGCTCTTTTGTTGTGATAATAAATAATAATAAGAACCAGTGGACCACCTTTCAAACAGCCTCAGCCAGCCGCGCATATTTTCTCCTTTTTTTTTTTTTTTTTTTTGCAGGGAATTGAGTTAAAGAACTCCCACACAGACAGCACAAATCAAAGTGTGAAGACGACGTTTGAAGCTGCTGTTATTTTTTTTTCTTTTTTTAAACAGCGACAGTCATCCCAACTCATTTCACAGCAAAATAAGAGTATTCTCCCTCTCCGCTCATGTTTTTTTCCTCTCTTTACCACATTGTTGCAGGTAACCTTTAACTTTTTGCGCCTCTTGCAGATTCATTCTAAATAACGATGTTTATGAGCAGGATGCAGAGTACGGAAAGCACTTGTTTAGAACGAGTGAGAAACACATCAACATTATCGCCACCTTCCTAAACAGTTGTGACTCATCGGAGGATGTTGTTAGTGGGGACCTTTGGGTCCGATTGGTGCGTTCAATTTGTACTCAGAAGTCGGAATTTTCTGAGTTGGATTTTCTACTGAGAAAGTTGTCATAACTTTGTCGTAATTAGAAGCTCCTGTAATATTCTCTTTATAAGCACCTGTGATTAGTTTTTGTTGCATTAAATCGGTCAAACATACAGTATCTTTCCACATACATACGTTGAAATGCTGTTACGGTGTAATTAAAGTTTTTCATGTGTTATATGGGAACTACAAGCCCATGTCGAGCTAACAAAGGCTAAAAACAACAGCCTGGTAAAACTAAAAGAGTGGGATTTTTTCGCACGTTTAAATGAAACAATTAAAAGTTTTGTTTTACTTTTGCTGTACATAATTCTAGTAAAAACCAAAAAACTCATGAGTTGGTTCAAGTTATCTGCTTGATTTACAATTTGTGTAACTTAAATAGCCTAAATTTAGTTAATATCAAGATTTAAAAAAAAAAAAAAAACTCAAAAAATGTAAATACTGAACACACCAAGTTATATTCAGAAAAGCCGAGAGCTTTCATCTAGTTTTTCCAACTTCTGTAACTGGAAATGCCGATAACTCAGGTGTGACGTTATCCTCTGAGGTAAAGTGAACGCACCATGTGACTTTAAGGGAGGGGCCTCTGTGGATCAGTGCATCCTGCTGCCATCAAGGAGTGTCATTACTATGGGGTGGGGTGTCTGGTCTGGTCCAGGTGCTACATATCTGAAGTGACATCTACATGAATGTCAGGTACCAAAGTTTCCCAGGAGAACATTGTCTCGTTGTCAGTGGTCATAATGTTGTGGCTTAATGGTGAATGTGAGCGTGGCGAGCTGAGGCAGACTTCAGGAGATTCAGGATTCCTACTGACCCTCCTCCCATGAGTCTGGAGTAAAAAACACCAGGAAGAACCTCCACAGTGAATCTCTGGAGGCCAGTGGACGTCTGGGACAAAAGCCTCTGGGTCAACCAATAGACTTAAGCAGCTCATTCAGAAAGCTGGCTCACTCCTGCGGTTGGAGCTGGATAATGTGCATGTAGTACCAGAGAAGAGGATGTTAACAAACCTCCTCTCCGTCGCCGACAACCTCTACACATCCTCTACTACGCCGAGCTCTGGTTTGCCGGAGGAGCACAATCAGCGGGAGTCTAATATGACTAAATCCTCCACACAGGAGATCCTTCCTTCCTCTGGCTATGCAGTTATATAATTTCTCCTCTTTCTGCTGAAGCTGTATCATTTTACAGCTTCCACAATCTTGAGCAACTATAACAAAGCATTCTCCCCGTGGGGATTCACACACTAGTTTTTCCTCATTCTGACGACTATTTTTCAGGATTTTATTTGCACTTTGGCAGCGTTTTATCGTCGTAGCTCACTGGGATCTGCTTTATCAACCTTACATGCTGTAGAGAAGTCCAGTGACTGGACATTCTGCAAATGTGAGGAGATAATCTAGAAGATAAAAAGACCAAGAAGGACCAAAAACAAGAATTTCACGCGCTAATCTTTTGCTTTGTTGTGAAATATTTGGGTAATTTTACCTCTACAAACGTCAGTGATTTAAATGAAACCACCTGAGAAGTTCAAAGAGGAACCGGTTTTGACTCACAAACATCTGGAGACAAGAGATTCCAACTACACAATGGTGTTTTTCAAAGACTTTCAGATAAGGAAAACCTGCATTAAAGGTTTTACATGAGGGCTTAGTGTTAGAAAAATGCATTTTAATGCATTTAACTGGTTTAAAATGTGGACGCATGAAGTAGCTTGAAATGGAGGTTGACAGTAATTTGGCTAAATCTACCGCTGCGATCGAGAGGCTGCACTGACCGTAGCGTTGTCCAGGTCCACCCCCGCCGCCCGGGTGCTGTTGTATTGCATGAAAGGCCTGATGAAGCGCAACCTGAAGGTCCGCTCGAAGAGGAACTGGGTTTTCCTCTGGTACTCGGTCAGACCGAAGAAGGCCATGTCTCGCAGGTTCTTCTTGGCCGACTCCAGGAGAAGCTGGGCCCTCTTCTTCTCCGGGACCGTGGACATGTTGTAGCAGCCGACGAGGCTCAGGTCGGCCAACATGCGCACCTGCAGGAGGGAGAGAAGCAAGTCGAGCTGGGTTCAGTCCATCGCCTCTGCAAAGTGGAAATCTATCTTTGAGATATTCAGTACTACTACGATTGTTTGCTTACTCCTCTAATTTATTATTAACAGAAAAATCTTTATGTGGGGCACCAGCAACTAATGATTATTTATTCATTTGCCGAATATTTTATTCTGTAAGCTATTTATTATTTATGCTCTCAAGTGTCAGAAAAGATGTAAATTAAATATCATAGTTATAGCAATCAGCCGTAACATTATGACCACCTTCCTAATATTGTGTAGGTATCCCTTGTGCCTCCAAAACAGTGGTCTAGTACCACTGATAGTCTACTGTCAGTGGTTTTAATGTTGTGGCTGATCAGTCTATATAGTAATTAGCTGAGAAGAAGCTGGCTCTGTTTTGACCTGGTATAATAAAAGTTGCATGGTTGACTAGAAGACAACACACAGATTAAAATAACAACAAATCCTGCAGGTTTGATTAAAAAAAAAATCCACTCTTTGATCAAAACCACATTTAAAATCTCAGTTCAACAACATCTTTCATAAAATTCCTTGAACGCCACTTGTGCCTACTTCCCATTCAAGTGACCACTTCATCATATTACAGTACAGCGGAGGAGCAGGGCCGGTACACTGTGTGCACCTCGGTACCGCTGCTGCTGCTCCATCACGATGCCTCGACTTTATGTGCGCGCTGATGTGTGCCACATTTATAAGTCATAGGACCCTGAGTAATAACACCCTCAGGCTCAGAAGAGATAAACCGGCCAACACGCTGAGGTGGGAGACTGAGAAAGCATGAGAAAAGAAGGTGTGAATTCGAGGTGTTTATGGCCGGTGGGCAAAATCCTGCCTGCGTACGGGTAAGTGTGCAGGAGAGATAGTGCATCCTGACATGTGTGCGATTCATCTAACGCAGGTAGCTTCCTCTTTTTCGGTCGTAATAAACCAAATAGAGGCTCATTTATTTGCTCCTTCGACTCCAGCTCAAGGTAAATTGCATTTGTTAAGACTTAATCTCTTTTGCCCTGTTTTGTTATTTTTCACGGCGCTAGCTGACAACAAAAAAAACTGTAAAGATGACTGGTCCAGAGGTGAAACGGTTTAAATCTTTGAGTGGGTGTAGTGATATAGACCGCAAAAGCAAAGATCAGCGGCTGAAGATTTGTGGTCTGTTTCCCTCTCTAACATTTCAGTAACTGCAGCGGCTTCGGTCGAGTGTGACAATGCCACAACATTTTTGTTGCCGTTGTCGTTTTTCCTCTTTTCCCACCTGTCTGTTGTTGGCCAGGTTATAGGGACAGTCCATGAACTGCTGCAGGGTGCACCCTGACCAGTCGGAGCCCTCGTAGCAGGAGGGCAGCTCCTCCGGCGTCGGGGTTCGCCCGTCGCACATGTGCAGGGACGTCTTCCACGTGGCTCCGCGCTGCACGTGCCTCCACTCGCTGAGGTAGCGAGACACGGGGTCCCTCAGCAGAGTGATGTAGTAGAACTTCCTGTTTAGTGGAGTGAAGAGAGGATGGGGTGGCAGAGGAGTGAAAGCAGAGGGATGGGGAAGAAAGAAATAAAAAACAGCAAATTGTTACTATTTATTACAGGTGCAAGGAAAATTGCAGGGGTAAAGAAAATGAGGGGTAAAAACAAATTTAATACATTCAAAAGAGTCAAGCTCATGAGGGGAGGGTTTATAAGTGAATTATTTTTGTAAAATATCAAGTGATGCAGCATAAACGAGAAAAGTGGGAAAAGATTCTGCTGAAATATGATGTGATTCTCCAGTTGACCATGTGGTGGCACTGTTTGCAATGGTTTACTGAAAACAGTTCAACCTACAGCCTACTCCTCACTCAAGGCCAGACACTGAGGTTGGCACACTTAGCAGCTTATTATTTGCATTTACTAGAAGTTGTTCTGTGTTTTGCAAGAGATAACTGGGTAAAGGACTGAAGACAAATGAACTGAAGGAGGAGGAAGGAGGAGGAGGGGGGGAGGGTGAGAGTTGATTCGTGAGGCTCGGGATCAGGTCAGTGTTCTTGCCACATTGTGCAGGAAAAAGAAACTGCTGGCACAAGCACATCTCCACGCTGCAAACATCCCTGTGTCTCTGACTCCCGACACACCAGCAAACATCCTTCCTCTTGCTTCACACTTACACCAAGTATCAGGTCTGCCTCTGAGAGATGACTCATCCCGCATCAGAGATTTGGATGGGACCGTTTGTGCGGCGGCGTATGTGTGTGTAATGTAATGTAATGTAATGGTGCATAGCACAGTTCCACATCTCTCCAGAGGAGACACTCCCATCAGAGCGGAGACCTTTCCAGGCCTTCACACTCCAGCTAATTACTGCAGTCTAATCAATCAACACATCCTCATTAACTACACACACACACACACATATATATACGCTCACGTATATACGTGTGCATGGTTATGTGCGACGACGTGCCTGAGAGTGATGGTATGGATTTGTCTGGGCGACGTACGCGCGCCGCCTGTCAAAACAAAAAAAAAAAATAAAAAAAACACACACACACACACGGACATATACTCTGCCCTCGTCTCCTGGGCTCGCATCACGTCAGAAGAATGTTTGCGGAGAGAGTTTTGTGTGCTGACAGGACTCCACGAAATCGTCACACACACACACACACACACACACACACACACACACACACACACACACACACACACACACACACACACACACACACACACACACACACACACACACACACACACACACACACACACACACACACAGTGCTTTCATCGCAAAATCATTGGCTTCGCGCTACAAAGCTCACCCGCCGGGAGCAGAGGGGTCTGCTGCGCCGGACACAAAGCCCCAAGTGTCACACGAACAGTGGCATGGGCTGGATATTAAGAAGTGTCTAAACCCACCTCCTGACTCCCCCCCCCTCCACCCCCCTCCACCCCCCAGGAGTGGCACCAGACAGGGAGATCCCGGACAACAAAACAACTCAACCCTAAATCCGGCAACAGCTGAGAGATGGAGCCTCATAAAACACCCGTACTCTAAATCCAGCAGTGGTGAGAAGGGGGGGGGGGGGCACGTAATGGATCAACCACACCCTGAGTTTAGCTGCAGCACAGACCGATCTCTGCAAATGGAACGAATCTAGTGGCAGTCGGGGGGGACTAAACCCTCAATCCAGTTCCAGAGGCAGCTGGGAGATCCCAGGCAACGAACCAAACAGACCCTCAATCCGGGCTACATGGGGGGTGGGGTGGGGGGTGGGGGGGGGGCACAGCTATAGAGACAAGAATCTAAACTCTAAATCCCATCTACCTAAACTCTCTCTTACCCTCCTCCTCTCCATCTAATCAAAAACAGAGGAGAGGCACAGTCAAACTGAGCCTGCAGGAGACCGGGGTACATTATGGAGATTCCTATGATGACATTATCAGGATTCCTAACACTCCCCCGAGTGCAGTGTGTGTGTGTGTGTGTGTGTGTGTGTGTGTGTGTGTGTGTGTGTGTGTGTGTGTGTGTGTGTGTGTGTGTGAGCCCACTGTGTGTTTCTGGGTAAGAATACGCCTATTAAATCAGTGATGACATTTTCCCCCTCTTGGCTTCCATTCCTCTGAAAAAACCATGGCACTGTTTGGCCCCTGCTACAGAGATGGTAAGGGAAAGGGTGAAAAACAGGGAGGGAGAGAAAGAGAGAGTGGAGGGAGGGGGGGGCGGAAGAGAATTTCAATTAGTTTTCTAATACTGTGAAAGCAGTGAGGGCCCCAAGCCCAAGTGATTTATCAAAGTTATGGCTCCCGCTATAATGAAGGCTCAGGCATATTACCAGGCAAAAATAAATAAATAACATACACACACACACGCACAGGATGCAACACGTATAGTAACCCACACACACACACACACACACACCTATACACACACACGGGACTACACGCAAACCCAAATAAATGATCTTAAACATGGTGTCTGCTGGGTCGGGCAAACTGCAGAACTAGAGCCATGGAGACTTTCTCGCCTTAAAGCCTAATGATGTCTGGCCGTGTCCTCAGATCCCTAGGTAATGATGTTTTCAGCCCACACACACAAACACACACACACACACACACACACTTACTCCCCAACTCGCCAACATTTTACACACTCTCTCTGCCTCCGAGGTGACCGAGCATAGCAAAAAAATTTTTTAAATTTTTATTTTTTTTTTGTCCACAGGTGATGTTGCTTATAGTCGGAGCATATGCGCGCTTGTCAAATTAACTTCAAAGCTAATGCGAGTCGCTCAATCTCTCGCTGTCGAGATTTAAGAACATCATCCTCCGGCTGAGTGCAGGAATTTGCAGTCTGGTAAAAGCACCTTGAAGGAGACACTTGCAGACTACAGTTATGTGTAATTTTTTTTTTTTTTTTTTGAAAGAAAATCTACAAGTAATGGAAGAAACCCTCTTATAAAAAAATACTCAAAACTACATTTGTTGTTTTGTTTTTATCAAAAGGGTTGACCAATGACTACTGATTTATCCTATTAGATAGTCAGGTTGGTGATGAAGGGTTTTGTCGGACCGCTGTGGGATTTCAAATGAACAAGGACACACTCAAGTTTCTTTTTTTGTCCCAGTCACTGTGACTGAACTCAATAGTGAGGCTGTAAGTGCAGGATGAAGTGCACTAGACTCCCCGCTGATAAAAAACCACAGACGGTACAAAGATGGACAGCGGAGATGCTATTCAAAAGTGAAGACAAAGCTAGTAGAGCTCCCCCTGGTGGCTGGCTGCAGTATAGGTCACAAGCCCCTCCATGTTAGTGGATGGGGCAAAATAAAAGACTAAAATACACGTCAAATAATGTTATTTCACGGATGATTTATGTTATTTCAGGTAGTTATTATAATGGATTTTTTTTTTGGGACTTTTGGATACGTTTTGTTTTAGTTATTTGACGTTATAGAAACAGAAGCTTATGACTACCAGTTGCCATGCCAACCACTCCAGTAAGCTATCCCGTGTCACTGGGAGAGTTGTAAAATAAATAAATAAATAAATGAGTACAGCATATAATTAAATGCAGCGTAGTATTAATTAAGTAAAAACACCAGTGAGTCTGGAGGAAGTGTGGCCGGGACATCGATATCGTGGCTCCACTCTCAGATGCTAATGATCAGATTCCAAAGTCGCAAGACGGGAAAGCAGTGATGCAAGGAAGTGGCAACACGTATTTATATAGTTTTTTTAGTAATTTATAGTAATTTAGTATTAGTAATAGCAATTTATACTGTATACAGTCTATGATAAAAACAGAAGAATCAAGAAAGGGAAAGAAAACACACATCACGCAATCACTTTTCCGTTTTCCTTCTTCCCCTTCTCTTCTCCAACATCTGCAATATGTGAGAATAATACACTTGTCCACCATTTCCACCTTGCCAAGATTATAAATATGGCAGGAAACACTGAATACCTGCAGTTATTTATTTATTTATTTTTTTTGGCAGGACAAAAGTCAAATTTAGAGATACTTGAATAAAGCTCAGCAGATTCCAGACACGCACAAACAACAAAAAATAAAAAACCAGCTGAAGATCAGCCAGGTCTGACTCTACAGTCAAATGTGAGGACACGTGAGACTGCCGAGCGTTATCAAGAGGAAACACACAGTGCCTGTTACGGCCTCTCAGAGGCCGGAGAAAATGAGTCCGTTTCCTGTGGGCCACAAATCACCACTTCTACAACCTCCACCTTCTCTCTTTAACCTCTCTTCCCTTCTCTTTAAATCTCTCCCTTTCCGCCGTTACTCCTATTTCAGCCCATCTCTCATTCTCGCCTCCGCGTCGTCGAGCTCCGTCTGATTTTCCCCCCTTCCAGGAGCTGATTTTGTTAAAATCTCAAACCAGAATCTGTGAGTGAGTCCTGAAGAGAATTACTAATAAGAGTTAGACTTTCAATTTCACATGTTTTCCGTTACCATTTTTAGCCCCGCGCCAATTAAGAGATTCCTATAAAGCAACAAGAGAAAGAAAAGGGAGCGCGAGAAATGACGTTTGGAGCTGGAAGACACGGGAGATACAAAGTCTTCTTTTCTCGGGGGAGCACGAAAGGGTTTAGGCGCCCTGTTTAAACAGAAGGGTACGGCTTCTTGTATGATTTACGAAAGCGCGCACGCGTGTACGCGCTCAGACACACAAACGCGGTGACGCCAACAGCATCCCGCTGTGTAGCCATGATTTATTAATAGTCCACGGATGTTTGTTGAAACCAGATCCACTCAACAACACGGCTCTTTACCACCTCTAAAAATGGAATCTGGACTCAATTGACTTAAGAGCAAAAAACAAAAATCAAAAAAGAAAGAGAAAAAATAGTGTGCGTCGCCTGGATAACACAGGTTTTTAGTTTGAAAAATGTGCCAGAATTAAACCGCACTTGGCAAAAGAGATGAACTGAGGACAAGTTTGGAGAAAAGAGTTCGAAAAGTTGCCGTTGGATATTGAGAAAGGGAGTCGGGGGTTTCTACGGTACTCAGATATTGACAAGATGGAATCAAATCGTGATTAATTATGATTTCTGACATGTTGACGCTGAGACCCACAACTTCTCAGTGGATGCTCTTGACCATCATTTTGTTCTACAAACATGTTAAGTGTCGTCTTACACGGCTGAGATGCTCATGTTGACAGAACCTGTCCACAGACCTCATTTAAACCCAATAACATTGAGGTTAAGATCTACACTCTATCTGGATTGATTACTCTTTTATTCTTTGGAGAGATGGGTGGGAAACCGATGCCTCGAGGCCGCGTTAATTCTTGGCACATAACGTTGCTTTAATTATCACAATATGCAGAGCATCCAGTCGGGAAACGAGTGTGTACTAACCTTTACAGCAGTGTGCTATCAATATAAACGCCTCTTAGGAGATTAGGTTTATCTGTTAGGCAAACACATACGCTGATCAGCCACAACATTATGACCACTGACAGGAGAAGTGAATGATGTTGACCATCTAGTGACTTTTTTTGGACCTGTAGATGATGTAGAACCAACCTAGACCGTCTGACACTCACTGATGGCAGCAGCCATCTCCAGTTTGATGCAGAAACACAAAAACTATTTAGAAGCTACTCAAAAATACGTGAAAAATAGCATAAGACCCTCACTAACAACAACATTGTGTCACCAGACACCACAGGACACCCTCAGAAGGACCATGTCCATTCTCTGATGAATCACAAGGTACAAGAGAGACGACCTACACAATATTAGGAAGGTGGTCATAATGTTATGCCTGATTGGTGTAGGATTCAAAACCAAGACTTGTCTTTGCAGTTCATGTGAAATCCAGTTAGTTAAGGACTTGTGGAATGTTTTTCCTGAAAATTGCAGATGATATCAAGCCCGTCACTACGTCCTTAGAAAAAACGAGAGCGAGAATCAGCGTGTCAGGACTTGAATCTCAGCAGACTGCCACTAAGCATTTTGCAGCAAAACACACATCCATATTTGGATGAGCGCTTTACACAGGGATGTAAAATAATTGATTGTCAGGTTGCGAAAGCAGGCGGACGTCTTTGGGAGCTGACAGGCTTCAGACAAACCGACCCAGACTGGAAACGGCCCCCCCCCAGTTTCCATCTCCCTCCCCCTCAAAAGGTGACCTCTCAAGACTAAACTTCACCCTCTCGGCCTCCCTCCTACTCCTGCTCTCTCCTCCTCCGCTCAACCATCCGTCATCTCATCCCAGCGTGTCCCGGGTGTCTCCTGGCCAATAATGACGCACTGAGACGGACAGAAATAGACCCTCCGGTTCAGACGAGCCCTTCAGGCGTCTTCTCCGTCCGTCCGTCCGTCCGTCCTGACTCCCTCTCCCTGCCTGCACTGCTCTCTTTGTTGGCTGATCAATACCAGCCTCGGGACCTGGGGCAGGCCGCTGTGGTAATTTGGACTTTAAACACAGAAAACGTACGAGAGAGAGAGAGAGAGGAGTGGAAGGAAAACAGAGTAACAGAGGCGACAGTGTGGAAGCGAAGAGGACACGGAGGGGGCACGCCGACGCGAAGTAGACGTCCAAGTGGTGTGCGGTTAAATATGAGGACACATGCGGAAATTCTTTGTTCTCTCCGTCTCTTGGCGTAGAGGAACCCGACAGCGCCAAGAAGCCATGGTCTCTGAATAGTTTCCACTTAAAACTATCCACATTTTCTATATATCCCCATACTCGCTCGGATGCAGCTGGATATGTGCTGATGTGGCGACTCGGGCCAGAGTTCAGAGGAAATATAATAACCCACAATACTCACAAGGGCTGCAAACAACGCCTTCATTAACAATTAATGTCAGTTAATGAAATGCACACGAGGGCGGCGCTTTAAAAAAACAAAATCTTCTAATTGTCCTTTTCATAAACCAAGCGTACAGAAGTTTTTGATTCATGGTGCGAAAAAGAAACAGCAGCAGGTCATCACATCTATTAGACAATTTGTCATCCTTTTAATATTTAATCAGAACACATTAGTCATCGATCTCATTGTGATTAAGAAGCCTTATTAGTAAGAAGTGAGGAATTATTAAGGCCCCACTTAATACTGAGATGATTGGTTGAATAATTGATTGAAGTATTCTGAAAATGTAGTCATTTTTTAAACTTTTCCCCCCTAAGCAACGCTCATTGGTTTTATATCGCTTTTACACTTTCATGGGTAGGTTTTCTGCTTTAATGCAGGGAAAACGTTTGACACTGAAACCAAAATGTCCGTCAACAAGCTGACGTCCCGCACCTGTCGCTGCGTGTCAGATGAGACGCGTGACGTAAACGTTGGCTTCACAACATGTAAATCAATCATATGAGTTGGTTGGCTTCATCCATTGCTCTGCTCCAACCTGCTCCTATATTCATTAAAAGCAGATCATTCTCCTGTACTAAACCAACTGCTGTCATTAACAGGTTTATTTATATTGCCTCATGTAACATCTGTCAGATGTATCTTGTAGTTGTATCACAATTAGATTCTACATGTACACTTCAGTCAGTGTTTGTGCTCTTTTCACTTTTTTTCTGTCTCTACCTGGCCAACCTCAAGCAGATGGGTCCCTCCACGTGAGCTTAAGGTTCTGCTCAAGGTTTCTTCAAGGGTTAGGGTTCATGGGGCTAAGGTTAGAGGAGTTATGGTTAGAGGGCCTAGGGTTAGAGGGGATGGGGTTAGAGGGGCTAGGGCAAGAGGGGTTGGGGTTAGAGGAGCTAGGGTTAGAGGGGCTGGGGTTAGAAGGGTTAGAGTTACAGGGGCTTGGGTTAGAGGGGCTGGGCTTAGAGGGCTTGGGGTTAGAGGGACCAGGGTTAGAAGAGTTAGTTTTTCATCTGCACCGTCGCCTTCATGTTTTCTCTCTGTGTTTCAGACCGGATTTCGTGAAGCATCTTTGTGTTGCTATAGACAGAAATTTCATAGTCAATGCTCGTTACAAACCCTCTGCCAATGAAGTCACTGAGCGCTTCACCGAGGCTTCAAGGGCAACTTGGCAACAATGTCACTGGTAACGCTGCCCGAGTTGTATCTTATGTCGCACATAGTGTGAACGCAGCATAACTGCGGAGAACACCGCAACCGGGCAACACTTCAGCACGCTAACAACTAGGTGATCTGATGTTAGAGTAAATGAATGTGAATAGGTTCTAATTAACCCCATAAAAGGGCAGCAAAACGTTAGATAACAAAGACTTCCACTTTTGATTGTGGAAACTTCTGCCTAAAACAATTACAAAATAAATAGTAAATAAAATAAAACTCTATAAATGAACTGACAACGAGAACAATCTCTGCTTGTAGTATTTTAATGTCCGCTTTTTAGAAAGACGTGGGATTAATGCCAACATCACGATGATCGCACTAGGAAAGAGAAGATATCTACGATCTGTTTTTTTGTTTTTTTGTGAGTGTACTTTTATATATGAGGGTTTGCCTATCTTTCAGTTCTGAACTTAACTTATTTGGACAAATCAAGCTATTGAATGATTTCCTAACTGCAATTGGGTGAATATTATATAAACTAAATAATTAACGAAATAACATTAAATGATAATGGCAATGATCTCGTATGCGGATTCATCTGCAAAATGAATGAACGCTGTCAGAGACAGAGAGTGAAGCTAATCCTGTCAGGTTCATATTTATTTTACCAGCCTCAATAGTGATGTTTCCTGGTTAAGGCTCAGTCATCTAATGGTGGTTGAGTAAAATAAGACTGAATCCCAGGAACACTGAAGCAATAAATCTGACACCGAGCATGTTTTTGAGCCCCCGCAGTCAAGTATTCAGGCAAACTCCTCTCTGCATGCAAGGTATTCCTCACAAAAAACACAAAACATGCAAGCCAGAAATGCAAGTGGGATTTACTGTGAGGCCATAACTAAAGGAGCGTGCCAAAACTTAGCTTGCGCCATGAGCGTAAAATAACGCAAGATTTGCTGCATTTCAGCAAAACAAAAGAAGCATCTTCTTAGGGACTAGTAGACAAAGAAAAGCAGCAGAGTAGGAGAGGAACGCCTCGGATGCAAGCGTAGCCCATGGCTCACCAAGTTGAACGTTGCGATTCAGGAATGGATAAAAACAAAGAAAGAGAGAGGGGAGGGAATCCCCTGAGTGCCAAGCTATGTTGAGCAGGAATGTACGGCCGCCTGTTCGCTCATGTAACTTGACTGGCAACAGCCCAGAGAACTGTCTGATGGAGACAGAGGGCGAGAGGGAATAAGATGGATTTGGTGCGAGGGAGATGGGTGGAGGACAAGAAGGGTTGAACAAGTAATCACAGATCGTTTTTCATGTTTTTGCAATTTTAAAAATGCGTGTGTCCTTGACAGAGTGGGACGACATGACGAAATGAGAGAAACATTGCAAAAGGATTATACATCTTTACGGAATTTGCCATGTGCAAGGAATAATTTAAAGACTACTTCCACAAACAGCTGATTGATTGGTGCGGAGGATTTAGGGTCAGGAGGTTCGTCATGTTTTTACAGTAGCCCACAACAGAGAAATCACTGGTTCTAGAGAGTCACTTTTCCATTATTTCCAACCTATATTAATACCCTCTACACTCTTTGAAGAGGGGGATGATCAGGTGATTGCAATTTTCAATTACACCACTAGATGGTGCTATATCCTACTACATACTGGTTCTTTAATTAATCAGGTTAAACAATTTCATAATTTGGGCGCTTCGATATCCCTGAGAATGTGATTATCTTAAATAGTTTGACACTTATCAAATTAGATGCTAATTTTGAGGCAATTAATTAATAAATTAGTCAACTTTCGGGCAAAGTGCACATCCCTGTTACATCCAGATAGACGTATCTTGATATTTATCCGTTTGGTTATCTAAAAATTACATATTCAACCCACTCATTAACTGAGAAATATGAGGCATTTAGTTCCAAGAATTAGTGCCTGTGATCATGGGAGCAAAACAGCAGTCCAAGTTTGCAGAAGCAAAGTGAATTGGCCCGACAACAGAAAAGAAAAAATCCCCCACAAAATTTCTTCAGTTCAGTCATATGATGACAAATAACTGCAGAATCCGAGCTAATTTTGCCTTTGGGTCATAGCTGCGCCTCGGAGTAATAAAGAAGTGATTATTAACTGAATTTGGTTAAAAAAAAAAAAAAAATAGATGAGCCCAATGAAAGTGTAACAACTGAATGAAAAAAAAAGGACTCTCGGCAACTTTGAGAAATACTGCACAAAAATAAACTGGAAATGTACGCCAAGCTGCAAAGAGAAATCCAATAAAACAATCTGCTGTAGTTTCCTGAAGCTGAGACAAATAATAATGATTACGAGTGCGAGTGCAGAAGTAATAAAAATACAGTAATCAGAGTGCTTTTTCATAATCATGCAGCCGTTTAGGAGCGGGAATATGAGCCAGGAAGCGAGGGCAGAGGTGGAGCTTTAGGTTGTTCAAGGTAACACAAATCAACCCGATACCCCTGCGTGTGCAGGAAGCTCCACCTAGCATCATGTTCATGCGCCTCCTGATACCGAGGTCGAAGCAATCACTTTGCTAATACGCTGACATATGGATATGGAGCAATCGCACGACCCTGCACAATCCCCATCGTGCACACGCACACACACACACACACACCTCTGCATGTTATAATCTAATCCTTGCCGTATGCCATGATGTCAGATTATTGATAAGTCCCAATAGTTCACTTACAGCAATAAAGAAAAGAAAGGAGAAGACGACGACGGCAAAGAGGGAGGAGACGCGGTGCAGAGTTTGGGGGCAATTAAAAGGCTGGGTAACGAGGCTAATGAGGAGACAGGTGGCCCCATTACAGAGGCAGCCACACACACTCATTAACACACACACTCTCACCAAAAAAAAAAAAACTCCCCTCTGGCTGGGATCAGTGTGAGCATGAGTGTGTGTGTGTGTGTGTGTGTGTGTGTGTGTGTGTGTGTGTGTGAATGACCCCCCACCCCCACCCGTTTCTCAGTTAATCAGTCGTCACATACGAAACTGGAGGCAACAGGGTGTTTCTGTGAGCGCGCATTGTGCTTGTGAGTGTGTGCGTGACTGGAGGCGAGAGTGTGAAATTGGAGTGATAAGGCAGTTAACATTCAAACCCCCCCAACCTGCCCCGTGCAGCTCCACCGACGCACACAGAAACAGAAACAAGCTGCAACACTAGATTTGTATTATATATATAGATATATATAGATAGATATACCCCACCGATACCCCAGCTCTACATCTGAACATGTATGTGCAGAAACAAAATAATGAGGTATTGTTGAGCCGGTAGCAGCGGTGGACAGCAGGTGTGCATAAGGCAGGAGGCAGAAGTAACATTGGGAGTTTTTTTTTTTTCTTTTTTCATTTTGAAGAAACAGCTCTTTCAAGGTAGTGTCAAGTGTTTGCACAGAGAAAAGAGAAAAAAAAAAAAGAAAAACCAGGCTGATGCGGCTGTAATTACGCAGATATAAGATAGTTATGGCGGTGCTTCACGTCTACCCAGAGAGCTCCGGCGGACGCACACAAACAAACACCAAACGGCCGAGTCACATGAGGATAGCGCTCTGTCTCGCAGCATCCTTGAAAAGAGTAAGTAAGAAATGAGTCCCTCAGTAGGGTGGAAAAAAAAAAAAACAAGACACAAAGAGTTTAGGTTGGGTAAGAGCCAGAGAGAAAAAGAGATAAAGATAAAGAGGTGGTGGAGAGGTAACGAGAGAGCTGGAGAAAAAGCAGGCGAGGAGACGGAGGAGCCAGCGGCTAGAACCGCCCGGTGACATTTGGAGGATACGTCTGCATATCAATGGAGCTTGTATGGGTAGTGGTTGTTATTATCTTTTGACAGGGAATGGAAAGAAGGGGTTGAGATGGGGGGGTTACAGCGAGCAGACCAGGCAGAGGGCGAGTCGACCAGGCCTGGAGAGGAGCCTGGGGCTGGACTTAGGCCGGTCGGCCCCGAGAACTGCAACGTCACCCTGGGGAATAGAAAGGGGACAATTGGCTCTTTAAGAATGGAGGGAAAAGTGTGAAGGGAGGGGTAAATATGAGGCACGTATGTATGTGTGTGTGTGTGTGTGTGTGGTTAAAGGGTCCTCCAAGCCCAATTAAGCCTGACTGCATGTCGGAGGGCCGTGCCAAACATGCCCCACCTGTTTAGAGAGGGCCAAAGGGGCTAATGAGCTCTGCCTGGAGGGAGGGGATGGCGCGATGGAGGCGGAGAGGAAAACGGGAAAGAAAATTCCAAGGAATTAAAGAATAAGGATGGCATTCCCCAGTATTTATCCCCCTGCTCTTTCTCATTACGCGCCCGCGACTTGGAGACACAATGTCAGAGGGATTTCACAGCTAAAATTAGCCTTTTGTTATCGTATGCAATCATACGGAAGGGGCTTGGTACATGTGACAGGGGCAAGTGCACGCACAAAAATGCACAAAAATGCACACACACAGACACACACATACACACAGCTTCCAATCAGTCAGACGAAAAACAAGCGGCCCAGAAAATTAAAACCAGATATGGCCGGAGTGGCGGGAGAGCAGGAAGAAGGGGGCATAATGAAATAAGAAGAGCCAAATATTGTGCAACAGGAGCGACAACAGTTTTTGGAGACAGAACGCCTCTGTGCTGTGTGTCGGTCCGTGCGAGAGAGGGCGAGTTTGGGTGAAAGAAGCCCATTGTTCAGCGGCGTAACTCAAGCTCAGAGCTCGAGGTTTGCGTCGAACGAGCCGCGAGGCTGCGGCGTCCATCCTTCCTTCCTTCCTCCCTTCCTTCCCTCCTGTCCTCATTCACTCTTTTCTCGCTTTCACTCCGTTCAACCGGACTCAATTTATTCTTAAAGGAATACTTTGACATTTTGAAAACTGCTCGCTTTCCTGCTTCTCTTTAATGAGAAACTGATAAATGCACTCTTGTCTGTCTGCGCGGCTTGGCACCGAGGCAAGGAAACAGCCCTGCCTAGGCTAACAGCTCTAAAGTTAACTAATTAACATGTTATAGCAGTGTCGCTTTATTAACACCACTAAAGTCGCACTATTTAGCAGCACGTCATGTATTTATAGAGCGGTGGGCCGTGCGCGTTCACAGCTTACAGATGCTAAATAGGGGGATTTAAGTAAAGTGTTGCGGGTTCACTTCAGTGTCTGGTCACACAGACTGAGCAAAACTTAAATAAATAACGTTTGAGCTTTAGTGAAACTAACAAGGAGATTTGTTTCTTTTGACCAGAGCCAGGCTTCACTAACCAGCTGCTGGCTGACTGCGAATGAAGCGCGCTTCCCAAAAATGTCAAACCCACTCCTTTAATTATCCACCGACCGGCGGCTCTGAACAAACTTTAACACGTTCAGGTTTTAATTGCTTATTGGGTTCTTCACACAAGATCACACACGATCTCACACACACACACACACACACACACACACACACACACAAACAGAACAACAACTACAACAACGTCGACTGGCAGCTGCTAACCCCGAGATTAAGGCCAGTGTCACAGACGAGATCCCGGGCTACATCTGCGACAAAGAGAGAACGAGAGCAGAACAAACACACGACGAGGAGCAACATGCGGCTAGCATACAGCGAGCAGCAAATTGTTTCTGGCTAGTGGAGAGAGAAAAAAAAAACTTAACAAAAAAAAAGGGGGGGGGGGGAGAGAAAAAGCAGCAGAGCCACGCACCATCTGTTGGGTGCATATTGACTGTGCATTCAAAAGGCTGTGAATTCAACACAACATAGAGGACAGCTGGAGAGACCTGGAAACGCTCTCATCAAGTATCATTTTAACATAAAGAAAAAAAAAGAAGAAGACGGGGAAACTAGGAAGGGATGAAAGTCCGTGCCCTTTTTGATGTCACCGTCTTTGGCTCAAGCGAAAGAAGAAAGGAAAAGAAAAGAAAAAAAAAGAAACAGATGTTGCGTTTTTGCATTTGATGCGAGCAGGCTCTTAGTAAAGCAACCTGGCCTTCGGTCGTAGCTAAAATTGAATTAGATCTCCATTTAGCCCCGCCGCAAAACAGCGCCCGTGCTCCCTCTCCGTTCTTCCCCCCTTTTCTCTCTCCTCTTCTTTCCGCCTTAAACCGTTACGAGTGACACGGGCGGTAATTGAAAAGCCTGCTCCGGCCGCAGCGCAACTTCAAAACCTGCTTTTCGAGGGCAAGCATGGGAAAAGGGAGAAGGAGATAGAAAGAAGAGAGTCTGAAAAGGAAAAGTGAGAGTCTTTTTTTTCTTTCTTTTCCAGATGGGGGGGGGGGAAGCTGCTCATTGATATGACAGTTTGATTTTCTGGGCTCTGGAGTGAAGCAGCTTAACAGGGCATCCCTCTATTATAAGGCCTGTGACATCTAGCCTCTCCAGCTCTTCAGCCCCCACTATGTGTGTGCGATTTTTTTTTTTAAGCTGGTGTTGCATGTGTGGTTCAGAGTACATGTGTCTTCCACTGTGTGTCCCAGGCAGACGCTCCCCTGAGTTTCCAATCTCGGATCACATGCGGGGGAATGTGGAGCCGGAGCAGCTGTCGACCCTGGCAAAGCTCCTCGTCAACCGAGCGGGGTTAGAAACTTACCAAGCATCAACACCCCCGACGTTCAACCCAGCAGAGGACCAGGGCGCACGCAGGGAGTTTCCTGCTTCCGCAGCCTCTCGTGCTGTCAGCAGCCATTAGGCGTCAAGTTAAAGACCACACCCAGAACCATTTAGTCATAATTCAAATGCGGGACGAATGGAAAGTTTGGAGCGCTTTACCGTCTGTAAATCAGTGCTAAATTAATTTAGACTCTGGCAGCTTCGCTCGGCATCTACGGCGCCTTTAAAAAAAAAATTGTGCCACCTGTTTGGATTTGGCGTGAAATCTCCTAATACAAGGCCGCGGCTCTCCCAGAAACACAATCTGAACCCTCGCAATGGAAGACGAATGAAATGGAAAAACAGCGAGCGAAAGGCCCGGTGGAACAAAAATATACATCACAGCTGACGGGTTTATCTTACCCTCAATAATGAAAGTAAACATAGGCCAAGGGTCAGAGCTAGAGTGCTCCATCAAGAGAGGCAAGAATGAATATCAAAATAAAGTGAATACAGATTCCCTTTAATGGTCATGTAACACTCGGCCTCGGTGGAAAGTTGCTTTTAAGATCAGATGGTTAAAAAAAAATAAAAAAAAAATGGCAAAAGGGCGCAAAAAAAAAACTCTTTCGAAGGAAAACTCTTATTTACAGTTTATGGACACAGTTTTATAGCTATTATTACCATCATTATTGTTATTGGTAATAATAACAACTACATACTGGCCAACCCACTAAAAGCTAGTAAAATGCAGGAAAAAATAGGTTTTAAACAAACATCCATTTTAGCCAAATCAGGCATAACATTATGACCAATTTTGTGCAAGTCTCTTAAACAGTTGTGACTCATCAGAGAATGGACACAGGGATTCTGAGGGTGTCCTGAGGTATAACAGGAGGTTTTTAATGTGGGACCAAAAGCCCTAAGGGTTGATGAGCCTCTGTGGACCAAGGCACAGATAAGTTTGGGTTCTAGCAAATTTGGAGGCCAGATCAACACCTTGCGCTGTTTTTCTTCTTCTTTTTCTTGTTCCTAAATTGGTCTTGTGTTTCTGAATTATGCTCATTGACGGCTGCTGCCATCAAAGAGTGTCATTGCTACAGGGTGGGGGTGCCTGGTCTGGTCTACATGTCTAAGTACCACCAGGAGATAGCACTGTCGCAACGTGGTCAAGGTTATGTTCTCAGTCATGCAGGTCATGGTAATCCAAAAGGTAACTGGACTTGCAGAGTTTCTTCAGTCCTGAGAGACTAGCGGGAAGGTACCACTGACACTGTTGGAGCACCATTCATAGGGTGAAACAGCCTCCCTCCTTAATGACAGGTAAGCATCCAGCCACTAGTGGCACCAGTTTCTGGTCAAGCAAGTTTCTGGTAGATTTTACCTATTTAAACCTCAACTTCCTTCTAGTCTCTCAGAACTAAAGAAGCGTTTCAGATGAGGTGCAAAACGAAAGAAACTCTACCAGTCTGGATTCCTTTCGTGTTCCCCTTTTGGGCGGTCAAGGTTATTCACTTCTACCGTCAGTGCTCATAATGTTATGCCCGATGCGTGTATATGGTGAAAATAAAAGTCTGAACCGCGAGCGTGTTGTTCCTGCTACATTTCCATCTGGCACACAAAACAATGCATGCCACAGACTCCGCAGCATGTAGGGCTGGGCGTCTAATCACAAGTCCTCTTCTTCGAAGCGGATATTAGTCAATGGAATGTCGACATAACAAGTAATAGTATCAGCGCGCGTTTGTGTGCGAGGATGTGTAGCAGCACATTCTACCCTCACCAAAAACTAACAATGCGAGATTTTGTCTCCTTGGAAGATATCAAAGACTGCGTGGGCGGAGGCTGATATGCAATTATATTCATGTGCCCAGCCAAAGAAAACACGTAGCACAAGCTCGCTGATAAAGACGAGAGTCAGGGTGAATCTGAGTGAATCCCAAACAAATCCCTGGATCAGATACTGTGTTAAGGGTTGCATTGAGTGGAAAACACAGAGGCTAGACTGTGTGATGGGGTCCCAGTTAAAGAGTGTGTTCCTGCGCTGGTTAAAAGAGAGAGTGTATGAAGGCGAAAACTCGCAAGGGACCATGTGCCAGGGGAACAATATACTATGCAAATGAAGCACTTCCATATGGTGAGTCAACACACACACACACAGAGAAAGAAACACGTCTTACGCTGGAGAGCCAAGTCCTTTGCCTCATTTTCATGCTAAATCTGCAAAGCCTTGTAAACGCTATCTCTGCTCAGACAGAGAAAAGGGAAAGAGACAAGAGGAAAACAGAATGAGAACAAGAGATGGATAGGGAGGGAAGAGGCAGACGCTCGACGGAGAAAATAAGAGAAATTGGCCAATCTCGTCTTCTGCTACTCCTGATTAGCATTCAGTAGGAACCGGAGAAAACGGTTAGCAGTCTGGCCCTTATCAGAGCCTGCCGACATACCTCCCACACTGGGTCACCACGCTGAAAGCTCGCCATGTCTCTTTCCCATGTCTTCCCACTGCCTATTATCCGTTAATCCACCCACACTGGTTCATCCCGGAGTAACAGGAAACGTTGCTAAAGGCTGAAAAAAAAAAGATCGACCTCGTGGACACATAGGGGAAAGCTAATCTCTCTAAAAGCCTGTAGGACAAGTCTGCTCGTCTAGCCTACGCCGCGTCGTCTCGCCCCGACACCCTAGCCGATCTAAATACGCAACGGCTCTGGACGGTGACCCTCCGAGATCGCGGCTTCTCCCCCAAGGGGAGAGGGATCAAGGAAAAAAATAGTAGGGATTGGAAGAATAAAACAGACTTCTATAGAGGTCAGTGAGGGATGCTGCAGCGGCGGCGGAGGGATTTCACCAGGCCCGGGCTTTATTTTGCAGCGTTTAACCTCCGGGGTACAACCAGCAGCTGGCAGGAGCTTCAAACTCACAAACATAAATCCTTGTAAAAAAGTAAATAAAACCATCTGTAAAGGTTGGAGGTAACCACCGCTCCACAGTCGGGGGTTAAATTCCCCCCTTAAACTTTCTCCCTTGATGGCTGTGCAGCGGAGAATGTTCCACTGGAACGTGTGGATGTGTTTGCCGTGTGTTTGCCGTGTGTGTGTGTGTTGGAAGGAAAAAGGTAAGCAGTGGTGGAATGATGATCCTGTGATTTCCCCCGGGGCCACATCTGCCCTCGTTGGGCAGGCCGCCTCTAAAAAGCCTCATCCGACATTCCTGGAGCATTCCTGGAGCATTCATCACCCGCTCCAAGACCTCCCCTCGAAACCCCCCCCCCACACACACGCCCCTGCTGCGTGTACCTCTCCCCCCTCCACTCCCGCTAAGGTCTCTGAAGCCGGATCCAGAAATGTCCAGAATGCCTGTCTGCTGTGAGACTTGCCAGAGCCGGAGCGCGATCCCTCGCTACCTCCCTGCAGCACCGGGGTCATTGTTCATCCCTCTGTTCATTCCTTATCCATCGCTCACTCCAACTCTTTCCCCCCCCCACCTCTGCGGGGATTTGCGGCTCTCTAATAGAGGCATCTACCATGTCCCTCTAACTGCTGGAACAGCTGCAGCTGAGATGTGTGCAGCGCTGCTCATTATGTGTGTGTGTGTGTGCGTGTGCAGGCGGGGTGTATGATTCGGGCGCGCACAGCCGAACATCTGTGCTGAGAAGAGCGATGGGAAATGATGTTGCAAACGCAGAGCCAGGGATATCCGTCACACCGTGACACATCAACGCGTCCCGGCTGCATGCGCGCGCGGCGAGAGCACGCGCGGCTGAGGATTGCGGCGCCCAGACGCGGTGGCGGCGACGCCCACCAAGCGCGGACTCCATTTTTTTTTTTTTTTTTTTTATCACACGCCATAAATCACCCATCTTCTAATTGTCCCCGAACTTCCCTGGTCTCTGACAATCTGCTCCTTGACAACCGGAGCATATAACTGACAAACGGCGCCCTCGACAACCGTCGCCCTGGGTAACCGGGGCGTTTATCAGGGGCCTCCATCCCTTTTTGGAGAGGTTTCTGCCTGGCAAACCGCTGAAAGTTTAATAAGGCGAAGGTGGGCACGAAGCTCCATATTTAGCCGCCGCTGTCAAAGGCTGATTTAGCACCGCAGGTAATTGCAAGGAGTCACAACGAAGCAGGCGGGGAGTGAGTTAGGGGTGTGGGACGGGAAGGAAGAGGAGGGGTGAGCTAAATTATGCTGAATAGCACTGCAGCGATATCCCCTTCGCCGTTGAAACAATGCATCGCCGCCAACTACTTTTCATTGAGACAGCAGCATCAAAGCAAGAATAATGGATCCTTGCAGAAACCTCAGCTCGATAGTAGGAGAAACAAAGCTCTCATTGTAATCTCAGGCTCTGCCCCCCCCCCCCCCCCCCCCCCCCCCCTCTCGCGCATTCATCCCAGCGTTAATCCTTTTCACATTACTCCGACTCTACTGTAGGCCATTAGATGGAGAGAATTAGAATTCTACTGTAGGTTTCTAATCTGCTCCATTCTGCTCTTGTGTTCAATCAGCGTCTGGCAGCAGAATAAAGTAAAAAACACACAAGGCAACTATGAAGAATCTAAAAGACAAATACGTGAGAGTCACTGGCGACTGGCAACGCGAAACAAACTCTTTCACGTGCATCACATATCAAAACACTGCCAAGCCACATCACAGCATATAGTATTATTTTTGGCAGGCCGGCGCTCGGAGGAATAACAAATTAACTTTCTCCAGCTAACGTTTCGGGGTTTTTGAGGAAACAGCTGCTCGTAAAAGAATGTCACTTGAAGGTGGATTTGGTCATTTTGGAGCATTTGATCACATGAACTTTAAAGTTGCCTTTTCCCCTGAATGTTTTTTTTTTTTTTGGATATACCATGAACTGGATGACCGAGAATCTTAACAGACATCACATGAGCTCCTTTTTTTTTTTTTAATTTCCATTAGCTTTGAGCACAGCTGTTTGCTAAAGTGAATCTTCAGCCTAAACACTTAAAACCAGCGAGGACAAGAACTCTTTTCACTTAATGAAAAACCACCGAGTACCTATTCCGTGAAAAACTGAGCAAACAGTGTGCGCCGCTGATGAACGCCATGTGACACGCTTAAAATAAAATAATTTGCAACTTAACTTTATCCTCCAGAACGGGAAAATTGATTTCACTGTGCAAAGAATGCACAGAAGCGGCACGCAAATACATAAAGGTCATATGGTTGAAAACTGGTTGAAAAGAGGAATAGAGGGTGTAAAATGGTACTGTACATATTTATTTTAAAGATTTCCACTTGTTTAATGTGTCAGAATCACACGATCACTATCACCACTGTTAAGTAGGAAGTGGTCATGATGATGATTGGTGTATACTACTCATAGAAAAGAATAGTTTAATGATGATGACCTACTATGAGCAACAAAAGTTACAAAACAGCTCACCGTGGTCTCTAAAACAAACGTCATATCAAATCCACCTCAGCTTCGACATGTTACGTGCCAGGTCCGTCATGTAGCAACAAGAAACCACCGCTGGCTTCCGTCGTAAAGGACTCGTAGACGAGTGCTTTGTCACCGCTTGTGTGAACACAGCTGTAGTCATGATCGCGCAGAGTGGTCCTAAGCCACAACCGTCACGTTCGATGTTACAACAAAACACCCCACTCAAAAACAAATCCATGGATTTTCCCATCTCCCCCCCAAATAGCCTTTGCAGTTCACATTCAATTAAAGCTCACATGAGTAGCTCCTTAGTCTTCTACACGTCCAGAGAAAATCTCCCCGCGATTGAATCAATTCATCCTCCACATGTGATGGCGAGGGCTCTGCACGGTGGACCGCAGGGTTAAAAAGAAGCGACCACAAATACTAAACTACGGGACGCTATTGACTGCGGATCCATAGCTGTCGGACTGAAACTAGCCTGGAGGGAAAAAGGGGGGCCAGCTGGAAAAATAGATGTGGGACTGTGAGGCATCTTCCAGGCACCAGGTGGGCTTCAGGGATGATGATGATGATGATGACGATAATTATAATCGTATGGGATTTACAGTGTGGAGATATAGAGCAAAAAATCCCAAACGCAATTCTATGCCAGATTTCACAGCGCAGGGGGAAACGGGCCAAAGGGTGTGCACGCAAAAAGAGACAAAATAAAAATCAAAAGGCCGACATAATAAACGCTGAGGCCACAACGGACAACGGAGTCACAGTCTGCGTCAGACCCAGAGAATAAGCCCAAATACTCCTCACACCAGCGCATACATACGCCTCAGTTTAAGTACAGAGTGTGCAGAACACTCCAGAAAAATCTTGTTAATGTGAAATAACACCAAATAAATTTAATCCTTATCTCGTCTTAGGAGAAAGTTAATGAGCGGCATTTTAAATATAAAAACAGTCAGGCGAGAGGAAATTAAGAAAAAGCTGTCCGGAGATTAATTTTGTCGGGATATTTTCGCTTCATTAATGTACAGCTCAGCGGATCGGCGGCGGATCGGGTTGGTTAATGGAGGAGAGAGGCGTAATTCAAAGTGAATCGATCAGCGGGCTGCAAGGACACCTCAGCTCTGGCAGCAGACATTTAGTCTGAGAATCCAGGTTCGCTCGTCTGCGCCGGGTGACCACATTACTAATCACCCCTGCAGGAGACATTTAAAAAGCTCTAAACCATCGCGCAGCCCGGAGCCTTTGAGCCACTGGCAACCATTATGTGATTATTAGGGCATTCACAGTTCTCCAGGGGTAACAGTAGGTCTGTCTCAGAGGTTGCCAAGTATGGCCCAAGGCCTTGAGATAAAAACTTTGCAACGTGTGATACCAATCTGGGCGGAGGGAAAGTACTTCACACAAGGACACCGCGGCGGCTACATTGAAGCTCGCTCTAAACGAAGAACGGGGATGAACGCTTTCCAGCTGAAGGACGGTTACACAATACATTTATTATACGCGGGAGCCTTTATGTTTTAGCTGGATAGTTTTTAATCCTCTCTAAATGTGGTAATTCATGTTTAGTGTATAGAGGCTGGAGAATAAGTGTCATTCTTTGCAGAAGTGAGCGGAAGCTGAAACTATCAGCCACACAATTCATAAGTCAATCAAAGGAGAAGTGCTCTGTTTATTTGGCGTGCAATGTGGGTCGATGTGAAACCGAACAGAAACTAGTTCTACGTGAGATCTGTCAGCGTCTCGAGTGCGGTCAGACGAAAACACCAATTTGAAACCAGAAACTAAAAGACGTTTACTAAACTGTGTATGAACTTCTCATATTGCGCAGCTCAACAAACCGTTTGTTTACGAAAGTACTTGGCAGAATCACTGAGCACGGAAATAAACGCTAGTTGCACCTCCCACAAGAAGCTATTAGACACACAAGTGTAGTTTAAATTGTGTCTGTGAGAAGGTGGCCGCACGTTCCCATTGTTGAAAGAAAGAAAAAAAATAAAAAATAGAATTCGGTGTCTCTTTCTCGATAAAAAACAAATAATCACCAGACACAGAAGGGCTGGTTAAGGGGTGGTCGTTTAAGTTTGATTTATTTGACAGATAAGTCCGAGATGCAGTAATTCTCGGTTGTTTATTATTTTGGCTGCGTCCCACCCTGAAGCTACACTCCCACAAGTATATAAAACAATTGCCAGGCTTCCTCTCTGTTGCGCCGCTGTTTCGCCCTTTGGAACTGGGAAAGCTAATCAAATTTCACATTGGGCCAAACCCCAGAGCAACATGAATTCTCTATGATGACCAAAGTTGTAAAAAAAATAACAATCACGATACTGCTGGTATCGGTTTGTAGAGTGCTGCTCTGTCCTATTCTAGTTATTGTATTTGTCTCGGCAGCGATAGGAAACACTCAATATGAGGGAGTCCGGCTTCATACACAAAACTCTATACTAACCGATTTATATGTTCTGGCCTGCGGGGGCACTCAGTCGTGGGGTAGTTTAGCCATTCAACATCATGTTCTCTCCCTCTCCTTTACACCACTCTGTTGGTATCTAAACAGTGTCAGCATAAATGGAAATATCTGGGCTCCGTTCCCTACCCTAAGGAGAAACCATTAGCTGCCATTCACTTTCATATATTATGAAGAACAGCTTCCAACTCCGGCAGACTTGTCTCGGAGTGATGGCCTGTGAGAGTAAACATGAAGTCTTAATTTGGTTTCGCAGGCACGGCTCTGCTTTGTTATTGTTACTTTTGAGACGACGTTGCTCTGGTTACTGTCCGCTGACTGACACCGACAGGAAGTGTCTGTCAGGGAAGAGTCCTGGAAAACAAAAAAAAAAAAGCATGATGTGTTCTTATGATTCCTTATTAGGATTGTACATGCGCCAAGACAAACACAAAATAAACTCAGACCAGCTTTTGTTTTTCCGCAGCGTTCACGCCCCCTGTGGTAAAATACGCCGATCAGCCACAACATTAAAACCACAGACAGGAAACGTGATTAACATTGACCATCCTGTGTCAATTCAGTTTTCCGCTGGGAAACGTTTGGACCAGACATTCATGTGGAGACATGTACCAACCTATAGCAATGACACTCCTTGATGGCAGCAGCCATCCCCAGCAGGGACACACACAAAAACGGTTTAGGAACAACACAGCACAAGGTGTTGACCTGGTCTCTTGATTCACTAGATCCCAAACTGATCAAGTATCTGTGCACTGGACCAAGCCTGATCCAGAGGCCCCTCTTCTTAACCCAACATACTGTTGCCAGACACCACAGGACACCCTCAGAAGGCCCATGTCCATGTTCTCTGATGAGTCACAACTGTTTTGGAGGCACAAGGAAGACCTACACAACATTGGTCATAATGTTATGGCTGATTGGTGTATTGTTGAATCTGTTTAAAACTGAGAGCCTGAAAGCAGTGATATTCACTGCACTCGCTATATAAAGAAAAACAAAAATCACCCAAAAAGCCTGACACACGCGTGCGGTGAGTCACGTCTGATCTGGTCTGATCCAGTGCCACGCCAACTCCGCATGCAGCGGAGGTCAAGGACACCCCGGCGCAACCTCCACCTGTCAGCGCAGGTCGGCAGGGGACGGATTACGGGGCGACGCGGGGGACAGATTAAGAGCTGACACAAACAGAGATCTGGAGTGCCAATCTGCCGAGCGGCGGGGGATCCCACACTTTTAGAGAGATCGACGGACGGGGAGCGATCGATGTCGGAAGGTAGGCGCCGGCCGTGTACGCAGGTATGCGCTCAGACCACTTTCCTCACTGTTGCACCTCGGATGCGCGACTTCACTCGGGCCCGTCCCCTCGGTAACGTCCAACACCCCCGCTGCCTATCACAACGCCCCCCCCCCCCCCCCCCGGTCACGACGAACGGAAACGCGGAGTTAAATGCTGATACAAAACTCGCCTATCTCAGCTGTAATGCTCTGTCGTCTGAAGCCACTGCAGCAAGTAATAAGCCTTCAGGCCTAGATGTGGTGTTGGGGATCTGAGGCTTTTTTTTTTTTTTTTTTGAGCTCAACTGCCGGAGGAGCTGAGGCTGGGAAAAAATTAACGGGCGGCTTTTGGATTCGCTTGTTAAAACGTACCTTCACATTATTTAGCTTCGGTTTCATTCTGGCTCGCGCGTTTTATTTTTCCCGCAGTCACGCTTTTAATTCACGTCTAGCGGTGTCATCTCATTATACCATTAATCTCAGCTGATTTCCTTCCTCCATTTTTTTTCCCTAAAGCTCTCAACTGTGTTTTGGAAACGGCTATAACAACGTGAAGTTTACAGTACTTCAAGTCTTGCTGTTACAGTAATTGTCTAAATTGGAATTCATGAATACGAGAGGAAACGTTTTATTTCACCTCGGCTGCCGTCTGACAGCTTAGCACAGCGAAGAGAGCAATCAGCGCCGGATAGCGCGGCATTAGCGCGTTCGCGGGGGGAAAGCGCTTCAGTGGAACAACTTTCACTATAAGGTGATCCTGCGTCCAAACGCTGACCTCAGTGGAAAAAAATGCACTATAGGCACTTACAGTGCGCCACTTGGGGAATGTGAGGCTGCTGCTGGTGTTGGAAAGTGTTTAAGTTAAACACAGAAGGGAAAGAAACCCAGATGAGCTAATAACGCTTTGATGTACACACATGCGAGCAACACAAATACTCCACACACACACTCTATCCTGTGCCCTTATCATTTAAGACATCCGGCTTTCAACAGGCCCTCATATTCCCACCCTCTCTGCAAGTTCTTTGTGCATTCCACCCCCCCTCTTCTATCCCCCACCCACTGTTTGCATCCATTCAGAAAAGCAAAACGTGAAAAACACGCTCGCCTCCAAACGCTGATTTAATTAGCTGATTTAATTAACTGATTACCAAACTTCTATCTCAATGCAACAAAACAGCAGCCAGCATTATTAATCTTTATAGGAATTACTGCTGCGCTTCCCACACACTGCTGAAGCCGTTGCACTGACGGAAACGGGACAGCTGCCCTACTTACCACGAGGCTTACAATCAAACCACTGTAAAATTCAAACGCTGCCTACTATGATATGTATTAAGCAAGCTGGTGCGCGGAGTGCGCACGCGTGCATCTCAGCTCTAAAAGGAGAGGGGCTGCGAAAAAATACAAAAAAAAAATAAAATAAACACACTTTGGTCGGGAAACTGTCCCAGCGGCGCCCATGGGCTGTCACTTCTTTTCTCGTGTTGCGATTAATTCTGCGAAGGTGCGTGTGTGTGCGTGTGTGTGTGCAACCGAGTCTCAAGTCGCTGTCTGTCGTCCTCCTCTAACAGAGGCAAGAGAAGGTCCCAGTTAAATTAGCAAGTTTCATTCCATCAATGTTCATCATTATTTCATACACTACTGAATATTTTATATAATGCTTGTGTGTGTGTGTGTGTGTGTGTGTGTGTGTGTGTGTGTGTGTGTGTGTATACACGGGCTTGTGTTTATGACTTTGCAGCTACATACTCAAGAGTGTCAGTGTGTGTGTGTGTGTGTGTGCACGCTGGGACATTAAGTATTAACAGAGCTGGGGGGCTCAGAGATGAACGTCCGGGGTCTTCTACTATCCCAGCATGCTCCGCTGCTCTCCTGTCTCGCCTTTCCAGGATGGGAGCCGGGGGAGCTGTCAAGACACGCGGCCTGTGCGCACGCACCGTCTGAGAATGGGAGGCGACTCATGCAAAGCCCAGATGAGTTAATAATGCTGTTTGAGAACCCCCTCTTCAAACACACACACACACACACACACACAGACAGACACGTGCATGCATGCAAACACATGCACGGAGTCACACAGGGGACGCCGCCGCCGCAGCCGCTGCTGCTGCTGCCTCCTCCCCTCCCTGCGTGACATGTTGTGGTCGGTCCCCTCCTATTCCCCAACGTCTCACAAAACAAATAAATAAATAAAAAAAACGCAGATGAAGAGACGGTTTGAGGAGAGAGACAAGGGAAAGGAAGGAATGTGTCTCTTTTGACGGAGCGCTGACACGAAGCAGGTGTTGCCTATAAATCTCCTCGACTGCCGTCCCCTCCTCTTCCCTTCCCCTCTTTTTACTTCCTCATTCGCCCCCCCCCCCCCCCCCCCCCCCTTATCTGGGTCACCCTTTCTTCTGTTTCCCTATGGGCGTACAGTAGGGACAGAAAAGGGCGTAAAAATAAATAAATGAATGAAAATCAGAGTGTGAGACTGGGGAAAAGACAAACTGTCCGTGGATAAGTAAAAGATCTCTGGGTTACACGGTGTTCTGGTTACCAGCCGAAGCCACAGACACTTGCTCTCAAGGATTTTTGTTGACGTTCTGCGTAGCTTTAGAAAAAAAAACAAAAAAAAAAAAATCGAGGGCCGCACGAGAAAACGTCGCAGTGATGCTCGATGCACAGGAGACACACATGCACACACACACACTGTGTATCCACGCAGATGTGCAGGAGGAAGACGGGTGCTGAGCCGGAAACGACAGATTTTTTGACAGATTGTAAAACTGAAGAGAGAGAAACAGACAGAGGCAGGTGGGATGAGGTAGAGGGGCGCGCACCAAGAGATAGAAGTAGAAAGTAGAAGACGTGAATTGGACAAAACAGACGAGTGGGTGGTGAAATATGGAGAAACACCTTTCCTTAGTACACTAGAGTGCATCACAGACCAAAGCACACATTTACACACACACACACACACACACACACACACACACACACACACAATGATTCGTACAGGTGCTGTTTCAGGACCTGGCTCCGCTGCAAAGAAGAGATAAGGGACTGCAGGGAGAGCACGGTAGAAAGAAAAAAAAAAAAGACCACGAGGGGATGGAGAGAATACAGAACGATGGGAAATTAGAGAAGAGGTGCTTCAGAGGCAAGAGAGATCACAAGAGACAGCTCGGGGAAAACAACATCCTGCAGGTGATGACACGCACACACAGAGAGACACACGCACACACACACACGGGCTACACGAGGTTCACACTTATAAAGAAATCACACCAATATAAACTGGTCCCAAAGGCTGCGTGAATGGAAGGAAGGAAGGAAGGAAGGAAGGAAGAGGCCAATCCCATCTGGGATAGATGAAATGTCCCAACAGGGTAAAAGCACACACACACGCACACACACACACACACACAGGCAAACACACACTGCAAAGGACAGCAAACACAGACACAAAGACCTTCAGCCCTTCAAAGTCGAGTTAACATTTAACAAGTTTGGTAAATCAACACACAAGGAGCTTTGTGTGTGTGTGTGTGTGTGTGTGTGTGTGTGTGACCTGCGATTGGAAGAGACTAACAAAGCGCGCGTGGAAAAGCACAAGGGCAGAGCAAACTGTTTGATTAACGAACCAGGGCGACGCAACTTCCAAGTCATTTCAACTCGAACGTACAAAAGAGGTCAAATAGGGAAGAAAAAATAAAATAAAAATAAGAAAAAGAAAAGATAAGGGTCTTACCTGCTCCAGGAGAGGCCACGTTGAAGGAGGAGGAGGAGGAGACGACGGGGCCCACATGGAAAAAGACAAAAATAGACAGGAGACAGCAGGTAAATAACGATTCGCACAGATACAAGGGACACGTCTGAACAAGAGTGACACTCTGTAAAACTTCAGACGACCTCATTCAGTCCCGAAGCAATCACAGTTTAATGGAGCTATGCTTGAAAAAATTCAACTTTCTGAATGTCGTCCTTGTCCCAGTTTACATGCAGCGGAGAAAATCGAATAACTAACGGGAACACGTCCTCCTCCTCCACACTAGGTGGCGATATGTGTCTTTTCAGCGGGTTAATACGGCCCCTTCTCCGGTTGACCTATTACGTCATATAATAAACAAGAGTCGTTCAACAAGATGGATAATAGCACAACTTTTTTTTAATCTCATAAGTAATGTGCGCACTACGTATGGTGCAGATAAAATGGAACTATCTCTCAGGTGGTTCTTCTACCGGCTCTGTTTACCTTCTTCTTCTGTGACCGACTTTCTTTGATGTTTTTGTGCCGGGGTCATACGCAGCGCATCGGCTGTGGAGCATGAGCGCACATGCATTGTCTAGTTTAAGTCCGATTAAGGCGTATACATGTCGGAGAAAATCGATTTCCAATCGCATTATGTTGGCGTCTTAATCAAATTGAATAACAACTCTGATTTTAGTCTAGTTAAAGTCAGATTAAGGCAATAATTAGTTTTTTTTCCATGCGCATGTAAACGTACTGACTTATTCTCGAATCCATAGTTCAAAATGCCACCCTGTGGCTCATTTGTGGGTCGCTGAGGAATTAATCTGACAGGCTGACAGGTGGGGAGGGGGGACCTGGAGACGAGCAGAAAAGACAGACAGGAAGGAAGGAAGGAAGGAAGGAAAGAAGGAAGGAAGGCCAGTCAGAAGGACAAACTATTAGGTGGATGACCTATTTATTTGACAAAAAGAGTGACAGGCATGTCAGCAAACAGGACAGGTAGGCAGATGTATAAATTGGGAAGAGAGAGAACGGGAGATGGACAAGGAGACGCCCAGACATGTTGGAGCTGACAGGAACCGGATGCCAAAAGTAGGGGATTTGTGCAGCCACGGGGACAGGGAGGCTTGACACCTCATTATAAATGAATGAACGCTACGCACTCAAAAAGAGGCTCACGCTCAGGGGGGAGAAACACAAACACGCGTCGAGACCCCCCCCCTCTCCCCCATCCCTGGAGAAAGGCAAGCAGATGGACAGGTAGGGACGCGGGACAGCGGAAGGACACGTGGAGCAGAGGAGCGGATCCTGGTTTGCTTTGGTCTCCTTCCAAGATCTTCCACTGGTGAGGTAGTGGGGAGTGAAGGGAGGGGGGGGGCTTTAGAAAGCCGTCCAACTTGGACACGCACTCACTCACAAGCAAGTACATGGAGACGGAGTCTTAACAGGAGGACGGAGAAATTACGAGAGAGACGGTGACAAACGCGGAGAAAGTGTGAAAAGGCAAGCAGGCGGATGTGTATGAGTGTGTGTGTGAGTGTGTGTGTGTGCGTGTGTGTGTGTGTGTGTGTGCGTGTGTGTGTGTGTGCGTGTGTGTGTGTGTGCGTGCGTGTGTTTGCCAGCGCCTGAAATAAGCCTGATGGCAGCTGTCGGCTTCCATCTGAAGGAAGAGGGGGGAGACGAGCAAGGAGAGAGGGATGCAGAGAGGGACGGAGAGATGAAGAGATGACATGCCGCGAGCATAGGTACGAAACGGAGAGAAAAGAGACAGGGAGATATGAGGAGGTGGAGATAGCATCTCTTATTCCACAGGGACCACATCCCATTCTGCATATCCACGGCAGTCAACACTGTCAAGCACCATCTGCAGAAGTGTGTGTGTGTGTGCGCGTGTCTGTGTGTGTGTGTGTTTTCAGTAGTAGGTGAGCACGCAACCGAGCCACTTTCACCTCAAACTTAAATTAATCAAAAGGAAGTGCTGCAAAGCTGACAGCTGACAGGTAACGCGTGTTCGGTCATACATATGTATTAACGTATTAAAATGCGACGACGCCATCGCGCCAACGCAAAGATTCAGTGACTCAAGGAGACGACGACGGTGACCGGATCTGAAACTACAACCTGATTAAGCAGCCCCCGCCCCCCCCCCGGCCCTGCTCCTTTTATTACAACTTGGTTTATTTTCCTGTCTTTGGTCATAAGTTTGCAGCGTTGAGATGATAATTACCCAGATCTGGAAACACAGAAACGCTGTTGGAAGTGAGCCAAAAGTTTTGCCGGTTTATTCAAGGGAAGATAAAAGAAAATGAAATGCAAGCGGCAATTCCTCGTTTTTATAAATGGAAGGCTTTAGGATGAAGTATTTTCTCGATTTCTCGACTCGATTACACCGATCAGGTTTAACATAGGTCTTCCAATGGGGGTCAGACACCGTGGGGGGGTCCAAAATCAACAATATATATTTATTAATAGCACTAAGCCAAATTTAATGTAGAACACATATAGGGTCCCTGCTTAATCTCTCCATCAAAACACTGATTTGTCACAAGATGGTCAATGTTAATCACTTCACCTTTCAGTGGTTTTAATGTTGTGGCGGATCGGTGTGTGTTAAAATGACGTGGCATTACACAATACGACTTCTGCCGCTGCATTATGGGCAATTATGCCATATTTTGTCTACATTTTCTGTTCCAAATAAGTTCAATAAACCTTAGATTCTCTTTACTGCTTCACCAAGTGCAACATTTTGATCCATAAAAACTAATCATACCCACGTCCTCCGTTTCAAATTTTTAATCGATAAACTTTCTGATCCCTTTCTGCAACTTCCTGAAACTTATTCGCGACTCAAAGAACCACATTTGCTCCCGCTGGTCGTCCTTTCTTTGTTACTCTGAGATTTATAGCGGGAGTGGGAGACTTCCTTAACGGCTAAACAAACATAAAGCATCTGCTGCGGATGTTCATCGCCGCAGAAATTCAGCCTGGTGTCGCCCCAAAATACAACAAAGGATTAATTATCCCACTATTTATGAAATGAGATTGTGAATAATTACCTCATCCCATTTCACTCAATTTCTCGGTCTCACAATACAGTTGGTTCGGGCGCTAATTGAACCACGACGCACATGTTCTGCAAACCGTTTCATCTGCGCGCCGGCTGGCGTCCGCGAAGCAGCGGAGACGGATGAACCTCGCTCCAAACGATTCCCACTTCAGAGGTGCGCCGAGACGTATTTCTGCCCCCCCCTCCCATCAACAAGGCCCTGGTCTGATTGTTTTGGTCCCAAGTGAAATTACACGGCCCAGTTTGTTATACGGCCCAATAAACTGAAAAGCACTTTCAGTTTGGGAGAAAAAAAAAAAGAAAAAAAAAAAAGCTACTTTAACTGATTTAGTTGTTAAAAAAAAAAACACCATTTCACATTGGACTAGTGACCCAAGAAATACGGCAATCAGCGTGAAATTTGCAACAGTAAGTCGGTGGGAGAAGATTAGCATAAGTGCATCCAGCCTTCAAAATAAAACGCGGGTCAAAGTAGCTGTTTTGCATTTGGTAAAAACAAAGTGCTGTTCTGTAGTAGCCTGCGTTTAACACCACAGATGCTCCGCATCGAGAAATGTGGGGCGTTTGTAATGTGCATTAATTGATTTTTTTTTTTTTTGGCAACCTCACTGGATCAACGGATGAACTGGATAATAATACAAAACACTGGTTCTGTAATAGCATTAATTAAGCTACTGTATTATATCTAGGTACACGTATCAAGCGTGTCACTGCCTCTTTTGAGCCTCTAGCCACAGACTGGCCGGTAGTTGGGATTAGCTGGCTCGCCGCACCTTGTTTTATCGCATTTGATTGAGGTGTGACTCACTAGTTTTTGATCACAAGCCAAGAGGTGTAACGACTGTGACGGTAAATGTGTAGGCGCGAGAAGTCATATAAACTACCTGTTCTTGCATAACGGGGCTTCAAATGTGGAAGCAGGTGGAGGATACGGTTTATAGTTTCTCGTAAGCGCAACTTTCATGTGCCTCAATCTGGCTCTGTGTTGACACGGTTGGATGAATCGTTAAAAAAAAATAATAATTCAATACCGACTTATCCCTTTTATTTTAAATCAAAGGTTATTTCACACAGTTTGCTGTACTACACAACTTAATTTAGCACTGAAGAATCATCTCACCAACAAATGCCAAGAGAAAAAAACATCAGTTTATTTAGCGTCTCGTTTATGCATCATGACTTATTTTTAAGCAGCTGAATTTAAAAGTTAGTGTGGAAAAAGTCGGGTTGAAATGTCAATGTCTGCAGTTCAGAGAAAGAAGAAAAAAAAAAGCATGATGTTTCTGTCAATACTGCCAAAGTGTGCATCTTATCCCGAGGCCATCGCTGGCCTTAAATAATCTCGCGCAGACTTATTCAATAGAAATCTGAAATGCACGACGTGATTTAAGTGTTCGGCGCGGTCGATGCGTTCTGATGCTTTGGCTGATTAAAACCCACGTGTCCAGGCTGCGTGTGGCAGACTTCCTCCGTCTGAATGCTTGAAATAATTTTAAACGCCAGCGCCGCCCCTACAAACAATTGACAGGAGGGAAGAGAACAAAACAAAAGAGAGTAACTCGCTAATATTTTATAGATGAAAACATGATCAGTGGATATTTGTTTTTGTTTAGTTTTTTTCTACCCACAACTAGCTTCTTGGATATAAATGTTTCATGCTGTATTCTATTATGGTGATGTCTTTGTCTGACGAATCAAAGGACTGTTTGTTTGCATTCTGCGGCTGAGAGGGTGTCATAAAGAAAGTTGCAAAGGACTTTGTAATGGACCCCTTTGTGCAGTTGTTCACTTGAAGCGAGGCTCCAAAAGGCCAGAGCACCGCAGCCGACCTTTTCACCCCATCTCTCTCAAAGACACACACACGCACACACACAGCCACACAAACACACTTTAAAAAACGCCAAAAGGGCTGACCTCTTTACGCTGATTAACATTCCATCAGGGGAGGAGGGAGACAAAGAGATACTTTCCCTCACCTTTGTGCCCCCGGCTTTCCTCTCTTTTTAATTTTTTTTTTTTTTTAACAATTTTACCTCCGACAGTTGCCGCCCTCCACCCCCACCCCCACCCCACACACACACACACCCCCTCACCCATCTCTCCCTCTGCTTTTATTTCTGTTTACCCACTTCGAGGCAAATGTTTCACCTTTCTACAGCACTTTTATTATTGTGCTCTTTCTCCCCCTTCCACGTTCGTATCCATTTTTTTTTATCCTGTGGTCGTGTTAATAGGTCTGTGTGTGTGTGTGTGTTGTGTGTGTAGTGTTGAGGCATGCCCCAACTCGCCGCCTTAAAAGAACTCAACATTTATTTCTTATATATTTATGTACTTAACGAAGTATTCAGAGGAACAAAAACAAGAACATGACTAGGTGTTTCATTAAGTAATCCACACTTCCTTTACTTTATTAAGGCCTGTGACTTATATATAAACATATATATATATGTTTTTATAAGCCTCCACATCTGGTTTCTCAGGGTTTTCTTTGGTGTGGAGTGGCACATGGAAAAAGAAAATAATACACGTGGACATGGTGTTTGACTCCACAGGTGTGAGTTCCCTTCTCTTTGCCCATTGCTTTAAAAGAACGAAAAAAAAATGCAGCGACAAACGCAACACGTCAATATTTTTCATAGCTTACTTGGATGCATTCAGGCGTTTAATTAGTCGAATGAGTTTAACGGGGTTCAATGTTGCTCCAAGCAATAAATCTATGTTTTTTTTTTTTTTCCTGGTCCACTTTTATACACAACAGGGAAATGAGAAATACCTTCAAATGGAGTACAATAAATCACTACTGCTAAATACAGCTCAAACATCACACGCTTGTAAATAACACCTTTCGACTGAGCTGAACACCAGGAGCTCATCAGGATAGAACATGATACAGGGCTCTTCCACAAGATTACACCGATACATCTAATGAACTGGGAACTTTCGCACAGACGGAAAATTGACTACTACTAAACTGACATCTACTTCTGCAAACAGGCTCAGAGTTGGCAGTATAAAAGTACTATGTTATACTGGTAGACCACTGTCATGACCATGGTCTCACCATCACCAACACCCTTTACAGACAGAAAAACCAGCCTGGATGCATCCTCGCTCCAAACACTGGCATCAGAAAAAGTCAACTACCAATATATCTTTCTTTTTTCATTGTATGCACTTTAATGCCTCATTTTACTCTGAAACGAAAGCGTAGACCAAAATGAAACAACTGAAGTTAAAAAATAACAATAATAATCATGGAACTTTCGACTCATCACAGTGACCAGCTTCGGCTGATTTACCATGAAAACGCACTAGTGACGTTCTTTCTCCTTCCTAAGAAGACTTCTTCCTAATTTTGTGGCAGAAGTTCCCAGAAATGTGTGAACACCCAAGTTTTGAGTCATTATCTTGCTGTGGGACAAAGTCCTGACCAACTACACCAGCTACACTACGCGCTCTTCTAAAACTTTTGACCGCAGTACAGACGGACGTTGGACAGACCATCGTCTCATCCGTTCCACTATGTCCTTGAGACTAATGCCAAAAAGAAAAGATGCAACGCCGACCCAGCCTCAACATCAGGAACTTGGAAAAGCCTGAGACATGCGGGGTTACATAACAACCTGCCACCAGAGCACCCCGATATGACATTGATCCACACTAGAAGTCAAAGAAGACCATCGTCCTCCACACCAGCTGAGACATCCTTGGTTTAAAAACCAAGCAAAACTCAGGACTTGTCTGACAAAAACGCCCACATTGACCAAAAGTGTGTGAAAAAGCAGAATTATCTTTTTCAGCCTTATGAGGACTCACAAGAAGAAGGAGGATCATCTCACTCGACTCCTTCTCGACTTGCCAATGAGTGAAAGTTGAGGGCATTTTCCAGTTTAGTGTTGATTATGAACTTGATCGTCAAAGGTTGTGGACGCATCATGACGTGGACCAACAAACGAGCGCACAATTATAAAAAATATTACCACTTCCCCCAGAGAGGACTTCTTCCAATTAAAAAAAAAAAGCAGTTTATTTAGCTCCATCATTTTATTCTGCTAATTAAAGTCTTTCTCAAATACACTCTCTAGTTTTAATCGTTTTATTTCATTTTTTTTTTTTTCCCTTTTCAAAATGAGCTGCGTTCCTCTGGAGTGTGGATCATAAAAATAAAACTTTAGAGCCTCTGCTTTACGAGAATATCATCGGGAATTTCACCGTCTTTACATTTTACACTCAAAACTGAATGAAAAACGCAAATAAAGCGGATGGGACTCGACTGTTGCGACACTAACTGAAAGCGGGGACGCAGCGTGCAGTTTCACACGCTTTTCCATAATTGCACAAGTGAGAGCGCCAATGGCATTCCTTGGCAGAGCCCGAGTTTCTTCTTAAAAACCAGCTTGTTACAGCAGAGACGGGAAAATTGGGGTAAGAGGTTACAAACACACGCGCCCGCACGCGAAAACAAGACGAGTCACGAGTCGTCTCCTTCGCGCGCAAAAAGCGCACAACTATAAAAGCTCGAGGTGCAGCACGTGGAGCGTGACAGTCTTATTACCTGAGGGAGAAACACAAATAAAAGATGGGATGATGGAGAGACAAAAGACGGATGAGCGAGGAGCCGGCGCGCGTGCGCGAGACCACACAGCCACGCGCCCGCTAAACCGCGCCGAGCGAAACGGGCGTGCGCATCTGCCGCCCGAAGTGTGCGTCTGTGTGCAGCTGAGTGTGAGCCAGGCTCCAGCTGAGAGGGCAGGCAATAGCAATTCCCAGTGACCTGAAAACTAGCTCGGCGGCAGCCACCTCAAAATACAGAGGAAAAGGGGGGGGGGAAATAAATAAAAAAAAAGAAAAAAAAAGAAGAAGGAGAATGTCAGTGAGCACGGAGGGAATGAAAGTACAGAAGGTGAGATTTAGAAATATTGCAGAGTGGTGGAGTAGAAAGGATGTGGGGGGGAAAAAAAAAAAAAACATAAAATAAAACACACACTCATACCCACGTACATCCAGGTGCGGTGAGGGATTACGGGAAGCGAAAAGAAAGAACGGATAGGAAAAGAAGGATGGGATGGTGCATGCAGCCAAAATCCCCCCCCCGAAAGTAAAGTGCAGGAGTGTGCGTCGACAGTCGACAGCGAGTCTGCGCGGGTGGGGGTGTGTGTCCCTTATTTTGCGAGGTCCCCGCGGTCAAGAGCGGATCCTCTTTCTCTCTCGTGCCCTCCTTTCACGCACTCGTTCCCCCACTCTTTTTTTATACACTCACTCCCCGTCCCCTCCCTCTCTTTTAGCGCGCCGCTGAATAACCCCCCCCCCACACACACACACACACACACACACACTCTCTCTGATGAGTGACTGATGAATGAAGTAGCTCTTTGAAGTCAAGAGTCACAGCAAGGCCGGTCGAGCGTGAAGAGACGCCGGACAAAAGACGGCGGAGAGTGAAGGGAGAAAAAGGAAGGAAAGGGAGGAAGAGGAAGAAAAGAGAGACACGCAGGGGGAGAGGAGGAGGGAGGGAGGGGGGTATATTCAATAAGAGAGAACGTCAAACTGAGAACATCCATAAAGTCAGAGAGGGACGGGGGGCAGAATGTGTGTGGCAGAAAGGGAGCTCTGCGTTTTTGCATGAGTGCCTCCGGGTATTTGCATTGTGCCGCTCAGGATGCAAAAGTCCGGCATCACGCAAGAGGGAAACGAGCAAAAAAAAGAATGAAGTGACATCTCTCTGGACTGCAGGGACGGCCTGGGAGGGTGGGGTGGGGGGGGGGTTCTTATGTGCCTGGAATACTGCAGCTAACCGACTGCTTACAGGCTATATTTTCAGAGACAACACTCTTAACGGCGCCTCTCTGCTTTCATTACCATCAGTGGGTATCTTGTTCTTCTTGCGGCATTACAGTCTTTTTTCTTTTTCTGCTGCCCCCTGCAAATATTTAGCCTCTTGAGCCTCATAACCCTGCCATTCGTCTTTGTCTGTATCACTTTCTGAAGTTTAACGCGGCCACAGAGGACAAAAATAAACTCCTTTGCGCGTTTTAAATCAGTGAACATCATCTAACACATTCGCACCTGAAAGTTTGGTGATGAAACGTTCATCAGCAGCAGTGGTGGTGGTGTAACATTTATTTTAAAAAATTAAATAAAATAACTCTGAGGTACCTGGCTTTCTGCTCGGGACGATGACATCATGATGGCAGGAGCATGAGAGGCAGTCACTGAGAAGTCTGTTTGATATTTATCGTTCTGGCTCGATTTGTCCAGTAATTAGAGAAGGGGAAACTGAGCCAAGGCAGATTTTAACAAAAAAAAAAAAAAACAAAGACGTGCGTGAGTTAAATATATAGACCGTTAATCTCCGTTGTAGTAGCTGGACACGTCTTATCGGCATAAGGGTGGGAATTTGTGTCCCGTTTGCTTACCACAACATAAGGACACCTCTCGCCTCTCATAAGCACGTCATTTACATACTCAGCCATAATTGGGCTGGCATTTTCTGCTTTTGCGACTGCAGTGTAATCGGTACATAACAAAACTGTTCTCAAGTATTCCCAAGTGGCCTTTTTTTCCCCCTCTCTTTCTCCATGCATCTGATTTCAAGTCCCGGTACCTCGTCAAAATACCCTGCAGTCATTGAACTTCCCAGTACACAGCGCCTTTTCTCCGTTTCATTTTTTTCTTCTGTGCTCGAGTTTGTCTTTTTGGTTAAAAGTTGTTCCTGTACATTTGAAAACTTTTACATTAAGTTGGACTTCCTTTTGCACATTACATCATTGTTATTCTGGTCCGTAAGCGTTAGTCTGGCCAGTGGTGTCGCTCAAGGGATGTAACTCCACCACTTGATTGATGGGCAACCAACATCTTCCAAATACATCATCCATTTCTTATAGTTGCAACAACAGCGATTGGATGGCTTGGATCATGCATTTGTGGTCCAAAGAGACGGTATTCAGCTCATATTCGTGTCTGTTTGACCTTTTCTACCCCCAACCAGTTCAACATTTTTGCTCTAAGTATTTTTAACTGTGTCCACCATCGTGTTTTTGAACCAAAACAACTATGCATGACTAATAACCCAACTTATCTTCAAGTGGCATCTTGAGATTGTGTATTCAGGAGAAAAAGTCTTGGGTAGTTTATGGGTCTTGGATGGATTTATAGCAACCCCCTGACCATTACATTGGTAGATCCCACCTTGTTCCTTTAAAACCTTTAAAACCTCATAGTTTATGTCCATAGTTTATGCTAGAGCTGATGGGGATTGCTTAAGAGGACTCACTCGCAGGAGAAGGCCCCACTGCTCGTTATGTCTAAATGGAAAAGCAAAATAAACTTCAAAATGGATGTTCAATCGTGCCTCCTCTAAAACATTTGCCTCAATTTTAAAATGTACGATGAATGCGTGTTAGCCTCGACTCTCCATCATTATCCATTATAACACACTGAGGCTTTTTACATTTAAGACTCTACATTGACTCCTGAAAATAGTCTGGCCTCAGTGGGACTGGGTTTTCCATTCCTATTAAACTCCAAACAGCCAATCTATGTGCTTGTTAAGACTACCCCAGGCTAAATCTGAAATATTGATATATTTTGTATCTTTTTCCATGTACTAGTCTTCTGGATGTCACAACAGTGTACTTTGCATGCGTAGGAGCCCCTGAAAGTGATCCAAAAGATTTTTACTGTATTTATTTGACAGCGTAACAAAAGTATGCGAACCGCGAACAGTGGAAGTTTGGCGTCTTTCTCAAAGACACGTTGACAGACAACACAAGGCTGTCGGCAGACATAATACAAATCATGGGGGATCAAAACGGTGATTTCGAGACTACTTCCTGAACTTCTCCTAATAGGTACCAAAGCAGATTTTTCTTTTTTTTTTTTTTTTAAAGGAATTGACAAGTAAAGCAGGTTTGAAAGACTCGCTCCCTTGGATTCTCTTTGTAATTTGGCATTCTCCCCAAGACCACCAGAATTTTCTGTGTGAGCAGAAGAAAACGGTGGGGGAAAAGCAGTCAGAGAAAGAACAAATGAGGTCTCCTCCGTTGTACAGTTCCCCAGGGCGAGAGCGAGAACACTACACTCCTCCCGTGTTTATCTCGATCTCACATCAGATCAGATCACTGGCGGATAAAGGCGCATCCTGACACATCACTTCCTCTCTCCGGAGGAAGCTGACACGCGCTGGGGACCCCAAATGACAGTGAGGTGGCAGGCGGGATAAAGAAGTAAAACTTTTTTTTTTTTTTTTTGACGGAGCGAGATGGAGAGGTGAACTGAAAAGAAAGCGAAAGCAAAGGAGACGTGAAAAATGTACAGAGAGAGAGGGGAAAGGTGAAACCTACATAGCAATGGCCCAGATATCACCCAGCGGAGTGGGGGTGAGGAGGAAAAGGAGGGGAGGAGGGGGGCAGAGTGGCAAGAGACAAAGAAGTAAAGAGACACTAAGAATAGTATAACTGGATTAGCTTTAACACTGACCTTTATTCAGCAGAGTGACACTCCCTCGCTCTCTCAATCGCTCTTTACAGCCGTTATAGGAGAGGCTTGTCCTACTTTTTAACCATTAAGTTCGACGCGACAGCGGCTCATGTTGAGATTCTCAAGCGAGGAGACGTGTTTATGCAACCCTCGTTCAACCAGATCTGTTCCTTAAAGGCATGTGTGTGAGCAGCAATTACCAGTAATCCCCTTATTTACAAGAAAATGATACCTTTCTGGTTAGAATTTACTCTGCAGGCTCAAATCTGTAGTATTTAGACTACGAACGGCTTCCCGCAACAAAGAGGTACAGGCACAACATTATGACCACCTTCTAATGCCCCTTTCACATCGAAGGAAAAACACGGTCGAACTGGGTTATCAACCCAGCAATCGACCCGTGATTTTATTGGCTTGGCTTCAATGTGAACAGACTATGTCGTTGTAGAAGCTCCAGGGCTGCGAGCAGCTCAAAAACAGAGCAAAGTTTTGGTCTACTCCCATAAGAGACCGATCTCTGAGGGGCAGAGGTTTGTGTCCATTTTTTCCCAATCAAACAAATCAAATGTTTCTCATGTTTGCGGAATTGCATGCGCAGCTGGGTTTATATACAGTTTATATAGCGATATGGCACTTTTTTTTATTGATCGTGGAAGTGCAGTGGCAAGGCCATGAGAGCCGCGAGCTGCTTTGCATCCGTGGAGAAGAGGAGATTCGGCGCACTTAAATGTGTAATGATGACGTTGTTGACGCAATAGCACAACAAAGGCGTGTCGACCCAGGTCTAAAAATCCTGTGTCAACCCAGTATTTTCAATGTGAAACGGGTATAATATTCACATCTCCATTGTGACTCAGAAAATGAACAAGGTTTCCAAGCAGGAGATTGAATTGTTACATGACGATCAATGGTCATAATGTTATGCCTGATCATCAGTTGAAATGATACCAGACTTTTGGGGACCGGAAGATGAGAACATAAAACAAAACTACACAGACATTTGTAACATAAATTACTAAACTAAAGGTACGGACACATCAAACAGACATCGTACAACAATTGGCAACGAAGATCAGCGTTGCCATCGCCTGAAGCCGTCTATGTCTGGACCAAAACGCACCTGAAAACACTACAGAGACCACAAACAATGAACAGGAAGTAACCCTTCAAACCAGTGGGTGGTGGTACAGTGTGTTTGTCTAACAAAAGAGGAAACGGGAAGAGCTGACACCAACTCAACAAGCCAACAATAAGAACCAAACACTGGTTTACTTCATGTAGCGTTGTTCACAGTCTATATTTAAAAAGGATGTTATTTTAAAAATATATCCATAGGCACTAGACCACAAGAAGAATCCATAGACGACTGAAAATATGCCAATTTGTTTTAGGCAGTAAACTCCAACAACGTGCTTCGTGTTTAGTTTTTTCACGGAAGAGGATGAAAAGAATGCTCAATGAGACATTGAGGCGTTGAGTTACAGAAACTAGTGGAACAGATGCTAGCCCAGATGTGATTTATATTTGAAAGGAGCGCAGTGGAAAAGTGTTCGCTGTTCAGTTTGTTATTAAAAGGACAATTGTGCAGCTTTAACCGGCACAAAAGCGAGCAATTCACGATAATGATGGGACGTGACTAAGTTATGCCAATCTTTTTAATGAAACAGCTTACTTAGGGTTCACTTGTCTGCTGACTTTTCTCCAACTGACTGGTATTTTATAAAAACAGTCTTATGAATAACTTAAATAAATTAATAATTTTAGCGGTTTCAAACCTGATCTGAAGCTCTCTAGGAGTGGTAGAGATGCAAGTAAGGGATAAGGTTGTCGGCATTTTACTTTCTTTGTAAAAGCACATTTGCATGTAGATTTCAAAATGAGGCTCAATAATTACAGAAAATAGTCACAAAACTCTGATTTCCATGTTTTCATTCAGGCTGAGTTACGGGAAAGACAGCTGAACGGCGAATTAAGTGACAGCGGCACATCCTATCTGTGACTTTGCCGTGCACACAGTCACACAAATCAAATCAACGTACAGTCTTGTGAACACAGATCACACAGGTCACACATTCACACGGTACACACTGGGACACATGCAACCCCTGCCTCAATGCACAAATGAAGGCACGGGACACACACACAATATCTGAGAATGTACGCAGTTTAAAGAAGCAGCAGCAGCAGCAGCAGCAGCTCTGGTGACCTACAGCTCTTCCCCGGAGCGATGCAGACAAACCAAGTGTAGCAGAACAAGGAATCTAATTTTTTTTTTTCCTCCCTCCCCTTGACTCCCATCTTTCCATGAATGGCAACAGCACTTTAGTTCCTTCTTGTGGTACGCTCACATGCACAGACGCACACACATGCACTCAGACAAAAGACCCCTGGGTCCTTGGATGGCATGATGGGCAGAAAAATGGACAGGGTGAGGAGTTTAAGGAGGCAGACAACGCTATCTTTCATTCTCCTTTTGGGATTTGTTAAAAGTTAGCCCACTCTCTCTCTCTCTGTCTGTGTGCCCAACGGGGAAGCAATCCCCAATCAGCTGAAACTCCTCCCCCTTACTCAAAGAGGCAGTGCAGGATTTGCATTTTTCCCACAATTCAATTAACACGCTTGTCAGCCTCTACTCTCCGTTCACATGCCTCCGCTGGCCACGTCCCGCTCCCACAGACACACCTCAGCTTCATGAATACATGTATTTATTCACAAGCACACGCATGCGGAAAACAGCCGCATTTACTTGTTTGTTTACAAATGAATCAGGAGGAGCTCGGGCTCAGGAGGGGATGAGGAGAAGCTCCCGGGTCACATCCCTGTCTGGACTTGTCACATTCAGGGACGAGAGAAGACGGCGCCGTTAATGGATGCACAGAGGCGTCTCCGTGGGGGGTGGGGGTGGGGGGGCGTCTTTCTTTCTCGTCCTTCTGCGTCCCCGAAGAAGGAAGCGCGACGCAAGAGGAGGAGGCAGTGTCAAAAATGAAGGGTGTCTCGTCAAAGAGCAGGGCGTCATGGGGCGATAAAAGAAAGAAGTCATGGTTGATGAGAGAAGAGACGAACGGAGACGCGGCCAAACCCGATTAGAAAACAGGAACTGAGATCAGTGGCCACAGATGCTCTGACTTTGCCGCGGGCCCGGCTAATGACTTCAGCGAGCCTCTTGTCTGACTAATAGACTGTAATCCTATTCTCATGGATAGCATACCATAGCATGCCGCGGCACCACTCATTAACCACTATAGAAATGCCCACTAATCAGTCAGTTGCTTAAGCTAGAACAAGCTAATGCTAGGCTAGGATAATCAATAGGCAGTAATCCTGTTGGAGGAGCTGCTGCAGCGTAGCGGCCCTCATTACCAGCCATAGAAATGTCTGCTAATCATTCACCGCACGGTTATTTGTCCACAGGGCCGCGTAATCACTGGTGGTGGAGGTGGTGGTGGTGCGTTTGAGGGCTGACATTTGACAGTCGGCAGCAGAGGGTGGAAGAGAAAGAGTGACACACGGAGCAACGGAGGCTGTGTAATGATTAAGAAGCACATCACTCTTGCTTTTCTTTCCCCCTCTCTCGCTCTCCTTCCCTGTCTGTCCTCTTTGTCGAGGATTACAACCAGATCGGTTGTGGGGGGGGGGTGGAAAAAGGGCTCCGCTCTATGTTAGCGTCATTCAAGTTTTATCAGTCAATGAAAAACCCCTCTCCGATCCGCGGCGGCTAATCAATAGCGAAGGCTCGGAGGCAGAGCGAGCGATAACCCTTCGCGGACCACCAAAGGAGATGGACGGCAGCGGTCAAGCGGATCCCTCCCCTTGTCTGGTCTTCACAATGAGCCGAAGTGAAACAGCTGGGGCGAATCAATGGCTCAACAGTCAACTTGACCGTTGTAGTTTGAATTCGGTTCAATGTTTGTTTCCCTAATGCTACTAATTGGCCGACTTTGATTCTCTGATCAAACACAGCCCAACCCTTCCCTGCCACAACTTGTCTGAAGGCGGCGGCTGCTGCTGCTGCTACGACACAGGTTTATGCAGTGTGTGTGTGTGTGTGTGTGTGGCCATAGCAAGGGGCCCAACACAAGGTATCCACATATTCTCTGAATTGCGAGGCGGCACGTTGTACGTCACGGTGACCGCAGCATGAACCTGAGCTCAGCTCCTGTCATCAAGAGGAAGCAGCTGAGAGAGACCTGTCGACACTCAACTTAAACTACCGAAGAACAAAACACATAGGGGCCATATCGCAACCTTTTTACGTGCCAGATAGCAAGAGCGGCGACCCTCCCTTTCACAATATTGTGAAGGGCAAGAGCATAAAACTTGAAGAGGCACTTCGTCCGAAGCCGTCGGACGGCTAATCAGGTTTTTGGATTTAGGGCCGTTATTTGGATTACGCTATTGGTTTGAACAACTGAAACATTGTTAAGAGGTTGGGAGTAAACAGCTACGGCAATAAAATAAACTTCCTGGTCTGGTGGACTGCGTGCGCGAACGGCCAATCTCTGGGTCAGATCGACCCCACCGCGGGTTCATGTGATAGATTAACAGGGTTGTGGGACGCTGAACGAGACTGCGTTGAGAACAAAATGTTCCATGGGGTTTGATTTGAATGTTTGCTTTTCCCCCTTTCTGGTAGATAAGTATTCAAATATAATAAAATAAAATTTAAAAAAAAGTGTGCAATGGAAGAATTTTGCACTTGTGACAACTTGTACCCATGCAATCTGGAACAAACAGTAACAAAAGCAAATGTGTAAATTGCTCATTCTGACTGAGTTTCCAGTGACAAAATGATCAAAATTCTAACGATAATGAACACATTAGCAAACGTTTGAGGTTTTACTAAATTACCAAAGTGGTAAATAGATCAGGGAAAAGTCTATTAATCTGCTGTTTTCAGCAGTTAACGTAAACATGCACTTTAAAACCTCATACGTTTAATATAAATCACGTAACGCGGGGCCAGCACAGGTATTAAACCGCCAAATCCGACTTGAGGCCCGGGTTGCAGTAAGACAGACGGGCTTGCCAAGCGAGCTAAGGCCATCTGAGCTCAGTAAACATGAAGGGAATAACAGGCTGCAGGGAATGTTTGCTGGGAATGCTGGAACGCGGAGCAGCCACAGCCGCAGGATGAGCGGACGTAACCGGCTTTGGAGCGCCCGGCCGCCAGTGCTTAAACCCGGCTAATCTGATTGGATTAACACCGACCTGCCTGACTACACATCAGGGCATGCATACATGCACATACACAAGGAGTGTGCGCACACACACACACACACACACACACACACTTGCACTATATGCCAATCAGCCTCTGCAGCTTCCTGGAGTTCATCTGGATTCTGGGCTGTGCTGGATGGCTGGCTGGCTGATGGCTTCACGCTGGGCTTCCACATGCATACGCTCTTCTCACGCCACACACACACACACACTTAGTCCCAGAGCCATCTTAGAGAGCAGTGATTTGTGCTGTGAATCTGAAACAGACCTATTGAAAGAAGAGTAATGCCCGGTACTTGACAACCGTGCTAATTGACTAGCCCCCTCCCCAGCAATGAAACTAAACGTTTTCACCCCTCCATCCTTTATCTTTTCAATCATCCCCCGACAGCTCTGCTCTTGTCCCACACTCATCCTCTTCCTCATATCGCTCTTCATCTCCTCTTGTGTCCCTCTCTCCTTGCCTTGCCTCTCCCCTCCACCCTCCACCCTTCCACCCCCTCCCCTCCCCTCCCACTCATACATGTAATCATTCATTAGAACCAAGGCAGTTGTCCATTAGGCAAAGCAGCCATTTTGGAAATTGCAGCAAATCTTCCATGAAAAGACATTTCCTCTAATGCGGTAGTCACGCTCGGAGGGAGAGCGAGAGAGAGGGATGGCGGAGGAGGGAGAGAGAGAGAGAGAGAGAGAGACAAGGGGGCAGGGATGGCGGGAGGAGAGTGAGAAAAAGTGAAGGAGACAGAGAGAGCGAGAGAGAGAGAGCCCCCAGCCATAAAGCCACCAAGCAGAAAGCCAGCCCCGCTGTTTGATTAGAGAGTGACACCATCATAGATGGAATGAGGGATGGGAGGAGAGGGAGGGGAAAGTGTTGTGGAGGCAAAGAAGTGGGAACGAAGAGGAGGAGGAGGAGGAGGACGGAGACAGAGGCGGAGAAATTAGCCCCATCACGTCTCTTACTAAGTCGTTCTATGACACATTAGGATTAAAACCAGACGCACAATTACGACATGTGTGCACATCCACTTGCGCGGGACAGATGGCATCCTCCGTATGAAAGAGTGCCTCTAATTTGAGTAAAGTGATAGGAGCCTCCTTAACCAATTAGAAGCTCCACATCTTCAGGCCTTTGCATTAGGATGTTTGCGTCGTTAGCGCGCGCGTGTGTGTGTGTGTGTGTGTGTTAGTGTTTCCTGTGGGACCAGTGAGGAACATTAAAACTGATACGAGAGGAGGGAGATGACTGATTCATTCCGAGTGCAGTGTGTACGAGTTGTTTTTGTTTTGTTGTTTTTTTAAATTATTTTTCCCCCACGAAGCCACTGTTGAGCTCGATCGCATCTAATCACCGATCAAAGACGGACCACTCTCTCCCGTTATGAGCCATTCATCTCGAAACGCGCCTTCCTCCGAGGCTGACACATTCGTCACCGGACCAAACTGAGCCTAATCCATCGTAGCATTTTTTTTTTCCCGCCACGATTTAGGATGCACCGAGATTGAGAGAGAGAGAGAGAGAGAGAGAGAGAGAGGAGGCGAAAGGAAAAAAAAAAAAAAAAAAAATGTTCAATCCAATTTCTTCTCAAAAAATAATAATAAAAACCTTGTCTCTTGAAGTGGAAACATTTTGAAGTTACTGTGCGACTGTACAATCAATAACTAATCCAGCCATAGCAACAAGGCTTTGGAACATGTTTCACAGTACTAATAGAAAACAGTGCAATAGGGACTCGTTTAATGATCATAAATGTCTTAAAAATCACAGTAATGTTGCTTAAAAGGCATCTGGTGAACTTATTAAGCAGCGAGCGCGAACACAATTGGACAATTCGTCGATTATCAATTAACTAATCATCAATATCACTATAAACACATTTAATTTAGCCATTTGTTGTTCCAATCCACCTGGGTTTAAGTTCTCGAAAGGGGACTGTTATCCAATTTCTCTGTGCTCTGATTTGATTTTATGTATAATTCACGTTTAATCAGTTAAGCTGAAGCATAAAAACACGGCAAATGTCACGATCGATTCTTAAATAAACTCAGCCATTATTGACTTTTTCCATTTTTTTCATTTTTTTTTTTTTTTTGCTCTCCCTCCTCTTCTTTCGCAGTCAGGAGGGATATTTTGCGCCTCAATAATCCAGCTGATGGAAACGATCCCAATTCGCATTTTATTTTTGCAGCGTTTGAAACGTTTGTGTAAAATCCACTTGACAGCTGGATGAGAACAGTTCCTGGATGATCTCTGCACGAGGACTGCCGCCGCCGCCACTGCCTCATGGTTGCACGTTTCTCAATAAGCGTTGGTCCCTTTTTCTGCGTTGTTTTTGTTTTTTTCCTTTATCTCACAGGTGCAACTCTGAACCACTTCCTCCAAAATAAAGCGAGCAGATATGTGGCGCGCTGTTTACTTAAACCACACTGAGGATACGCACAGCTGATCCGAAAGCTATGCGTACGACACTGCGCCAAGAGAGCCCTCGCTGCTGCCGCCGCCGCCACCGCCGCTCTGTGAACACAGATGATCTTTTCCACACTTTCGCCGGCCGTTTCACCACATTGCCCTCGAGACAAATGTTCTTAGCGGCACGACAATGAGGACGCAGGACAAAAGCACATATAAGGAGGTAATGAGACAGAGAAGAACAAACACGGCAGACAGAGAGGGAGGGAGTGCTTGTACGTTCTTGTATCTGCTTCTCTTTGTTGGGAAAGTGGTGCCGCACATAATGTGGAGGGGCAACGTTTCTCCCCCCGTCCCCGCAGGGTGCCATTAAAGCGTACAGTCCCTTGTTTTTCCCTGTCCGGTGTGATCGGTTAGTCGATTACACCTGAGGCGAGAGATCGCCTCTCTGCTGCAGCTCATGAATTCGTCCTGTCTCTTTCTGTTTCTCGTGGCCTCTTCAGGTACACACACAAATGCAAACACACACACACAAGTTCAGGCTTTGCAACGGTGCTCACAAAGTGATGAAAGGCCGTTTATCCAGCGTCCACTGCGATAGCTCCGCGTTATCACCTCTGACCGGGGTGGAGGGGTGTAGTGGGTGGGGGGGAACCACAGGAGTCAGGACAGACGCCAGCAGCAAATACCAGCGCTAGTGTGTGTGTGTGTGTGTGTGTGTGTCCCAGTGGTAATAATCACCCGGATTAGAGCGGAGCCAAACCCCTGCAGGGCATCCCCCCTCCAAACCCCCCCCCTCTCTCCCGGCCCGGCCCAGCCCTACCCCGGCTGCAGCACTGATCCCCACTTTCGAGGCTGCCATGGGAAGCAGAGCAGCCGGCCTGACATCTCCACCACGCCTGGCTGCCAGACAAGTCAGATAATTTCCACACATTTCATCTCTGAAAAACCCCCTCTCTTTGTCCCACTGACCACTCGCGGCCAAAATATATTATTGAACAATCATCGGCAACAGAAACACACACACACAACGCGTCCAACGAGCCCCCCGTACCCTTTAACCACAAGGGTGCAGTGAAATGGAAGCTGATGCGGCCGTCAATATGTCTGTGTGAGGGGATGCAACGTGGGCAACAACAATGGGGGGTGGGAAAATAAAATGGGTTATGCCTAAATAAAAAATGCGCATCGTGTCTGGGGACCTCGCTGTCAAAGCAAGAGATTATTACTGCGTGGTGTCTCGAAATAAATTCTGTGTGTGATTCAGTGTGTGTGTGTGTGTGTGATATTGGCACCTATCAACAATTGTCAGAGGAACTGTTGAGCTCCTGTGGCATTTGTTACAGAGCAGTGTTAAAAATGTCAATCAGCGCTCGCCTCGGAGTCTATTATCGGCCCCCGATGTTTGAGGAAGAGTCACAAAAAAAAAAAAAACACGTCCCTCTTTTGTTTAAAATCACTGCCCCATCCAGGGGAGAGAGACAGGGAACCTCTGATTCAAGATGATTTACTGAGCCGCCACATCCATCAGACTGTAGCAGACTTTAATCTGCGCTCGAGAAGACCTCTGACATGTTGTGTTAAACAAATATGATTAGATTAAAACAGCCTCTGAAGGAATAATGAGCTTTGGGCACAGCATTATGTGCAAGATTGTTAATAATACACAGAAAATGTTAATAATTTCAAGGTTTGTTTCATTTAAATGTTGGTTTGGAGTCATTTAAACTTAAACCTTTCAAGATTAAACATACAAGCACGGCTTAAAAGTTTCAGGGGTATAAATCTTAAAACATTTAACTGCGGATCTCCTGTTTGGTGCCACAGGTCCGTGAACCTTGCCCACACACTTGTTCATAAAAAGCAATTATGTGACAGTTTTTTTTTTTTTTTTTACCTCAGAGTCTTCTGCTTGCTCTCCTTCTTGTTGAGGACCCCCGGCACACAGTTGGTGAGCTCGGTCCAGTCGGCGTGCAAGCCGCAGCTCCAGCCGGTGGAGAACCGGGAGAAGAGCCAGGTCTCCTTGCGGTTCGGCCGGTAGCAGGTACACTTCTTCTGGCCCGGTCTGCAGTCGCAGGGGACCTCCAGGCGGACATTCTGGACCAGGTGCCGGCCGAAGGTAGTCCCCCCGGTCTTCTGGATGTGCAAAAACACTATCACGTCCTCCCCTTTGATTTGGAAATCGATCGTCCTCTCCAGGTCCCTCACGGGGAAGTAGTATTTCTTAACGTAGTGGGGGTCCGGAGTCGGGAAGATGTCCCCCTCGTCTTCTTCCGTGAAATAACCGTGCGGGGAGCCGAAATTGATCACCCCTGGCGCCACGTACTGATAGAGAATCAGCATGAAACACACGGATCCGACGACGATCAACAAGAATTTGCTGCTCCTCTCGACCATGGTCCTTCCCAGTGCGGTCCCCGCAGCACGCTACCATTTCCCAGTCAAGCCGACAGCAGCAGCAGGGAGCGGGGCGCTCGGCGTCTTCATTTTCGCTCTCCGCCGCCAAGAAGGACTCGTTTTCCTCGGGGGCTCAAGAGTGGCTCGTTCCGCTTCGAGGCGACCGGCGAAGTTGGCTCATGGCTCTGCGAGACCGCTCAACACCGTGAAAGACGCATTGTAACTCGCTCAGAAACCTCCCCCCCCCATGTAGCCGACCCTCCCCCGTTACTTTACTTTGGTTTCCAGTCAACACAACGAGCTCACTGCATCACAGCGGAGCTATGTACCCAGGATGCAGCGCGAAGCCTACCTTTTCAACCTCTCTCTCCCTCACTCTGAAAACCAACCGAGCCACGGGACTTTTAATTTATTGGTTGACACGTAACGACCGCGTCATCCGCCACCAGCCAATAGCTAGCAGTCTTTTTTAGCATTTAGCAAAATGCGGACATGCACCATTAAGAAATTTGTTTTCTTTTATTACAAATGCCAAGCTTGTCTTTGTAAGTAATGAAACATCTCGCTCACTTAAATGCACTCAAGTTTTTTTTTTTTTTTTTAGCTGCAGCCTGTCCTGGTTTAACTAGCGGCTTACAGCGGCTAATCTTTGTTTATTTATTTGAATTCAAGGAGCCATAATAAGATTACTCAATCTCTGATTTTCCTCTTTGTGCCTGTGCGTGATCTCAACAGCGTTAACATCTGAGTCTAAGTCTGAGTTTATAAAACAAGGATATTTATCTAGTTTTCTCCTTGTTTTTTCAGGCTAGGTTTCGTCTATTTGATTAAACCAGTATTTTTTTTAATTTTTTTAGACTGATCCATAATGTTAGTTGTAGATTTAACTGTGAAATCTGCATTTTTTTCTTCTTCTAATTTTAATTGCTATGAACTAATGTTATCTAATATAAATTAACCTTCACACAGAATCTTTCTGTAGTTTTTGTACTACAGATGTTTTTTTAAAATTTGTCGTCAGTGTTGTGGCCTTCATTGTGGGTTGGAGAGAGATGTATTTCATTATCCTCTGTATGCCCTGGCAGGGATGTCTCATACAGCCCAATTTGATCTCAAGCGGGTCAAACCAGTCAGATAACAGCATAATAACCTATAAGCAATGACAACTCAAGATTTTTGCCATTTGTTTTTGTGCAAAGCAGAACAAGTAAACTCCCATTTACCAATTTAATAAACTATCCTTCAAAAAATGACATTTCTTAAGAAAAATAAGTGCAATTTGTGCACATTGCTGTCTGCTGTTTAGTCATGGGTCTCAGTGTTGTGTTCTGTCCACTTTGAAAAGTTGCAGTCTTCTTGCAGCCCACGCTGTACGTTTGACACCTGTGTCATACAGCATATATAGCAGAGCAACTTTTGAGTCTGATTAGTTTCCAGTTTCCCTCTCAGTAGTATATATACTAGTGACAAAAATTCTTCATTACATCCATTTAACATCTTTTGTCACAGTCTTTTTTGCAGATTAACACCTATAGACTGTGATAGGCCAGTGAACAACTACGGGGCAAGGCTGGATTACCCTGTGGCCTCAGGGCCTTTGGGGCCCAGACGGCTCCAGGAAGTCTGCGTGGCATTTACTTTGCTGTGATTTGATATATATACACTACTGTGCACAAGTTTTTTAGGCAAGGGAGGAAAAATGCTGTAAACTAAGAATGCTTTCAAAAATATACACAACGATTGTTATTTTTATCAATTAACAAAATGCAAAGTGAACGAACAAAAGAACATCCATATTTGGTGTTACTACCCTTTGCCTTCAAACCGGCATCAATCCTTATAAGTACACTTGCACAAAGTCAGGGATTGTGTAGGATCGTAGATGCAGTGGTCGGCCAAGGAAACTTGCAGTCAAGCAGATGAAAAACACATCAAGCTTATTCCCCTTCAAAATCGGAAGATGTCCAGCAGAGCCATCAGCTCAGAACTGGCTGGAGAAGTCTGGCCAGAAGTGGTCTTCATGGACAGGTTGCAGCCAAAAATCCATCTCTCTGACATGGAAACAAGGGCCAAGCAACTCAACTATGCACAACAACATGGGAACTGGGGAACAGAAAAATGGCAGCAGGTGCTCCGGACTGATGAGTCAAAATTTGAAATGTCAGGCTGTAGCAGAAGGAAGTTTGTTCACCGAAGGGCTGGAGAGCGGTACAATAATGAGTGTCTGCACGCAACAGTGAAGCATGGTGGAGGTTCCTTGCAGGTTTAGGACTCCATTTCTGCAAATGGAGTTGGAGATTTGTTTAGGATTAATGGTGTCCTCAGTCCTGAGAAATACAGGCAAGTACTTATCCACCATCCAGTACCATCAAGGAGGCTTATGATTGGACAAGAAGTCCTGGAAGTGATGGCATGGTCCCCACAGAGCCCTGATCTCAACATCATAGAGTGTGTCTGGCATTACATGTAGAGACAGAAGGAATTTAGGAAGCCTACATCCACAGAAGATCTGTGGTTAGTTCTCCCAGATGTTTGGAACAACCTACCAGCCAAGTTCCTTCAAAAACTGTCTGCAAGTACCAGAAGAACTGATGCTGCCTTGAAGGCAAAGCATGGCCACGACAGATATTGATTTGATTTAGATTTCTCTTCTGGTCACTCACTGCATTTTGTTAAGTGATGAAAGTAAATTATTAATACTTCCATTTTTGAAAGCATTCTCAGTTTACAGCATTTTTCATACCTGACTCAACTTCTACACAGCACTGTATATATTTTAATTATCTGGTAATATACAAACAAAAGCTGAAACTGGGTACGACCCTAAAATCCTCCCTACATTCATACCCATATTTCTATATCATAATACCTGTAGTATAAACTAATCCAAAAATAATGACCTTTATAGGTTTCAGATCAGATTTGACTTTACTATTCTTAAAAAAAATACCACTGTATTATTATTAATAGGTCCGCATTTAGGCTATCAAAATGCATTACTGGTTTAATATTTTACTGTATCTTCCCACTGAGTTTTCAACCAAGAGAACTGTGTTTAAATTTAATTTCCCATGTAAAACATAAATCTATATTGGAAAATTGTCATCTAAGTACACTTACATTTTCACACGATTACTATTAACGGGAAATAATCCTATCAGCATTTCTACTTTTCTCTACGCACAGAAAACCCCTAACATCTGAGCAAGCAACTTAAAAAACATGCCACATAAAGAAATTATTGGGGAAATATAATCACCAGAGGCTTTTCTTTGACAGAACAAAACCCCCTAATATTGCAAAATCACACAGACGAACAGGACAAAGATCTGAATTAGTAGTCTAAACTCAAAATAAAAGCGGAACGATTTTTTCTCTCTTTCAGAGGAACAAAAAATGAGGAACAAAATGTTTCTTTTGCGGGAATAGTACAAGAGAGTGGAAGTAATAAAAATGTGACTCGTTTTCAGCTATTGTCAAATTATTTTTCCTTTCTCCTCAATGCCACTTGCTTATTTCTGTGACATTCGAAGAAAGCAAGAAGACACACGGCGCTTGTTCACCGTCAAAGCTTAAAATTTTCTCGTTTGCGAGACAGGCTGAAGCGCCCGGCAACCATGAGATCAACCGTTCCTCCGTCGTTCAGTTGCTTCTCTTGTTGCTCCCGCTGGTGGCCAGGAAAGAGTCCTGCTGCTGTTGCTGCTACTGCTCCTCTAGCGTATTCCCCAAGGTGATTATTGTCGAACATGTTTCAACTAATCGCATCTAGGAGTGGCAGAGAGAGGCATGTTCAAACTGCTGGGTGCTGCTCAAATAAAGCTGGCAAAGCTGACACGTGTGTTAACCACAGGTGCCCTTGGGGGCGGCGCAACTGCAATTTCTCAGACATTTGTTACTGCAGATGTTTACTGTGGTAATAGGACGGAGCAAAATGACTGTGCCTGTGTGTAATCTTGCAAAGCTACCGGGCCTGATTCCCACATGTTTTTTTTTTTGTTTTTTTTAAATGAGTCTCAGTCAGCGAGATCAGGCCAATCACCACGGGCCCCCCGGGGGGGTACGAAAGCACCAGTTGGTTGCGGCTGATGGCAAATGAGGTTAGTGTGAGACAAGGGTGGGTTTTCACGTGGGGCGGTTTGGGTTGATGGCGTGACGCGGGTTTAAGTCAGGCTGCTGTTCGGCTTCTGTGATTTCCCAGTCGAACGAGGACCTGATTCGACCTTCGTCTTCATCTTTATGTAAGGTGGAGTTTTAGCGGGGGCCATGTGCTCGCAGCTTGTGTATACATCAGTTCTTCAACCACACTTGGAAACTGCTTCACATGGGGAACAAATAGTCTTTGAAATAGCTGATAGAAAATAGACTTTCTTTTCTTTCCAGTCTTTTCAGGGGTTGAACTGACAACCAATCAGCGATTGTTGCTCATCTTTATAAGCAGTTAACCTATTGTAGTCACCAGCTTATTAATTTGTAAATCATCTACTAAAGGTCTTCATTTAACTCCTACTATGTTTGTAATTCTTATTATTAAATGTTGCTCTTTTAACCCTTGAGAATAAATGGTTAAATCTGATTAAAGGTTAATACCGTGTTAATACTACTAAGACTCTCTCTGCAGGTTGTTAAAGGGCTTTCCTAATCAAATGAAGAGTTAAATAGATACGTATAATGTTGGAGAGTGGACAGAAGCCAACCTGGTAACCGAAAACCCCAAAAGTTGCACTCGCCGGTGAGTAAGTTACTGCCAATAAAGATATTAACCCACGATAAAGTGAAACCTTTAGCTGTGCCAAATCCAAAAAACAAAAAAAAAGAGGAACACTTCTGACACCAAACCACAACTGTCTTTTCTTTGGTTTACTTTGGCTCAGATGGGGATGTTGTCTGTCTTCATGGATTTGTGGTTTAGAGTCTGTGTCCAGGAAGAGGGAAAAGGTTTATTACTGTAATGCCTGAGTTCTTCCGCCACAAAGTGGGTATTTATTTATTTATTTATTTGTAGAGAAAGTTTCATCAACTTAAAATAATTGCTAGGGGCCTGGTGTTAAGACTTCCAACGACAGCTTACTTAACCCCAAATTTGACCTGTTTTGACATTTGACAGCAGTAAAAAATTCCCCTCAGGTGTCATTGTTTTAGCCTGAAATATGCTGACTTTTCCTAAAGTGGCCCAAAATGTTATTTTAAAATGTTGCACTTTTGTACAGTCGCTGCAAATTTTTGTACACTGACTCTGTTTTGCGTTAGGGCAAGGGGGACCTCGAGACTCTCACAAGAATCTCAAGGTCATGGGAGAATCTCAAAACAGCGTATGAGAGATTGAAATCATTGTTCCTTTTTTTGTTTTTCATATCTTGTGTTTATGTCTTAACCTCCTGAGACCCTGCGTCCTCACATGTGGATGTTAAGTTTTAGGTTTTATTGCAGCTTATTCTGCTTCACTTAAACCCTTTGTCCTCGTTAGTGGACGCTGTAGTCTGTTATCTAGTGGTAGCAAAGGTTAAAACGTATTTATTTATGCTTATTTATGTTTCTAGTTTGATACGACACCCATATTTAACAAATTAGCAATTTTTGCTTATTAGCAAGTACTCGTTTGAGGATGTTGGGACTTCGTTGTTTGCAATTCTGTCTTTGCTCAGCCATGTCCAGGTATCAAAATGAACAGTTTTATATTTTGTCACACATTAGTGACTTCTTTATTGCATAAATAATGAAATAATCCCAGTGTCCACATATGAGGACAAAGTTTTTTTTGTTTGTTTTTTTCAAAAACTACTACTTACTGTTCAAAGATGATGCTTAGTTTTTATATGTTTTAGGTCTCGTTATGCAACACAGGACGTGACAAAGTGTAACAGTAGATGTTTTTTCTCCTGGAAAATGAATGTTGAAACTTAAAAAAAAATACTCTGAAACATTTATTAAGGATTAATCATAAATTTAATAATGACACATGGACTATGGACCCGCGACTCTAGTGAGGACACGCGGTAGTAGAAGATGAGATGATTCGTGCAGTTTAACATTTGGTGTAGACACTATGTGAGGACTCTTGGTCTGGGTCAAAACGGGAAGGGTCCATATGGCGAAGGCATTAAAGGCAGGAAATCTCACGTTTTAAAAGGTTCATATGATTCCTCTGCAGCCCTAAAAGAACATGGTAATTCTTCCCGAAACTACTTTTAAACGCAGCAAAGCAAATCCTACAGAACAAGCTGCACATAAACCAAGGTGCCCTGCAATTGTCTGTGAAATGAAATGTATGGAAACGCTGACCTTTATCCGGAGAGTACATCGTGAACGGTGAGTAGGAACACGTAAATGTTTTGTCCCTGAGAAATGCTGTGATACACGTACAAGTATCGCCCGTGTCAACCCATTGCCATTTGACTCGTGGATTATGTAGTTTCCTTATGCATTTCTTTCTCCTTTTTCTTTATGTCCCCATCTGGCAGCAGCCAAGACTAACTCGCCCTCCCACTCATCCTGAGTTCATTTTCCCAGTGAAATAACCTTGCTCCCTACTCGGCTCAGGTTTGAGTTTGGACCGCCGTTTCCGTTTGACAAAAAAAAAAAAAAACTTTCACTGTTTGCTGCTTCCTGGGATTATTCCAGCACCAGGCGTGGATGCGAGCAGGCGAGGGCAGCCCGCACGTTTGAGCCGGGCCTCGGTGTTGAATAATTCAGCCACTGCTTATTTGCATTACTTTACTTACAGTGAAGCAGCTAGCGCCTGTCGCACCGCTGTTAAGCACACCCGTGATAACGACTCCCGCCTCGCCCTCTGGTGTTACCCGGTTGTATTAAATACCAGGACGTTTTTTTCCGAGCCTTTGTGTGCGTCAGACACCGAGGAAGGGAGAATATCATTACTGTGTGTTTGTGTTAACCCGTGCGTGTGTGTATGTGTGTTTTTCTCCCACCATGCGCCACGCCATTATGAGCAGCGTTACTTAAGGAAGATGGATGTTGCCGAGTGCGTTACCCTCTGGCTCGGGTATGGAGATACGACAGTCTGTTTATCATCAGAACCAGTTTATTGTTGCTTTCGTATAATGATCCTGCTTAGATGGATATTTTCGTAAGAGTTTCCAGAGGCTTCGAGTTGTGCATCACGTCCTGCCCCTGTGTCTCCCGTGCACACATTGTCTACCTTTATCTGTATTATACTTGTATTTTTGTCGCATTTTTATTAATGAGGTTTGTCTTTTGATAATGAAACAAGAGCCACACGTGTTTGGGAGCGGGAAACAAACGGAACAAGAAGTGCACACGGCTTAAATATTTACATACGTAGGAGACCTATGAAATGCCCCCAATTAAAATTTCCTGCATATTAATAAATAAACAACAGAGGGCTACAGCTAACCGGGATTCATTCGCAGTCCTTGCATCTTTGTCTCCGTTTTCAGGAGTCTTCTCTCGGCTTGTTATGTCCACCCTACAAACACACACGCATACACATCATGTTCAGACATGCTCTGCCTGTTTGCGCTTTATTTTTCATTCAGCCAGCGGGCCAAGACCAAATACCACCGAGTGCAAAAAGACACAAAAACAAGAGCAGGAAGGGATTAAAACACACACACACAGACATTTTTTTTTCTTTTTCCCCCCAGCCCCCGCTTTTTTATTATTTTATTAATATTTAATTATTTTTTTTGCAAATTCAGCAGCATGTCTGTTTGTTCTTCATAAACAAACAAGCAAAAATTAAGTCAAAAGCATTAGCGATCTGTTTTCATCATGAGGCCCCGAAATGAATTATTCCCCCGAACCTTGGGAGTGTTTCAGACACAAATATTTTCTTTGGATGTGCCCGAGGGGGAAGCGCGCACTGTAGAAAGAAAACAAACCTGGGCGCCATGTATTTCCTACATTCCACAGGCTGTAAGTGTTGGGAGTGTGTGCGTCTGAGAGAAAGCGGGTGCACAGGGGAAGTTTGTGAGTGTGCGTGCGTTTATTATTAATGCTCCCGGGTTCAAGTTTCTGTTTGTTAAGTGCGTCTGCGTACACTGTTACTGTACGGACATAGCTTTGAAAGCACTGACAGGAGAAGTAAATAACACTGACCATCTTGGGACGATACAACGTTCTGCTGGGAAACTTTCAGACCTGGCATTTGTGTGGATGTTACTTAGTCATGTAGCACCCACCTAGACCGGACAAGGCACATCCACCCCATAACAAAAACACAGTTTAGGAGCAACTCCAAAAACATGAAAAACAGCACCAGGTGTTGACCTGGCCTCCAGATTCACTATATCCGAAACTGATCAAGTATCAGTGGGATGATCCACCACAGAGGCCCCTCCCCTCAACCCATAGGACCCAAAGACCCCAACTAACAACATCATGTTGCCAGACACCAGAGGACAGACCTCAGAAGGCCAGTGTCCATTCTCTGATGATTCATAACTGTTTTAGAGGCACAAGGGAGACCTACACAATATTAGGAAGGTGGTCATAATGTTATGCCTCATCAGTGTAAGTGTGCATGTGTCACGTTTACTTGTTTGGTAGCGTAGTCCACACAAATGCTTTAACCCTTTGACTTCCTCAGTAAGAAATGCGATTAATCACGATTAAATATCATTTATTTTTTAATCTATATTAACAGCGTGCACTGCAAACTGAGTATTTTGACACATCGTTGTTAAAATGTTCACACGATTGTACAGATTCATGCAACATAAATACTGAAGCTGAATATTGTACATTTTCAAACTATCTGTTCAAAAGTGCTATATCTCAAATAGCATAAAAGCCAGAGCTTAGATATTTGTATAAAAAAAAGTGTTCACACGTGGGCAAATTTGTGTATCTTACAAACTCAGTGACAAGCAATCGTTAGAAAACAGGTACAAAATGAAAAACTAAGCATTTTATTGTCTACTTCTACGAAAAAGATCAACCGTGTGGTCACGGTGCCAGTTAAAGGGTTAAAATATTAAAATATTTCACTCACATCCTGGTAACACCATTGAAGAGGCCTCTAAAGCACATCGCACCATTTCCAGACACATTGGGCAGGTGTGCGTGTATATTCTGTTTGCGGGGTGAGAGTTTTTTTTTTGTTTTTTTTCCTGCTTCAGCCTTGCAGTCCATTATCACCAAAAGTAGCAGCGAGGGACTCGGCAAGTATCTAAAACAGTTGACTGACTTAACACGCCCCGCTAAAACCTCTTCCAGTGCAACGAATTTACGCCCTAATTACTCATCTGTCATGTGTAAATGTATGTGTGTGGCTCAGGCCTGCTGACTCTATCTATCTGTCTGGTGTCAGTAAATGCCTGTAAAATGATTCATCGGGACGTGTGCAGCGTGAAGAGGTGCACAACCGCATGTAGTGCACCTCTTCGGTTCCTCAGCAGCCTCTGTCTCGCCTCATCAGGATCCTTCTCGCAGTGGTTTTTCTGCACAGTATATGATGAAACTAATTACATATGGAGTTAGAAATATGCCTGAATTTATCTTAGGTTGGGTTCACTGAACCTTTCCCTGTAACACAGTATGTAACGTGACGCATGTTTATGGTGTTTATCATGGATATATCAACTCCAATCGCAATGGTGTTATCATGAATTTTCAGGTACGCATAGAGTGTGTGGAGGTAAATAGAGGGAAAGTATGATCTGTCCTCTGGAGACCATGGATTTGCATTAAAGTTTTATTTCAAATGCTCCAGTTGTTGAGATATTCCACTTTCGGACCAAACAGAATATAATACATAATTTATTTAATATTGATTTCTTGGAAATGCAGTGCTTTACTTGCAACAGGGGCCCGTTTTATCCCCCCAAAAAATATCCACTTTTTCATTGTTTTTGAATTTAGATTATTCATGCGTCCCTCCGGTGCCCGCCGCAGCTTTCTCCATCAATCAGAACGCGTCTGACTGATTAGTACAAGTTTCGGAGGCCCTCAGGACGCCTTAAAGGGGGAGAGGCATTAACATATGACTCACGGATAATTCGACAATAAAGTCGAACGGTTGGCGCATGAGTTCAGTTGAGGTGGGACACTTAAGAATACAGCTAGCAATCTGTGATGGCACCGCGTCCTTAATATGCCTTAATAGAATTGAAATGGATTAGTTATGAAACAATTATCCCCGTACGTCAGCCATTAATGGAGTAATTAGCTGCGGATACCAAAACCTTTTCTTTCTTTTTTTTTTTTGTAACCAGGCTGACATGTTTTCAAGCGTACCCCGGCCTTAATCTTGTGCATGTCATCCGTCTCAAACATTCCTCTGTGAGAGTGTCCACATTTTTGAGTGCCTGCTCCCTGTGCGCACTGTACTTTTCTCTGCAGGGTTGTCATTTTCTAGTGACAGCTTGACCCTTGAACTTTTTTTTTCTTTTTTTTTTCCTTGTAGCCAGAGGACATATGTTTTCCATGGGTGTGCCGGCTTTAACACTTAATTCTCCCTCTCAGACATGAGGGATTAACGTCCATAGGCATGCGTCTATGGGGAATTGGATTGTCTCGTGGTCCGAGGCAGTTGTTAATGATTAAGGGTTTATTTAAAAAGCCATGCGTAACCGCTGTCTGCTGCTTATTGGCTGCTGAAGGTGTATCGATTTTTGAAGATATATGTGACTTGGGTTTGGCGGGGTTTTTTTTGGCTCGTGAGCGAAGGACTCCAATACAAATGTTAAAAAATTTCCCACCGCCACCGGACATTTGAGTCAAACGTGAAAGCTGATTAGAGCGGCGCAGACATCACAGATACCAACTTTTTTGTGAAGGAAATGCCTTGTGATCGTTGGAGAATAATATTGCACTCAATATCAATTTTCTCTGTCAACATTTGCCTTGGGAAATTTATCTGGTACAATGGCAGAGGACTCAAATAACCAAAGCTCTTTGTTTGAGTGGAGTGCAATCTGATCTAGCTGCTGCTGCTTCAGTTCTTGGAAGACAACGGACGACTAATGGAAGCTGCGTAACCTCACACGGTCTCACCCTCTTTTTGTCCACCCCTCCCTCTTCTTCTGCCCCTCTTTCTTCTCTCTCCCACAACTTCTCTCTCTCTCTCTGTCTCTCGCTGTCTCTCCCCCCTCGACATGTCCGTCCGTCCTTTCATTGTGCGCCACATGGCATCGGGTTCTCACACGGAGAGAAATTCACACTATCCACTGTGACACCGCTTATCTCCTTTGAAATAAATGGACAGTAATTACCAGACTGTTGGTGGTTTTCACCTCACAATCCCAAAGCCTCCTCCTGTCGCCCGTTTCCATCTCTTTCATCTGAACCTCTCCCTCCCTCTCGCCCTATAACTCAACTTCTGCCTCATGCCAGTTACACGTTATTGGCGTGACGGATCGGCAAACGCAGTATTGTTCCAAAGATAGCAGCCGGGCCTGGCTTTCAGTGTTGTATCTCTCTCCGCTGAGCTGACAGCAGATTGTCACTGAAGCTCGGTTTCAATCATGCGCCCTAACCTGCCAAGGTATCTTGTCAGGACATAAAAACAAATCTCCGCATCTCTGCCATATATATTAGCGTGGTTAGAGTCGATTTGGGTCAGATGCGATCACTGCCGAGATGCCGTACCGGTTCCCGAGGAGGCGGAGAAATGTTTGTCTCAAAGTTAAACGAATGCACGCGTTGACATTTTGGGTTTTAATTTACGTTTAACATTTAACTCCCTAACCTGTCGCCCTGCAAGTGAAACAATGAGACATGACTTGCTCGAGATTTATTACACGAGGAACTGGATTTGTTTCATTTGCAGTTGCTCATCGGCGTCGACTGGATGATGTGCTGGATGAACTGGTAGCAAATCCTAGGTAAAAAGGTAAGGGTGGTAAATGTACAGTAAATTTACTTTACTAACACAGCTAAACATTAATTGAGTGAAGCCGATTAATGACCTTTGCTCCGTCTGTGTTGCAGCATTTTATTTTGTATTGTAGCCTCTGAAGCTGGACTGCTGGGTCAAAGGGAGGGGCCTCTGTGGATCAGACTTGTTCAGTCTTGTTCAGTCCAGTCACACTTGCTCCCTCCCACAGAGACTTGATGAGTTTGGGATCAAGTGAATTTGGAGGCCAGGTCGACACCTTGTACAGCTTTACAAACTGCATCCTGCTGCCTTCAAAGAGTGTCGTTGCTATGGGGTTGTGGGTGTCTGGTCTGGTGTAGGTGGGTGCTACATGTCTAAGTAACATGTCAGGTCCAAAGTTTCCCAGCAGAACGTTGTACTGTGCGGTTTTAATGTTGTGGCAGAACGGTGTACATACCAACCTATCCTCTGGAGATCAGTTCAGAAACCATCAAGTTGCTGAGGTAACAACTTGAACATTCATATGAATGAGTAAGAGATAATACTTCATTATTTATACATAAATACGCGCACGTATACAGACATGTTTTACAGGAACCCCCTTGTTTCAGTTTCTCAAATGGAAGCTGCCTAACAATGGTAATCTGTAACAATGCAGCTTATTTAGCAAGTTACATCATTGAAGCATGCTGTTCAGTCACCGCTGTGGTTTGTTATCTCATGTCTGTGGCTTCCAGGCTTCAGACAGTCAACGTCTGCAAAAGATCCACAGGCAATATTACAAAAAATTATTATTATTATTGTTTATGATCAGATCAGTTCAATGAACTGCTTTCGCTGCTTTAAATATAGGCGACTATAAATTATAATGGCTGTAATTCCTACACGTTTCCTCCAAGTAAATTAAAATTAAAGCTGTGCTCTTGAAATTAAAGCCGCACTTTAAGCCCATGCCCCTTATGCACCAAACTGTGTAGTGAATGAAAATTCTTCACAGCATATCGACAAGTTTGAAGCGTTAACGTATAAAATACTAAATGAAGTCATTGGTGCTAGTGAAAAAAAAAAACAAACTTCATGTTGCTTTAAGACTTGTCAAACTCTGGCTGACGTCACCTCAAACACACAAGTGATGCTGATGGATCATGAACTAAAATAAGTAAATAAAAAAATAAAAGGCACCCACACTGTATACATTTCCCCCCCGGAGCATTCTATTCCGTCTTTTCCCTCCATTTTATCGGACGGACGGAGACGATAAAACCGATTCTAATGACGGATGCTGAAATATGGAAGGCAGACTACGGAGCCCCGCCCCCTCCTCCTCCCCCGCTCTCCCACCTCCCCGCCGCCTCATCTGCCTCCTAAGTATAAGCAGATTAAAGTTAATGATCTAAAGTGAATTAGATATTTAATCATCTTATCATCTTAGCGTGATCAGGTCATAACTCCGCTCTGATCTGAAATCCCGTCTGTTTGACAGCGCGCGGCCGAGCCACAATAAGCTATATTCAGAGGTCAGCTCGTAGCCTCCAGTAGGTTCCACCGACTAAATCAATTTGGAGATTGAGAAATTAAATTCGCCCCCATGATTTTTTTTTTTTTTTATTCTTCCAGGCCTCTTTGGTAAGATTCACAAACTGTGTGATTGAGGACAAACAGTCCACAAGTAATGGAATAGAATTGACCTCAAAAAGATGAAAAATAACCAGAGAGACGCCTCCATTGATTCATCTAATTTCCTTCCTCCTTCTTTTAAACCGCTCTCTTCATCATCCCCTTTCTGCTGCACCCTCCGTCACCCTCCATCTGAACTCTCACTGATTGAGGTGCGAGCACTTTGATTTTGCACATTTGGCTGCCCCTCACGCGCACACGCAACACACGTGCTTCCTCACAATATTTCCTCGTTGAGTTCCTCCCTCGTCTCTACAGAGTTAAGGCGCCCTCTTTAGTCGTGTCTCCGTCCTAATTTCATTGCTTCTCCCCACTGTCGATACATCTGAATTCATTTCCATCTGCTCAGTGTCTTCCCTCTCATCCCGGGAAATATAAGCAATGCATTGTGGTTGAATTCGCGTGTATGCGCTTGTGCATCTCTGCTGTTGTGTGTGTGTGTGTTCATTTTTCTTTATTCTTTAAAGCCGCCTTGCAGGAGTTCTTTAATGCTCTGTGAGGAAAACAAAACAGAAGGCTGACATGTTTCCAATGCTCACTTGACTCATATTGCCAATTCTGCATGACCGTCTGTCTCGGGCGGCTCAGAGTTCACAGCCAGACGGATCTGTTGATGGGGTTTTGTGGTGACGGGGAGGAGTGAGAGTAAACACATGCAGAGGCAGAGTAGGAAAGAAAGTATTGAAGTTATTGCAAAGAGATAATGGCCGCTGGTCCGGGGTAACGCAGCCCCGTTCCTGTAGGTCTCAAAAGAGAAGCGCTCCGTTTCAACACGATCGCCCAGAACACAAACTTCAAAAGGGGGGGGCGCAGAAGGTTTGTGTGCGCACCTTAAGCAGAGCCTGCACCTCTCGCAGTTAGGCAGAATGTCAGCCCAATTTCAAGCACACACATATTAAAATGGGAATTTAAAAAAAAAAAAAAGAAAAAGAAAAAACAGTTGCACACTTTCTCAGAAGCGTATTTGCAGACATTCGTGCGCAGTGGGGGCAGAATCCCGCCGGTACGTCTGGTGAATTTGTCTAAATGTCACATTACTGAGGCAGCCGCGTGCGCCTATCCTTAACAGCCAGCCAGAAAAAAAGAAGCTGGGAAAAGGGGGAAAAAAAATGAGAAAGAAAAGTTGTTTCACTGGAAGGCAGGGTACATACAGGAGGTGAGCATTCGTACGGAGAATTTGAGAAAATTCAGGTATTAGGTTGCGATTGTGTGCCTCTGCGGTGTCTGTAATTGCTGTACCTCTTTAAGGTTTCCCTTTGCCGCATGTCTTCACCTTATCTCCCTTTCCACTCCACAGGAAATAAGAGCATTTCAGAGGAAATTAAGTTTTTTTTTTCCCACCCCACCGTATCCATGTTTGTTTTTGTTGTTTAGTGACAATATGGTGGTAAAGAAAGGTCCTAAATATCGTGCTAATTGAGTGTTTTGAAACAGTTTCGTGTCAAACACGCGTGCAATCATCGTATCGTTAAAAAAAATAATGCATCCCAGTTCATAAAACAGCAAGAAGCTACGCATTTTCATTACGAAAGCAATGGGGGAAATTATCGAAACTGCGGTGAACCTGTAGACGAGGTAAATGAACCTTCTTATTAAACTCCATTCATCAACTTCATCAGGTTTGTGTTTTCTTTGGAACAGGATGAGATCCTCGAAGACTCATTCTGGTTTCCCACAAGTTTTTCTCAGATTCTCTGGTAAGAACAAAAGCATTTCTCCGGTTTGTAAGCAAATACGTGTTCCCAGAGCCAACGTTTTGTCCTTGTCTAAAGCCCGGCTGCTGAACATATGAATAAAAATGCGCCAAGTTCATATCCAGCAAACATCGCAGGATCGATTTTCTTGCTTTGGTGTGACATGACAACCATTTTTACCCTGTACCATCTCCACAAAAACCACTGAACTAATTTAGATTGCTCCAACACACCAGAGCCACTCATCCATTTCAGTTGTTTGGGAACTGTCTGTCCACTTGCCGTGGGCAGAATGCTACACCTGGCAGCCGGCAGATGTTTTTTGGTCCCTGGTTTTAAATTAAAGCCCATCCTTTATCTTCTTCACACATGTGCAGTTTTAGTCCGCACCAGTGATACCCTGAGTCCATCAGTCCACTGCTCGCCACTTAAATTTATCCATAAACCATGTCCTTCTGTATTTCATGAGTCCGCTATAGAGGTTCTTTTTTTTTCCACCACAGACAAATTGAAAGAAAGAAAAAAAAAATGGATAAATTTGACATTCAGCATTAAAGAACCGCCAATTTACATCATTAGCACGTTTAAAGTGTTAATTAGCTCTGATGGATGTCCCTTTTGAGGAAAAGAAGTATGGAAGCAATCAGATGACAGTAACTGTAAACACAGACTGACCAGAAAAATAACAAGTTAGTTCAGTCACTGAGCCAGGTACGCTTCTGGAACCGGTATTGGCAGATTTGATGTGGTTCAGAGATGTATTTTCTTGCTTGAGCCTCGGAACGATTGCGGAGGAGGCGGCAGGCGATGCAGCGAGAGGGTTTTACAAAACCTACTGTTCAGATGTGGAGATTCAGACTCATTTAGTCCTTTAGCATTACAGTTTCAAACAGCAAATTCAACAGTGTGTACACTTTTAGCTGACAGTTAAATGACAAAGCACAAGTTGGCGCTTAAAAAACGCTTAAGAGGTTTATATCACGGCTCTCTAGTAAATTTTATATTGGTCGGCTATGTTAAGCTTCATCTATCAACCTGTCAAAAGGAAATCAACCTCAAACGAACCAAACAACCTGTACCTTGACCTTTGTGTAGTAACCAGATTTCCTAAATGTCAAGAAAATGAATGCACCTTCTTTCTACAGCAGAGGCCACACTCTGCTGGAGAAATCAGAATTCATTGGCAGAGTGTATGCATCACCACGTCTGGCCAGACATCTAGCAGCTTGGCCTTTCATTAAAAGCGGCAACACCTCATAAAATTTAAACAGATAAGTTCTAAACAAATATTTACACCCCATACACTTATCGTTTTTTTAAAAAAACAAAACAAAAACATATGAAGGTCCATAAGCATTGAGACCCTTTTGGAACCAGCCTCAAGTGGCTATTCAAGGAACTGTAGTTTTTTGACATTTGTGCATTGGCTTTATTTTTTTGGCCTCGAGGATGAAAGTCAAGCTGCTGATGTTTCTGATAAAAATCTATATTCTTGACCTGAATACAGATGCTGAGGCAAGACAGCTCATGTGCTACATACTGTGTGCGGCACACGTGTATAGCCTGTATAAAAACAGGCAGCAAATCAGCACCATTAACAGAATTTAATAGCATTCCTCTGTTAGCGTTAGCTTATAGCTTTTCAGATATATTGCTTTTGTTGTATTTCAGAAATGATATGTCACGATAATATGGGCTTCATCTTTCGTAAAGTATTTCCGCAGACTTGATGAACCGCTGCTAGTTTGCTGTAATGACTCACTGGGCTCCTCACCCGTCTTCTCATACATGGTAAGATGTTAATGTGGCACAGAAATTAAATGAAAGCTTTCTTATTTCCAAAATATAAACCTAATCAAATTAGTGGAAAATAAGGGCTCTGAGTGATTTGTCTAATTGCTTGTCCTTGTCTTCTGAGTGTCATCAAAACACAGAGATTTAAAGGATGAATCTAATTCCTCATGAGCTCCGTGTAAAAACCAGATCTTATCTACTATGTATCCAAACAGGTCAATATCGGCCTTTTAACATCCACTGAGATAAGATTGGAATATATTTGTCCTTATCGAACTGTAGATAATTATGCTATTGCGTGGAGTTCCTCCTGCGTCCTGTTTCCATGTAGTTGTACAGTATTGGACACCCTGAGATTGCACTGGTTGTTGTCTTTTCAGCATGTTACTGTCTTGTTTTGTTTCTTAATATGTCCCCTCGCTGATTTTAGAACAGCTTGCCAAAGGACTGTAGCTGGACGTTAGCCAGCTGGCGAGCACTGGCGCAATTAGTGTCGTCCTTAGAAATAAAGAAGAGGAAATAAATAAGAATTGATTTACACTGGGAAAAAAAAAAAATCCTATTAATCGGGAGAGAGATTTTTAATCTCATGGGTCAGCTACGTAATTTGGTATCCATCTAATTAAGTTAAATTATGATTGCTTGGTAATTGCCAGTGGCTCCATGTAAAGATAATGATGACACAGAATGGTCAACAGCTGAAACATGTTCAGCCGTGAATGATGAACAAAATTCAGTCCTTTTTTAGATACATTAAGAATGTGGTTTTGCTAATAAATAAGTGGAAGGTGAATGACCTTAGTTCAGAATAAAATAACTCAAAAATCTGCCATGAATTTGTCCTGTGCACTTGCCAGAATTGAGAACGGCACCTGTAATGATGACTCCTAATGTGAGAATAGTCATGCGCAGTGAGTATTTTGAACTCATTGAGATGCAGAGGCTACTTTTTAGCAAGCTAACAACCAGGTAACTTTATGTGACATTAACATTTTCCTTAGACATATGTGTATTATGCAATTACAGAAACTTCTTCCAATTAAAGTATTTTGAAAAATGTCATATAACACAGACCTTTACTTTATGGAAAACTATGAACTTGTGAACAAGGACACACCCAGCGCAGTTCTTTTAAAGAATCGATATCATTGGCCTTCATACTTCCCCTTATCGATACTTTTTGTTCTGAATCTTTACATCCCAGTCCAGACCTAAAAGTTGTTTGCCAACCGCCATGAAACGAAAGCAGAAGAATCTTTACGTCGAAGCACATCGTTCATGTCACTTGACAACAAGGAAGTTGCGATGGCAGAGAAACTGCAACATCCGAAAGTGTTGCTTCACTTCAACAGAAGGGACTGTAACAGCGCAATGTGCAACTTATGCAGCAATTTCAAGCAAGGGTGGCAACACCACCAACACGCTGAAGCATTTGTTGACGACATACGGCATTAAACACCCAGAGTGCTGTCTGTTCGACAATCTCCGATCAAGGAGTGCCACTGCTGCTAAGTCTCAGCAGAGCAGTGCTACTGAGGATCCAGTGACCAGTTTCTTATTTGTTTTCTTACGCAAGCTCTTATCTCTTGTTTAGAAACTCAATAAAATTGCTGCTGTTTACACCTACTTTTTCTAGACCAAAAATTCGCAGGAGGAATTGATAAAGGAATCGATAAAAAATTGGTCGATAAGCAAAATCGATTATGGCATCGAAATGTTATCGATGCCCATCGCTACTCGTTGACTAAGGGGGCGGACAAAACTAGTGTCAGGGTGCCATTTAAGCTAGAACCACCACTGTACCTCAGCATGTTTACATCACTATTGTCCTTCCTACTGTAGATTTTACTAGATTTGTATTTATATTAGATTTTTTGATTTTTTTTAACTATCTTCACGTATTTTTCTTTTTACTTGTGTGGTTCTCAAGAGTGTTTTCTAACCAAGCTACTGTGACCAAGCAATTTCCCTTGTGGATGAATTGAGTCTAAGTCTGAGTCTAAGTCTAAGTGTAAGTCTGAGTCTAATCACGACTGTTTATAGCGTCTTAAAACCGGTAGCATGCATAGTCTTGTCTCATATTAACTGCTCAGTGAAGGCCCCTGAAGTAGTTTTAAAAGTGTTACGTCGCCAAATTCTGGCAGTTTGGAGAGCTGCCACCATTTTGCATGGCTAATGGAGGAATAAACACAAAAATGAGAGTCATGACCTCCATCGGTGATTGAGCTCTGAGAGCAGCTGTGACAACTGCATTTCTTTGATTTTATGTTTCCACGATTAATAATCATGTGGATCAGTAATGGCGACAGGGCTACATCAGGGTCTGTGATTAGAGTGAAGTAATGGCAGCGTCTGAAAGTGCTGCGTGAAAGATAAAATACTGTTTATCTTCGGATACACCGGGGCTGCAGCTAAATAACATGCATTTGACTTTGATGACCGTGTTTATTTGATGATGACTCCATTTCCTCCTGCAAAGTGGAAACAGAGTACAAGTAGCACATTTATAATTTCTCCTCCAGCTCAGTGTTCGGGACTTGTTTTGATTAGTGGTCAATTTATGACCTCTGTGTCACTATGTTGCCTTCTTTCTTCCTTTCTTTCTGTCTTTCCCTCGCTTCCTTGCTGCCTCTTTCTCTCCCCGTGTCTGTGCCGTATGGATGAGTAGTTACATCATTAGTATGCCATTAGCTCTGATCATTGATTCCTCCTGCAGATCCCCCCTCGCCCCCCACCTCACCCACCTCCTCCCCATTCGCTGACACGAAATTCTGAGGAGATCCGTGAACTTTATCACCTTCAGCGTTCCGGTTTCCTCCTCAGAATTCCCTCTGGATCAGCACTTTCCTCCCCTTCAGACCTTTTCTAATTATCCTGTTCCTGCCTTTCAATAAATAATTACAATAAAGGTCATCAATCAAAACCGAAACATTGATAACTGAAAGAGAAAGTCCAATATCCCCTTGGCACAGCGTTGCTGCTGTCATAAATGAGATGACGGGCCGCGCGCGTTTCGGTGTGTGCATCCTGGTGTGTTTGTAGCGGCAAATAATTTTCACATAAATCATGTGCTATGAGATAGATGAGAAGGACCAGTGAATGCGGCGCACACATGGACACGCTGTGATTAAGCTCTGTCTGTTTGTATGCGCGTGTGCAGACATGTGTGTGTGTGTGTGCGCGCGTGTGTGTATAGTTTTCTGATGATAAGGGCGACAAAAGTAAACATAATATGATCAAACACTATGGTTTGACCGGGAATTAAGCTCAGGCTAAGCCCACACACATTGCACGCTAAGCGTCCCTGCTGCATTTTGATTAGCGCACACAAACGCACGCACCCACCTGAATATGCTAATGGGAGTCTGCAAAGAGAGCCGTGGGGTAGTCTCTTTGGTGCCAGTGATTGGTTGCTATCTCAGTCGCCTGGAGGAACGGCGAGGTAGTCAGGCCTCCCGCCAGGCTCAACCCAGAGAGGAGCTCTGATAACGGGGTAAAAATGTGAGCCACCTCGGCGTCAGCCTGAAGGAACCGCTGCCTCGGGCCCCTTCTGAGCTGGAGCTGCAGCCTAAATGAGTTTCTGTGCCTGGCAGCTCCGTGGAACTCAACATTGTTACACGCTAGTTGCCCTGCAAGAAACGCACACATTCACAGGGCCGCACGTGCAGACAAACCCTAATCTGCACTGGCTCTCGCCAGTACGCACACCTGGTTGGCCACTTACAGAAGGGAAATTAGAAAATCAGAGGAGCGTTGTCTGTTAAAGGAGTAAACAGAGTCGCTGGTTGCGTTTGAACGTGGGAGCCCAAATGCATTCGTTATCCTGTTGCTTATGGAGGCATTGTGCTCTGCATGTCAACACTCCACCACCCCCGTACACTCATCATAATGCAAAGCCAATCACACACGCATACGCGCAGGCACACACACACACACACAGCTTCAATGACTCCAAAATGAGGAAATGACTTCCATTGGACTTTAAAATATTCTTATTCTTTTCTTGTCTCCAACCTTCGCTCCCGTCTAATTGGCCAGCGGTGCCACAAACAGCACTAAATTATTTTTCATCACAACACAATTCCACCTGAATTCGACCCGCAAATGTGCTGAACACACAAAGATAAAGCGGTTTCGGGGGCTTCCGGAGCCGAAAGATGACGGTTTGGGAGACACCGATTTGCTGGAATGGAGATTTTTGAGGGATACTGTTTGGTGGAAAAACAAGTTTCTGTTAGGAAAAGGGTAATGGGTAGAGCCAGGCACATCTGTCTACAGGACGGGGAGAGAGAGAGGGAGAGAGTTTCTCAGGTGTTGTTGAGGAGACAGAGCATGAAACAGTTTGCCAGGCATATCTAAAGATAGAGGGAAGAACTGAGAGGGGACAGGGAGAGGAGGCTGGCGGTGGGTGGTTAACCAGCCAATAACACTGCATCCTAAACAGGTGAAAAATGCGTCACGGATGATGATGACGACTTCTCATCATCAGCCACTGATGTAGATGTTATTCACTGTAACGCACCTGGTCGCTCGTGTTCACATTCATAATGACGGTGTGATTTTTTTTATTTTCGGCTGCCTGAACAGGAAGGTATTATTCTATTATTGTAGATGTGCCGTGCAGCCACAAATTGATATAAACAGAGCGGAGAATGCATGCTTTTCATACAAAAGCACAAAAACATCAAAGACGAAGGATGCCCATTCACTGAATCACATCATCAGACCTCTGTGTCTACAACATAAATCACAACTTAACCAGTGACACGCGAGTTATTGCCTCCAAAAGCCAAATAAGGTTCAAAGTTAATTCTCGGCCCAAAGCGTTTTCCCTCGAGGTCCAATTGGTCGCCGGTTTGAAGCTTTCTGCTCACGTGATCTATGAGTTTCCTCTGCCACTTAGCCGTAGATCAAATTCAGACATTTCCGAGCACTTTAAAGACTTTACTCATCTCAGAGTTAAAGTGTTGAGGTTTTGCGGCCCTTTTTCTGCAGCAGACGTTTCGACTTGTCGGAGCAGAGACAACACAGCGATGGCCGCATTCCATTCAGGGGAGGTCCTGCTTTTGTGCACGGCGACTCACTTTCACGGCTTAAGGAGACAATTAATAGACTCAAGCGTCCTAACCATGAAAGGATGTGTATTCAAGTGGAACCCGTGGTTACGTCACGAGAGGTCGCGCACGCTACATGTCTGGCGTTGACGTCAGCTGTAAGTTCTCAGAACTGTGACGCTGTGAGCAGCGAAGCTGCTGGGAATATCGACATGTTGGAAAATTCTGAAATGAAGCTAAATTACAATACATGCTCAGTAGTTTAACCCTCAGACCAGAAAATGAATGATCATAATTAGTCCCATTCACCTCCACTTTTTGTGAAAACATCATCAAACAAAAAAGTTTCTAAAACTAAAGTATTAAAAGTGACTGAAATCTAGTTTATTTTTTAAATGACTTACAACAGTTTTTAGAAACAGCACCAAAAAGTCAAAAGATAAACACAGAATATCTATAAATGGACTGATTTTATTACATCCCCAGAAGTTCAGCATGAACAAGGTGGATTATTTTACTTTCTAATCATTTTTGGATTAGAAAGTAAGTTGGAAGGAAAAGTTGGAAGTTAAGATACTGGGATCACAGCAGCCAAGCAATACTCAAATAACTCAAAGGGACAAAATAGACAAAAATTTTTTTTTTGAGTTTTGTGTTTCTTGGTTTGAAAGAAAGGACTGGCTAATGGCAGGTGTAGCCAAGAATTCACATTTCTGGATTGACATTTTGGACGAGGTACGGCATGGACCCGACAGGGATTTTGAAACATTTGTCGGACCACATCTGAAAACATGGATCCAACATAAGTCACATCGGAAACATGCGTTGTTTTACAAGTTAGCATTTAGGTGGTACAGTCAGTGAAACTGGCTACCCCACAGGAAGTTGGGGTTAAATTCCCAGTCAGGACAGAAGTCATGGTTTTTTTTTTTCACAGTGCAGCGTTTGTTGTCAGACATCCAGTAAGTGAGTTTTTTTTTTTTTTTTAACATATTTCTCAGTAGTTGAACTTTTTTTTATTTCATGTATTTTGCTTGAAAACACCAACTGAGTGTTAATTCAATTATTGCCGTCAAAACATTTGAGAAGTTGAATTTTTTCTTACATAAAGAATGATGACGGATCTCAAGACCAGACCAGCTGAGAACCACTGAGAGCGATAAAAAAGTATAGTGTACCTGTAATTGATGTAACTGTGTGTGTGTCTTTTGCTGCTGTGTTAACCATGTTTTTGGTGTAATGCATTTGTTAAGTCCACCACCAGCCGCCACTGGTTTTAAAGATCACATGATATAATCATGAATGGACAGTAAGGTGAAACTGTTACCATAAATGTATAGTACATTCAGTCTATGGGACAAAGTCTTTTTTTGAAAAACTGCTAAATTATCGTATAATGTAGAGGACAGGGCAAACAGCTCACATAGATGACATATATATAACAGCTTTTAAACACATTATAATTAACACCGTCAATCTCAGATATCAACTTTGAATCATGCACAGTGGTCCCGTTCTCATAAATTTCAATATTTTATTATATATTTTAAAAAGTGGAGATATCTGCGCTGTTTTGTTCGGTTTGGAATTAACTGCCTCTCCGCCGTGTGTGGTCCTATTATGCTCCAGCTGTGATGTTTGGTGCAGATGAAAAGCATAAAACATGTTTCCTTTTCATTTCCCGCTCTGATTTGCTGCTAAGTGACAATGTTTCCAAATGTCTGCCTCCACCAAATGAAGCCAAAGTTAAATTACCTATTTTTCGAAGGTCGCCTGCGGAGAGTTTGTTGTAAACAATCATGGCTTTGTTTACATTTTAGTACTTCTGAAATAGAAGCAGCATGTTTAATTTTGTTTTAAGGTTTAACAGACTGACTGAAAGGATGTTTGTTTTCCTGGAGGCTCTGAATGTCATCATGTGGTCTTCTGTCTATCTCTGTGGTGCGTTGCCACCATCAGGGGTCATCAAGCCCTCTAATAAAGAGACAAAATACAGGTTAAACATATAATGAGTCCAAATAATGTAGTCCTGTGGAGTCTATCAGGCAACTTTAAACACTTTCTGTCATCATCACTATCATTTTTGACACGTTGAATAAGAGCGTGATGTCATCCAATTAGCGTTGACATAATTAATTGATTAAAAGGAAGACACGTTCAAATGGATTTTTTCAATTATTTCACTTTGTGTAGGTTTTATTTCAGGTAAAATGTTAAAGAAATATCTGTTGGATTTAAGATGGAGGACAAAAACTTCATGTGATGTTTAATAGATTGAAAAAAAGGATAGATCTGAAACATTTCTAATCAAAAAGCACCAACTCAAACAGATCTAGTAGAAAATTTACACAAATTATGAAAATACGTTCATCAAATGCCATTAAAAGAAGTAATATGACTTGAGACACAACTAAACAAAAGTCTTGGTGGGTGGTATATGTCTAAGTAACATCCACACACATGCCAGGTCCAAAAGTTTCCCAGCAGAACGTTGTATTATCACAAGATGTTCAGTGTTATTTACATCTCCTGTCAGTGGTCATAATGTTGTGCCTGATTCGTCTAAAAACCAATTTTGCTTTCCTGCATCATCACTGTTATTACATCACATTCGTGTTTGGATTGCATCCGTAGCAGCAGCTTTCCGACAAAGGGCCGACCGGGGACGCCTGAACGCATCCCACATTTAGACCGAATGACGCATACATCTCATCACAATGCATGAGCTCACGAGACAGCAAGTACAGCTGCCTTGATGTCATTTCTTCCCCCCAAAGCCTTTGTCATATAGCCAATTTCATACCGTCGTTCTGAGGCCGAACGAATCCCACATCCACACAGGCTGCCTAATAATGGCGGCGGTGCTTGAGAGCTCATCGCGGCTGAAATTTCACTCTCACATCATGTGGTAACAACTGAGCAAAATGCATCCATTGATGAAAGCCACACGATACGGATAAAAGCTTCGACTAGACGAGTAAATGGTAGTTTTTGTGAAAAAAAAATAAACTAATTTGCTCGTAATAAATAAATTTGGTTTTATTCATAAAAAACAAAGGGAAATAAATGATTCTGTGTGCATTATCCAAACTCCAGAAACAGGAAGTAGATAAAGCAACGTCTCGGGCCATTATGACTTGCCTCACACAGGACACAGCTGAGTCATTAAAATCTCTGTGCTGGCGAACAACAGCAGAGAGCAGCACTTCGTGTGCCTGGCTGCATGCTGACGTCGGCCAAGGCCAGAGGCTTTATGTTTTCAGGTTGTTTGTCTGTCGTTCTCATGAAAGCGATATCTCAGGAACACCTTGAAGGAATTTCTTCAAATATGGCACGTTGTTATACCTTCACTTCCACTCAGTAATGAATTTGATTCAATTTTGGTGGTCAAAGATAAAAGATTAAGGTCACTGTGGCCTCATAAAACACATCTTTGGAGATATCTCAAGCCCACTGTGAGGTCATAATGTTCTGTACGAAAAATGTGGCTGTTATTCAGTGTCGGTTGTGAAGTTGTGTGTGAAGCATTTTTGTGATACAATTTGTAGTTTCTTTGCAGCAAAAGCAAGAGAGAAAGAAATATTAACACAATCTAGTCGAATTAACTTTTTACTACTTTTCTTTTCATCACTTAAACCCTTCGGTTTCCAAGTGTTCCTAATCACTACTCCAGTGGCAGCATGTCCAGGTTAGCAACGCTCATCTCGCTCCTGCCTCCATTGTTGTTTACATTTGTGTCTCAGCGTCATGATACAGTGAGTTGTCCTCATGCTGAAAACTTGTGGATATGTGACGTCACTCCCCAAGACGCAAGAAGAAAGCAAAGATATAAAATGGGAAAAACAGTAACTTGGATCAGTAACTTTAGTCTGAATACTGGTTTTGGAAATGGTAGCGCGTTAGATTACTTGTTACTGGAAAAAAAAAAGTGGTCAGATTAGAGTAACCGACGTCACTGTCTGTAACAGAGGAGGCTCTGACTGGACAAAACACCATTTAACTGCATTACTAGTTTTGTGGAATAGTTTTTTTTTTTTTAATTATTATTTATTAATTTTTACCTTAACTGGCTGGAGGAGGCAGCAAATAACTTGTGGGAAGCAGAGTTTTACCTTGAGATTATACCGAGACGTCTGCAGCTAGGTTCTCTCATATTAGCATTCATCTCAGTTAGCATTCGTTAGCTTGGCAATTCTTGCTGTCTATTGTCTATTGGTAGTGATAACTGTTCTTGCTTTTATATAGTGTTTTTCTACCTATTGGTAATCAAAGCCCTTTACAATCACACAGGTTCAGTGTCTTGCTCAAGGACACTTCAGCACATTCCAGGCATTGAACCGCTAACCGCTGTACATACTGAGCCCCTATCATCCCCCACAAGAAGCAAATCATCATCACAGTCATGTTGTGCGCTTTCAAGTCCACATAAATCATCTCTACTAGCTGCATTTAATGCAAAACAGAAAACCAATATTGCACATACATACATAATTATTATAATGGCTAATTAAAGGATAATTATTTTCACACAGGCATATCCTAAATTAGAAGTGTAACTATAAAAATGTTGAATTTTATTCGAATACAAATACTGGATGCTTTGCATACCTCTAATAGTGACGACGCTACTTAATGACAGCAGCCGTCCCCAGCAGGATGCACCTTCACACGGGCACACACAAAAAGGTTTAGGGTTCAACTCAAAAAAACATGAAAAACTCCAAATTCACTAGGTTCTAAACTCATCAAATAACTGTGTGAAGCACTGGAACAAGCCTGATCCACAGAGCCCCCTAAAGGACCTAAAGCCCCACACTAACAACATGCTGTCACCAGGCCCATGCCCATTCTCTGATGAGTCAAAACTGTTTTGGTGACTTACACAGCATTAGGCAGCTTGTCCTAATGTTTTGCCTGATCAGTCTGTGACGGTGTAACAACCAGCTGCAACTGCCGCTATTTAAAACCGTCTATGTAATTTCCAAATTAAGCTGCGAGTGTGTTTACACTACACCTCACCTCGGATACTTTCGGGACTTATTAGGGGTACTTTATTTCAGTCCGTGCCCGTCATAAGCAAACAGCCAAGCTGCTTTGACTTCCCCTTAACTGTCGCTCCTCTGGCACTGCAGAGCTGAGGGAAGACAGTCTGGTAATGCTGCTAACTGCCACCCGACAATATTAATGGCTTGTGTGTGTGTGTGTGTGTGTGTGTATTTAAAGTGTGTTTAAATACGTGGCACTCTCATTAAACAAGGTGTAGGTGCATTTAGCATTTACCGACGATTATACTCAGGCATCAACACTGATTGGTATAGAGAGATAATTGTTCCAAACAAGCTAGAGGGAACTGTTTCTCCCTCTCCTTCTCCTTCTCACACACACACACACACACGCACACAAATATTTTTTTGTCACCTGATATTCCTGAGAACTTGTCATGTTCATCTGCACCCTTGTCTCTCTTACACCTTTCCGCTCACCCCCGGCTTTTCTCGTCTTCCTAATCCCAAGGAAATGACTAACACCTGTCACGATCTATGCAAGCTGTATAGGATAATTAATCAGACACTGCAGCAAATGTCACAACATCTACACACACACACACACACACACACACACAGCAGGTGTTCACGTGCTTCGAGGAAATAACTCAGTGGCTGTGATGTAAAAACCATCCTTCAGATATGACTGAGTCATTCTCAGGCTGCAGACCGCATTGAGTGTGTAAATGCACTCTATTGTAAACTCATGAATTACTCTCCCATAATGCATCCTGTCAGCCTGACCTTGGCAAAGAGACTCTGTCCATTGCCTCCTAAAGCAGCCTGTAATGCGGGCCCTGTCACAAAGGCAACACAACACACACAGAGATCACACAGAGGAAGCAAAAGTGCGGGCTTAATTTACAAGAGAGGACGAAAGAGGAGGGAGAGGGAGGAGACTGAAAGACTACAGCTAGAATAGAGTCATTTCTACAAATTATTTGGTTCAAGAAGCTGGGTGATGTTGGGAGTATTCACATGGCAAGTTGCTTAGCTTCTGTAGGAGACAAGCTCACTGCGGACGTGTTAGCTCCTTTCTGAGGCAAAATGGCTTCACAAAATCTCTTGGCTCGCAAGTGGCATAAGTAGTGACCACAATAATGCTGCCTTCAAATGGGGTTGGGTTTATGAGCAAAGTCCATAAACCTAATGGCCTCTTTTATGGTATTCACAACCTCGTGACTGGAAAATTTTCACTAAGGTCAGAGTTCTGGAGTTGTGATGCTGACGTTATTCAGAAATGACTGGAGGAGAATTGTGAGTTAATATTTTGTATTGTTGTGTAGAGGTTTTTTTTTTTTTTTTTGTAGTTTTGTAACAAAAACAAAATACTGATGTTACCAGTGGTATCATATTTTTTGTTATGGGTTTGCATTTCCTATATTAAATGCATTAAGTTCCTGTCCTTAGCTAGATGCAGTGTTGTCCTTGTTGGTTTACACATGCCAACAATCTGCTCCAGTCCTGCTTGAGACTGATCAGAGTTTTTCTGTGCAGCTCGGCTCTATCACCTCTGGGATTCCCCAAGGCTCCATTCTTGGGCCGATTTTTTTCTTGTTCCGTATGCTGCTATTAGGGTCAGTTTTCAAGTATAAGGTTTCTTTTCATTGTTATGCAGATGATATTCAGATCTACCTGACTTTAACATCAAAGGCTTCTGTACAGACAGGATCCATGCTTTCATGTTTTTTATGCCAAACTCTGACCCTGCCATCCAAATGTCGCATCTGAAATTGAGACTCGTCAGACCAGGCAACGTTTTTCCAATCTTCTATTGTCCAATGTTGGTGAGCCTGTGTGAACTGTAGCCTCAGTTTCCTGTTCTTAGCTGACAGGAGTGACACCCGATGTGGTCTTCTGCTGCTGTAGCCCATCTTCTTCAAGGTTGGACGTGTTGTACGTTCAGATATGGTATTCTGCATCTCCTCTGACCTCTCACATCAACAAGGCATTTTTGTTCACACATCTGCTGCTCACTGGATATTTTCTCTTTTCCAATCATGGTTTTTCAGAGAGTTCTCCCTGTGTTCGCGTGGGTTCTCTCCAGGTACTCCGGCGTCTTCCCACCTCCAAAGACATGCTCGTTAGGCTAATTGGTGATTTGACCCTAGGTGCGCGTGAGTGTGAATGGTTGTATGTCTCAGTGTTAGCTCTGCGAGAGGCTGGCGACTTGTCCAGGGTTTAACCCACCTTCCGCCCGATTCCAGCAACCCCCGCAACCCTACGGAAGATGAGTGCAGGTTTTTCGAAGATGGTTGTGCGTGACAATCCCAGTAGATCAGCAGTTTCTGAAACACTCAGACCATCAGCCCGTCTGGCACCAACAACCATACAACTTTCAAAGTCACTTAAATCCCCTTTCTTCCCCATTCTGATGCTCAGTTTGAACTTCTGCAAGTTGTCTTGATCACCTCTACATGCCTAAATGCATTGAATTGCAGCATCATGGGTGTGTTAGAGTGTACTCTTAAAGATGAGGCAGACACTGGAGCTCTTTCCCGCAACTTTTAGTAAGGAGCTTTGAACAACAGCACTCCAACTCATGGTCTTCGGCCTGTGTTTCCAGAACCCACTCCTGCTTTTCCACAAAAAACAAAACAACACACTGAAAGTCTCTTCTTTCCTGAACTTTAGCAACACACATGTGCATTAAATAAAATAAACCATATTAACTAATCGTTAGGACACTGCAAATTACACAAATTAATTATGTTATTAAATGAATGTCTTGCATACGTTTTGACCACTTATTTGTCAGTTACCTTTAGGTGTCATTTCTATTCTGTTTCTCCACCTTCCATTACTCCATTTTCTCGGCACGTCTTACATCTTTCTCTTCCCTCCTCTGCTTCTGTCTATTTCTTTGCATTTTTCATGTGTCGCTCCTTCACTTGCATTTTTGATTAATATTGATTTGGCTGTAATAGTTGGGCTACCGGGACCCCACATTTCAATAACTTCTAATTAAACGCACGCACACACCCGCACACAAACACGCGAGCTCCGATAAATCTAATTGCAAGTTCCAACTCATAACGCCCCTGAGTCCCGGCTCACAAATTACAACAGCAGTCTGACATTGTCAATAAATATGGGTGCCATTCTGCGCGGCTGAATTCTTGTGAAATTAAAGATGCAAATAAATACCGTGAGGCGTTTTCTTTGATTCCGCTTTTTTTTTTAATGTATTTCGTTCGCTCATTTCTGTCCTTCCCTCTTAATTCCTCTTCGTCGCAGCCTCCTCTTCTCTCAGCCCACCCTTCCGTCTCGTTTTTTTTTTTTTTTTCAGCTGTTGATTCAGCATCAATCACGACGAAATCTAATTTGTCAAACTTCAGTCTGGCAGAGCCCTCAACCCCGTGCTGCTGTCTGTTAGTCTGGAGTCCCACAAATGAGATGTGTGATAAGGCAACAGAAGGAGTTCTGCCGGGAATCAAAACAGACTTTTGCACTTTGAAGTCAGAGCAGATCAAAAACAACAGAGGACTCTTTGTGGTACAAAGGGAGCGCTCTCCCCTTCATCCATCTTCGCTCGTTGGTGCACCTTTTCTTTGCAACCAGTCTGTCATTCTGAACTGTCACATAGCACATGCAGGCCCCCAACCTGCCTCGCCTACCTGCAGTATCTACCTATCTACCTACCGCAGGGAAGGGATCTGACTCTCTCCATGTGAGTATAAGTGTGTCTGTGCCCGTGTACATGTATATTTACATGTCCCTCGAGGGTTTGTGGCACTCGGTGCAATTTGCGCAGTCTCTACATCGGCACACACTCGATAAAGACATGCAGTACATTCTGTTTGTCTATTTGTCTTCTCATTTCTGGGTCGTATGCTTTTAGTCGCATCTCCCGGGCAATCTTCTTCCCTATTATTCCAGCAGACTCGGGCTCTTTCCTGTCACTTAGATTTTTGGAGCACACTTCCCCTGTCAGATCCTGAAAGACGTCGTCACTGTCGGTGCTGATGTTAGGGACGCATAGTGCGTCTCACATCCCATCAGCCCACGTCTACCCTTCGTCACGCCACCCCCGCCACCCTCCCTCCCCTCTCCGCCGGTCCCATGTCCCCGACATGAGAGTCATTTGTCTTCTCTGTGTCCGCCGCGATGATGTGGGATAACGTTGGGGGCCAGTGGAGCAGACAGGGGAGTATTGGAGTATCGATCCCCCTCCCTCCCCTCTCTCCCCGTCCTCCTGCTGGAGTTTTCCTCCTGCCTGTGTGATAAAGCTGCTGCTGCTGCTGCGTCTGATGGGTTCTGGCGCCATACATTGCATTTTAAAACCTTCCGCGTGCGCACGAGTGCAATTCATTTGAAACACGGAGGAGCTTGCTGCTGTATAGAAGCGCGCATGTTCCACTTAACTTTGTTCTCTCAGCACTCATATCCATTTTATTCCCCGCAGTGTCACACCAGTAGCTACACAAGTCTATCAGATGCAAGGCACTTTATAAATCTGCAGATAATACAGGCACTTGTAAATGTATTAGAGACGTATACAAAGCAGAAATACTTCTTCTCCCGTACCAGTAACATAAGGTTAGTTGCTGACATAATAACTGAAATGCAGGTGGTCTGGTTAATAACTTGTTTATGATCTGCCTGACTTGTCATAACCTGCTGAAATTATTTTGGCAAGTACATGTTAGAAGTGGAAGCCATTGAAAAGAAAGAATTTCCTCTAATGCCGTGGACTTAGTGGATATAATTGTTCAGAGATATTTACCAATTTGTTACGCACACAGCTGCCGCTGTCATCTCTGCTTGGGCTGCTGCACACATGGTAGCATGTGAATAGTGCACTGACATTGTTCGCTCTCTGACTATTAAAATTCATTGTTCTCATTTATTTTCAAATTGTGACGAGTGTATAATGATATTCTTTGAATGTGTGTGAGATTCTTGTTTGTGTATGGTCCATTTGGTGTGAAAAAAAACAGACAACCTGTTGCCGTTTCCTCAGCGAAACAAAGGAAATGATCACTCATAAGTTAGTGGCTGACGTTTTTACAGCAGCTGAAATAGAAAAACGGAAAGATTTTTTGCTCCCTGACCATGGCTGTTTATTTGTAGGTCAACTGGAGCTAAAAGCTCCAACATCAGGGATATCATTCTCTTCTGTTTTCTTGGCAGCCTCCGCGTATTATCTCTTTCTAAATCTCACACACTCCATGCGAAAAAAGAAATTATAAATGAACTGTTGTGAAGTATTACCCTCTGGTACAACTAAACAAGCATGCAAATCTGGCTCTATCAAGAATATCATGTGCTGTGTACGTGTGGCAGCCTCCAGGGCTCACGCTGGATTTAGTGGTGGAATATTTGCTTAAATACAAAATATCTTATGTAACTTCACATATCAAGGACCGCGACCGAATGAGTGAAAACAGGCCGTCGCTTTCTACCGTCACAAAGGCCCCGTTATCCCTTTAACCCCGCCTCCGTTAGCTCTGATGTTCATATCTGGTCAGAACTGCTGACTTTGGCACTCTCCAGAGCCGGTTTCCAAGTGACTCCCCGGGCGACTTCTGCAAAACAAAAAACACACACCTGTTGGGGAAAGATTAGCACATGATAAGTGAGAAGGGCTGATAAGAACGGATGGGAAAACCAAAACACGCAAATCTATTATCCCCCTGAAATCCACGTATGTCCCAAGCGTCAGCTTTTCATGAGTCGAGAATCGCAGCTGTGTTTTGTTTTTTTGCTTCGCGATGCACGTTTCAGCTAATTCGGTGCTTTTTTTTTAAAGAAAAAAAAACTGTTTACTTAGCCGAAACTATCATCCGCTTAATGCCCGGAACTTTCAGTGTCTGTGATTTAAAAAGCAGGTTGTGACAAGGAGAAGAATGCGTGGCATAAAAAAATAAAATTAAAAAAAAAAAAGAGGTGCTAGCTGATTCTGCCAGATTAATTGGTGGAGTGTGATTTAGACATGTACCACCCACTTAGACCATACCAGGCACCTCCACCTCATAGCAAAGAGAAACAACTCAACAACAAAAAAACATGAAAAACAGCTCAAGGAGTTGACCTGGCCTCCAAATTCCTGAACCGATTAAGTATCTGTGGGATGCTCCAGAGAGCCCTCCCTTCAACCCACAGGACCCGAAGGCCCCCACTATCACTAGCATTCTGTTGCCCCAGGACGCCCTCAGAAGGCCCATGTCCATTATCTGATGAGTCACAGCTGTTTTAGAAAACAGAAGGCAGACCTCCTACACAACATTAGGAAGGAAGGTAGTCATATTGTTATGCCTGATCAGTGTGTGTGATGCACGCAAGATGCAAATGTTGCTACAGTGCAGTATAAGGGCTGATTGCGCAGCATGTGGCCTAGTTGTTCTTAACACAAGAAAGAAAGCAGTAATTCAAATATATTCCCACCTTCCACCTCGCAAAGATGGTGCATATCATTTTACAGGGCCTCTGCCACTTCGAACACACACACACACACACACACACACACACACACACACACACACACACACACGGCCGACCAATCCACTCCTCAACACCACCCAAAGTAATTTGTCATGTTCATGATAAATTATACCCTCTCCAGTTCACAGCCTACAGAGATCGGGCAGGGAGAGGCAGATAGAGAGACGGAGAGAGAAAGATAGAAAGCAAGGTGGAGGCAGTTGTTTACAGCCGTCATTTATATTCGGTGTTAAGAGAAGGGAATGAAACATGACAAAATATGGTAAGATGAGGAGGCGTTCGCGGTCCTCGCGTGGTAGTTGGCGCCGTGGGTGGTAAGCCGCGGGTCATTTTCACCGTAGTTAGACTTGGCAATTGCAATTCAAACTTTGAATGAAAAAAAAATAAATAAAAGAAATGGCAAGAATCAGAGTCCAGTTAAAAAGGGTCAGTTCAACCGAATCACTTAATACCACGCTTGCATGGGAGTTTTCTGAGATCTCTTTCAGCTTCTCATTTAAAGATGTCTGACGGCAGTTTTCTGATGGAATAAAAAACAGTTTTCTAACATTGTGCCCTCGGCGTATAGAAGTGCAGTACAGCAGGGAAACGAGTCCACTCAAATGACCCGCGAGCGTTGAAATAGGACAACTCAATAATAAGACAGTCGTGTGTGGTGAAAGAAGCGCATTAGCACTACGCTTCTGCAGCAGTCAAATTTGGGTTTGATTGCCTTCAACAGCAAACTCTGAAATATTTCAGGGCTTTCAGGGAAAAAGAAACCCTTTTCTCAGACAGTTTGACTTGTCACACATCTATTAATGTTCATTAAGTGTTCCAGCAAGCCGTGACAGCCAAACAGCGTGCATAAAAGCAGGACCTCCCTGACAGGAAGGCATTTGAACGTAAGGCTTCACCGACTTCTCTCTGTGGGTTGCTCTCATGACGTAGATGTCAGCAGCTGCACAGCTACGCTGGTAAGACAGCTTTAAAAATGTCTTCTAGGTCCCTGTCATTGACTGAATATAAAGATGAACGAACCCTTTGTGATGTCACCCACAGGTTTTGTGGTTTTGAAGATCAGAGCATGCGGCGCTGGTCGTGAGCCTCACTCCTCTCTGCTTGTTAAAACAAAAATGGGAAAAGAGGTGGAAGTGAGTGGAGGTGAGGCTGGTGGGCGACGGCAAGCAATCTGAGACAGCATTAACCTGCCACTCAAAGGAGGACAGCCCCAAATTATGTGATATACAGTATTTATATATAGGTTTACTTGCTCCTGAACAGTTCTTATGAATGGGGGAATGGAACAAAACTGTTTTTTGTACCAGTAAAGATCTGACATTTAACATCTGAGCTGTCCCACTGTGCTGATTGGTTATGAGCTGGTCATGTGCACCTGTAGAGAAGTGGCAATAACAGAGAATAAAGTTGGATTAAAAGTTAAAATATGCCACAGTTCTCCAGCACAGCATCAACAAAACACGGAGGAAACTCCGAAAGTTATGGGAGCAGAAGATGAAAAGGAAGAACTTGATGTCAACGCATGTCTCCCTATTATGCGAGGTAAAGGTTTGTTTAGGTTTTATAGGAAAAATAAAGTCATACCATCATTAACATGTACTTTTATCTCAAAAACGCCCAAAACCGCCTTACAGGTGAATGAAGTTTGAAGTTAACAAGCCTTATGCTAACTAGTTACTAAAGGCTTAGGGAAAAAAAGGAGCTACCGTCATATATATTGTTCACATACATGTGCATGTAACTTATGTCCATGCAGATAGACAAAATTGACATGTAACTTTGCCTCGGTTACTAATAAGTTATTATGGCTAGTGTGCTAATGTTATAATGATAATACTAAATAACAGTAAGACTAGTTTCACTATTTCTGACTATTTAGAATTTTTCTGGATGAAAACAGACTGAGGAGAAGGTAAACACTGCTCAGTGACTGATGAGGCGATTGGGCTATGAAGCATTTTACAGGCTCATTTAAGACATTTAAAGTAAGTAGACGCTGGGATATTTAACTGAGGGCCTTTTACATATTGACAGATGTTGGTAATAGCATTTATAGGCCCATTAATGGTAAAAATAAGACATTTAATTCAACGTAGCACATTCGCACCATTGGGTTACACTGCACAATCTTCCCTCCGATTTATCCAACATGGCGCCCATGATTTGAGCTGGCCAGACTCTCTCTTATATAGGGCTCTGATGGTTTATGAAGTCAGCCCCAAGTGGACATTTGGGGAACTGCAGTTTTTGGAACTTTGGTGTTGGAAACTTTAGTTTATGCTTCATAAAACGATTTATTTCAGTGTGCACACAGATATCCTGTCTTAGATATGCCTTCAGTAGCATCATGGATTAAGCTCAGCACTTTGCAAAAGATAATTTGAAATACGATTTGAAAGATGAAAGGACTGACATATGTGATGTCTGAATAAAACTTGATTGGACTCTCATTTCTGTCAGCTTCCAGGTGTAGTTTTTATACATGCAGGCTTTTCTTCACCAATCTGCCACCAATCATGCCAAAAACATTTATCTTGGCCGGCAGTCTGAACATTTTTATTTTTTTTTAAGTCAGACAATTGTTGGTTAAAGTAGGAGGTTACTAATTAGTTAGCATTAGCATAGCATAACAAGAGTCTGCCGAAACGTTGGAATCGTGCAGACAGAATGTTAAAACTAGATTAAAACTGAAGCTGTTGACCCGAGTAGCACTGAGAGCCACAAACTATTCATAAATTCAATTTATTTGAAAAAATAAAATCAGTGTGAATGAATGAGGCATTGTAATAATTCCCACACCGAGGCCACAAAACAATTAATTTAACTGAAACAAGGTGTCGACAGTAGCTTGGCCGTTCACTGTTTAAAATACAGCACATGTACGTCCAATCCGGGGGAAAGAATTTGATAAACAGCATTGGTCTTGGAGGTGCAGGTTGGGATGTGGGGGGAGGGGGGGTACAAATCTTAGAACAGCCATACACAGCATGTATGTTTATGAAGGCTGAATGCCCACAGGACCAGCGTGAAGCATAGATAGAGACATAGCCAGGGGAGAACTCATCTGTTCCTTGGCTCTTAGCTGTTCCAACACTCATAATGCCTCCGTCCCCTGGGTGGTATTGCTTCTATAATAGCCTGAAACTATGCGGCACTGAAAAACAACCTTGCTAATTCTCTCACACTCCATGAGGGAGAGACCCGTGGATGGAAAACTGAGAGGGAGACAATGTGACGGCGGGGGGAGGTATGATCTGCTTGAATCCACCCTCCTTTGTATTCAGGTAAGTTGTGCGTAAGTGGGAAAATGCTGATTACTCCTTGACACAAGGTCACGCATTATATGCCATTAAGACACTGATACAAGAATGTGTAGTCCAAACATATGCTCTCCTATAAACACACACACACACACACTGACAGGTCACCAGAATTATGTAAACCACTTTGTTTCATCTCCATAATCACCTGATAGCGTTGTGCAGTCAGGGTCACTGACACGATTATCCTATTATATTAGATAAAATAAAGGAGATGGAGAGAGGCGGTGAGACCGAGGAGGACGGGAAAGAGAATATTAAGATGGGTTCAGGCATGCAGGGGTGTCTCCGGGTACAGTCGGAGCAATGTGAAGGAAATACAATGGATTCCTCTGTGATTATTCAGAAATTCTACCTGGGGATCAGGTGTGTGCGTCTGTGTAAGCATGTGTTTTGTGTGTGAAGGTGCGCCTGAGAGATGAGATGAGTCACGCCAAGTGACAGTGAGAGAGGGGGATTTCAGAGGGAACTTTGAGTGTACATCTCATATATTTTCTTCTGGCCTCGGGGAGATCCGTGGCTCTCTACTTCACTGTCAGCCATGACAGACTCCACTGATTGGCTCCATTCACTGCAGCGCATGTGCACGCGTTTTCCGTGGGTGCGCCAGATGTACGCATATTCACAGGTGATGCATGTGTTGATGCATGTGATATATTTCACACCTGGCAAAGGAATCGAAGCGTCTCCTATAAATGCACACAAACAAACGTGTTTTGTAGGAAATGCAGCTGCTTGATATGTGAAAACGGGATATTAACAATTTTTTTGTCTGTGCAGCTTTTGTAAAAATTTGTTGACTCAGTCGAAGACTGAGAAGTGGCAGTGCTGACGTAAACAGTTCAAATGTTTGCAGCTAACAGCAGTACTTAATGAAAACAGGATATTGCCATGACTTTTTGTTATGCCAGTATGGTTACCTTGATGACTAAAGTGAATTTTCTTACTAAGCTGATGTAATATCACACAACGGTGTCAAAATGTGCTGTTGCAAGACCTCATACAGTGTTGCCATAACACGGTATTTAAACTAATAATCTTTATTTGCTTTACAAACCTGCAGTCTTCAACCTCACAGGATTGAGAAAGGCTCCAGAAACAAGTCCTGGTTCTCAGCCAAGAATTAATACTGAAATCATCCCCCTAAAAACAAGTACATTACAAACCTATGTTTTGTGTGGATTGATATACAGTATATATATAAATAGTCATTTTAGGTAGTTAATGTAATACTGATGCATTTTAAGTCCATGTACAGGATGTGACATCATGATGACTACAAGTTGCCATGCCAACTGCTCTGTGAGGTCGTCTCATAGGGCCGTGAGAGCTGGAAAAGGTTAAAAACAAATATGTACAGTGTATCCCTGTGACGAAAATGAAAGATGGCACCACCCATATTCCTGGGAAAATAGCATCAATTTGACCAATGCAAGGGAGTGGGGATGCGTTCCACATATTTATGTACAGTGTATGATTGAAAATCTAACATGTCTCCCCATTATGGCAGTGAGAGTAATTACATTAGCACTTGTAGTAAAGATAAATAAAGGCAACTATAAATAAATCTGTGAATGGTATGCAATCAAAAGTCATTTGAAACTTTTTTTTTTACCTGGTAAACAATATTTGCAATTAATGGCCAGAAACTCTTCAGACTTATGGTGCAGTTGGGAGGGAAACTTTTTGGGGGAGAAAGAAACATGGGGACTGCGTTGTAGGTATAAGTAATGTAGTGTTGGCACTTGGAAAAGACTGTCTTTTCCACAGTTTCAAGGCAATAACACAATATTCAGATAATGAAAATTACTTTTTTTACAATTTTTTTTTTTTTTTTTTTTTTACAAATGTCAATATGTTCAACAGGAGTAAGGTGATGTCTGCCCTGTAGCCTGTGTAATAAAAGACGTCTGCCCTCAGTCCTTTCACTTTTATCCAATGCCCTCCAGTGATAAAAAGCTTCACCAACTCTAATCCATTATCATGAATCTTTCCTGTGCAGAGTTTCTTTATTAACCGGAGCGTCAGTCAACTTTCCTTGAATGCCCTTTTAGCCTTTTGCACCATAGACTCTGTATACTATACTACTTGCTACTGTAGGGTAATCCATCTCTGCAGCTGGCTGATGTAAAGATGTGCAGGAATGTTTCCGCGGACACCTGGTTTAAAACCGTGATATTCTACAGCATGCGGAGGGATTTACTGGGTGCTGATTAGCTTGATCAGCATTGTGTAAACCAGGGCTTCGACGTAACAGATGCTCAATTTCATGTAAAAGTCCTGCACTCCAGCTTTAATTTGCGAGCCTCGGTGGCTCTTGTAGCTCCCTGCAAGCATACTGATAAGCTGATTCCCCAAAATGTCGGACTTCTCCTTTAAGATAACAAACGCAAATAAATACAAGTACAAAGGCCTCACATCTCCTGGACTGCAAAATAAGTTGTTGCTAATCATAATCCGGGGAGGCTTTGGTTTTCTCCCAGGCTTGTTCGGCAAAGCAAATTAGTAGCCCATAAATGTACTTTGTGGTAGACAGGGTTGCTCTACAGAGTGTAAATTCCAGCAATAATGTGTGAGGAGTGTCTAACAGTTGCGCACAGTGTATGAAATGAGCTCAAATCTCCCAGGAAGCAATTGGAGGCAAATAAAATCAACAAAAGGGAACTAGAGGAGGGAAAGAAAGAAAGAGGTCTGATGAAGGCCTAGATGACTGGGATTTAAAATTTTTGAGCACTAAAGCTGATTTATGGATGGAGGGGAGGGGTCTATTGTGCCCAGCTTTTACAGCTGACCTTAAAACATTTCGTGAAGCGAAGACTCTTTTTTTTTTTTTTCATAAGGAGTTCATGAGGAAGTAGAAAATAAAGGACTGAGAGGAGGTAATGGAATTAGAGCAAGTGTCAGGGAAGTTTAGCCACTTAGCTGATGGAAACCGAAAACACTTGGATAAATCAAGATGTGTTTGTTGTTCCCCCGGCGTGTTGAGGAAAGGAGCTCATATTCCAACCTTAACGTGACAGTCTTACATTTATTCTGGGCTAAATGTAAAAACAAGAACAACAAAAAAAAAACTTTTCACAGTTTAATGCCACAAAAGAAACCCATTCTGGAGTCATAACGCTCAGGCACAGAAAATGAGAAACAACAAAAGAGGCAAACGTGGGTTTATCACCTGCCTTGCTGTGCTCTGTAATGGAATGCTATTCAAATCCCCAGCTCCCCCGAATACTCTGCTGCATGGCCTCGATCCAAAACAAAAACCTCCTTCACTGTACCCTTGACGCTGCAGCTCTAATGGGCCTTTTCGGTGACAAGCCCGAGAACAGAAAACACCCTTATGGTTAATTCTGCTCATTGGCTCTCCGCTGATGAGTCCTGACACGGGTGTTTGCTCAAGGGCAGCGGGGAAAGTGGCGGGGAGGGCGTACAGTTTCCCCGGTCCTGGAACGCGGCCCGCTGCGTCGCTGGCATGTCTGACACATGCTGCGGTGCATCATAATCAGCTCAGCCATCACTCAGCCCGGGCCCGGCGGTTCAGAGCCTGTAGCATCATTTCAATCAAATGAGCTTTTTTTTTTTTTGATCGCCGCGCCTCTGGGAGGAAAGCCCCGAGCATGGCAAACATGTCAGTCTCATGTCTGACACACATTCCGTCTGACTTATCAAACAGCCGCGGAGATAACGAGCGGGAGCAGGCTTCGCCGCGCGTTTTTTCCGAGAGCGCGAGTGAGCGGATCAGCGTCGCAGAATACTTAACTGGAGCCAAAGTTGCTGTGTAAGAACTTCAGCTATTGATTGATGATAATGAGTCCCGCTTAAGATCGCATGGCAGGGAAGACGGGGAGAGAGTGCAAGCGAACGACACGTGGTGTGCATGGAGGCGGAGACGAGGCTGCAAACGTACAGGAGGAAAATGTAGCGAAAAAGGCTGAGACGGATGAGAGAAAGGGAACGAGAGGTACGGCGTTACAAAAAAAAAAAAAAAGAGGAGGAGGATTTAAGGAGAGAAGATGGGGGAAGAAGAAAAAAAACAGTGATTTTGAAAAACAGGCCATCTGGTGAGATGGAATTACATTAGCAATGCACATACAGCCCTCATGCTCCTGTCTCATCAACACATGGTACAGGCTGCAGACGGTTTATGTGCGTGCATGTGTGGAAGTGTTGGTGATTGCTGTGAGCATTCAAAGTGAGGTTTTGACCTTGAAATGTTCACCAGACCGGGCTCTGATTTGCACCAAAAACAAAAACTCTCATTCTCTTTACAATGCAAGAAAGTGTGTGAGTTCTCCTGTTCAAACTGTCTGAAGAAGTAAAAAAACAAGACATTAACAGGGCTGGGGGTACCTCATGTTCATAACTATTACCTCACACAAGAGCTCTCCCACGTTCCCATTTACTCAATATTTCATGCATGAATAATCCAATACTTGCAAAAGTGCAATATTTCCACCAGGGCCCCCGCTAGATTAGCGAAGGGGTTCTGGCACTGTCCCCCTGAGGACTTCCAGGCTTCTACTAGGACCACGGAGCAAAAGTAATCAGGCGCAAGGCACATCTTTCTTATCTCCAGCCCACTTCTAACAAGCACATAATTGCTAATATCTTTGCAGAGCCGGAGAACGAATGCCCCGGAGACCGGCTATGTATATACACCCTGATAGAGAGATGAGGACGGGTTGCTATAGGAACAAGGAAGCCTTAATGTGTTAAAGCAGGGGCCAGGAGGGCAGCACAAGAAAGGGCAAGAACAGCGGAAGATCTGAGGAGCTTTAAGTGTCTGAATGTGTCCGTCGTGGTTTTATTTTTACTTTTTTTTTTTTTTTTTGTTAAATACTACATTGTTCTGTGACAGGAACTCAGACTGGATGAAATTAGGCTCCTTTGAAACTGATGAAAAACAGACAATTTAGTGTCAAAGTGAAAACAAGTTTATGCAGTTTGCACAAAACTAAATACAGTTGCTGTATAAAGAGGAAATTAGGCATTATAAAAGTGTCTTCTAACAAACTTTAATTACTGCTGGTGCAGCAGTTTACACTCAGTTAAGTAAAAAGGGATCATAAAGACCAATGACCATCTCAGAAAAACCCTAGACAGATCTAAATTAACTTTTAAGGGAAATGTAAACATTATAGCCATTGATAGGAGAAGGAGTCTTGTTCTGCTGGGAAACGTCAGGACCTGGCATTCGTGTGGAGTGCCAGATGGTCATAATGTTATGCGTGATCAGTGTATCTCCCCGTGCATCTTGCGTTTTATGCCTCTGTTCAAATGAAGCACAACACATTTATCATCAAATCTAATCTACACGTCTAAAAGAAACACAAATTAATTACATCTACAGTGATTCTGTGAAGTAAAACAATGAAATTGAAAAAAAACAAATGAATAAAATAAAAAATCATCAGGGGAGTTCAGGTTGCAACTCAACAACAGAGAGATAGACAGCTGGTAATTAGGCGGCAGAAATAGAAACAAAGTGAGCGAAACAAAAAGGCGGCGGTGAGGGGCAACAAAGGCATACGCTACATATCAACCGTGTGCACGTATTTCTGATCTACTTTCTAACTTGTGTGTGCGTAGACTTTTTCATACTCGTATGTTATTGGTGCACAAAATACATGAGCGAGGCTGTTATTGAATTGGAAGTCTTTATCATCCTTACAGTGGATTACTGGATTACCGGCCGGCTATCTGTAATGTCAGCTTTTGTACTGTGACATGAGGAAAAACCGAGGCCATAACTTGTGGTAATGTGCGCGAGAGATCACATTATGTTGGCCGAGCTCTAATCATTCTTTGATGCCAGAGGCGCTTCATTCAGCCTCCCTCTCTGCGCCTTTATCAATCTCCCTCTCTCCATCTCTTTCTCTATTTCTCTGGCCGTGTGTGTTTGTCTCTATCTTCTACTCTTTATCTCTCGTTTTCCTCCCCTCCGTCTCTCTGTAATGGTATTTCAATAGGACAGATAGCCACAGGAATCCAATACGCAGAACGTCTAATTGAGTCTTTAATAGGCTGTCTGATGTCTGCTCGCTGCTAGTTCACACTGAGAGAAACAGAGTCACACTCCAAACAACACACCACTGCCAGCTGGACTCATTCGCAAAGGTCACTCCACATGGCTGGATCAGCAGCATTAACATGTTTGTTAATTAATGCGCGCTAAAAGGTATTTTTCTTTTTTTAACATCTAGAGAAAATGTTACTCATTTGCATAAGAAAAGAAGTTCACAGACAAACCAAGGGGCTCAGAGAACCTGCTCATTAGAGCTGGAGTGGGTTTTAAAGTTTGGGTGCACTGATTTTTTTATTTTTTTTTTTTACGCCCATGTGATAATCCATTAAAAACAGTATTTTAAGTTTGCATAATAAAATACATCGAAATTTCCCCTAGGGGGTCTGCGGACGTACCGCAGGGAAGGTTGCAAAGTCTTTGGTTGATTAGGCATGTTTTATATATTTTTTAAGTTTCCCCCACAAATTAAAATTTCTTTAAATGCACATTAACATGAATCGAACACATTTCAGCAAATGGATAAATGGAGGTAGAACGTGTTATCTTTCAGTCAGCACTTCGCTCATTCAGCCATACAGTTCCGCCCCTATCGCTGCTGAGCCAATCACAAGTCTCTTTTCAGTCTCCAGGTGAAATCCCAATGCATGCTGCAATATTAGCAAGGGAGAAGCTAAGATCACTGTTAGCTTCTCTTCTGCTCCCATCAGCCAACTACTGTCAATTATTTGCACCCTACTCTTGCACATGTTTGACATTTAAAAATTAACATTTGAACCTGTGGATTATTTGTATAGCTTAATATTGATTAATGAATGATTTTAAATGATTAGAGGATAATAATAATAATGTATATGTCAAGTAGGGAAGTTGAGGTTGTAGGTGAGGACCCAGATGCAGGACTATAGATGAGGCACGGAGTTCAAACAAAAAGTATTTAATAACAAACTAAAGGTGCTGCAAGCATGGCAGGACAATACAAAATCCAATAGAAATCTTCAACATGACGTGGAAACATAGACACTGGAACAAGATATGAAAACATGAAACATAGCATGAAGACATAAAGGTAACATTAATGACGCGACAAGGAACAAAGGGGAGGGCAGGGCTATAAATACACATGTGAGACACATGAGGACAATCAACACAGGTGAGACCAATAACCAATCAAGAGACAAGGAGGCACAAGACAGGAAATCCCCAACTTAACAAAATAAAACAGGAAACTTCAAAACAAGATCACAAATAAAAGACAGACATAGAACCTTGACAGTATATTTATAAATAGCACTAGGCCAAGTTTAATTTAGAACACATATAGTAGGTAGTGGGTCCCTATTTAATCTCTCCTTCAGTTTGGGGGTCCTTGGCCTGAAAAATGTTGAAGATATTGGTAGTCAACTGAAAATCTGAGCAAATCACATAAAAAAAAGACTAAAACTAAAATCAAAATAATAACAGTCACTCGGACTTCGGTATAATTCTTTCTGTCTAGACCAGACAGAACTTTCTGTCTGGTCTACATTCTCTATCATTTCCCTTTTGTATGTTTTAAGTAAGAAACAACAGCATGTTTACATGATATATAAGTGGGCACTGTGATGTTTTTTCACTATATACGTGGATGTTGCCTAACTCTTCCATCATAGAGGTCTGTCTGAGGTGTGGGGAGCAGCTCCCTACCCTCTCGCTCACGCTTTTTACTTACTGATTTTTAGAATTGATTACCGATTCGGTGTCATACATGTATTACCGTTTTCTTGTGAAACCAGACTTGGTATCAATATTTTGATCTGAAGACCGATTCTAAAAACCACAGAACGGAAGTATTGATATTTCTGGATCAATACGCACATCCCTAGTACCCGTAACCTACGCATGTGGCCGACGCCGCCCAAATACAAGTGGGTGCTGTGGCTTTTTTGCCAGTTGGCTTCATTTTTGCGTGTGTCATACAAAAGTTTGCATCTCCGAACCTCCTCGGTTAACCTTTCCTCGATGTGTTCCGTCTTTATTGATCCAAAACAATCAATTTGAAAAAGTGGAGACACACTACTACCGAGCAAACCAATCACAGCTCTTGTGGTCTGCGTCAACTACGAGACGCAAGAGGTCTCGTAGTTGCATTTCTGGGGACGTACTCGTCAGGCTACGGCACTGGAATCTGCTCTAAACTGACGCAGACAATGGCAACTCAGATCAGTATCAACACTTTACAAATATCTGTAGATAACTGTTTTCATTACGGCTGTCTTGAAATGTGATTTCTTGTGTAATTCAGTTTGCTGCAACCCAAAAGTTGTCTTTAAACAGAAGGACAGTCTTTCCAGCTTGTGTCAGCCTCATTTGAAGGTCGTGGCGTGTTCTTACTGGAATGCAGCTGAGATTCAACCTCTCGCTTGGCATTGACGGCTTGTATGATTGGCTTTTTACCAAAGTCCGTGACTTTTTCTGACACAGATGTTGACCTCTGGAGCTCGTGATCAGTACGAGAACATCCATGCAGTAAGAAATACCCAAAGGTTCAATTTGGACCTTGATCACAACTGCAGCAAAGTCAACTCACTAAAAAAAAAGTTTATTTTTTTTCTGGAGCTTTCAAAAGCCCTATTCACACGGGATTAGTTTTACATGGCGACCTCTGGTAATTTCTAATAATCACGGAGGTCGTCTGTGATCTTAATCCTGTGTGAATTGTCCATGTCTGTGTTTTGTTAAGTAAAAATCTGCAGCTTTTTTTCTGTCCCTTGTCATTTAAGAATTATGAAGGATGTGTTATAATACAAAGTTTGGACAGATGTTAGAGCGTGAAGTCGAGATGTTGCTGAAATATTCGCCCGTTTAGACGGATGAAATCGTTAAATCATCCATTAATGTGTTAGGCAAAGGTGGAGCTGATTTAAATACTACCAGGTCGTTGGTAATTTCTTCCCCGGGATAGATAATATCAAAAATATATTTTTATTATCCATTATAATTTGCAAAGTAATTAAAACTGTCTCTGACACACAGTGGGGTGAGAAGGAAAGTAGCAGAGCCATAAGAACAGAATGTAAATTTGAGTAAAACACAGAGTTTGTTTATCCCGTGTGAATGCACCACATGAAACACAGACGTAGGGAGGTAATAAAGAGTTTGCACAGCTGCCCGTTAAATTAATTTATTATTCTTATTTTTAAGAAATTTCTTGTTGAAGTCTCCATGTCATGGATTTATGGAAACCTTGCACTTGAAAACAGTTTGCACCGTCAAGTAAAAACATTAGGTATACTTCAAGTAGCTTCACTTATGATCATGTTGTAGATCAGATGGTAAAATGCCTGATAAGAGTCCAACACCTAAGCAAACCACTAAAGAGAAAAAATGGCCAAAACTAATGAAATAAATCTCCCTCTGTTTTCCTGGAGTGTACTACAAGGCAACCAGAGCCACATATATATATATATATATATATATATATATATATATATATATATAGCCTGTGGTTGTTATATAATGACTGTAAGGGTATGATTCAGGTTTATGAAATGATGTTTATTAGTTTCCGTGGACGGCTATTTCTAGTTAGCGTGTTTCGGATCATTACTGATGCTGTTTTTGTTGGTGTCATGCTGCTTTTACTTCCTAATGATCTAAGAGTGTTTGCAGTTGAGTAAAAAGGTGAGCCCAGTATATCTAGACAGATGTAAAAGCAGTGAGTATTAGAAGTGATTTGAAGACTGTTTTCCATATTTGTTTACCTCTTTTACATAATGCTCTCGATGTGGAAACTACACACATGTTAACCTCAGTGCCCGTGCATGGCTGTGTACTGTACGTCCTAACTAGCGCTGTATTTTATCTGCATAACAGAGGGATAATTAACATCTTCACCTGGCCCCTGGTTTGTTCGTTTAAAAAGCCTAATTAATCACAGGGACAACGTTGGGACTGGAGTCAGAGCCACCGAGCATGAAATTACCTTTCTCAGAGACTGGGCTCAAACGTCCATAAACAGTGATCCTGCCAGCCTACCCTCTGTACCAGAGTCTGCCATTCTTTATCTCACGCTATACGTGGCCTTGGAAGGACGGAGCTTGGAGAACGAGAGCAGGAAAGGGCCGCAGAGGTGGGGAAACAATGCTGATGAGTAAAAGGAGGGGAGAAGAGCTGAGAGTTGTGATATCCCAGTGCGCGGGCAGACTGATGGTCCCGCTCTGCTGCGCAAAAATAAAATGAGCTGGTGGGCCAGGTATCTGCAACACCTACTCCGAGTGAGCTCTCCGGTCAGATCGATAACTTTGAAGTTTCCAACATGGGAGCAGCGAGAAACTCTTTACATCAATAGACGCGCGCTATCATATCCCACTGCCGATGTCGAGTACAGCGGTAGCCAATCTGGGAGCAGCTTGCATGAATCATTCAGGACACCCACTCCGCTAACCTCTCCCTCTCTGCCTACCTGCACACCCAGGCACCCCCTCGCCCACCATGAGCCGCCGTCGGCAGCAACCGTCTTTGTACTTAACCTCACACATCACAGCTAACTCGTATATCAATGCTGTGCGGAGACAGCGGAGAAGGGATGCATGCCTATTTCTGGCTCAGTAGGAGTGGATGATAGCCGCAGCGTGTGTGGTTTTCATGAGCACCGGGGAAGTGCCGTCTGCGCGTTCGATCTGTGACATTAAATCACACGACAGCGCTCGTACGGAGACGGCGACACATGCAAATACGCACACCAACAAATAATGACATGTCTAGTCGACAATGTTATGTAATACGAATATTAACACTTCCTGGCCCATTTGAGTCAGAGGTTTTATTTAAATTTTTTTGGCTCGATATTACAAAACGCTGAGATTTGAATTTCTCCCTCAATAAAGGCTGAAGAGTCAGAAATATTCAGTGAGGTCATAAATGCCTCCGCATCTGAGGGAAGTTGTGCAATGACTTTAAATTTTCCATCCCTCTCCATGTGAATATTCTCAAAGTAATAACTGTGTTTTGACATTTTGGAGAGGGGTTTTCAGGGTCAATGTGCGTTTGTTTGTTTAGCCATGAACTGGGTCTTATCAGTTGGACTCCAGCTCCTCTTGTTGGTGGTTCGCAGGGCACAGGGTTTGGGGAGAATGCATATGATGTCATCAAGAAAGCTTGCTAAGACTCATTTAGAGTATTGGGAGACTAGAAGCCATGACCTACGTCAAGGCCGTTGTGAGCCATTTATACTTGTGTTCTCGTTAGTCTGGCTTGCTCTGTAAAAACACTAGTCAGCGCTGGGTCTTTTTTGTCAGTTGGGTTGTTTCTACCTCCTGCTTCACTTTCAACAATGGCGACTGAGTCATAAACATGTTGTCAAGTGTTTCCAAACCTCCTCAGTTAACCTTTCTTGGATGTGTTCCATCTTCATTGATCCTAAACAATCAATTTGGAAATTGCAGAGATGGAGAAGGAGGCGGGAATACTAGGGAATACTAGTGGAAACGCCCTACTACCAAGCGGACCAATCACAGCTCTTGTGTAGCCCGCGCGTAGTTACCATTGGCTGTATGTACTATGGACAAACCCATCGTGATGTAACACATTCGATTCTGAACTTGAAAATGAAACCCGAAGTGGGCTGAGCCTGCCGGTGCCATGTTAGATGAGCTTTACTCCGCCCACACTCATGTCGGACGTTGAGACCCGCCCACCAAACTCTCAGCTACCTGTTAGCTCAGGCTACAGCCGGTCAATCAAAGCGGGAACACACTTAATTATGCAGAATTTTAAACTTTTATTAGAAAACAATTCAGCTTGTGTTCAGTTGTCACAAATAGTGATATGAACTACTGAGACCAAAATCATTTTTTGTGCCAGGCTGTAAACATGTTTAAGATTGCTGTAAAGTTGGGATTTTTAACTCCCTTCAGGAGCCAGCCTCAAGTGGCCACTAGATGAACTGCAATTTTTTGCACTACGCATGGGCTTCATTGTTCAAACACGGAGGTTGCCGCTTGGTAGTTACGTTTCTGGGGAGATGCACGTCAGGCTATGGTGTTAGGGTCTATGTCTGGTCTGAGCTGTTGCCGTAGATAAGGTGTAAAACTGACACAGAAGCCTGAACTGCCTATTAGATAACGGACAGGAATGATGAGGAAGTGATGCAGTGGAGCGACTTCTTTTGGGTGGGATTTCCTTTCAGATGCTACATGAACCTCATTGGTCAACACCTTTCTAGTATTAGCATTTAAGACATTTAAGTCCAAAAGTTTTTGCAACTTTCCAAAAAGACACACTACATGCAGCAACCAGGCAGTTCACACATTAACAAATGGAGCCCGGGCAAAAGTTTGATAAGGACGTTCTGTTTCCACTCCTCTAAGGTCTGTTTGGACTATTTCTGCTGCTCCTTTCTCTTTGTCACTTCTACTTTCTCACCCTGTCGAAACCACTTCATTCTCAATTTCAGCATCATTACTCTTGTCCAGTGATGTGTTTTTCCTCTTTCTCCGAACCAATCAGTCCTCATGTCCTCATTCTTTAAATTCATTTCAGTTCTGTCATCCCTCCTTTCAGATAGACTGTTACGCGTACCTCCTCCTCCACCTCTCATCCTGGTTTTCCAGGGAACCTCAGATGAACTATCCTCAGCCCATCTGCTCCACCACCACCAGTGGCTACACGCCAGCGTTTCTGCCCCCATCTCCTTCCTTCATATGGGACTCGTCTCTATGATCTCGCATAACGGTTGTTGCTTTTTCTCTTTTGTTGCAAATGATCACTCCTTATTGAACAAAGGCTGAATCAACGCCACTTCACATTATTGATACTGATAATAATAATAATAACTTCAGCCCCAGTCAGACGTGCCCCCCCCACCCTAACCTTCTGTGCATGCATTCGTCCCCTTTCACCCATTTTCATTGTGTTCTGTCAATTAATAAACTTCCTTGCATGAACGACGGTGTGCTCTTGAAGTTCTTAATAACACATTTCTCTTGATGCCATTCTTTCCACGATTCCTCTGCAAGTGTTTAATCAGGCAATCAAGTTGCATAAATTGCACTCGGCTGTTTTGCTGTCTCCCCCCCGCCCCCCCTTCCTCCTCCTTGAGCTTAAAATATCTCCACACCGCTGACATGACGACAGCGCTGCTGACAGGTTTCGCTCACTTTCTAGCTGCTGTTCACGTGACACGCTCCGCTATCATCCACATTGCTGGTGGCACGTCTCTATTTAAGGCCCGTGTGTCATATTTTCCTAATATTTGCCAGTACTGGACTGATGACTAACACAGATTAACCGAATCCCAATTAAAACATTTTAGAAAGGCAATTTTCGCTGTTTGCGTTCACAAGCCCCCTTCACCAGAATCTACAGATTGAAAATGAACTTGTACATCATAAAGCAGAAGTGAATTGCTTCTTTGCTGATTATTGATTTTAAGTAATTCACTTTTTCTTTCTCTATGTATTAGCAAGTCATCAGACGAAGCACCACTATCGACAAGGGGGTGAATAGATGGGAAAGGTGCCCTGGTGGACTCAAACTGGAGAGGATGTACACAAGCTCAGACAAGATCAAAGTCATCATATTTATGTTTTATTAAGAAATATATTATTAGATCCCTCCATCAAATAGCTGTTTCAGTGAGTGTGATTGCATATGGCCTTGTGTAACTTAACATCGTAAAAAAAAAAATATGTAAGAATATAATAATATCCTGATCAGGCATAACATTATGACCACCTTCTTAATATTGTGTAGCCTCCACAGTGGGCCTTTGGGTCCTACGGGTTGAAGGGAGGGGCCTCTGTGGAGCAGGCGCGTTCCAGTGCATCCCACACGATACTTAATCGGTTTAGTATCTAAGGAATTTGGAGGCCAGGTCAAAACCTTGTGCTGTTTTTCGTGTTTTTGTGGTTGTTTGTAAATCTTTGTGTCTGCGTTCCTGTGTGTTATTGCTATGGGGTGAGGGTGCCTGGTCGGGTCTAGGTGGGTGGTACATGTCTAAGTAACACCCACACAAAAGCCACGACCAAAAGTTTCCCAGTCTCCCATGTTATTTACTTCCCCTGTCAGTGGTTTTAATGTTGTGGCCGACATATAATACAATTACATAAGAATCCATTTTGCTTCTGTACACAGTGCAAACCAGACGTGCCTCCATGCAAACACACGTTTGTGCCAAGAAAAGACACAGAGTGACGCACACACACAGTTATTTATGCACTCTCGCAGACACAGAGCAGAAAACATTGCTTCAGGTCAGAGGGGACTAACATTCCAATCTTCTGTACAAATTTCTGATGAGCGGCGCGTTTTTCGGGGTCCTGTGGGAACTGGCACACATAATTAATTTGATTTCATAAACTTCTGTTACCACATAGTGGCCTAGTGGGAGCCGGGAGTAAACAAATATTTAAGTTATTACATCCAGATGTCGTCATTCCCAGGTAAAAACCACCTGGGATAATAATCAAGAGAGGATGCCTTAAATTGCACGTGTGCATGGTTGAATATGTACATTACTGTGTGTGCATTCAAGCAAAGTGCATTTTTTTTTCTTTTTCTTTTTTTGAAGGCAGACGTCTGCTGCTGCCGAGTTCCCAGGGAAATCACAACACATACAGCAAGCAGGAGGAAGGAGGAGGGTGAGGGCTGCAAATAAATAAGTGTGTTGAGAAAGAGTGGGGAGTGCGGGAAAAAAAAGAATTAGGAAGGAGGAGGGAGAAGGAAGAGGAAGAAGAAAGGCAGAGTTTCAGGGACTAAAATGTTGACGCCAGGCTGCTCGCTGGCAGCTGACAGACGGAGAATGTGGCCTGGTTTCTGGGTTGCAATCAAATCCCTATAAACAGAGTGATCATTCACTCTGCCTAAACTCTACTGCATTACTGCCAGGGAGTGAGGACACAAGCTCGCACTTTCTCACAAAGACACACACACGCGCAAACACACACACACATGCAGTTGCGACAACAGAAAGTTCAGGGTTTTGTGTAGGATTTGTAGTTCCGGCGTGCTGGAAATGTTTGCGTATGCGTGCATAGATAAATTAGATAATTGACAAAAAAAATAAAATAAAAATAATATTAAAGGCAGGAAGGTGTTTGGAAATTAATGAGGTTATACACCAATCAGCCACAACATTAAAACCACCAACAGGAGTGAATAACATTGGCCATGTTGTGACGATGTTCTGCTGGAAAACTTTAGGACCTTAGACATGTACCACCCAACTAGACCAGACCAGACACCCCCAACCCAGCAGGATGCAGCTTCACACAGGCACACACACAAAAACAACTCAAAAACATGAAAGACTTGCCTCCAAATTCAGTAGATGCCAAACTGATCAAGGATCTGTGGGAAGCACTGGAACAAGCCTGATCCACAGATGCCCCTCCCCTCAACCCATAGGACCCAAAGGCCCCCACTAACTACAGTCTGTTTGCCCACTGGACACCCTCAGAAGGTCCATGTCCATTCTCCGATGAGTTGCAACTGTTTTGGAGGCACAAGGGAGAACCTACACAACATTAAGAAGGTGGTCATAATCGTATGCCTGATTGTTGTCTTTAATGTCTACGTTTCCTTGGGGGGGTCAAGAGAGCTCCACTGTTTCTGGCTCTTACAAAGGATTTGCTGCATAGACCTGTGTGATCTTTCCGAAGTGCTGCAGGAGTCGCGACTTTGTTGTTGTTAATGTCTGCTAAGCAGCTTAGCAATATCATATTCAGAGAAATATTCAAAACTTTGCAGACAGCTGGTTCAGAATAACAGGATAAGAGGAGAACTTCTGCACCTCAAGGATGAAATGTACCTTTTGATCTCAGTGAGAGGAGAAAAACACCGGAGTGTGTGTGTGTGTGTGTGTGTGTGTGTGTGTGTGTGTGTGTCCACATGTGCACTCAGAAACAACCACGTTTGCTTCTCTGTTTGCAGTCACAAATGAAAAGAAAAAAAAAATCATTGGGCGGTGAGTCAGAGCTGATCAAGAATTTCTTCCATCTCAGTCCTGACCAATAAACCGGGAGCTTACCTGTGCACTTACTCCACTCAGGGGGAGAATCAGCAAGCATGGAAACACCAAGTCAGGGAAAAGAAAAACTTGCATTGACTTCACGTGTTTCTTAAAGCTTCTGCCTCAAGGTCCTTCTGTTCTCAAGCAGCTGCTAAGCTGAGACAGTATCTGTTTTTTTGAGGTAATGAGTTGCATTTTATTTACGGGAATTCTCAGTCTGGACTATTGTTCCCTCAGGAAATGGAAAATAAGGTGACTTAGAGTTACACTGTGTGAATTATACATGTGGACTTAGAAATCAATACATCTCGTAGTCAGACGAAAAGCTGGTTATTTAGAGAGGTAAGGCCTCACACGAACTGCACGCAAATACCATTTGCAGGTTTAAAGTTTTATACCAATCAGGTATAGCATCTTCCTAATATCGTGTAGGTCTCCCTTGTGTGTCCAAAACAGGCGCGTCCCACCAGAGAATGGACATGGGCCTTCTCAGGGTGGTTGGGTCCTACGGGTTGAACGGAGAGGCCTCTGTCCAAGATGGTCAGTGCTATTTACTTCTGGTTTTAATGTTGTGGCTGATTGGTGTATATATTTTTGGCAACGCCGAGGTGCAAAAAAACTGCAATTCCTTGGATGTCCACTTGAGGCTGACTCTAAAAGTGAGTCCACACCCACTGAAGTACAAACTCAACTTTCAAAGCTCTTGGAAATATTCCACCCTTTTCCAGAAGCCACTTGAGAATGACAGCCGGATGTTTACATGGTTGAATAAGTGGAGAAAAAAAAATGAAAAGAGGAATACTGTGGGAATATTTATTTTCTTCAGATATGTGATGTATGGTATGTTACAAATGTACATAAACTGTAACGGGAAAAAATGTAAGATCAGACGCTTATTTCCAATCTGATAAAATCCTGTTTAGATGCACAGATTTGAACAAGCCAGCTGATGTTTCAGACAGACCATGTGTCTTTCACAGTTTTACAATAAACCTTTTGCTTTAAAATGTTCCCCGTTTTCAGCGCAGTGTCAAATGTGTCCTTCAGGCGCGTGTTTTTCTTTCCTTTCATGGCAACCGCAAACTCCTATTGATTGACTGACAGACCTTGGCCACTGACGCCTCCACCATGAGGTTAGCTTAACACCTGCTCTTGCGCGGCGAGAGTCGCTGCCACGGAGCGTAAAAAATACCATTCAGAAAAAGGAAAAGAAAGAACCCGCAGAAGAAAACGAATCCCCGACTGTTCTCGGGGTATTTCGGTTTTAGAAATAAAGAATCCTGGGTGGTGGATTGCGGTGGGTCCGTGCGTCTCCGTGTCTGGCTGCTGCAGAGACAACGCCTCCATTGTCACAGCGGAGAAATGGTTTCCCACTATTTGCATTTTTATTGGTGCTCCAAATTGCAAATAGCTTTCTCCTCCTTCTGTCTTTGTCTTTGCGTTGAGGCGAAAAAAAAAAAGAAAGAAATCCTCATTTGTTCAAGCAGGCCCTATATAAATCACTATAGTCAAGTGAAGTGAACTCATCGCTGAATAAAACATCAGGTGGCAGACAGAACACACTGGAGGCAGTTTTATCTCTTAGCTTCTTCTTCTTCTTTTTTTTTTTTGTTTTGCTTTGAATTTCGCCGTCTACACTGAGCCCGAACCGGAACTGGGGCTCACACAGATTGCGGTCACCCCTCAGCCTTCCCCCTTAACTCGGTGTCAAGAACATGCAACATGCACTGCACGCGACGATGGGGCTACACAGTAATTGGTCAGACACATTGATTACCTTGCTATTTGCTGCACAAGTACAATATGGATTAGGCCATTACCACAGTCACTACCCTGTAGTAACAAACAGCAGCCCCAGCACTCTATGTGAGAGCGCAATTACTTATCAGTCGGGGAGTTACTGTGAATCAGAGCCTCTCTCCTCTTCCGTCTTCCTTCCTTGTCTCGCCTTCTTTCAGAATGAGTGACTGTGAGCAGATGAAATTTCATTGTTTATGTATTTATTCATTGTGAAGCAGGGATTACTGACTTTACAAGGTCATTCAAACAGATGAGTGAATACTCTATTGACTGAAATGTAAATACGGGCTCACGCCGGGGCTCCAGTCACACGGCGAGACGTACAGCCGCTGTCTTTCGTTGTCCTTCATCGTCAGCCAGAGGAGCAAAAGTGCTTTCCTTAAACTGCTGATTAAGTTGCTCCGGCTTCCATCAAAGTCCGGGGATCTTGGGAAACGGAGAAGCAGAAAATGAGATGTTGATATTGATTCGACAATCTCGAACAGAGGGCACCTTTCACTTTGTATTAAATGAACTGACGTCGAAACAATAACCACATTTACACCTGAAACATTTGTTGCACCGTTATGGAAATTTTGTAGAGGTGCCCGAATTAGGCGTCTATTATTTATGAATTCCGTTGAAGTAAAGCAGCTTTAAGGGAAGCTATTGCCAGTCACACGTGTTTAAAAAGGAGATCTTAAAGAGGAACAACACATGAACACGAGTGTGTTACTAATAATCAGACTAAAGCCTTATTCACACAGGACTGGTATTACATGGGGACATTTATCTGGGGACTTAATTCAAATTGGCCACATCCGTTATGTTGCTACACAGAAAGAAGACTTGTTCACAAAAAAAAAAAAAAACAAGCACCAAACAATCGAAAAAGCAATAATGAAATGGATGAATCCAGGGTGGGGTTTAATAGCCCAATCAGAACTTTTGTTCTCATGTTACCACCTCAATCTGAACAGACTTTGTGGATCAGAGGGACTATTCAATCAGACCGAGAGTGGTGGTGTAAAAGTAGAACCTAATAACCATGAAAACACTTGAGTCAATCACTTCTCTCAGGAATAAATGTGCCTCCTTCTGTGCATGTTTGCTCCCTGTGGGATAAATATCAGGTGACATCATGAGTTTCCAACGGTTTTTCAAACAAGTGTGAAAAGAGGGACATTGCCGGGCATTTTCTTCTGTAGAACAGATTCAGTGTCACTGATGTTTCTAAAAATACCTACCTTCTTCTGTTTCCTCCAGACCGTGGGGAATATAAAGGCATACACCGATCAGGCATAACATTATAACCACATTCTACAGTCAGGTCTGCTCCCAGTAGACCAACAACAACATCTGTGCAATATCCTGTTTCATGTGCAATACTCCTCCCCATCCACAACTGCACTGTTCTATATGTAACACATGTACTTATATATTTATACCTGCAGTTTTGCACTGTCTGCAACCTTCCCAATATATATATATATACAAAAACAAATTTTTATTTCTTATTTATCTTCAAACTGCCTTGCTTGTTTGTAATATATGTTTCCTATTTTTTATATTTTTAAATACTGTTATTTTTATTCTTCATCTACACAGATGCCAGGTCCCAAATCTTATTGAATCTTATTCAGTAATTTTAGTCTTGTTGAAGAAACACTGTTTACACAAATGTTGTGAATGTCTTATTTTCACTTCGTAAACCTCATACCTGTGATTTAATTACATAAAAACAAAACTAGGCATGAGGAGTTGTGACAGTAAATCAAAACATTAACCTCCTGAGACCCCAAGATTTGTTCGCACCACATTATTAATTTCTCCAAGATATTGGGGATTAGTAGAACCTAAGAAATATGAAAACTTAGCGTCATCTTTGAACTGGAAGTGGTTTTCAGAAGAAAAAAAAATATGGACATAGGGATTTTTTCATTGTGTAATACAATAAAGTCACCAGTGTGCAGCAAATGTATATAAAACTATTTCAATACCTTGAACATGGCTGTGCAAAAAACAGGGTTGCAATTAGCAAACAATGAAGTCCCAACGTCCTCAAACAAGTACTTGCTGAAGCTGGTTACTGTTGATAGAATTTGTTAAATTGCATGTCACATCAAACTAGAAAAGTTAATAAAGCAGCAAACAAACATGTTTCAACCGTAAAACTTGGTGAGGTTTTTGTACCTTGTCCATTTTTGTCCCGTTATTGGCTATGGAATGAATGTACTGACCCTTTGCTACCACTGGATTTCAGACAAAAAGCATCCACTTATGAGGACAACGGGTCTAAATGAAGCAGAATAAGCTGCCACAAACCTAAAACGTAATGTCCCCATAAGAGGACACAGGGTCTCAGGAGGTTAAAGTCACACGCTCTAAAATCAGAATAGGAGATTAGTCTCCATGAAGCTCAGACTGACTAAAAAATATTAGTGCAGCTTTAAAACATGAATACAGAAAAGAACGCGGTGATTTCAAGAGCGGAAACAGTATTTTCAACTACACCTGACCATTTGGACAAGAATTGTCACAGAAACTAATCTGCACAATTGGATTTTAACTTTTAATCTTTTTTGCCAGTGCATGAAAGAGCAGATCAGCCAGATCAGACTGACAAACACGGCTGCTCTTCCTTCAGGTCCACCTCTCGGCTCTGCTCCTCTCCAACAGAGCGTCCTGTCACATCCTGCTAAGCTCCTCATCTCTTCGTCGCGTCCCTCTTTCTTCTCCTTTATCATCCCTTTGACACCTACACAGAGGGGGTAAAATGGAGTCATCTGTCTGTTTGGCAGAGTGAAAGGTCGTTAGCCCACGAGGGGGACTGGAGGAAGGACACTTGAAGGTAATTACAAAGTGGTCGCACTTTTTTTTTTTTTTTAAAAATGTAGTTATTTTAAAAAGGAAGCATTGCCCCCAGTCAATACAATTCTCTTAATGCTTAGATTTTTACGTATGAAAAAGCATTTTTGATTCCTTGTTTGCTCCAGTTTTCTTCATCTGATGGACTTTTACTGGCTGCTATGAAACTGTAGATGCTCAAATAAACCATTAAAGACTTAATGTTGTAAGCCAACATTAAGTCTCTCAATTACGCTACTACTGGTCTGATATTGGAAGAAGTTATATCTTATAAGCTCCATGAGTCTGTAAACCAGGCCCACAATAATATAAATATAAATAAACATAAATCGTCAGTCTTACCTGAACCACGATACAAGTTTACATAGAGATTTTGTTCGCAGTTCTGCAAGATGCTCGCAGGATTCAGAAGACGAAAAAACATTAAAGAAAACATGTCTAAATTGGAACGGACTGTGATATACATGAGTATAAATATTAATATCAACATAAACATGACATGATAGAAACTATGACTAAAGAATATACATTTATATGTACAGTATTGTGCAAATTCAGATACGATATGGGTTATTTATCTGACTGCAATAAAATCATATCCAAATTTCCAAATTATAACATGAATAAATTAAATAATGCATTAAATAGTGCACCTCTCCATCCTTTTGCAAAGTTTCTCTCAGACTGAGTGGAGCTGCGGATGAACTGAAATGTGCTCACACTCCAGGATAATCGCGCACAACAACGCTTTAGTTTACAGCTCAACATTTTTTTGAGTGACTCCCCTGGTAGCTTGCATTCGCCCCTCGACCTCCCTTTCAGTATTTACAGTCAGCGAGGAGTGGGTGACGCTAGCATATTTGTTCTGCATTATCCCTCTCATAAAGGTACTCATTGAAATGAAGCAAAAGTGCCCGTGGCTCGTTGGAACGACAACAGCGGCAGATTCTGCTCGCACCTGATAAAAAATGCTCGCATTGCATCCTCTACAAAGAGGATCAGTGGGATCCCTTTGAGGGAGAGAATGAGAGGACGCGGAATTCGGCCCTGACATGTGCAGAGCACGTCTGACATATTCACGCTCACATGGATAAAACGCATTGCGTAACCAGCAAACCATCTGCTCGAGAAGATGCCGGATAAATAAACAGTGGAAACAGTGACGATGTGAAGATGAATTGAGGGGAGGTCGGTAAGAGCAGGAGTGACGGCGAGTTAGTTGGATAATTGGTCTATGAGGTAGAAAGAAGGGAGATGGAGAGAAAGATGGAGGGGGCGAAGTAAAGAGATGAGTTCATGGACATCCGGCTGATGGAGGGTGAGGGGAGACGGGCGACCGAGCCCCTTGCCCTCCACCCACAGTGTTAATGCCTGTCTGAGTAATGGCAAGAATTTATAACTTTACCTGCCCAATAACTTCATAATGCCTCATAATTCATAATCATTAGCCCTTAAAGTCCATGTACAGTAAAACGTCTATTCATCCCCCTGTTAAATCAGCCGAGTTTAGTGAAAAAACCCAATTAACACGATCATGTCAGAAGCTTTGCTTTAGAATCCCAACCGAAAACCAGCGTGACACACTACAGAGGAAAGAAAACTGAAAAATAAAAAAATAACCCGACCGCATGAGCGTGTGCATCCTTTTTTTAATTGGCCGTGTGGTCGTCCGCTCAGAATCAATTTCCTCTCAACCTTGCGGTGAAATACTGTACTACGCAACTATCTTCATCTGTAGTGACTTCAATTAACTCCAGATAAATCTCTGCTGGTTGCACGAAACTACTTGAGCCACAGGGTCAAAAAAAAATTGTTTAAAGAGCTTGTGAAGGTCAGGGCTACGAACATATTTCCAAGTAATTAGATACACTATTATAACATTATGACCACCTCCATATTATAGCGTAGGTCTCCCTACAAAACAGTTGTGACTCATCAGAAAGTGGACACGGCTCATATGGGTAGAAAGGAGAGGACTCTGTGGATCAGTTTGAGATCTAGAGAATTTGGAGGCCAGATGTGGTGTGTTTTCATGTTTTTTGAGTTGTTTCTAAACCGTTTTTGTGTGTGTCTCTGTGTACGACTGTATTCTGCTGCCATCAAACAGTGTCATTGCTATGGGGTGATATGGGGTGTCTGGTCTGGTCTGGTCTAGGTGGGTGGTTCATGTCTAGGTAACAAAAGTTTCCCAGCAGAACACTGCATTGTCACAAGATCAATGTTATTTACTTCTCCTGTCGGTGGTTTTAATGTTGTGGCAGAACGGTGTACAACATGGAACACAGAGAAGTCAGTCATCAACAACTTGAAAAAAATGTGTCATACTGGAAAAAATGTGTCATATTGGAAAAAATGTGTTGGACCAAAATGATTGGAAAACAGAGAAAAACGGGTCAGGGAGGATTTCAGGAGGCCAACAACGACATTGTTGGAGCTGAAGCTCTTTCTGGCAAGCAGTTGCTCCCCACATGTGACAATCATCTTCCTGATATTGTTTTTTGTATCTTTTTTTCTAATTCCTGATGAAAAACAAGCCAGGTTAAAATATTTAATCTCCCAGACTCATGTGGAAACGTGTTATTCTCTGATGAGACCAAAACTGAACTTTTAGCGATATCGTGCTTGGGGAACTGCTTTACTTCAACTGGAACTGGGCATCATGACCCAGCCCGAGGCTCACAACATAAAGAGGAGACAGATAACATTAGAGACAGTACTTAAAAATGTTTTATTTAACTTAAAATAAAAGAAAAACTGACAAAAAGGCAACAGGTGAGACATGGCGGGCTCCTGCAGCCTTTCCAGCCACGCCCTTTTATTCGGACCTCCTCAGGTGTGGCTGATCAGGACGATGAAGCCCATGAACCACACAAAGACTCAGACACAGAACCTTCAGGCGCCGTATCCAAAGGTGAGAACAATCATGACCATCACCCTTCAGCATGACAATGATTCAAACCACACTTCCAAATCAAACATGAGAGCACGAGACATTTATACCTGTGCGTTTATCAGTCTGGCTCGCTCTGTAACAACGTGGCCCAAATGCTAGTCGGTGCTGTGTCTTTTTCGTCAGTCGAGTTATTTTTTTGTTTCCACTTCCTGCTTGAAATTCACCATCAGTGACTGAAAATTTGCCCGAATTTTGCCTAAGACAAGTCCTTGTACCTTCGAACCTCCTCAGTCGCTCTTTCTTCAGTGTGCTAGATCCAAAACAATCAGTTCATAAACTTGTGGAGAAGCAGCCGGTAACAGAGGGTATGCATGTGATGTCACAGCTGGCGGACGTCTCCGTGGTTACGGCCATTGAGTGGCAAAAAAGTGGCAGTTGAACACGGAGATTAGCAGCATTAGTTTGAATCATAGGGTTTAATAGTGTCTAAATTATGAAAATAATTTAAAAAATGGGGAAGAGCTGTTGTGCGATTGACTGAACCAACAGATTTGAGTCAAAGATATATTTTTACAGATATCTCTGACTGCTAAGAAAAGAGAAGTAAATGAATCGCTGTATTATGAAGAAACTACTTGAATCCAGGCACAGAAACCTGGTGATGTGGTTCATGTTTAGTGTCAGGTAATATTAATTTATGCTGTATTTTTTGATGAAGTCTCAAGTTATGTCCTGGAGGGCTGTCAGATAAGTGTGTGGATGCTGTTGTTTTGGCATCGTTAAGGCCGACAGTAACTATTTCAGTTCCAACAATAAAACAATATTTCTCCTCGTCATCCTTTTAATGTCTGGTCGGATGCTACAGTGTTGTATGGCTAACATTACTTCTCAGTAAAGCTCTTAGTGTTAGCATCTTTCATTTAGCTACATTTATCATAACTAAAATGAACTTAAACTAACTGAAACTGAGGTTAGTCAACTTTTCCAAATCCATACTAGTTTATTTGGGTCATTGTCGAGTCCAGTCCTTAATTTCATCAGATAAACCACATTTTTCTCAGTCTTGCTGTATTTACCGGTACATTTCACCACGTTTTTGCCACTCAGGGGGCAGTGACGTCAATGCATACCCTGTATACTAAAGCAGAAATACCAAGCGGACCAATCGTAGCTCTTGTGGTGTGCGTCACTGTGACGCATAGTTATGTTCCTGGGGAGGCTACAGCGACAGGGTCTGCGTAGGGTCTGGGGTGTTGTCGCCTGTTAGCCACAACCCAATCTTGAATCCTGTAGAAACATTGTGGGCGAAGCCTGAGATGGTTGTGCACCGGAGAACTAGACAGATCTTTGTGTTTGTGCAAGATGAGACTCAGAAAATGAGTGGAACATTGTGTCACTGCCTACATTAGCAGTTTCTTTAATTGTGCGCTGGGACACTTTCAAATAAGCTAAGCATGTGAGGCAAAAAAAAAATTATGAACACGTGTCAGTTTGCAGACAAAAAGTGGAAACTTGGTGAAAGAAAAAAATAACAAACTTGAAAGTACTGCAGAGTGATGCCTCTCCACAATAACAGCAGAGCCTCTCAGCGGTAGTTCAGCAGCAGTAGAGAGGAGCAGGGGAGTCGGGCTGCGGTAGAAGGATAGAAATCTGAAGTTGTCGCCCAGAGTATTGGAGGGAAAAGCAAGGAAAAGTAGGGAAAACCAAAGTGAGGCAGTTTTTGATTCAAGGTTCTCCGCGGGGAAATTGAAACAACAGAAATGAAACAGCACGAGTTAAAAACAACTTGAAGAGGGATGTGCAGGTCTCTCCCAGCGTATATCAAATGCTGAGCTAATAAACCAGAAACTCATACGCGCCAAACAATATGATATTAATACAATTACCAAGAATAAAAATGTGATTGCACCGAATGAATGATAAAGTCCTGGTGTGCTTAACAATAAAAGTAATTATTTTCTAATCTATTCAGATCTGTTTATTCAGGATGAGGGTATATTATACGACGCAGCACGCCGTCTCTGAGTGAGTGCTGTTCTCCAACTAAAAAGAAAGATAAAGTAATATCTCATATGAAACACACACACACTGCTGTGATACTGATATATTGGGTGAAATTAAGGCATAAAGACTGCAGACTATGCAGGGAGGGTAAAGAGTGGGAGGGGTGGTTCCTAATCTTGTTGTTTTTCTGTCTATGATGTCTCCTGTCGAACGCGGTTTGCCCCACGCTCGTCTGAACACACCAGCCCTGCAAGCAGCCCTCTTTCCCATGCAACTCAATCTGTGCTGCCTCAGCACCGCCAGCGACCCGGCGCGCTCAAAGGATAACACTCGCCGAGGGGCTTCAGACGCACGCAAACAAAAACAGTGGAACCTGCGACACCAGCAACTTTTTCCGTCGGCCTACACACACTCTACCTGAGCCAGACGGCGCGATTGCTTACTACTGGTGTTTGTGTTCTGGGAGAAGCGCAAGGAAATTAAGATGTGCTGGTCAGATAAGATGCAGGAATTTGAGTGTGTGCATTCCTGAGATAGGCCTTATCAACATTTACTACACTCTCTTTACACACAGCAGGGGAAAGGGCATTTGGCTACTCTAAAGCGAATTCATTATTACCGCAACAACAGCACCTCCTAGGGGCGGGCAACAAAACAGCTCGGGAGCCTGTGGTATGATCCAACTTTGGTATGTGCGAGAGGAGATTAAGTGACTTGAATTTAAAATAAATGTTGAAAGCTCTGTGGAGGCAGAGGAGTGGAGAAAATAGTTTTTGTGTGAGAATGCATTCCTGTACAATGATTTCTGTTAAAATTTGATTTATATACCAAATAATAACGATGTTTTTTAAGAAATTTGCAAGATATAAGGGCTTTAAGAGATAAAATGGCTTAAGATTTATAAAGCAGCAACAGCAACGCATGACAGTCACAGCCGAATCTATACTTACTGACTGAGGAGTTAAGTATAATATCAATTTTAATGGTTTTTATTCCCCAGGGAGCCCTTCTCAACCAGCACATAAACCGTTAAGATAATGCAATAACCCATTACTTCATGTCTGGACAAATGTTCTAATGATTTAAGGACGTGTGGTGTAATTGTCTAAGTTAAAAACTGCGGTCATAATCATCATATTAAAACATATTACAACACGTCACTTGGCCTGTTAATTAACGCACACAACACAACTTTAAATACATTTTTCTCTCATATTCCTATTTTTCAGATTTGACTGACTTAAAAACCAAAACTCCCAAAACTAAAAGATAATAATAATAAAAAAATATTTTCTATTGTTTTGTTCACCGTCTTCTACTGGAGGGAGGGGAGCACAACATAAGAGAAACGTGACTAAAAATAGGTTTAAATGAAATTAACATGAGAGATAAACTTTAACCAACACCAACAACAATCACACAGCTCAGTGAAGTTTCAAATAAAGACAAACAGCTAATAACTGCCACTGATAAACAAGCCATGGCTCAGTTCACTAATTAAAAGTATTTTCACACATCAGGCTGATGAGACAAAACGCTCACCCTCAGCGTCGGCAGAAATACACAAGGAATAAAACAAGGCCACGGGGAACAGCTGCAGTCGTTAAAGGACAGCGCCAATCAATAAGGCACTCACACCTGAGTCCGCCGAGCCGTCATGGAAAACTGTGCAGAAGGAAAAGTTGTTATCTCTTCACTTATGCTCCAACTGCCAATATAAAACGCCTTCCCCCTCCCGTCACCGTTATTGATTTTGTCATCCAACAGGCCAGAGTTGGGAGCGAGCAAAGTTTCAATCTGTCAGGTTAAGCAGATGCTGCTGCTGCTGCGGATGGAGGAGGAAGAGAAAAGTCGAGACGAGGGTGACGACAACAGGCTGATGTTTCTGATGGATAGACTTTCCCTGCGAGACGTGTTTGGTTAATGAGGTGACATTTTGACTCGTCATGGCAGGAGAAGCGCAGGGTTAAGTGTGACTATTAACACACGAACATGAGGCATCATTAAAGTTTACATCCTGGTTTTACCTACTCAGTAACATGTCAGGAACATGTCCTCTGTGATTCACGGATAATAATTAGCGTATATATTTTAAGTGGGTCATAAACCAGTAATATTTTTGTGAGCTTGTAGTTTTAGTAGACTACTGGAACAAACACACAGAGTTGCTGGAACGCTACCATTGACTCTTTGCAGACACGTTACAGTTATCACGTGACAAAAGAGACGGCGCCATGATGGACGGCGAAAGCCAACAAATAAAATGTTGCAACACATGAGTGGGTATTCTTCTCTTTTAGGTTTAAGCGATGGCTACCGATGGTCAGAATAATGTTGTGTAGTTGTCGTGTGAACTGTGAAGTGAGTCACCTTGTTGGATGGCACAAACAGCGATATATGGAGAAGATGATGATAGCAGGGTTAGCTACGGACCCATACTTTGATTAGTCCCTGACCTGACTAATCGATCTATACCACTATGTCACAAATGGAGCGTCCCCATACAGGTCCTGGTCTAAAAGCAAATAAAAGTCTGGATGCTGATCAGTTCTTTGAGGCCTGACCTGTCCTCAAAAATTTCCCCGTTATTGACATTTTATGAATGAGAAAAGAAAATGTTCCATGTCGAGTACAACTGTTACGGCAGCCTGTCGCGCTGCTATTGACATTACAGACACAGCAGTTTAAATATATGTCAAAATAAATGAAACCATGATTGTCCCCGTTTCTTCATTTCATCTTGGATTCCTGGATTTTACTTGGGACTTAACTTGAGACTTGCACATGTGTGACTCGCGTCTCCATGACAGCTGCAGAGATCGTCCTCATTCTACAGAAAGCAAAGGCAAGACGTTGTCACTTTCGCCAACTTCCTGCACAAAGAAAGTGTCTAGACCACAACTAGAGGACGGAAGTGTCTGTGTGGTCCCCCAATAAGCATTCAGCAGATCACTGACTTGTCCTTTGATGCCTTCCTTGCCCAAGGCCTCTGCGCACTTAAAGGAATAATCAGTGACATTTAACTTCCTTGTTTAGCAAAATGAACATAATACACCAGTTGGGGTTTATAAGAGCTGAACAATGCATATCATTCTACTGTGACTCCCGTGCTTTCTAAGCAAGCTGACTGAGCTTAACCTTGGGGAAAAAAAAGATGACTTGGCTCTAACACAATGTCTTTTATTAAACTGGAAAAAAAACAGTTACATTCATTCTGCACATCATCTGAGCTGAGAATTATCTGCAGAATAAAGGAGACGAACGCTGGAGCTGTACTGGATTCCAGCAGACAAGAGAGATAATGAAACATCCTCCTCCGTCGAAAAAAAAAAACCCCACCTTCGCGGATGTAATGGAACAAGGGCTCATGAGGAACACAGGAACTGCGAGAACCCACCGCGAACTGAATCACACGGTTTTCCGTACAACACATCACACCGACTGTTTCCATTCACCCCCACCAAAGCCCGTCTCCCTGGCAACTGAAAACAGGTTCTGAACTCACTTCTCTCAGATGCAACCTTGAGAGGAAACATGCCTTCATGAAAGAGAAATAATAAAATGGCTGTGTGGAAGTGAATCTTCCTCTTTGTGGAGAGGGCGAAGAATGATTGCGGTGTCTGCTGTGAGGCAGATGAGTGAAGTGGCAACGTCCCGAAGCGGCGGGTCATTAGAGCGTTTGGAGGTGTTTATCCACATCTGCAAGGGAGGAAAAGATGTAACAGATGGTCTCGGAATAACCCAACCTTATGAAAGAGGAATGTTTGAATGGTTTCACTGTGTGTGCTGTGTGTATTTCCCCCCTTGTGTAATTTGCGCAAATTTGACTACTGGACCAAGGGGCTTAATCTGTCCAGATAACCAGTGTACCAGTGTCACTCAACAGACGTCAGCTCAGTGTAAACACAGTTTTTTTTTTTTTGTGCACAGACTGAAGCATTTTGAGCTGGTATAAAGGCAGCTGGGCGTCGGTGTCACCCTGAGTGAATGTGAATCTGCAGCCTTTTCTGTACCTAAACTAAATGCTTCTGTGTCGGATGCTCTGACATCTTCCAAAGAAGTCTGACGTGCACCTCCCCAGAAATGTAACTTCACGTCAACGCAGACCACACAAACTGTGACCAAAACATGAATATCCCGCCCCAGTGGCTGCAGTCGCCCCTGTCTTTTCCATGTTGCCGTTATTTGTAGATTTATCTTTCAGCCACCACTGTTTGAAGAGCATGAAGAAACCTGACGCCGACCCACTGGTGCATGAGTAAAGAACGACATAGGTCACTACAATATGGTCTCAGCATAGATTAGTTGCAGAATTATAAAACAAACAGTAACTCTTCCTGTTTTTCCTCAAACAGCAGGTAAAACCTAAACGCTTTGTTGATACAAGAAGTTTGGTGCTTAAATTGGTCACATTTTTGAGGTTTGCGTCTCACCTCAGCAGCTATATGCTCCTGAGGTAAACCCACATGGGTAATTTGAATAATTTATCCAAATTAGAACATGTCTCTGGGTTTTGAAGTTGTTTACACTTGTTGCTTGGTGGGTTTCCTCCTGATTATATTACCTCTGTTGCACCTGGGTGGAAGATCCTTCCTATTACAGCAGTACGTCGGGACTGGAGTGCAGTAGCCAACTAGGGTAACCAGAGACAAATGAAGAGCCTTCAGCCTGTTTGTTAAGTTTGTGAAGTTAGTTTGTAACTAAGTTAGTTTGTAACTAACTTAACACAACTCGAAACTGCTCAAATGTTAAAGCTACTGATTAATTTTAAAACAACGAACCCTTCAACACTTAACAGAAGTGGCTGTGAAGACATATATAAGCTCCACTAGAGCGCGTGTATCAGTGATGTGTGGATCAATACTGAAATATCGATACTTCCGATTCCAGGTCTTAATGCTCTAAAATCGATTCACAACACAGAATATGAGGCGTTTATGATGAGGAGGACAGAAGAGGAGAGCACAGTGTCAGATGCAAATTTTCATTTTATGGTGGTTATTATTCTTCTTCTTTATGAATTCTATGATTTGAAATACACTACTTTTTTTTTTTTTTTTTTTTGTACCAGACACATTAGGTATATTTGGTATCGAATCTGTATTGCCGATTCCAGCCTGAACTTTACTCAGTAGAAAATCAGTGGCGTCGAACATCGCTAACATGTATGTGTTTAGCCATGTCCAATGGCGCCATATACAGGGGAAATTTTAGAGCATTCAGTAAACTAAACTGATAAAAAATTATTAAGGTCCATAATGTCCCAGGACAGGCTTTAGTCTGTTGGAAGTCAGGTGGATTGAAAGCTGGACTTTGCACCAAAAAAGCTTGACGCTGGGGGGCTGTTGGAGATTTAGGCTGTCAAATGGCATAGCTAACTTGTTTAGCTTTTATTTTAGCAAAAAAGGGGTTTCCAGGAGTCATTTGTTTTCACTCTCTCAAGTCATGTTAACCCATCTTTTAATTTGGTCACTGGTTCTATAACTTTGTTATGATCATATATGTTAAACCTCAAAACCTATTCATTTAGTCACTTTAGTTTCTTGTTTCAATGTGTGCAGCCAAGTTTTTTTTAAGAGAAAATCTGCTGTTTTCATTATTTTTAGAGGATCGTCTTAATTTATTTTGAGTTTATTTAACTTTCTTTAATTTTAAGAGAATTTTATTCATTTACGACAGGGTTTGCAATGTGATTTATTTTTTTTTTTTATTATTATTTTTTTTTGTCACAGCGCCCAAAACTCCTAGTGGCGCCCCTGGCTGCGCCTATGCAGCATTTCCAAAAACCCACATAGAAGCCATTCATAGAGAGCAAGCTTGAGCTGCAGGCGAGAATGGGGAGAAAAATGAAGATACAAACAGGGAGCAGGGAGTGGCTGAAAGCAGCTGGACAGGCACTTGACCTTTCCGTCCTTTCCACATGCTGCTCGCCGCCGTCGCTTTACCGGCACACACACATGCAAACACACACACACACACACTTGCAGACAGACCCTTGGGGTGTGTTTAGCCCTGAGGTTGCCATCTGTACCTGCCTGCTTGGTATGCGGTGGACTCTGCCCCCAGTCTCAGAGAAGCCTATTCCCCATTTGCTGCTTGTGCCTCTAACTGCCTGCAAGTTCGATTGTGTGTGTGTGTGTGTGTACATTTGTGTTTCTGTGTTTAGTTTATGCATGCATGTGCGTACATGTGCTTGTGTTTATTTGGTTTGCAACACCGCATAAATGTGATTTTTTTTAGATTTGTGTGTTACGCACAAACTTTTTTTTTGTAGAATTACAGACATTCAGTGTGAAGATGCCAGCTGTCTTTGACAACAGTCGGATCGTATTAAAAGCTTCACGAGTCTCTGATATCTGTTTCATTGTGGAAATCATGTGGTTTTATGCAGATTGGGTGTATACAGGTGACAAGCAGCTTCTTGCCAGACGCTCTGTATTAACTGTGGATGTGTTTTGTGACTTGGGCGGCAACGAAAGCACCTCTCCGAGGCTGAAATGAATTGAGCGAATGGATCAGCAGTATTTTTTAATTAGCGCCAGATTCTGAGCATTGAACGCCTGCACGGGAAAGGCCTGATGAGTATGTTCATATTTGCCTCCGATTCCGCGTCCCCGTCAATGATATTTAAAACTTAATTAACAGATGATCAATAGTGTTTACGCTGCAAAGCGACTGGGGCAGATTCTAATTAGAATATCCATACATTATTAATGACATTAGCGAGCTCTGAAATTAAAAGGAGACAACTGTCGCGTTCAATTAAGCCAGCACTCACAGGGAAAAAGTGGTGGCGAAAGACTGAAAATGAAAGCGGGTGAGTGAGTCAGACGGAGAATCACGATCAAAGCGCGGTACAGTAAAAGAGGGTCAGAGTGGCTACAAGTCATCTTGAGGTTGAGTGGCATGTAATAAATGTAGAATATAACTTACCTTTGTTACATGAATCCCAGAGGAACGATTATATGTAATAGAGACGAACACGCACTGACCAAGTTAACAATTAAGCTGATGGTGGTATTATATATATATATATATATATATATGTGTACATGAGCGTACGATCATTAAAGTAAAAGGTTTGAGCTACTTTGCATTCAGTGGAATTAAATAGCATGACCACCATACCCACCGGGATAATTCCTGTCATTTACTTCAACTTGGGGATTGTTTTTTTTGCTTTGTTTTTTTTTTTTTTTTAAAGCTTTGACTGTAATTTCTATCCATTACAATAATTCTACTCTCAAATTGTATAAAAACTCTTTCTTCCAACTGTATGAGACTACGACGCTTAAACCTGAATTCATCGGTGCTATTGTTGAATGCAGCACCAACACCGATCAGTCACAACATTATGATCACTGACAGGAGAAGTGCATGTACCACCCACCTACACCAGACCAGGGACCTCCACCGCATAGCAACGACACTCCTGACCCTCCACACAAGGCGGCACACACCCAAAAATGGTTTAGGAAAATCCCTGAAAACATAAGAAACAACATAAGGTGTTGACCTGGCCTCCAAATTCCCTAGATCCCACACTGATCCAGTATCTGCAAGCCCAATCCATACACATCCCTCCAATGCCCTGTAAGGCTGTGGTGAACTACAGTTGACTCCTTTCACATCAAGTCCTATGACTATTTCTAGTTCTTTGAAGTGGGGTTGTATAAGGTACTTGTCCATAGTCTGGCTATTACCTAGAATAGATGGTGGTTGGCACATCTGCACTATATTTGGATCATTACCTGGTCGTCAGACAACCTTCTTCAATGGAACCTTTGTGTCAATCTATACGCTCTTCAAAGTCCATCGACGAAAAAAGTCATTTCAGTGCTCTCACAGGAACCTGCAATTGCTGGTCTAATGGTGACTTGATTGGTTGGTTAGTTTCCTGAAGCTTAGACTTAAGTTCAATTTCTGTATCTCGACAGACAGTTGGAGGTATTTTCTGCTCTTCTGTTCACTTCATCACTTTCGGTTTCCCAGTTTATTCTCCATTTGGGTGTCACTGCTCTAGCTAATAAAGTCGCTGTTCTTTAAATTCATGCCAGTGCTGCCACTCTGCCTTTTGGATCCTTCACATTTAAGGCTAATCCTGTCGTCCAGGGAGACTCAAGCCTCCGTCGGTCTCTAGAGTCTCGATGAACCAGGAAGTCGATGTGAAGCGGCGTCGTAGGGTAACAGGTAAGATATGTTTTTAATTTAATTTCATTCTTGTTACCTTATTAAAAGTCAATTCCATAAGATACCTGCTTTTTGATGTCTTGTTGTGTGACTTTGGTGTGTTTGTAGGATCTGAATTATGTCAAAAATCTGTTGACATCAAGTTAAAACGTCACACAGTGATAAACCAGCGAGTGTCACTTAAAACGTAAAATCATTCTGTAATTGCAGAATTTATCTGCATTTTGAAGGTGAAAGATTTTGCACGACTGAAGTAGGAGGTTACAGGAACCAGTAAAGAACACAAAATGTAAACTGTGATGGACAGTGAATGGTTGAGTCCAACTTCTTGCTTTTTTCATCATTTTTGCCCTGTCAGAGCTAAATCCAACGATGGTTTGCAGGAAAGATTGGTCCAAATCGTAACACACTAAGTATCCTTTAGCTCCTCCATCATAACCGTTTTAACACCCAATTTCAGTGGCTAAATGAGCCTCGCTCCAAAAGAAAAACTGTGGGACCCGAGGTTGAAAGCAGCCTGTGAAGATCATCTTGAGTTCAGCTGTTGCCACTTGTGTCACCGGGGTAAGAAAGAAACTTCTGAAGATGAAATGTAAGAAACTGCAAGTTGGCTAATTACAAAAGGAGCTTAAACTCTCATAATTAGCCTTTACTGTTGTAGCGCTGGGTTATCACAATGTCATGTCAGTGTAATTCTAGAGGGAAGTGGAGGAGAAAGCGAAGTTAGAATTGAAAAGTGGCACTTAGAGGCTCAGCTGGGAATCCACTTGGATCAGACGCCTTTAGTCCCGACCAGTAGTTTCAACAGCTATTATTGTGCGCTGACGTAATATATATGGGTGCTATTATATTTCATATGAGAAACCAGTGTGTTGAAATCAGATTTGTCCAAGTTGGAACAACCTTTAAGTTTTGGATGTGTCTTGATGTTTGAAATGAGCAGCATTTTTTTTCCATATTGACTGACCACAATTGTCTTGAGAATCTGCTCTAAAAAAAAAATGCCTGTCAGGCTTTACAGCAGACGAGGTTATGTCTTTAAATTGCTTCTATTATCTGACAGTTTACAAAGACAGAGGACCGCCTGAAAACTGCTCACTGCCCCAAAAAATAATCAGTCAAAAAAAAAAAGGCAGCTTGGCATTTTCAAATTGTGGGTTTGTGCAGATTAAACAAACAAGATATGATGTGTTTAATTTAATGGAGGATAGGAGGACATTGGATAGAGTCAGGGTAGCTGTTTCAAGTTAACTGCTTCACAAATCAGAGCGCTGTCTATCTACTCACGCAGCTTGCAACAAGACAGACAACATTTCCCTTCAAATATGGCTCTCCTTTAAATGGAAGTGTGTTTTTGTTCGAGGGTCTCTTTAAAATCCCAATCTGAAGGAGATAAATGGAAATCTAAATGACACAAATAAAGAATTAACTAGATATTTCCATCTCCATACTATTAACCCAATAATAAAAAAAGTGAATATAATTTAAAAATGCTCCTGCTCTCGCCATTGAAACCCACCAGAATACATGTAGCATCCCCATGAAAAGCCTCTCCAATAATGCTTTACTAATTGGACCCTGCAAAGCCCTATTGAAACAGATCATACAGCTCCGAGGTTCCAGACGCAGGATGAATTGCTGACACTGTGCAGTGAGAGCAGTAAGCACAGATACGATTCTCAGTGTCATTCATCAGCGGGTAATAGATGTGCCCAGTAGGCCAGAAAACAAGAGAAAGCGAGGAGCGGCGAGGAGGAGAGAGGCAGGGGAGGGATGCATTCATTTCATGTGCGATGAAAGACAAGAGGCACAATATCAAGACGTTCGGGAGGCCATCTTTCACCGTGTCTTTACTCTGGGACTTGCGCGTGTGTCCGTGTGCTCACGAGAGAAAAGGGGTAATTTTATTTTCCGTCCCCGTCTCCTGGCTAAGGTTTGGGGCGAGGAGGCAATCTAGTCGGCTGACCTTCCAGTTTCACTTAAACTTTCAGCCTTGAAATACTAGCCCTGTCTCTCGATTCCTTTTTATCTGCAGCAAAAATATTGGTGCACGGCGCACGTTTACATCGACGTGTGCACGCGCGCAGCCTCATCTCTCACCCTCCGTAATTAAGCCTTCATCATTGATTCTGGGGGCGTCTTGGCCGTGTAACCTAATACCGGCGGTAGCTTTTCTTGCATTCATAACGCAAGTGAGTGTTATTTGTTTTGTGCGAGAGTGCACGCGCCCGCGTTAGTGTGTGTGTGTGTACGCGTGGGGTCGTGTTTCCTTGGCTACACTGATGGGCTCTCAGACTGCTTGTAGCGGTCCATTAGAGATCAATGGGATCCCTGCTCCTAATTCCTACTATCAGGGCGCCTCTGATCCTTATCTGCTGTGTGGAAAATGCAGTCAAAGCCATTTCACCCTGGCACACGTACAAACACACACAAACCAGACGCACGCTTTTACACATGCAAGCACGGATATACTCAGGCATGCTTCCCGGCCCCGCATAGGTGAAGGTATTGTCACCCGCACAAACAAATCTTCCATGCGTCAGGTGCATGTGCGCCGAATGGGGAGGAGATGAATGTCTATTGAAGCCTTAAGCTGAGATCATCGTTGCTGTGAATGAGCCCCGAGGTGACGGCGGTTAGACCGTGAAAGCTCGGGATCCGCAGCTCAAACCCACAGCTCCAGGAAAAACCAGCCAACACACGCCGTTGGTGTATCAGATACGAATGGCGAGCATTAGTAATTGCCCGGGAAATAATGACACCAAACCTGGCAACGATACCTGTTTCGGAGTCCCTGTTGCGATTCCAAAACAGGTTCTGAAAATGACAAAAGGACGTTTTTGCATTTAGCCGGGAACATTTGAACTGTGTGTGTGTGTTTTTTTTTGTTTTTTTTTTTTTTTAAAGCAACCAGCTATTGTCTCACACAGTTTCCCATCCTTTATGCTGATGATTCAACCTGAAGAGTGTTCCGCCCACCGAAGCCTTGGACGTGCTCCAGCTGCTCGTTACCAAACAATGTGTCTGAAATCGACCCCTTTTTACTATGTGGCGCACTATATTTATCCTCCCCCATTTTATTTGAGTGCCTGAATAGTAAATGTTCATGGCATGCACACTATAAAGGCCACACCGCATTTTTAAATCACCATTGTGCCGCTTTACCGATGACACGAAATCACAAAAATAAGCTTCCAAAGTCTGTTATTGATTGATTATGCATTTCAGCAGCAGGCAAATGACCCCGCCATTATTTTGTCCATTATCTTCCTGAAAGCAGAAATGTGTCGCGCCGTGTTTTATAACACAAAAGTGTGGAGGACCGATAGAGCTCGAAGAAAGTGAGAACGCAGCCTGACGAATTTCTGACGACTATTTGTTTAGCGCTGCAAATTAAATCCGTTTTTTTTTTTTTCCCAGACAGCGCACGGATCAGCTGTTTTGTTATAACAGTCACGGTGGCTGAGCAACGTGTTGAGTTCCCATTGTGTGTGCATAACAATGAGATATCATAACAGGAATTTGTATGTGGCTGGTTCGAACTTGCTCTGATACAATATTTCTTCGGCGAAAATGTAGACTGCATCTTGGATTATGATTGAAGCGCAGCATCACACCAGTTTTAGGTCCATGTGCTTCAAAACAAAAAAACATTGAAATTATTCGTAAAAATTCAAATAATAATTGAATAACCCATATTGTTGTTCCATCGTATAAACATCACACTGCTGCTAAAACTCACAGTGACCAGGTTAAACTTTTTCATCTGTTATCTGTCTAAATTGAAGAAATTTACTGCTGGATTTAGATTTGATCTAACAGAAAGCAAAGAAAATAACTCGGTATGAAATAATTCTGCGGCCTGCAGGTCAACATGGTGCCTTGAAAATTTCTTATAGTGGAAAAAAAGTACGGTGCGTGGGATATTTACTTACTGTCAGACACTTAATGTCAGAAATCTCAGTTCATGTCTCCACTGATTAAACTTGAGATTATATGTCAGACAGCTTGTTAGTGAATTATTACGTATTTTATGAGATTTATACTCATTTTGATTCAGGAGGCTACACATATCTCCTTACACATGATTACAATAGTCAGTTTCAGGAAGGTAAGATACAATGGTAATACTGATATAGTTAGTTCTCTCGTACGTTATCCTTAAACACTTTAACTGTGGCAGCTGAAATCAACCTCTGATAGTTGATAGTCTTAACACTGTTAAGAAGCAACGCTGTGTTGTGACTTCACTGGCAGTGATGGGAGACTAAAGTGAAAAACACATCATCAGCATGTCACCCGCTTTGATTGGTGTCACATTTTCTAAAGCTGGGCTCAGAGTTCAGTTTTCAGCATCACACACTTGAGGAGAAACTTCACAGTTTCATTTCATCTCTAACTCCCACTGTGAACACAGCAGAGTCTGAGGGGCAACTACTGAACCCCTATCCAGTGCTGTAGGCGTACCGACAAGCTGGTTTGCCAACCACCAATTTAACAGAAGAAGAAGATAAATTTGAAAGGCCACCATCAGCTGTTCTGTGTCTTGGTCTGTTTTGGGCCAGATGTGAAATCTTAAATATGCAGTATTGGAATTACTGTAACTCATCAATTGACAAAATTCAAAGCATGGCTGAACACTTGGAAGTTGTGCTTTCTGGGGGTGAAAAAAAGCTGCCATTACGGTAATTACGACGCACCGCTGGTGTTAGCTGCAGGTTCGAGGGGCGACACAAGACCGGGGAGCCACAGGAAGGGAGGTAAAAACAAAGTGAGTTATACTCCTGAGATATCACAAAGGTCCTCCAGACAAAAGTACAACTTCACAGTGCTCAGTCACACATTGACACAATTCTGTTAATGGCACAAACCATCGTGAGTTATGGTAATTCAAACACCGCAAGCTTTAACGGGTGGCTGGTGATACGTTCAGCTCTGAAGGGTTAAGAGTGGGTCTGTTACCATTACCAAAGGTTCAGAGATGAATCTTGGTACCGAGCAACGTCCAGACCACAGTTCTCCTCCAATTGTTGGGGATAAATCAGCTTTAAACTCTTGCATCCTGAGCACAGACGAGGAAGCAGACGATTCGGATACTGCAACCTGTCTGCAAAATCTTGTATCACTCTAAGACATATTCATGTTTGTTCATCACTCCAAATGTGATGCTGTATTTTTTTGTTTGTTTTTTTTCTGTTACGTGACTTGAATGCACCTGCGCACACAGTCGTTGAAAAGGAGTATGCATCCAACAGCATCCCCCGTCCCTGGCTTCTTCTTAGAAACTTGATAAAGCAGAAAATGTTTACAAGCACAAACACAGAAATTCTTCAAAAACCCCCGGGATAAGCGGCAAACTCATCTACATGTAAACACACTGGGCGAGTGAAGTCAGCTGTCGTCTGCACGCTGGCCGGCTAAATAGCTTGAACGATTCCTCGGCTCTGCACGGCACACGAGCTCCTCCGCTTTGTGTCTGTTTCTGCACACACGCTTGCAAGTGTGTGCTGCTTCCTTATCAGTTGTTACTTCCATTGTGGGTCTGCCGTCGTGCCCGTGCACTGCGGGTGTAATTTGAAGAGGTAGGTTACTGTTAGGGTAAAGCGATACAGCAGTAAACAGCATTGTTATACGGGAAGCGGAGGGATAACGGAGTGGTCTAGATTTCACAGACGATCTCCAGCTGCTGTTATCGCATAAAGTGTAATGAAACCTCTGCTGGTCAGAAACAACGGGGGACATCCTTCCCCTCTCCCTCTTTCCCCCTCTCTCTCTCTGCTCTTTTCTCTCGTGCCCTTTGTCCTCGTCTTGTTCCGTCCCTGCATCTCTCCCTCTCTCGTAACCTTTCTCCATCCTCTTGTCTCCTCTTTTTTTTTATCTCTTTCTAATACATCCTGTCTCTTTCATCCTCCTTCTCCTAACCTTCTCCCGTCGTCATCTGTTGTTTTTTCATTTCCTATTTCTTCATCTTATCCTCACATTCATCTCATCGTTTTTCCTGCATCCTCTACTTTGTCCTTTCCACCTCGTCTTGTTCGTTCCCCCTCCCTATTGGTATTCAGTACTTTGCCGTGTCTTTCTGTTTTTCTGGAGCACCACTCTTTGACTGGTCGGATATGTAAATAGAGACAAATAAAAAGACACGCAAAGACATGTAGAGTCAGTTTTAGACATGTAGATACACCTAAAGATACAAGGACAAGAATAAACATGCGAAAACATTAGTTTATAAGTACAGAGGCTGCATAGACGCCCAAATAAATAGCCTGTTTACAGCCTGGTATAAGGAATATTTTGACCCTTGTACCTAATTTCTGCATTTATTACAACTGCACGGGGAGGATTCTTTTACATACCAGTCATTTAAACTATATCAAGGTTAAGGTTTGTGCATAAGTGACGGCCTCTGCATCGGTGGCAAACCTCAGCTCCACTCGCAGGACTCATTTCTGGCCGTAGTTTAATGAGGTGGAGGCAGGTGGAGTCAGGTAGGGTGACCACCATGGTCGGTGATTGTGATGTCACAGAGGGTTTGCCCATCTTTACACAGTCCGTGGTACAGACGAGGCTGGTAGAGACAAATCCGTGGACTAAAGCAAGATTTTTAAGGTCATATTCCCCATTTGCAGATAAAGTTATGCATATGTACACACCGATCAGGCGTAACATTATGACCAACTTCCAGATATTGTGTAGGTTCTCCCTTGTGCCTCCAAAACAGTTGCAACACGTCGGAGGGTGGACATGGGCCTTCTGAGGGTGTCCTGTGGTGTCTCGAAACAGGATGTTAGTGGGGGCCTTTGGGTCCTATAAGGACACTGGTCTCTGTGGATCATCCCACAAATACTTGATGAGTTTGGGATCTAGTGAATTTGGAGGTCAACATCTTATGCTATTCTTCATGTATTTTTGAGTTGCTTTGCATCCTCCTGCAGGAGTGTCATTGCTATGGGGCGGTGGTGCCTGGTCTGGTCTATGTGGGTGCTACATGTCTAAGGACCAAGAGTTTCCCAGTAGATCAGCGAATTGTCACGAGATTGTCAGTGTTATTTATTCCTGATCGTGTTCTGCACCACTGGCAATCACAGCCTGGACATGTTCCTGCATTCAGCTTTAAAACATACACAACTTTGAAAAGATTTCAGGCACGGCAGGTGTTAAGAGTCTCACGCATCACGCAACACCATCATCTTGTGTAATTCTGCACTGGCTGTACCCTCCTTTAAGCAGCTCAAAAAGATGAGCACAAGTTATCAATCTCTGCGGAAATGTCAAATGTATTTTTGTAAAATACAGCGCGGCTTCGTCTTGTGTAGTGCAGCAGGAGCGGGCGCCAGAGGTGAAGACAAGAAGAAGAAGAAGAAGAAGAAGAAAAGGAAAAAAAGCCTCAAGGGACAGGTTTGCTTTAAACCTCTCAGACAATCAACCAGTTGAACTAATAAATGAATTTTCACAATAAGGCTCGCCGTCTTTTTTCTTCTTCCCCTTCTCTTTTTTTTGTTGATTTCAGCTCTCGGTGTGCTTTTGAAGTCCCCGAGAGGTCTTGGGAGTCTGAGATTAATTACTTTTCTTTTCTGGTCGAGCAAATTAAAGACAGCTCAGAAAGAAGCCCTCATCACCCAATCAAGTAATCAGCTTTAACATCCCCGCACACACTCTCCTCCGCCCCCACCCCACCCCCATCCTTATCATTAGAGGACATTCAACAACTCATTTTAGCTCTCTGCAGATCAGCCCGCCACACAGACTAAAAACCACCAAAAAAAAAAAAAAAACACTGTTCATTCTCCCATTTGAAAATAGATTTATTGATACAGTTTTTCTTTGAAAGAGGGCCAGTGTGGGCCACGTATGAAAAGGCCCATTCTCCGCTCGCATGTTTGCAGGCGCTGTTTGGAGGCCTGGGTGGCGAAGAAAAAGTCTCAGAGGTCCGCCGTTGGTCGAGTGGCCAGTGTTTACCCCCGGGGGCAGTGGAGGGATGGAGGCACAGAGGACCCCCTCCCGCCCCCCCATCCCCCACCAAAAACCCCCTCCGAGCTCTCGCCGGAGCAGAACAGCGGCGAGCTTTCACAGCCGAGAAACCGCAGAGACGCAGGGGGCTGATAAGAGTGAAACAAGCCATTGAGTCGGGTTAAAAGAGAAGTTCTTCATTCCTGTACAAGTGTGGGAAAAGGAGTCGTGCCATGGGAAAAAAGATATGCGATGGGAAAAAAAAAAAAAAATGTCTGCGCCGCTGAGAAACAAGCGAGTGTACGAAAAGCGTTTTAATTAAACTTTTGATGGGATTATTTTTGAGTTTGAGGAAGATTTTGTTTTAATTCACAGATTCATTTTTCTTTTTTTTCTTTTTTTTTTAAGCTTGACCTTGAGATGCCTTCACTCCACCCAACTTCCTGATCTGAGAGCGGAGATGAAGCGGCCACGAACCGTTGCTCTTTTCCCACCCTCCCTCCCTCCCTCCACCCCACTTCTCCGTCCCCCCCAAGCCTCCTCTCCCCCCCTTCCTCTCCATCATTGCTTCTTTCTCTTCCTCCCTCCTTCCATCCATCTATCTGCCCTTGCCCCGCTCAGCTTTGAACGGGCCTGATGAAAGGAACAACCCATTCTTTATCGCCTTGCTCTGATTCTCATCTCTAATCTGCTCGGCCCAGCAAACCCTTCCCACTCAGCCCGGTTCAACTTCATGTTAGTCCTCGTGCGCTCCGAGGGTGCGCATGCATTCGTCTACGTGTCCAGCTTTAGATTGATAAACCACTCTCTCATCCTCTTCATCTGCCCACATATAGAGCCTCATAGAGGGCAATAGTGCGTTCTCTTTCTTTCTTTCCATCTCACTCTCGCGCTCGGGTGCCGTGGCACAGTCTGTTCTACAAAAGTAGTTTTCACATCACTATTTTCTAGATTGGCCAATTTTCTTTTCTGACAAGAGAGCTGAACGTGTACCGCGCGAAGACTCGGAGTGCCATATTGGCTCACAACTTGAGAATCAGGCGACAGCCTCGCTTCGGTTTCCTGCGAAATCGAAAAGAAAACACTCGACAATCGCCGCTTGAATTCATTTGTGTTCGACTCCAGCGTCTGACAATTACTCCGCCGAGTATTAAAAAAAAAAAAAAAAACACCACGTCAGGCTCCCACCTGTGTCTCCGCTAATGCGCTCGGGAAATATCTTTGCATCCGCATCTAGCGCTCCGTCCACTGTAACACCGCCATTGTCGACGCACAATATAAATTCCCTCTGAATGCACAATCGGCGGTTAATGAATACGGCTTCCTCGTCTGACCTTGGCAGAGATGAGTGGGTCCCTGTTGCCCGCAAATGCACGATTACACATGCACACAAACATCTGCACGCGCACGGCAGTGCCCTGACTGTCAACGCAACGAGGTAAATGAGCATCCGCTCAATAGTCCAGGCCTCTAGTGGTACAAATTATCATTGTATTCATGAGCTGGCAGACCTGTTACAGACGGATATCGGCTCACCGGGTGTGTTGCTGGCAGTTACTAGCACGAATTGTGTGTGTGTGAGTGTTTTTTTTTCTCAAACGGATCAATGTATCGACACATCTATAATGAGAAAGCGTGCGTGTTTCCAGCGTCAAACACACTCGCTCAGTCACTCGCACAGTCGCAACTGTCAGCGTCTGGAGGTCAACACAAATTATTTATGTAATGTAGCTTATATTTGTTAAGCGTTGTTAAGCTGCTGTAGGAGCAGTCATTTACAGGGTAGCCTATTTCCCGCTAACTACAGCCCGTGGCGCACATCTATCCATCAGCACCGCGGGTCAGGCCTATTTGTTTGTTTAACGAATATCCATTTCAACGGGCAAACAGAGTGTGTGTACATTAGCTATTTATAACCCCACGCGAGCGTTGCTGTGCCCGCTGGACACAAACAGCCCCAGCTTATGGAGGGCTGTACATCACGCCATGGATTTATATTAGACACAGAATCAAAACATATGCCGCTATTGAGCGTGCACTTTCAAGTGCCAGGGGAAAGGTTCGGTGTATTTTCAGCACGCGTGTTTCACCCACAGTGATTTTTTTGTTATGCATCACGGAGAGTGTGATTAAGAATTAATACAGTGTATTATAATAGAAACATATTTCTCAGCAGAGATAACGTCTAATGAGAACATACCAGAGTGGACGGGGTTAATTTAAAACATCTGTGAGAAGTTATATATATATATATATAAATATTATGTATTATCATTTATAAAAGATTACAGTATTATGGCAAAAGATTAAATAGTTAAAATGCCTCCTATGAATAAAAAAAAAACAGCAAGGTTGATCCTCATGTTGCTCAGTCTCAAACATGTACTGATGTATTTAAGAAGTAAGGAAATCAAGTGAAATCTAAATAGCTTCATTTGTTCTCCTAGTGGTTACTTGTGGTAGTGCACCAAATGTCTTCTTTCTGCGGATGCAAGATTGTGTTTGCCAAATATGTTTACAAAAATACAGTACATTGCCTTACTTGAAATACCTTGACGCATCGCAATGTTTACTTTCGTCACTGGCCGTGCAGGAAATGATACTGTATTATGAAAAAGAACAATAAACGTGCGATGGTGATTGTGGTATTTGACTGGTTTAAATGTAGAACTTACCCTCGGGAGAATAGGGTTCGCTTTATGTGTGAAATTAATGTCTTTTTGTTAACATATCTATTCCAAATCTGGAATATGGTTCGATTGTGGTTTGAGTTTAAATAGACATTTCAACAGCTGTTTAAAAGTTGTTAATTTCATTAGTTTCATGTTAAAATATGTCATTATCAGAATATTTTCAATGTCGATAGTGCAGTTGACATGCTGACATCTGCGATGTAGTGACTGTGGAGAGCCAGCCAGGGGAAACAGCTAAACCATAGGTCTTCAACAGGGGGCCACGACCCCTAGGGGGCCCGCCAAGGTACTGCATTCTTAGTTAATTAGGCATTTTTTATATGTTTTTTTTTTTTTTTTTTTAAATTTCCCCAACGAATTTAAATTTCTTTAAATATATATTATCATGAATCCAACATATTTTAGTAAAGGGATAAATGAACGCAGAAGACCGCCACACTAGACCTGTCAATTTAACCTTCCTGTACACAATAGGCCCCGCGCCTGTATTGCTGCTGAGAATATTTGAGCTTGTGTATTATATTATAAATATAGAGCTCATATAGTAGGTAGGGGGTCCCTACTTAACCTCTCAATCAGTTTGGGGGTCTTTGGCCTGAAAACGTTAAAAACCCCTGAGCTAAACAATTTACATCCAAAATATGCTGCCTGCTTATTCAAGTAAGCAGGCATGAGTCCAGTTTTTCTTAAAAGATTCAAGGTTTTTTTGTAGTCCCCAGGACTGGTGAAAATCTCCTTTCAGAGGAGAGTGAACTGTTCAAAACTGGGGCCTTAAAGAAACACAAGCTAAAAGTCTGTTTTCACACAGAGGCTGCATAAAGGGCAGTCTAAGATAAAGAGTTTTCTTGAACTGTAAATCATGCAAATATATTCCGGCTGAGCCTCGGAGTTAAGAATACAGACTTGGAAATGTGATTGAATCCCTTTTTTTCCTTCATGCCCGTTTTCAGTGGCTCATAACGCCCTAAAAATATTTTGTCTTAACCTCCACCTTCCTCTCTCCCGCTGCTCTCGTTCATGACTCATCTTCCTCCGTCTTCTTTTGTCCTTGTCCTCCAGTTTCCTCATCCTCCGTGCCCTTCATCCTTTCATCTCCCTTCTGTTTATATAATTTCATGCTCACCCACTTACTATCTAGATCTCTTTCAGCGCAATCACAAGTACACAAAGTAAGTTTTGAGTCCCTTTGCCGCCGCCCGATTCTCGTATTGTCGCCTGGATTTGTCAAATACAGATAAATGATTATCACCTGACTGCCGCCGCGTGCTTGTAAAGAGTGGTAAGTCATCCATCTGTGTTAATTTGGCGAGCCAGTTCTCGCCGTGAACTCGGTAGGCCGATGAACAACATCAAATTAACACTGATGTATCACCAGTCAGCCATTTGAAAAAACGGATGCAGTGGAATAAAAGTTGGAGGTCGCTTTGCTTGTCATTGAAGACCTTTCACAGTTTTGCACAACAAATTAGCAATAAACACAATCCGTTAAATACAAGGCCTAAGACATCCCAGTGTAGACTGGATGTATCCAGTTCATGTTGGCACAGCAACATACGTCACTGTTCGCGCTGCACGACCAACTGTGCGTGTTTGCAGACACAATATCTCGGATGAAAATGGAGTGGCCAAAAACAACACGACCCACAAAAGCTTTTGCTTTAATGACTGGTTGGTAAATAATTTCACTGCAAACACTAGCAGTTGGCTTCCCAGCTGCTCATCAGGCAGACTGACGCAAAAGAATAATACCCACAAGAGGGATCTTGATTACAATGTTGTCTTGTGGGTGAAATAACTTAAATGGAATAGAATACAGGGTATGCAAGTGACGTCACAGCAAGTGAAGTTTCCGTGGCGGAAGTGCCAGTTGAACATGGATCGGTTTAAATCATAGGCCTTAATAGAGTCTAAATTGTTAAAAGTAATTTTTAAAAAGGCGAAGAGCTGTTGTGCGATTGACTGAAGCAACAGATCTGAAAAGCAGTCGATAAAATATTTTTTACAGATATCTCCGACTGCCAAAGAAAACAGAAGTAAATGGATCTACATTACGAAGCAACAACTGGATTACAGGCACGGATACCTGGTGTTGTGGTTCACATTTTGTGTCAGGTAATATTAATTTATGCTGTATTTTTTTGATGAAGTCATACCTTAAGTTACTTCTTAAGTTACGTTCTTTACATAAGTTAGTCGATGTTGTTGTTTTGGCGTCGTTACGGCCGACAGTAAATATTTAAGTTCCAACAATAAATACAACAGCAATAAAACAATAAACATATATTTGCGATCACTCTTTGTGATCTTTTTAACGTCCAGTCGGACGCTATAGTATTATATGGTTAACGTTACTTCTTAGTAAAGCTCTTAGCGTTAGCATCATTAGCTACATTTATCCTAACTGGAATGAACTAAAACTAACTGGAACTGAGGCTAATCCAATTTTACAAATCCTTACTTGTTCGAATGGATCATTGTCGAGTCCAGTCGTCCTTAATTTGATCTGATAATCCACATTTTCCCCGGTCTCGCTGTATTTACTAATAATTTCACTGTGTTTTTGCCACTCGGGGGCGTGGCCCAGGCGGCAGTGACGTCAATGCATACTCAATAGAATAGAATAGAACAGAATAGAATAGAATAGAATTTATTTGCTATTTACACAAATGCATTACAGTGAATTTAATCTATCTATCTATCTATCTATCTATCTATCTATCTATCTATCTATCTATCTATCTAGTACAGGTACACTGGAATTCATGTGCGTTTTCAAGTTATAAATTGCACTCATATTCATAGAAGGTCTTGACGTCAACGCATTGTTCTGCACATTGTCCATTGTAGCTTTTTGTAGAATGGTTTGTCAAGTTTATCTGGGACACACACTATGAGTATGTTTATTTCTGTTGTTTTTGTCAAGAATTGTAGTGCTTATTATTTTTGAATGCTTTCATCTCAAGCTCTCAGGTTAATTATTTGGTTATCTCGGGAAAACAGTCAGGTCAAACTCTGTTCTCTGTTCTTGTAAAGCGTCCTTAGGTGTCCTGAAAGATGCTTATTATTATTGTTATTATTATAAACACTGACAAGTAGTTGTGGTGCTTTAGTGGGTTAAAGTTAGGACTCCAGCTTAGAATTTACTTTAATTTACAATTTAAAGGTGGCATCAGAAAGATTTGGTTTGTCTTGAAATAGACCATTTCACCAGTGTTAGCAATTGGTTATAAAGCCATAAATAAATAGTTTCCTGTGAGAAAGTCCTGAAGGCAAACAGTGTAATTCGGATTATGTCCTGTTATTTATGTGGGGACCACTCCTGTTACAAATAGAAAAACAAGAGCCCCTGAGGGTTTTACTGTGGATCAAATGTGGCTGACACTCATTTTGGAGTTTCCCATAATCATCCCCTTTATGGTAAAAGAAATTATCTTATTAAGTTTTATTTTTTTTTCTTGAAAAAAGTTACTAAAGTAACTAAGAGAAGACTATTTTTCAATAAAACGGTTGGTTGTGTGAGTGCTTTCTGACTTTATCTAAGTAACCGTTTCCGTGTCTGCAGCACAGCCACTAAAGTGTGAATGACTTCATCTGAGTAGCTTTGTCCAGAAGGGCCTCCTGAAGGGCCTGAACACACACTGTGGCTCCAGTTAGCAGGGAAATCTGTTGCCATCTCCCGAAGGAGATCTGAATCTCTTCAGTCCACGTCTCATCCTTCTTCTTCTTTGCCTTCTTGCTCCGTGGGCTTCATATATGAGTATTATTTTTCTCTTAAGCATTCTTGGCTTCTGATACGGATGTTGTGCAGCACATGGGCACCTGGGTTAATACAGATACCCTAATCTCCACTTTCCTTGTTTAATTTGGAGCCACCATACCCCCCCCCCCCCACCCATCCCTTCAGTCTGTTTTTTTCCGCCAGCCTTTCCTCCGACCCTCCTTAACCTTCACCATCCCTGCCGCTGTCAGACATCGCTCCAGAAGCCAACGGCAGATGCCTTGGACCCTGGGCAAAGCTACTTAGCCATACAGTTTGGCATCCTCGGCGAGAGATATATGATGAGGCGTGATGCCATATTGGGCTGCGAGGGTCCAACTTATACAAGCAGCCAACGCTAGAGAGCTGTTAGCTGACAGATGGTTGAAGCATGGATCTGCATTCAGCGGAGGCTTCGGGCTTAAGGCTCCTCGTGCTTACACATGACAAACAGTAGATGTGTGTATAGGTTACGGGCAACGGGCATCTGTTTGCATACAAATGCGTGCTTTGCGATGCATGCTCAATACATGTAACTCAGCGGTGCATGCTCTTAAAAATTCATGTGTGTGGATCGCCGGCGCATGTGAGAGTGTCTTTGGGCACAGAATCAGCAGAATGCCACCGGAATGAGAATAAGTGTGGCTTTGCCATGGAAACAGAGGAATGCCAGAGGAGACCCGAGCAGCAGAATTAAAGCCCAGCGCTGATCACAGCAGGAGGAGAGGAACGAAGGCCCTGATTTAACATCTTTCCTCCTGGAGCAGCCGCTGCCGCCGCACGTTTCATCTTCCATTTCAGTCTGGTGCGAGCCACTACAAAGTGAAACCAACCCGCAGATTCATGCAGACACCAACCTCATTACAATCAGGAATGCAGCTTATGCATTTTTTATTTATTCTTTTTTTTTTTTTTTTTTTGCACTCTTTTTTGTAAACTTGAATGTACGCGAGCTTAGCGACACCACCGAAAATCCAGTTGCGCTCTCCGATCAACTGAAACCCGAAACAAGCGATGCATCACCACCCTGAGCCGCTGCGTATCAAGGTAGATGTCAACTTGATAAGTGATTCGGAGTTTAAACTTGTCTCCCGGTCGCATCACAGAAATCTCAGATTGATTCATCCGGTCGATAGAGTTGAGTGCTGTAACCACACACACACACACACACACACACACACACACACACACACACACACACACACACACACCTATGCACTGGACTAAACTCTGTGATTGATAGCTTTCCATTCACTGCGCAGTAGTTCAGCTAATTGCTAGAGTGTGAAGTCAGGACCCAGTTTCTGGTTTACGTCACAAATATCCCAAAACACACAGGGCTAATCCCTTTCCTTTTTCCTATTTTTTTTTAAGGTTAGCAGGGAGGTCAGCAACTCTTAGTTTTCACCGAGGCAGCAGAAACACACACAACGGGGACGGACCAGGAGAACGAGGGGTTGAATGTTACCTCAGGTCAGCAGCTTCCTGAGGCAAAGGTCTTGGCCTTTTTGTCCCTTTTGTCTTTTAAATCACTTTGCGACAGGCGTTCACAAATATTTACATGTTCTTATTCTGTTGGCGTACTGTTTCAAACTTGTCTTAATCCCCACTTTTTTCACATTGTGCCTCGCCAGCCTCATTTCTCTCTATTATTTCAGATTTTTTTTTTTTTTTTTTCGGGGTGGGGGGATTTAAGACCATGAAAGGAACGGGTCCCCCCTGAGGGCAGTCCAATGATATTAGTTTGTCCAATGATATTAGCCGAGAGAAATTAACAATGTCGTCAAATTAAAAAAAGATCACTCTGTGACCTTGTAAAGACAATTATAGCTGCTCACTCTGGTCGCACTGATGAGTTTCTTGCAGGTTCATCATCATAAGCCAAATAAAGTGGGGCCGGGATCAAAGCCGACGCTGCTTTAATATAATTCATATTGACGTCCGTGATGTAGTGACCGTGGCGAGCCAGCCAGGGGTAACAGCTAAACAACGTCCAACCCGACAAATGACTTTCCATATTTCCTCCACTTATAGCTGGACCTGTCAAAAAAATTATCCGTATAGATCACTTCCATCGTGTCTATTTTTAGGTAAGCACAGTTTTCTGGTAATTACACGAGGCAGAGTTTCATCTCCCGTCTTGATCTTTCTTGCAGAAGCCAATACCAAAGTTTTGTTGCTAATAATGGATTTTTCATTGCCGCTGTGATGTCTTCTCAAAAGGATTCTGGCTTAATATAAATGGAAATATAATTTACCACATCCTCTCCCTCTCCCTCTGAGATTCTATGGAGTACACATCCATAAAGGAGTCAATATTTCCAGAAATTGAAAGGTATTCTTATGATGATTTCATGTCCTCGGCTTACCACCTCTCAGCCTTTCTCCCTCTCATTTCGGTGCACCGTGTAATTTCACTCGTAATGTAAGAATGATCGAGTTGCGATAATGGCACATTTTCGTGGCGTACAAGACTCATTACGGGGACTGACATGTTTCTCGACAGGTGGGAGAAATGCTTCCTGTTATCTTCGCATCCCCGCGCCTCAACCGTTGTCACTCTTACATTTCCCTTTCATCACGAGTTCCGTTCTTTATTTTCATTTGTGCCGCTAAGTATAACATGTCTTAGTTGTGAGGCGGTGCGTTGTGGTTTGCAAAATTGTCTATGTGCTAACACAATGCATGTAAAACCGATCAGAAAGGTGGAAAAGCAGCTACTCTTCATTATATAGTTGGAGTAATTGTAAAACTATAAAGCAGATGAAACCAATTCCTTAAAAAATATATATATCCCGGGATCTGTTAGTGACGGTGTTCACTTTAAAAAGATTGAGAAAGATAAAAAAAAAAAAGATATGATTAAACAAAATCTGCCCATTTGAAGGCTGAATTTGGTTTTATGCACCTATAACATCAAGGAAAGATTAAACAAGGAGGCAACGCTGCCAGCAGCATCTGAGCCTCCTTATTTCTACCGAGTGTCCTCTGAATCAAAGCCAAGTCTGTTCTCTGTGGGGTTTACAATAACATGAATCCTGGCCTTAATAACCCGCACAGGTCAGCACAAGCACACACACTCTTCCATCCCTCTCCTTCTCCTGACCCATTTCTCAGCGTCTCTCCCCGGAGCATTAAAACAGACAACGGACCTTGGTTAGGTCGTGGCCAACACAGACCTCATTTGTCACGGAGGATGAGCATCTATGAAGCCGGACTGTTAATTATGAGAGTGAAATAAAGAAATATGAGGTCCGAAAGCCTACATGAGAGAGGCGCAGGCCTGCACTTTGAAAACAATTATGGCAGTGGCTTCACAACTGAGCGCCACAACGATGTATGGGAGCGATGTGTTTCATCACTCATGCAGTATTTCGTAATTAGTAGGTCTTTAACTGTGCAGTTTAAGTGGAATTATAGTTAACTGAGTCACACAAACAGGTGGTGTGGTGGTTCAGACTGAAGCTGATTACTGGGAAGTGTTTTGCTTTTTCCCCAGGAACTACCTTAAAGCTTAGACAATTGAAATGATGTTCTTATCGTGCCAAGAGAATCAAGTTTTCAGCTGTACCGGTTCCCTCAAATTATTCATCCAATGTAAAATCTGAGCCAACTGGAAACCTGAGTGACTCACAAATCCGTCTTGAAACAATAGTTGGGTCTTGAATCAAGGAAAATCTCCCTTTGGAAAAACAGGATGAAACCTCGAGCAGAATGCAACGTGAGGCCGGTGTACACCTATCAGGCATAACATTATGACCACTGTCAGGTGAAGTTAACAACATCTTGCAACAATTCAGTGTTCTGCTGGGAAACTTCTGGATGTGGCATTCGTTTGGATGCTACTTAAACATGTAGCATCCACCTGGACCAGACCAGGCACCCCCACTGCATAGCAATGACACTCCTTAATGGCAGCAGTCATCCCCAGCAGGATGTAGCCTGACACACAAAAAGGCTTAGGAAAAACTCAAAAAACAAGGCGTTGAGCTCTCCTCGATATTCACCAGATCCCAAACTGATTAACTATCATGTTGCCGGACACTACAGGACACCTTCAGAAGGTCCATGTCCACTCTCGATATCTACACAATATAACGAAGGTGGTCATAATGTTATGCCTGATCAGTGTATTTACAGCTGTGTAAAATCCACACAGTAAATGGACTTCCAAACAAGAGACACCTTACCAGGTGATTCATGATACATGGAGAATTGATAATGAGCAAAATAATGAATACAGCCAGCATATTTTTCATCGCAGGAAAACTAAGTGGGTATACAGTGTTCTCGTAGCGCTACTGTTATGTGAACGGGATTCACAGTGGCAGAAAACTATGCCGGTAATAATAGTTGTTAAATTACAAGCACACTGGAAAAGCTTTTCTGGTTGTAATCATTTCATTCTTCATACTGAGCGATCCTCTTCCACTGTACATAATATGACAAATAAGTCAGGAGTCAGTCGATGCTCGGAAATTCAGACTCCTTGAAGCCCAATTTTACCTTTTACCTTAGACAAAATTTGCAAAATATTTTTGGAGAGAAGGACAACTGAGGATTTTTTCCCCCGTATCACTCCCAATAGAAGTATCTGAGCCAGTATGAATAGGAAGAGAACGACAATGGCAAAAACCCGTTCAGTGTACTTACTGTAATTATGTGTGATGGGTGTTTTGAGATCGTGTTTGCCATCTAACCTCCACACATCTGTACAATTTATATAGTGCAAAGATGGTTTGACAGGAACTCTTTAAAGTAATACCTCCTCCGCCTGCCTCCGTCCCCAAATTACAGTGTAGAGCAGCATTCAGACACTGATTGCATAAACATGATGACCTTGTGCCTCAAACCACTGGAACAAGATGCTAAAATGTCTGCGTGTGATTTTTCTTTGTCGCCATGTGACAGCTTCCAGGCCTCAAGATCTACTTCGAATTTGTTGGTGCTTGGGGAGGGGTTGATTAGTGGTGATGGTTGATTCCTGGATTGATGTGAATGCTAGTTTATATATTGGTTTGGTTTGGTTGGACTGAGCTTTGGTTTGGTCAAACTACTATTTTATAAAAAATATTAATAAATAAATAAAAGTTTTGTTTCATTTTAATGTAGAAAAAATAGACAATTAATAACAGTTTGCCACGATGGTGTTTCGCATTGTTTTGGTTTTACCAGGCTATTGTTTTTAGCCGCTGTTAGCACAACATGGACTTGTAGTTCCCATATAACACAAGAAAAACTGATCAAGAGGACTCGGTTTGATTGGGTAGCTTTGTTTTTGTTTTCTTTTTTTATTAGCAAATTAGGTTCGGTCCTGCTCTCACACTGCAGAACCGCAGAATTTCTGAAGTGCACCAAACTTTATGTGCAACGTCACGCGGTTAAAAGGGGCACTCGTTGATTGGACGGTGTAGGAGGGCAAATCTCTCCTAAATCAACCCAGAAAAACAAATGGTCGGTGGAGAGAAAGTCGACAGTCAGCCAAACATGGAGCAGCCGAAGTTAGCTGTTTTTGGGATTGTGTTTCTTTTCGTTATTTACCAAACGCACGTAGCTCAGCAAAACGCGCACTATGACCACATAAGGCAGCTCTTTGGCTCTGTCACGCTTAGGGAACTATCTGTTTGCATCACGTCACGTTGGCTCAGTTGAGTGGCTTTAAAGTTGAGAACGTATAATGCATTAAATAACAGCAAAGCTACAACAGAATTTATTGTGTAGTCATGCAACTCCTAGACCTGCTATCTATCTATAGATGGGCTATAGCAGCAGGGAATCCAAGTTGTTCTCGGTATATGGTTGGACAGCAGTTAGAGTGTGGCTCATATCTCAGTTTAAGATGCCTTTGTTGTCTATTCCAGGCACAGCCGGAGGACACTTCACCTCGACTTCTATGCATGTAAGCAGGCAACGAGCTTTCAAGGGAGCTGGGCAGCGGTGTACAGTATCTATCACAGTGACAGGGAGCCGCATAGTCTGTAGCCTCTGTGTATATACATACACACCTTCTTGTGGATGGTATAAAAACGACATTATTCGCCTATAAAACCTGAGCCGCGCGGAGTAGAGTTATGATCATTATCTGCTGTTTGACGTCCATAATGATTCACAAAATAAACTTGAAGACACCTGGCAGAGACACTCACAGCGATCCCAGAGACAGACTGACAAATGGGCTCAGCGGAAGGCCGGTCAGATATACAGAGTGTCTGACTAGCAGACAGATTGACAGGCAGCCAAGGAACCAGTCTGATCAAGTCGGAGCAGGCTGTCTGACAGACTCGCTGATCGACTAAAAGCCAGAGAAAGAGAGCTGCGGGCAGATAGAGAGGAATAAATGTTTTGAGCGTCACCCTGCAAGAGTAAATAGCTGTCCCGGTGTCACAGTGGGGCGGTGGCCCGGGTGGAGGCGAAATGGAGGGAAAAGAGATGGGGCGTAAAGGGAACAGGGTGCAATACCGAGGGGTGCTGAAGCGGTGAAATGAGGGGTTTGAACTGCTGATCTAAGCGCGGACGCACTCTCTTTGTCTTTCTCCCTCTTTGGCGCACTCTCACAGTAGCGCGCACACAGCGCTGACGAGCCGTTTCTACCCACGGGAAGTCATTCAGGGTTCAGGGGTTCAAATGAGAACGGATAACAGCCACTGGACGTATCGCTCTTCCTCTCTGCTCGTTCTCGTTGCAGTCCTGATCAAGTGTTTCCCTCCGTTCGCCGTCTACCTTCCACCCCCCACCTACCCACCCTTCCTTCAAACCCCGACTTCTTCCCTTCCCCGCCTCACCATCACGCTTTTTTTTTTTTCCTTCGTTTCCTTTTCCTCAGCCACCCTCGGCTCTGGATTTCACACAGCTCCCTTTAAATATTAACAGCCACAGTCTGAGGAGAACCACTGTACGCTGCATAGCGCCCGGTGTTCAGAGGAGCAATTCTGTATTCATTTTAATCAGCGTTCAAAGGGCAAAAATTTTCTATTCATTCTAAAGTGTCTAGAGCATTTTAATAAGGATCATTCTTAAGACCTGCGTCGATATTCCGTGCCATCTCTCAAAGCATGGAGGAATCTCCCCGGGTTGGAGTCTGTCTTTGTTGCCATCTGTAATTGGTGTTTTTTCCACTGGGGACCGACTGCATCGTGTGACAGTGGCAACGCTTGAGTATTCTTTTTTATCAGGCGCCGAGCTGATGCTTTTTAGGGCGGGGGATATATTTAATCATGAATCTGACACAGCAGAGCGGCTGTTTCATCTCAGATCAATTAACAATGGGGTACACACAAAGATTGGAAAGTTTACGACTGATTCTCCTCTGAAGCCAGCGCATAAGTATATGCACATCACAAAGGAAAGCCTCAATGCACAGTGGCTCATGCAAATATTCTTAAGAGGTGTTTTATTTATTTATTTATTTATTTTTTTTTGAGTGTGTGTGTGTGTCTGAGGTTGTACACAAAAAGTGCAGGAGCACGGTTTTGTGATTAATAAAATATAAATCACAGGTGCCCTGAGAAAATGTTGCAGTTTCTTTCATGGAACTGGCTCCTTTTTTGACCCCGCTGTCAGTTTGATTTGTGGCCTCCAGTAGGCGAGCGCCGTCGAGGAGACACAGGAGATGTAAAAGTTATACAAAGTCTGCCTTTTTGAAATTCGGCCCTGTGTTGTTTCCAAGTAGTTTACAAGGTAGGAAAAAACACCGGAGCGTCCGGCAAGGGTGCACCGATCCTTCACGGAAACACGCTGGAGGGATGAATTATTGACAGGCTTCTAAAAGAAGGCGTAAATTTCAGTATATAGTGCTTAGTGGAAGGGAAAGAAACAGAATTACAGCCTTGGAGGGCGTATGCCTCCGCAAACTAGCCAACTTAGAACGTGTAGTGAAGATTTTTGAGTTGTGGTTAAGACGTATGTAAATTAAAGCGATTTGACTTGACTCCGTCCCGCGGCACGTCTACTGTACAAGTGTATAAGTCATACTCGTCTGATGCTGTTCGAACATAAACCTGTACCCACGGTAACGGGCGGTGCATCAAATATGGATGTTGCCGCAAAGGAGATGTCTGTGAACAGCTACCTGTGTATGAATATGTAGAATCTGTGGTCAGTCTCGGGGCAAACTTTTGGCAAGTGAAACTTTCTGGTTTTCTTTCTGGCTTGTGCAGGTAAACAGCCGAAAAAAAAAAAAAAACGAACATCCCGTCATACCCTCAAACTAATGCTTTGCAGCGGTTTTAGACTTGAGTTCACGTATGGCCTAAAGCAGTGATTCTCAACTGGGCTGGGCTGTTTTCAGTTGGTCGCGGGCAAGAAAAAAAAATGCTAAGAAAAAATAAATTGTCATCGATTCACACTCCTGTTGTGGCGGGTGTCATTTCACACCGTAGAAGATAGAAGATCCGTGAAGTTGGTTTACATGTGCTAATTTAGCAGCGAAAAGCAGGTACGATGCAGATTATATGAGATATAGATTTTCTTATATTGAGGACAAAGGAGGACAAAAACCTCTGTGTGTTTTGTGCAGCACAGTTTTTTTCTGTATTTACCTACTGATAAGGTAATCAGGAGAAAAGTTAATTTGTATACTTTCGAATTGCACTGTTTGTTTAATTTATTTTGAGTTTATAGATGAAAACTGCTACTGAAAAAAAAAACACTTATTTCTATAGCGCAGTGTTGGTGGTCATTGGTTCAGTAAGTTTGGATTCTCAGCTAAAGCTACATATTTTGAGTTTATATATATATTTCTCAGTAGTTGCACTTTTTTATTTCTGGTATTTTGCATGAAAACACCACCTGAGTCTGTTGAAGCTGGCTGTAAGTGAATGTAATAAGTGTTGAGTAATAAGAGTTTTTTTATTTCTTGTTTGTGCATGAAAGTGCTTAAGTAAAGAGTTTTGGTTTAAATTAAAATGCAGCTAATTGAGCGTAAAAGGGAATAGTTCCCTCTCTAGCATCGCCACCTGCTGGTCGTTTTGCTTTATCATTACATTGGCTTTTTTTGTGTGTTTCATACTGTGATCAGTTTCAAACTGCACAACCTTTTCATTCAATAAATTTGAGAAGTTGAAAATTTTCTTTGACTTGGGTCGCGGCTTGTCATTAAGGGATGACAGTGGATCCTGAACAGTTGAGAACCACCGGCCTAAAGTATAGCTAGCAGTCACTAGCTAGATGTGATGCAGTCAAAGAACAGACCTGAAGCACAGAGACATCAGCTATTGGACTAATGTGAAGGATACTTCCGGTCATGTCGACATTTTTTTTTTACTCCACAGTCTGAATTTGAACTGACTGGGACTGAAATTAAATTCAGTGTTTCATATCAAATGTGAAATATGGACATCTATTCCTGAGACATGACATTGACTGATGTCTTTACCACTTTCCCATTTGTTTTTCAGTAGTTTTAAACATTTGATTTTGTCTAATGATAATGGTATTTTTTTTTTGTGATAATTAGCAAATTAATTATTGATTGTTACATCCAGAAACATGTTTTGTGAGGTCATAGTGACTCCCAACATCTAAATAGTTCCTTAAGTGAAGGTTTGAGCCAAAGTTGAAGGAGTTATATGAGGTGTTATATGTAAAAAGTTTTAGAAGAAAAAAAAGATTCCCAGAGGAATGTATTAGATGGATGGAGAATACTCTCAGTACCAGATCAGCCTCCAGACGGGACTGTCAAAGTTTGTTTGAGTTGAAATAGTCTCCAAACTACTGTTGGAAAAAGTTTGACATTCACACAACAACAGCAACAAAAACAGCTCATAAAATGATTAAAAACTGATCAAGCCCGTGAACACGTGTGAAGTCTGATCTGCACCTTTCTACTCTTAAATAGTGGTGGCCACCCTTGTGGCTGCTGCCCCCTGATTGTTAGCCTCGCCCTCGCTGATGCGTTTCACCTGTGCCTCATCGTTTCCCTTTGTATTTAGTCTCTGTGTTTTCTTCCCACTTGGCCAATTTTAACTGTAACAATGAAACAGTTTGAGGAGGACTCAAATGTCAGGACAAAGGTGGTGGACTGAAACTCTGTAGTTTAAAAAAAAAAAAAAAAAAAAAAAAAAAGCAGGCAAAGTGAAAGTCCAAAAAAAAAAAAAGCACAAAGCACACTACTGTAACGGAGTGTAACATTTCTGTCATGAAGTACAAAGACAAACTCCCCAAGTGGGAAGGAAACACAGAAACTAAACACCAGCGGAACAATGAGGCACAGCTGAGATACATCAGGGTGAGGCTAACAATCAAGGGCAGCAACCACAAGGGAAACAGGAAGTGAAGACGTCCGAAAGACGGAATAAAACAGAGATACAGGTCATTTCAAACGCTAATGATAGCAACTTAAGACATAGCCTCGTTAGCTTTTTATGCAACATTACTTAATTTGCTATTGCGAGTATCCTTATTGCACAAAAGCACGTGTATTATTTTATTTAGCATTTGTAAAAATCTACTATTTTTTCAGATATTATATTTTCAGTCATTACTTTCCGTCATTTTCAACCTCAGACGTGCAGGCTGTGTTTAGGCCGGTAGAGCAGGTGGCGTTTCAGTCTCGTCCTTGAAGCTCAGAGCTATGTTCATAAAAGGAACCTCTTCATGTTCTTACTGATCTCCTGATCACAGCAGGAATACTTTTTTTTTTTTTTTGGGACTTTTTCGGAAAAGGCTGACTTTGATAAAAGACTCAAGCAGTGGGCTACAGAGCTCACCGCTTTTTAAACTTCGTCTTGATTTGCCACTAAGCGCAGGGAGTTTATGCTGCAGCAAAGGTCAACCCGTCACTCATTCGGACTCTAATTCAAATGTGCGACTGCCTGCACTCGAGCACACAAACCCCGCGATGACCCGGGGAAGGTGTTAGAGTGCGTGTGCGCGCCGGTGTGTTACAAGAAGGAACGATGGACATCCGAGTTGTCTGAAAGCCCTGCTGGGAGTCAGTGGAGCGCTCAGCCATGTAATGCTCTTAGTACCACACATGCACACATGCAGACATAGTGCGCGTCAAAACATAAACATAAACAAGCTTGCGAACACAATTCCTATTTTTGTCTCGGGCAAATTTATGCGCACAAAAAGAAGACAGTTTGTGTCCCCGCACTGCAATCATTTGCCCTGCCTCTTTTTGTGTCAGGCCTCATTTGACAACAAGAAGGCGAATTTACCACTCGACTAATGGGTGATTTCTGCCACGTGTAACATTAATGCTCAATGTTTATTTAACGCACGTTCCCGCTTTGAAAAAAAAAAAAAGCAAGCAAAAAAAAAAAAGTGCCCTGACAACATCCTTCTGAGTGGAAGATAATGCTTTTATTCTGTTTGCGATGGCATGTTAAGAGTGAGCAAAGAAAGGAGTGGTGGGAGAGTGCAAATCATTCGACGCACGGAAGATGGCATCTTGAACTGATAAGTTTTTTTTTTTTCCACAAAGGAAAAATAGGAAACGGAACGCGCTTTCCAGATATGACAGAGTGACGGGTTGATAATATTTTCAGATTTCAACCTTTCAGCTTGCACCTAAAAAAAAAGAAAGAAAAAAAAAGACCAGCGTGGCCTTCAGATGACCTCACAAAGCGGCGATTGGATGATTTGGATGGATGTTTTTTGACACATGCTTGGATGTGTTTGCAGAGGAGGTGAGAAGTGAAATCTGTGAACTCGCAAGCTCCTTATTGCTCTGACAAAACCATTACAACGTGCCCAGTAAATACACTGGCGGGCATAAAGAAGCGTCCGCGTGCTGATTTCCGTCCACGAGGGGCTCCGGTTTCTGAAGAACCATACGTTACGTTTGCCGTAAGCCCCTCACACAGCAAGCGGTTTGCTGTCCACTGAAACCACTTCCTCGCAGCGCTTTGAGGCTTTGCATACGTTCTCTTTCATATCTGTTTGCTTGCGTACTATATTTCGAGGCCTGTATATACTCTTTTTTTTTTTTTCCCACTTCCTCAGTGACCGATTAAAAATGGATGAGAACTTTATTTAGTGTGAGGTAATTCACTCTGCCAGTCAACCGTGGGCCTCGAATGAATGAACTGTGTGTGTGTGTGTGTTCTTGTCCAGCTATCTTTCTGAGGACCAGCTTGATATTCACACCATCAGACTGAGGACATCTGTGCAAAGTGAGGACATTTTGGTTGGTCACTTCTTTACGAGGCTGTTTAAGGGTTAAGACTCAGTTATAGGGTAAAGGTTAGGGTTAGGGATTCAGTTGAGATGGTTAGGGTGAGGGGCTAGGGTATGCATTATGCCAGTGAGTGTCCTCACAAATATAGCTATACAAACCTGTGTGTGTGTGCGGTTAGTTTCCTCCTGCGCTAGTGGGGGCGATGACACAAGTGGATGAGGGGGTTTACCGCTAGGTTAAACCAGTCTGCTGTCAGGTCAGCCAGAGTTCAGCAGCACAAAGCCTGGAAAGCTGCAGCAGAGCAGCTCAGGTAGACGGGACGATCGCTGTGGTTTAAAGAGACAAGACCACTGGGGTGGAATTCCCCCGCAGAGACAGGGAGTTAGACGAGAGGATATCGGAGTTTAGGGGGCTGCAATTAAATCCACGGGAAATGTAATCCGTTGGAAATGAATGCAGAAGATAAGAGCTCCCTTCTGAAATGAGAAAACAAATCTTACTTTAACCGCACGACATTATTCTCGCTTCACCACGGGAGCCACCAGTGGAAGTGAACCCGGGCTCTCGCTCTGCCTTTTTTTGTCTCGATGAGAAACCTATATTTTATTTCTGTCACAGTTGTTCGCCCACATTTTAATTTTTAAAATTGAGAACATGCGAACTGCCTGCAATGATATTACATGATTTTTGCAGTGGCGCAGCTTGAAGTTAAATACATGTTCTCAGCCGTAGTCATCAATCTGGGAGGCTTTCCTGTGGTTAAGACAGTAGGAACTTTATTGAAAGAACTAAGTTCCAGTTATTGGTGACTATGCAGGTCTAAACCCTTAATTGTTGGACAAGTTAATCATTTAATAAGTTACATTAATTACTTATCCACAAAAGTATGTCTATGAAGGTTCTCAGTCATCCAGATCATGTAAAAAATTGAAGGGAAACAAAGGTCGACTGGACTTGTTGGATTTGTGGTGCATGTCTGAAACTCCCTGTGAGTTTCTACCACTAGTCACCCAGCAGGGGATCACAACTCATAGTGTTAGATGTTACCACTTGTATGCCAAACCTCTTGTACACACAAGTTCCCAAGAAGTCACTAGTGAAAAGCTGACTTTCTTGGTTTGGAGCTGCAAAGCAAAGACAGTTTTTCCAATAAAAATTATAACCTAACCAAATAAATAAATAAATAATGAAAATATGACATGCATATACAGTACACTGATCAGGTATAACATTATGACCACCTGCCAACCTGGACTGGCTTGAAGACATTTACTACAGGCTTCCTAACTAAGATCATCCTACACTAAGCTTCTATAACTATATCCAATATACACCGATCAGGCATAACATCATTATAATATTGTGTAGGTCTCACTTGTGCCTCCAAAACAGAGAATGGACATGGACTTTCTGAGGGTGTCCTGTGGGCAAACAGATTGCAGTTAGTGGGGGCCTTTAGGTCCTTTGGGTTGAGAATTTGGAGGCCAGGTCAATGCCTTGTGCTGTTTTTCATGTTTTTGTTTTGCTTTTTTAATTGTTCCTAGACAGTGTTTTGTGTGTGTGTCAGGCTGCATCCTGCTGGGGATGGGATTCCCGGGGATGGTCAATTTTATTTTCTTCACCTGACAGTGGTTTTAATGCTGTGACTGATCAGTGCAGCTGAAAGAAGAACTAAAGAGAAGGAAACTGCTTAGAGTAGAAAATAAAATAAAACAGGAAAAGACACCCCATGTTCAAAACAGAGATCCAAACCAAGTTAACCCTGGTTACTTCATCCTGCCCGTCAGAGGTTCAATTTCAAGGGTCCCATTTTAGCTGAAGCTATAACTGCCACATATGTCAGGCTAACACAATCCACTCTATTCCTTTCCACTGAGTGCACAGCAACAGAGCTAATATAAACCATTCATCTAACTTTGTATAAGACAGAAAACAAGCTGATCAGCAGAGCACAAATCAGACAAATAACTCTGCTCTAGTTTCCAAAAACAATGAACTTGCAGTCTTTTACTTCAGTGAAGTGCAACTCTACAACAGTAATAATAATTTGTCATCAAATGGTAAAAAGGGAACTTCAATACCTCCAGTGTCAGTCTGTAAAGTTAAACACTGCATCTCTATTGATAATATACAGTAGTAACAGTGCTATAGAGGCGGGACATTACAACAAATCAAGCAACAGTGTTTGTGCATGTTAAAAGTGACGTCTCTAAGATATGCGACCTCATATAAGTGCATCCATATCATGCATTTTACAGTCTCGCTGAGCTGCTCTGCGTGTAAAAGTAGAAAAATTGAGGCCTAGTATGCATGAAGTCAGTTCGCTTTACTGCTGCTATTTATCAATTTATCCGGTGATGCAGCGTGCAGCTCGCTGACAGAGATCAGTCAACCCACAGCTGACTCTGAAAAGTTGCTGCCAATTAAACTTTTTTCAAAAGATTTAAGCTTTTGTTTTCCAAAGTTAACTCTAACCCTGGAATTATCATCATCAATGTCCGTATTAAGTCATGAAAAATATTTACTTTGCACATCAAGAGAATGAGGCACAGCTCATTAATGCATAAAAAGCAAACTGAAACGTTTTCTCTTTTTTTTCAGATTTGGCAGCACTTACTGTAATTTCTGACTCTGTGGTAGATTTGTGCTGCCTCAATGTCATTGGGTTTTCTTCTAAAGTTTTTTTTGTATTTTCTTGTATTTTATTTTGACTCTTTGAACACGTCCATAATTTTGTTGCTACCCTTTTTTAGCGCCATTTCAGCTGTGTCCTGTTTACATAAAAGAGTGAAAAAATGGCTAGTTGACTGCCTGGTGTATTTAAGTCACCTGGATCCATAAATGCTGATGAAAAACCGAGGCACTCAAACATTTGCTATTGATTCCAATCTTTCTTTTCATGCGGCTACAATAAAGTTTCATGGAAAGATATTTTGATGCATGACTCTTTTTTTTTTTTTCTGTCGCTGTTTGCTTTTCATTTCTGTGCCCAGGTAACCTTTTTGGTTTTTTAAGCCCAGGACCTGCACGGCAAAGATGAAAGACGGTCTTCTCAATCTCCTTTGCTGCAAGAAGAATATTCAATCTCCTAGTCCACTTTTTATTTATCTCTGTGACAGTAAGAGCATCTTGGCGGTGGTGTGCACGCCTCACAACTGCAGCATTATGAGCACAGTTAGCTACTGTGAGGCCTTGTCTCAGGAGACGGACAAATAGATCACTGATGGAGAGAAGAGATGAGGAGAGACAGACAGACAGAAGGATATTGCATGATGGGTAGAGGGCATAGAACAATGAAATATGTATTAGGAGTCTTGTGAAATTTTAATCCGGACTTTTGACTGGTGGTTGACCCCGTTGTGACCCAACACTTGGGGGGAGGGAAACTATCCACAGAAGGAGGCTGCGGGGTAGCACTGGGTGCAGGAGCATAGTGAGGAAATTGTGAGGAAGACAGGAGTAATGAGGCTGGCTAGAGGTGCAGACGGGTAATTTTATCTGTCTGAGTGCCCGAGTGTCTGAGCGATTTCTAACTACATAAAGAGCTTGGAAAATCTGTACAGGGCTTCTAAGGAATCTTTTGGAAAAAAAAAACAAAAAAACAACAATACATTCTTTATATAATGTACGTGAGCAGGGAATGTACAGCTCTCCCTGAGAAATACAACTTAACAACACATTACACCATTAATGGAGGAGTATGAAGTCAGAGGTGGTGCTAAGGTAGAAGAAAATCACATGTATTTTTTTTTTCTTTTGTAGTTCAAAAGGAACACAACCAATTCTGTCCCAGCGCGCATCACTAAGACTTTAATCTGTTGTATGTTATTACAAAAAGGCTTTTGTGCACACAAAAAAAAATGCTTTATCCCTTTGTGCACAGAGCAGGCAGAACGTTTGACCATATCCCCAGGACATCGGTTTGCCACACTGTCTGGTGTTTGGGGGAAAAGATGTTCATATTTGCAGAGAGTGATTGCACTGCACAGGATGATAAGGGTGACTTATGTAAATTCTGCTTTTAGTTTGTATTTGCCTTTTATTCAGTAAGTTGTTGCTGAGGCTTGAACTTGTGTCCTTTTTTTCCCTTGATACTCATTATCCCAGTTTATCTGGTTGTTTGTTTTCCTGGTGATGCACTTTAGTCGTGCAGGCATAAAAAGCATTGTTTGCAGGTGTATGCAAATGATATACCATATGTGTATTTACTTTATTCTCTACTTTGCTGCCAAAATTCTGTCTGCTCAGGTCAAGTACCTATTTATTACTTCTAGCAAACCTCTTCAGCTGTTTATTCAATAATATTACCTTAGAACCAGTTTTCTCTCACTACATGTAACTGAATATTCTTAATATATCTTAATATATATCTGTGTGGGTTTTTTTTTCTGTTTTTTTTTTTGTAGTTCTTGTTTTTAGAAACTGATTCTTATTGGAGCAGGATGGGTGTGGTGTTCCACAAGGTTCAATCCTGGGTCTGCTACTTTTTAAGATTTACATGCTTCCATTGCTCCACACTGTACAAAAATAATAGTATTAAATACACACATAGCATTAAAAATAGCATTAAAACACACACAAAGTTTATGTAACAGAAAAAGGTTTAATACAGAGCCTGATCATGTCCTGTGGAGATAAAATTATGCTAAAATGAACACATATTTAGTTATACTATGTTTTCATTACATTTGGGATAAATCATTCACCACCTTACTTTAAGCTAATTATTTCATTATATTTACCTTATATTTACTTTGCTTATTTATCCATTAGCCATTGCTTTCAACATCTCTTTCAGGTTTTCACATATATTTCAAGCCTTTTATCGTAAGCCTACAACTAAGTGCTTCGGGTTCATTCATTATAAACATCATTCACTGGTTGGTGGGAGATATCAACTGCTCCGTCTGAATGTGGATCACCAAAATATAATAGAATCACTCCAAATTGTTTTCCGCTTTGGCTGTTTATTTTCTTCCTTACAATCATGGGGATTTTTTTTAAAAAACAAAATCATTCCTGTTCTTTCAACTTCGTTCAGCGTTCCCTGGCAACTGCAAAAAAGAAAAAAAAAACTTGCTTGTCGCTGTTTTCCCCTGCAAACCTTTTGTTGACTCATAAACATCTATGTGCATCTGTTTGTGAGTGTGAGTCGGTGTGCCCAGGTGTGTGTGTGCTACCCGCGGCTTTAACCACTCCTTCAACCTCTGGTGCACCGGCCCGTAGCCTCATTAATAACCCCCGCGTTTGCTGAATGGGGCTCTGGCGATCTATTGCGGTCTATTGCGGTGTTGTTTTTGTTTGGCCCTGGTCACAGTGATTCCTGGTGGATGGCAGCATCATAAATCTACAGCTTATTCATGGAGCTAACCTGACCTTTACAGCAACACCAAACCGTAGAGAGGGGTGGTGGGGGGAGAGAGAGGTGGAAACCGAGGGAGAATAGTAGAAAAGGCCAGGGGAAGGAGAGAAGAGGGAGGGCGAGTGGGAGGTTGGAGAGTTTAAAGGTAGAGCTGGGGGGATGAAAATGATAAGGAGCGGGAAGGAGAGATGTAAGAGGAGGGGAAGGTGGCAGAAGAGCAAAGCGAGGGGATGAAGAATAGACAGGTGCGGCTGGGGGAGATGTGAAAGATGGGGAAAAAAGAAAATTCTGTGGAGAATAGGAGAGTGAAGAGAGAGACAATGGCAGTCAGAGGATGGAAGTGATGGGACTGAGAGGTTATTATAGGATGAAAGCAATCAATGAGTGTGAAGGGACGGAGGAATAGAAAGACAGGGAGATGGAGAATTGGACGTCTGTGTGTGTGTGTGTGTGTGTGTGTGTGTGTGTGTGTGTGTGTACTACTTGATGGTGTCTCAGTCGATGGAGCCCATCTCTCCTGGACCTCCGTCACCTGTCGAGTCTTTAATAAAGTCTCCGTGGTGGGGGTTTCTTTGACTCCCAGATGGCACCGCGTCTCTCTACATGAGCTGTCTCACACACGACCAACAATACTCTAATGTGTTTTGAGAGTGGACCCCATGTGTATGCTGCACGGCTTTTTATTCTGCGTGCGTGTGCCTGCGTGCCTCGGTTGTGTGTGGTTAGTTCAGGTGCAGCTCAGGTTTTTTTAACAAGACAAAAGGGAGGGGAGATGAAAACTGGGGTTATTCTGGTCTTCGTCAGCTCATCGATGGCAAGTCAAGTTTATTTATGTCCCTATATCAAAATTTAGAGGGCTTTAAAATCTGAGCAACATAAAAACTGCCTCTGCCATTAAAAAACTTGATTGGAATATCCACCCGTTTTTATCCGCTTATCCAAAGTCGGGTCACGGAGGCAAAAGGCTGAGCGTGATATTGCAGATGTCCCTCCTCTCCAGCAACACCTGAGGCATCCCAATGCGTTCCCGAGGACAGTCGAGCTATATAACCCCTCCAACAAGATCCGGGTCTACCCTGGGGGTCTCCCCTCAGCTGGTTGTGTCACATAATTAGCAAGGAGAGAAGAAGGAACAAAATTACATTCAGAAGAAACTCAAAAAGCCAGAGCTTAAGGCACTGCAGGGATGGCAGGGCAGTCCAAACACAAATCCAAAAGAAGCCCATGAAGACCAAAAAGCACGGACGAACGACAAGGAAAAATCAAAAGACGCAACAGCACAGGGGAAATATAACAGGCAGTTTGACAGGGTCTAACAGAACAGACGACTTGACGGAGAACAAAGGGCTATATATACACATGGGCAGAGACACAGGTGAAACTAATGAGGGCGGAGCGCGTAGCGGAGAAACCAATCCAACGATCAAAGTAGGAAGCAAAACAAGACAAGGAACACCAATGAAAACCAAACAGGGTCACGGGAAATTCTCTGATGACCTTACCATGACGTTTGAAAGGCCCAAACCACATAAACTGGTCCCGGTTTTGACGAGAAGGAGCTCAAAAGATCACTCCGGATGTCACGGCTCCTCACCCTCTTTCTAAGACTGAGCTCAGCTACACTACAAAGGAACTTAACTTCAGCTGATGCCATTCTTTCCATTACTACCCGAAGTTCATGATCACAGGTGAAGATCAGAGCGCTCTGAAAGCTTTTCCTCTGCCATCGCTAGTGAACAACATCCCAAGATACTTAAGGTCTCGGAGCAGCAACTCGTCCCAAACCCAGAGGGGGCAATCCACGGTTTTTAGACTTGGATCTCTTCACACGCTGAATTTTAGTAAACAGATTTGAGTAATGAATGAGGAAAGACTCCTAGAAAAGACCCCTAGAAATGTGTAAAATCTGAAAAAAAGTGGTAATGGAAACACCTACAGTTCGAAAATGGCGATGGAAACACTTTTTCACAATTCTCTGTCACTGGAGATGGGGTCATGTGACCAGTTCATTTGAAGTTGACCTTCGTCCAAGTGAGGTCTCGCGAGAATTTAAGAGAATTATGGGAACATGTACAAGCGTAATTGTGTTTCAGCGAAATTTCAGAAATATCGTAGCTAGTGACACGCTTAAATACCCAGTCAGAGACGGCGGATATGGTAAATATGCTTCAAATATAAAATAGCCAGCATGAAAATATGGTCAAAAACATCAAACATCAATAAAATTTTCAATCATTTTCACCGAGATGCGGCACGTACCTGAATCCAGACTGGGGCACACTACACGGCAACACACGTCAACACAATGTGACAGCCGCCGTCAAATGTCGCAACCTTTTCATTAAAAGCATTGCCGGCTGCGGCCCTTATCTAACGTTGATGATTTCGACTCTTAATTAAAACGTCCCTTCTATTACCGTGTGTTTGATTAATTTTCTCCGCAGCTCTTTTTCATAATATATTAAATGTGGGTGTACTTATTGCTTCACTCAGTTTTTTTTTTCTGTTATATTTTATTTCATTCTGCTTAATTGATTTCACTTTTTTCTTTTTTCTTTTTTTTTTTACTTCAATCGTTTTTCTCCGACGCATTTCACTTTTACAGACAGCCATAAAGAAGATGCACAACGTTAATATAGAAAATATGCAAGAACATGTTCAGGTTCTCTGAATTTCCTTGTAAAACTTTCACAACGCATGGACGCTCGAGCTCCGAAGACAAACCTACTCTGTTATCAAGTCTCATCATTACCCAAATGATATGCTAGCCATTTGTACCTAATTGCTTTGGCAATATTTTTTTCTGAAATTTCATTCCAGTTGAGCTCATTAAACTGAAATTGCATAGAAATAGAAGTTGATTTGTGAGCTCACGGCGGGCTGGACTGATAAAGCCATTCCTATGGAAACTGCCCTCCTCATTTGTATTCTGCACCTGTCTGCCACACAGACTCATCATAGACCCAGCAAGAAAAAAAAGACCATTAAGAAGCAATGACTTCAGTGCTGTAGAGCAAAGCCGACAGTCTCTCACACACACACACGGTGTTCTACACATTCTACACATTAAACACCACTACATACAGTAAGCCAATTAACAACTACACCATTAGGCTCAATATCAAGTCAGCAAAGGAAGAAGCCATTAGATGATCTGTGCTGCTAATGTGTGGACGTAAGCGGTGGCTGTCTGGCGTGAAAACGGGCCCCGATGTTTGTTTTCAACTCGAGTTCACGGAGAAAGACCCCGGTTTCGGTCAGAGATGCATTTTTTCCTCTCGGGCCGTTGTCTGGGGGGGATTCGGGTGTAATTTCAGTGAAATTAAACGATTTGGAAATGAGATTCCCAGCAGACCGCCGGGAAAAAATCAATTGCACTGGTCAATGCTGTGGTAAGCTGAAACTATACACACACGCACGCTTAAAGACACCCGTGCAAGGATACAAGTACACACAATTTATAAACATTGAAGCGTTTCAAGGACAGTGGCAGGCTGCCTTTTTGGGTGAATGGATCTCTTTGCGTGACATTCACAGGGGCGACATTTATGGAATCGGCAATAGCTGCTCCTGCGGTCTACAAAGACTAAAGAAGTATGGGAAAATACACTTGTTCGATTTCCGTCCTCGAGTTAGATGTCTGCGCATTGGTTAATCTAATGGGACGTTGATTAGTTGCACAGAAATGTGATCACCACCTCCGCCTTGTCTTTACCTGTCCTCCATTTTCCCCCCCCTGACTCCCTGTCATCTCCCCCCTTCTCTCTCCCAAACTCCCCACAACTCCGTCTTCCTCTTCTGCCTCCTCTCGCCTCTCCTCCAGCTCTTCAAAGTCATCTCAGTCTTTGCTGTCACCGCGCCGAGAATTACACATCGCTCAAAGCCCTAACATCTGACAAAATGCCGTTCGCTGACGCTGTAACACGCGGGAGTGATGGCGGAAAGTTCACTCGAGCAGCCGTCCCATTATCCCACCAGACGCGCCCGCATCCGAACTGTACCTACACTTTGACAGTCGCAGATACATCCAATTTACCTCGTGGTGGCCTCCCGAAGGGACGGCGACAACTGAACTGTCCCTAATTCAAAAACAACAAACACGAGCGAGCACACGCCCCCCCTCCCACTTTGCATTAAGTGCATTCGAGTGGCTGGTAAGAGTAGCGGCATCAGGCTTTTATCGCTGTAATTTGCAGCCATATATCAGGGTGACAGCGGCTGGGGCAGGACGCCGTCGGCCCGCTCCCAGACACCGAAGCGCGCGCTCTCTACTGACACACGCCAAGGGCAGCCAGATAATGTAGATGTATGAATTAAACAACGCCACTTTGATGTTGCAGATCACAATGCATCATTCATCGCCATCTACGGTGGGACATAAAAGTGAGGGATACTGTTCGCGTGCAGCCGCGAGGACGAGATAAGCGTTGCCAGGGATAAGCGATGCACTGGTCATGGCTGGACTTGGTTCAGGGGAGTTTCACCGAGAGAAAAAAAAAAAAGTAAAATAAAATAAATAAATAAACGGCACGCTATTTATGCAGCGGCTCACATCTGCATTCAAAGGGAAATGGCCGAGAGGGAGGCTGCCAAGAGAGGGATGATGATACAGAGGGAGAGAGGCGGATAAAATGTCATAGCTGGGGTTGATAGACGGGGAAGGTCCATCCACTCCATCTCCGAGTGTACGGAGGGATAGAGATGAAGAGGAAGGGAGGGGATGAAAAGGGAGCGCAGAGATAGCCGCGAGGTAGAAGGCTGTGTTAGAGAGAGAATGTGAGCGGAGGGAGGGAAAAAAAAGAGGCCGGAGAGGAAGAAAGGGGGATTAGGGAGGCAAAGAAACCAGGGGAGAAGTTATAATGGTCTCTGGGAAAGAGAGGGATTGGAGAGGACAAAAGCGGGGTTTGATGAAGGTGAAGAGATGCAGGTGGATTTGAGCAGCGGCGTGTGGGGGGGGGGGGACGCGAGTGGCAGGAAGGGGGAGAGGGTGCGAGACCAGTAAAGGTTAAGAGGGATTTTGTTGGATCTGTTTTTTTTTCCCACTGATTTTAATGGGGGTGTTAAAGTTGCCTTGAGGTTACCTAGGAAACTAAAACATGGTGTTGGACTTGTGGTGGTGGTGGGACATTGTTATCCGTGCAGAAGAAGGGATGGAAGGATCATCCGAAGGAGCCTGTGTGTGTGTGTGTGCGTGTGGTAGACGTGTGTGTGCAGAAGGGTATTTGTTTTGTGCTCTCCCTCTTTGTCACACCTGCCTTCACGACAGGCACATCCTGGACTGAACTGAGTCAAGTTTAGCGAAGTTTGCTCTGCTGATCAACCGCAAAGTGGCTCCTCGTGACACCTGCGAGCAAATATCACATTACCCGCGAGAAGTCATCATCGAGCCCTTCGCCTCACCTGTTTCACATGGATGTGTAAACACGTTTTTACGGTGCGACCAGTCAGAGCGAGGACACTTTGACGGGCTTTCACATTATTAAAAAAACTTGCTTTAAACTCAGGCCGAACATGCAGAATTTGTTAAAGGACATTCTGAATTAATCGCGACCTGGGCTTTATCTTCTGAAGTTTTTTTTTTGGCAATCATCTCTAATTAAAGTCAAACTTTGAAGATAAATCTAATCTTCAACCTAAGGTGACAAACACACTTTCAATCTTTTAAGTATATATGGACAAGAAGCTCATCGCTGAGAACAAAGACAGACTTATCATTTACGACAGCTGATGGAGACTGTTCAAAAACTACAGAAGTAAATGTGTTGCTAAGTGCTGCTGTGAAGGTCGCCAATGAACTTTCTTTCTTTCTTTCTTTCTTTCAGTCACTTTCAACTGGGAACACTGGCAATATACACCGATCAGCCATAACATTAAGACCACTGGTGGGAGAAGTGAATAACATTGACCTTCTTCTGACAATTTAATGTTCTGCTGGGAAACTTTTGGACTCTGGCATTCGTGTGGATGTTACTTAGACGTGTCGTACACACCTAGACCAGACCAGAAACCCTCACCCCATAGCAATGACACTCTTTGATGCCAACAGCCATTCTCAGCAGGATGCAGCCTGGCACAGACACACACGAAACGGTTTAGCAACAACTCAAAAAACCTGAAAAATAGCACAAGGTGTTGACTTGGCCTCCAAATTCACTAAATCACAAACTAGTGATGCGCAGATCAATTCTCAAATCAAAATATTGATACTTTCGATACTTCAGTCATTTGAGGTAATGCAGGAACACAGTGGAAACTAAACTATTGAGTTGCAGCGACACAACAAACCTCGTGAAACACCTCAGGTTTAACCACAACACAGGATATGAGGCGTTTATGATGAGGAGAAGAAGAGCACAGTGTCTTCATTTCATTCCACATAGATAGTTTAACAATAATTTATTTTAATGGTTTTATTATTTTACTTATTCCTTTTTTTAGTGTTTGCAATAGCTTTTTCACGTATTTTGCATGGTTGTGTCCTCTGTTTGGTTTTCCTGTTTGGTTTTCAATATTTTAAAATAAATAACTCAAATATCTTGTATTTTTTATGAAGCTATGATTTGAAATACACTGCTTTTTTACATTTTTTTTCGAGTTACCAGACACATTAGGGTGCATTTACACAAAGTATCTGTACTGGATCAGTATCGCCGATACCAGCCTGAGTTTTACTCCGATTGGAAAAGAAATCGCTGGTATCGAACGTCACTAGATCCCAAACTGATAAAGAATCTGTGGGATGATCCACAGAAGCCCCTCCCCTCAATCCATAGGAACCAAAGGCCCCTTCACTAACAACATTGTATTGCCAGACACCACAGGACACCCTGTGTCTAATCTCTGATAAGTCAGAACTGTTTTGGAAGCAGAGGGGAGACCTACACAATATTAGCACATAGGTCATAATGTTATGCTTGATCAGTATAGTGCCATCACTGACGTAATGTACGGTGCGATGAGCATTCAGGGGATGACAAAGATTGGAAACAAGCTTGCATATTGTAAATATTCCAACAAACAGTTGAATCGAGAGGTAAAAAAATGCAAGATGAAATGATCGAATGAACGGCAAGAACAGAATCATCCTTGATGATTACGGTTGATAGTTCCCGCGATAATTTTATAGTTTTGACTCACTTTGTTTTCCAGATACAAAAAGTCAATTAGAGCTGGTGGTTTGATGCAGACTTAACGGCATGTTTTTCTTGCATTGCTGCACTTCTTGTTGCGTTCTCTCATGCCGTTTAATGAGGATTTCTAGCCCTACTAAAACAAGAATGAATATGTAATAAACGGGAGTTATCATTTAAAGTGAGGATACTGTTGCTTCAGTGTATTTGGTCCAGTATCTAGTATCTTGAAATTGCATTTCCCCGTGTGTGCAGGTATGTGCCTTGTTTGCCAATGCACCTGTGTATAAGTGCCTGGCTGGCATGTCTACTGTGTTTACTGTAGGTGTGTGTGTGTCGGCGCGTGTGCATCCATGAATCTGTCTGTTGGTGTAGCTGTGCTTGCACTATATGACAGAGTGTGAATCACCAGAAGCTGCAGAGCCATAAAGCCCAGAGCTGTTAGGCAGGATGGCTCCTGGAATGATCACAGTGTGGCCGTACTTCTATTTCCCAGGCAGCTATCACTGTGGGAGGCTGAGGAGCCGCCGTCGCTGTGTTCGCGGGGACCCGAGGGTTAGCCAGTATATAGTCACGCCTGACAGCACAGCCAATGGCCATAACGTCAGCGACAATGATTGAACACATGAAATATGTGCTCTTTGTCCGTGGTATTGGACAGGGTGGAGGTTAGCGGTAGGGTCAGGGTAAGGGTTAAGGCGAGATGAAAATTGCCTGTTTGGAAAGAAAGCCCGCCTCCCCCTGCTCAGCCTCCGTCCTTTTATTAGTCAGCGTTGAAAGCTTCGGCCTCAGTGACAAACAAGATATTTGTCAGATCTGATTTCTTCTCGGCGGCAGAACTTTGCCAGCTACCCCGGCAGAACGCGGTAATATGCGAGATATTAATAATACATTTGAGCCCACTGCCAGGGCGGATCTATATAATTGCACCAGACAAAACATTCTTCTGATACCCACTAATGCAGCATAATTTTGAATAATACGATGAGAGCGTTTTGGTGTTGTTGGGATCGAAACACCCAGATGACTTACGGTGGAAATAGATACTTTTCTCCCCCCCTTGTCTTAACCAAGGGAAAATCATTAATTTTTAATGTTGTGCACGCTGATTAATGCAAAAAAAAGGCCTGGACGGAAAATAACGACACAAAACGCACGTATGGATTTGGCCCATTTGTATAGATGTTATATTTTGCCCTTCAGCTCCAGCCTGCCCCTTTCTCTGTTTGCGCCGCTTCTTTTCATCAATTCTTCAGTTTTACTTTACATACATAATCATTCAACAATGCCGGTGTTTACATGGCGCCGGTGGCACCCAAAGCTGCCATTAGAATATGGATGCGGCCATTATCTTGCATGTTCTCACCATTTGTATTAGTTATGTGACGTTTTGAGACAAGTGTGGGTTTTTGTCATTTACCTTCCGCTTCAGCTGGAGTGGCTAAATGGGAGCTCTGTGGAATAGTGAATGAGAAATAACAACATTATTATTGTTAAGTGTTTCATAAGTAGTTTTGCAGGCGAGCACATCCATCAGAGCTCCGGGGGTGGGCGGGCGGTTGGAAGCGGGAAGCCAGGGGGACGCGGGGAACCTGGTTTGAGGGGGCTGCACGGCGGCTTAGCGGTTGTCACTCCCCGTATCTGCCTGTCGATGGCTGGAGATAGCGGGGATAGCAGGGTGAGGGAAGCTCAATAGTGCCCTCAACAGGTGCACCGGGGCAGTGCTGCTCGCTGACCGGCTCTGAACATTCATATTATATATTTCGGTGAGCTCTTTTGGTGTGTAATGGTGAAGATTTATCAGGAATATGATCAGCTCGTAAAGTGAAATATGCCTCTGCAGGGTCCGTTAAAGGATATACGAGGATCAGGGATTAAGGTGAGGATGAGGCTGGCTCATGTCCAACCTATTCTCCGCCAAGGTTAGACTATCCTCTGCCCTTTAAAAGCCCTGTCAGCCATATGCTCCGTCACACACATACATGCAGTTTGGCCTTATTCTGCTCAGAAGTAAGGTCAAGGTTGGAGCACTCTTCAAAAGCACTGGCCCACTTCACCTCACACACTGTTTTGTTTTTGTTTTTTTTTACCCGTTTCTAAGTACTCATACATACCGGACCCACAGCTAAACTAAACACACTACCCAGCTGTGTGTTTTTTTTTTTCCTCCATAAATAAGCCTGGTCCATCCATCACGGGGGCCTCAGTGGGCCCTGGGTGCCCTCTGGCTAGTTCAGCCCAGCAGCCCCAGCACACTGGGGGACGGACAAAGAAGGTCATCCCAAACCTCCACAAGGAGAGGAGTAATAATAATCACCATTTCCTCTGAGAACATCTATCTGGTTATCGTGAACAAAGCAAATGTCCTGCACTCTTTCTTTCTTTTTTACTTTTTTTTTTTTTTTTTTCACTCACGCGGCGCTTCACTTCTTCATAAAGATTAGACCGCGTCTCCTGGTCCGACTCATCCAGACGAGGAGATGGAGATCATGTGGCGCCGCAGGAAACAGAAACAGATTCGCTCCTCTGTCAGTGCCACCAGGGAGACGGAGGAAACGTCTGAGACTGGAAGCTAATGCGTGTGCGCTCGCATTAATGAGCGGAGAGAGGGTTTTTGTGACGCAGAGGCTGTCTCAGGGCACGCAGATTCATCTCAATAAATGAATGAGGATGCAAATGAGAACCAGATCCGCTATGTATGCTTGTTTTCAAAGAGTCGAAATGTGAATTAAGAATCAAAAAAAAAAAAAATTAAAAAAATGTTAGGCAAGAAAGAACACCATCAACAAATTATTAATATCATGAAGGAAAAGTATGACACACTCATTTTAACCTCCCAAGACCCCACGTCCTCATATGGGGACATTAAGTTTTGGGTTTGTGGCAGCTTATTCTGCTTCATTTAAACTTTTATCCTCTTAACTAGATATTAGTTGGTGTAAAAACATGATAACGGGCACTTCAGCGGATTCATTCTACAGACGATCACGTAACAAATATGCTTGTTGTTTTTTTGTGCTTATTAACTTTTCTAGTTTGATAGAGGGTATGCACTGACGTCCTTGATTGAGGACGTTGGGACTTCATTATTTGCAATTCTGCTTTTGCACAGCAATGTTCAGACATGAAAAAACATGAAAATTTCTATTTTGTTTCATATTATAATATTGAGTGAAATTATCCCCGTGTCCACACATGATGACATATTTTTCCCCCTATAAAGTACTTCCTGTTCAAAGACGATGCTTAGTTTTTATATTTCTTATGTTGTACTAACCTCAAATAAAGAGTAAAAAGCGCATACCAAAAGAAAGTTCAGGTCTCTGGAGGTTAATACTGCAAAAACCACTCATTCTGCACCTTCCCTCCAAAATGTAAAGGAAGCTTCTTTGAAAACCGGGTCTTATTTTGTAGCTTTGCGGCCAATTCCGATCCCTGAAATGAAAACATTTTACTCACTGAGGTAATTGCTGAGACGTGGGCAGGCGGCGGCGCCCCAACAGGTCAACACAAGCACTCAGATGATCACACAACAAAATTCCGGAGGTGAAACAGAAAGCGAGTGCACCTGAAATGTTTGGCTGCACAGAGGTGTTTTAAATACCGCGTGTCGGGGTCGAGCCAGGAGGACGGTATTTTTTTTTTTTTTTTGCAGCTGTAATGGAAGTTTACAAGACTTGGAGCACTCAGCTTTAAAGGTGGTTTCTTTTAACCACAGTCATTTTTTTTTTTTAGAAATTTGTAGACTCCTTCCATGGGAATGCTGTCATATCTCCCGAAATGGCTGGTTAAGATGTCATCATACAACAAACAACACAAACTATGGCCGGAACTCTAAATGGAAACACAATTACCCTTTAAAGATGCTATGTGTGGAATACCAGGGAACATTTATCAACAGGCAGAGGTGCCATAGTCGCGCAGAAATCCTTACGAAGCAGAATCGTGTGATTGTTACCTGCTCCGTGTCGTCTGAATGCACTGACACCAAAGCAAACGGTTCACTGTCTGAGACAAGTGGGTTGCACCTCGCAGCATCGCGACGGCGCCCGCCTTGTTAAAAATGACAGAAATGGTTCACCCTCGTCGGGCCTCTTTTGTCTCCGCAGACTAATTATGGAGTAATTGCTGTCAATGCAGTCGGGGAATTTATGCAACATGACACATTGCGACGGCACTCAGGGGTCCCGTGTATCCTGGTCTTGATCAGAAACTTAATGCGGTGGCGGTGGTGGCCCTGCTTATTTATAGGGCGCTCTTAACCTTTAAAACTGCAGGGAATGAGCCCGGGAACGTCCGGAGACCTCAGGGATTTATGTCCCCTAGTAAAATCAGATTAGTCTCAACCTCTCTCGAGCACTTTCCTCTTCAGTTCAATATGATGTTGTAATTTGTTCGACTGATAGGGAAGATTAAGGAGAAACTGTCTTATACCACCGTTTAAATGAAAGTCTATATTGATCGCACTGCTGTGGACACTGCCATATATATATATACACACATATATATATACACTTTCTTATTGAACTGAATGAGAAGGTGTGTCCAAACTTTTGACTGGTAGTATATATATATATATATATATATATATATATATGTTCAGAGATATTCTACCTGTTTTACTGCTGTTCAAGGACACAGGAGCCCGCTGCTCTCAAGCTGTGACATTTTAAACCGTTTTAAAAGGCTAATCACGAAATTGAAGCTGTCCTTTGCTTTTTCTTTTAGCCGAAACCGTGTCCTTAAATAAATATACAGCTCCCTCTCCTTCCCGTGGACACCTGTTAGCAAAGTGAATCCTTCCAACCACTGGGAGCCTCTTATTAGCAAGTAACAGATGTTCGGAAAAGCTGTTTGTGGCCCTCTCTGGTGACGACTAACAGCCTAAATGTCATGTGTCTGTGATGTTTTTTTTTTCTCTCTAAACTGACACAGAAACACTGATTACATCACGTTTAATGACTTAACTTTGTTGTTTTCTTTCCGCCGCAAATGAACGAATGGAACTAAATTCAGTATTTTAGGATCATTTAGGAGCAGTACACTTAAATAAAAATGTTTTGTTCAGTTGTGAGGAAATGTGCAAATGATTCCAGCAGTGTGGACCTCAAACATTGGGAAACATTTACATTAAATTAAACGAGGCAGCATGTGTTGGCTGTTTGCACTGATGCCTGACAAGCAAGAAGATTCTTGGTTTGAATCCATCTGTGTGGAGTTTACATGTTCTCTCTGTGTCTGCGTGGGTTTTCTCCAGGTACTCCAGCTTCTTCCCACCGTCCAAAGACATGCTCGTCAGGATAATTGGTGATTCTAAATTGGCCGTAGGTGTGAGAGTAAACGGTCGTCTGTCTGTCTGTCTGTCTGTGTTAGCCCTGAGATAGACTGGAGACCTGTCCAGGGTGTACCAGCCCCGCCGCAACCCTCCAGAGGACAAGCAGTTACAGTAAATGAATGAATGATTAATTAAATGAATAAAAATGCATTTGATATATGGTGCTTTGTGCGTCTTGTCTCTCGTCTGGCCAAGGAGTAGCCTTAGCCCTCCTATTATCTTGTTTAATATTAATATCTCTAAATATATCATTAACATAATGTTTTTTTACTTCACATTTAATGACTTCTGCTAATATAATAGGGACACTGACCCACACACTGGCCCCGACATAATATATGTTTTTATTCTTGATAATAGTTTTTCATACCAAATGTCATAGGTAACAAGAATGTGTACTTAGAAATGATATAAAGTCAATTAAACGTGTCTCTTTCCAGTTTAACCCTCTATAATTAGCCGTTTTTGAATACTTTTGGATTTAGATTTATATTTCATCTTAAAAACAGTTTACATTGCCTTGTTTGGTGTCATTCTTCACAGCACAACCTCACCTAAAACCCACACTAAAACCATAAAATCCGAGAAAGAAAAAGTCAGATTTTTCACTGTGAAAACAACAAACATGCTTAACAAACCTTTTTTATAACTTAGAATGCAAACCTGAAGTGTAAATTTGAAAAGCTTCTGAGCAAATTTAGCAGGGGGCGTCTTTTCTAGCATTTGAAGCTAGCTAGCGATCTCTGCTGGCTAGAGTTTTGCTTTTTACCGTTTCTCCCGTGCCCCAGGCGCTGCACCAACATGACGGCAACATTCAAGAGTGGTGTAAACTATGTATAATAAGTCTAGTTTTACTATCAACACAATTTAAAAACTGGTATGTAGTTTGAAGTTATCTACTCAGTGATACTGCAAATTGGTCATGTGATTTTTAACGCATCGACTTGTACGTGAACTACAGAGGGTTAAAGTCAATAGGGGGTCCGCGACCCATAGGAGGTCCGTGGGAGTGGGGAGTGGGGTCACAAAATCTTTGGTTGATTAGACATTTTTTATATATTTTTAAAATTTTCCCCCACACATACTTTAAACGCACATTAACATGTAACCAACATATTTTAGTAAAAGGACAATGGATAGCTTAGTATTTGAATACAAAATGATAATAATAATGTATATTTATAAACAGCACTAGGCCAAGTTTAATATAGAATACATATAGTAGGTAGGGGTCCCTACTTAATCTCTCAATCAATTTGGGGGCCCCTGGATTAAAGAGCTATTTAGGTAGTGAACAACAGTAAACACATAAACTTGGGATTTTTTTTTTTACTTTTTGGAGGCTTAAATTGCCTTAAATTTTGCCAGTTATGGTTGAGTTTGAATGATTTCACATCCTGTTTTTTTTTATATTACTTTTCAGTGTTTAAATGAAAGCTTTTAAAACGATTTATTTATTTTTTTTATCCTTAGTGGTTCTCAAAGCACTTTACAGTGTCTCTCATCCATTCACACTCACCGATCACGAGTCAAACCTCCAACCCCGCCATCACCAGGCACCGCCCGACCCTCAGCCACACTCGTCTTCCAATCGACATATGATGCACTATATGGTCCTCTGCCACATGCCTTTGCAGGAGCACATGTTGCAAAGAAATGCGCCTCCGCCGACACATTGTGAGCTCACGCTGCGACAAAACACATTTCGGTTTTTCTCTGAAGCAGGCTTGTAGATGCTTCGAAAATGACTCATCTCTCTAAGCTTTGTGTATGTCGTGTTTTGTAGATAATCTCACCAATACGCGATAGAATTCCTCTTTATATATGTTCCTCTTTCCCCTTTATATATAATTGGATGTCCTATGTCCACAATGGAAATGACACATTCTTTTTGTCGGGGGTGTACATGCCACTAAATGGATTCATGGGGTGTAACATGGAATTTTGTGATTTAACGCTGAAAGAAACACTGAAAGAAACCTCCAGTCATGAAATTTGATTTTAACACTACAAAGCCTAATGCAGTTTAAGGCTCAATGAAAAGCCAAATAAGTCATCGATTGAGGGTGGGCAATATTATTAAGGAGGCTTTTTTAAAATTATTTATTTATTTTTTCATCCATGGCTTAAAGTCCAACAGTACTGGGTGAATTGTGGCGTTGAATTTGAATTCTGTAATTTAAATGAGCCATTATTTAGTGGTGAGAGCCAATTCACCAGTAAATTAGATTCTTTTGTGGCTTTAAAGAGAACCTTGGGTTAATAAAGAGCAAAAAGTCCTTTATGTCCACATTTTCATTCAGTGGCCTGAGCTGTTGGATATACACACAGGAAGCAGTAAAAAGGCACTTTATAACGGCTCAAGGATACTCAGCCTGAAAGAACCTAATGTATGCTCTGCTGCGAGTGCAGAGAGGACGGCGGGTCGAAGCACTCAAGGAGAGCAGTGTGAACACGCATAGTGTATTTACAATGGAATAGATGGCAGATGAGATGAGGTCTGGTTTTAATAGAGCCGAGACCTGCTCTCACAGCCAGCTGCCTTCAGAGGCCTCAGAGGAGAGGTGCCAAGGAGAGGTGAGGAGCAGTGTGTGTGTGTGTGAAGGTGTGTGTGTGTGTGTGAAGGTGTGTGTGTGTGAATGTGTGTGTGCACGGATTAAATGTTTTTACAAGCAGTCGTTTGGATCCACGACGCATAGAAAATTTAAATTCACCTAAAGAAGTCATTAGTGAAATGCTGACTTTAATACTGTGATGGTTTGGAGCTGCAAAGCAAAGACTGTTTTGTTTTTTTTTCCAAGAAAAATTAATAACAAAAAAAGCAAATTGAGGAAAATATGACGTGCATACACACCGATCAGGCATAACATTATGACCGCCTGCCTACCTGGACTTGTTGAAGACAGACTTTCTAACTAAGACCACCCTACACTAAGCATGTATAACTATATCCCATATCCACAGATCAGTTGTTAGCGGGGGGGCCTTTGGGTCCTATGGATTGTGGGGAAGGGTCTCTCTGGATCCGACTTGTTCCAGTGTATCCCACAGTTACTTGATTAGTTTGGGCTCAGTGAGTGTCAACGCCTTTTGCTGTTTTTCATGTTTTTTTGGTGTGTGTGTATGTGTGTTTGTGTCAGGCGGCATGCTGCTGGGGATGGCTGCTGCCATCGAGGAGTGTCATTGCTATGAGGTGGAAGTGTCTGGTCTGGTCTAGGTGAAGTCTAAGTAACATCCACATGAATGCCGGATCCAAAAGTTTCCCAGAAGAACATTGTATTGTCACAAGATGGTCAATTTTATTTACTTTTTCCGTCGGTGGTTTTAATGTTGTGGCAGATCGGTGTATGATTGTGTATGTTCGCGTGACAAAGCAACCATAAGTCACTGCTGGCTTCTTATAACCGTGACAACTAAGGTATTTCACCCTCGCTCTTATTTTGGTAATTTGTTTTCTCTGCTGTATCCACACTGTCCGACAGCACCTCCTCAGCTCATTGATTAGCACGCTGTATCACATCCGTTTATTTGTACAACAACCGAAGTGTTAAAAAAAAAAAAGACGCCAATTTGCTGTTTCATGTGGCGTAATGTGTCCAACAATGTCGTCGCTGGGAGCTTTAACTTCTCTGAGACTCGGCCGGTTGCCTGGCAACTGGTGTAGTAACCTGTTAATTGGTGACCTTAAGAGGCGCTGGTAGGAGGATTTTGTTACCTTTGGAGAAAGGCTAGCAGTTTTCCCCTGCTGCTTCAAGTCTTTGTGCTAATATGAGTTAGCCGGCTGCCCGTGGTGGCTCCGGTCTCATTAAAACTCTCGGCCTGAAAGCATAAAAAGCAGCATAGTTGCCAAAATCTTGAACTTTTATTTCTGGTGCCCGCCGCCGCATGCCAACCATTCAACCCGACCTTCTCCAGTGCACGTAGAACGTTGCCCTGGATCAAACCGAAGGCAGGATTGACATTATGTTGTCATTGTGGAAAAAGAAAAAAAAAGAAAAACAATCAGGAAAACACATTTTTTGCCGAGGGGACTCACATGTCAGCCATGTTGCTCCACAAACAGGCGACTGGATTGGTCGTTTATGTGGGACAGAGCAATGACTAAATACTCACGCATGTTTTTTTAATGGAAATCACGTAAGTAATTCATAAACATGGTAAGATGCTTGCGCTCACAGACACAGACACAAACTCATATTTTTATCTTTGCGAGGACATTCCACTTAATGACATAATGCATTTCCTTCACCCCAACTATTATCTAAGTACGAACAAGTTTTAACTCTTAGAAAAGAGTTGCTTTAACTCCGTTTCAACTCGAACCGTCCCTCATGATGATGATACCTCCAGATACATCCAGAAACCACCACCCCTCCCCCTCCACCGTGTTGTACAGACACACACTTCCTCACGGTTGCCCTCCGCACCTCCACGCCCTCCCTCTCATTCTCCGACACCGGTTTGACAGCTGTGGACCAGCTCGGCAGCGATGTCGCGGCGGATAGAAAGCTTTTAACACAGAGAGGTGTGTAATATTCATAAGGAGTGCTCCACTTACTGGGTAATAGACGTCGGCGAGTGTGAGCGCGAGCAACACTGATCTGGTGCTTTGGTGATGTGGTATGATTTAATATTGATGCCAGTTGTGTGAGATAGCTCCTACCCTGTTGTTCATTCTGCTCCATTTCTCACGTGCAACACAGCGGCGGTTGCGGAGGATCGGTGGGAGCTTCTTTAGCGTGGCACCCCATCTCACGCTGCTGCTATGCAACGCTACAAGGGAGAGCAAAAGTTTTGGGGCGTTCTTATTTAGGGGCTTTGTTCTTGCTGAGCTGTTCTGGCCTCGCGCTACTTTCAACCGTGTAGATGTGAAGAACTGATAGGTTGGCTTGGCACAAAAACAAAGTCCGCTATCGCGCTTGCTAACCAATTTAACGTTGATTATCTGAGCACACAGGCACAGTAAAAAAAAATAAATAACCACAGTCTGAAAGTTCGCTTTTGTAATTGGTCCCTTTATGTTCACACTGACCGGTTACAAGTGAAACAGGCCTTGTAAACAGGAGTCACAAATAGTTCAGTGTTATTAAGCTGCTCTGCTAATCTTGCCTTTCTGCAAAGCGCCGAGATTTAGGCGAGACGGGGGAGTCGGAACAAACGCAAGGTCTTTTTGAAGCAAAGCATGAAGGATTCTTGATATAATTTTCCTTTTATGAGGCACGTGAACATGCGAAGGAACGGCTGAATGTGCACAACGTTGTGTCCTTGGTTCATTTTGTCACGCCAGACCTTCAGAGCTCAGGTAAATGCTGACTATCACATGGTCAGATGGGTCATAAATTAAAGGAAATCAGTGGAAATATATAATAATTGTAGATGGTGCCGTGCAGCGCATGAAGTCTCGATGAATGGTTGGACAAGTTTGAAAATTACATGAATTGTATGAAATCCCTAGCGAGACATTTTTGAGCACTGTGTTAACCATGAAGAAATGCTGATGTGAGGTTCGACCTTATTCCTTTTTCTGATGGGTGCGTTGCTTCAAAAGGGTTGAAATATTTAAAATGTATTAAAAAGATGGTGGTATTTACCTACTGCATAACAACCTGACAGACTAACAATGGACTAACAAGCTATGGACCCCTTCATGGTTTGTAAACAATGTGATGTTTTTTTTAGGGGCGGGGCTTAACCGGATGCAAAACATCTCAAACACTGTCACCTGTAATCTCCGGTTAGCATATTACAATGGACTTCTGTGGGATGAATGGATGAGGAGTACACACATTTTGGAGAATATACAAATACACTCACTCCCCGAGACCGTGAGTGTCATTTTAAAAAATTGACTCTGACTGGTGGGATTATATTAACCGACCCCTACACTGTCACTCACTGGATGGACGATTTGGCCAAAGGAGGACACAGAGTGGATGAAATCTGGTCTAGTGAAGCTTCTGCAACAAATATATTACAAGAAATAAATGGAACCGCTGTGGAGGGCAACGTAGTAAATGCAACTTCTGCTTGAACACCCCTGAAACATACATCTAACATTGTGTTAGCTCGCAGTTAGCATTAGTATTTACATATAACAAGAATCCCCTAAATAATGATTAACTTAACATAATTTGTTAAATCGTCCATCAAGTGAATGATGGACTATTTGACGCCTATAACAATATCTTGAATTGACATGTGCAAGATTTGCAATAGAAGAATTTGAATGATGACTTTTGTCCATATAAACACAGAGGGGCTGTCTTTATCCTAGAAAGATATTACAAGAAGTAAGCAGGAACACTGTGGAGGGTAACGTAGTAAATGCGAATTCTGCTTGGACGCCCATGAAACACACAACTAACGCTGTGTTACCTAGCGGTTAGCATTAGCATTAACATGTAACAAGAATCCCTTAACTAAACATTAACATAACGTAATTTCAGTCACGATTTAGTCTGATGTTTTTATGGCTGAAACTGATGATGCATTACATCTGACCTTACATACAGCGCATGCATTTCTTTTCATTGGCCAAAGCCAAACCAAAGTTGTCTACGACTGGCAGTGGGTGGTATGTGATAAAACTCCAAGTTAGTGTTTTTGATTTTTTGGTTTTGGCTGCAAAAACACGACATTTTCATGGTTGAAAGTGACAGTGTTCGCCTCAAGCTTCCCTCTGTTTTGCCTCCAGCTAACGCTTTGACATCACGGTGACGTAGGCCATGAAGGGGTCTATACAGAGGCGGAAGTTGGAGAGCAGCACAATTGTCAATAAAAGCTATGTAATGTCGTGAATTACTAGTGAGGCGGAGACATTTCTACGCAAATTACAACATTTCCCTGGGGCTTAGAATTTACTTCATGAATATACAGAGGGAAATAAAGAAACAGAGAAAGTGGCGGAGACATAACCGAGGAGACGGAAACTGACACATTTAGTTGTCTGTCTCACACCAAACAAGATTCACCTCGTGCTGCTTCACCTGCGTTCTTGTTGCAGTTACGTGGTGTCAATCAGTTCGGTTGCTCATTATTCTCACCTGAATGAACCGCAATAAAGCAACAAACATGGGAGAAATTGAATGACGGGAAGTAAATTAGTTTTCTTTCTGTCGCCATCTTTCCTCACTAGCAGCTTCTCATTTTCACCCTCATTTTTTTTTCTTTTTGCTTGCTCACTTGCCATTTTCTGTCACGCCCTCTTCTGCCATTCCCACCCCTCTCCACTTCCCCTTTGCCTCTTTATTTCCATCCTCTCCATCTCTTTCTCTCTCCGTGTAACTAATGGTCCTTAAACACAGCTCCAGCTGTCGTGGCATTGGGACTAAATCACAACAATCATGAGTTATTATCAGTGGCGTGCTGACTGATTGTGCTAATGACTGCGTTGATCGTATTAATGCCGGGGTTGATTGGAAAACATCCATCATAATATTCCTGGCAATGAAGAAGTAATAACGGGCGTTTTCCTGATAATGAAAAAGACCGTTAGCCTGAAGATTAAAACTAAACAGTGATAACAGGGGACTTCATATTCGGGGATTACCGAGAGCAAAAGGAGAAATTGCCTCCTCTGCTCCTCCCTTTGTGACTCCTCTTCCCCTCGATGTCCTTGCCTCTTCTCCTTTACCTTTCAACCCGTTTGCTTATCACCCCGTATTCACCACTACATCTCCTTTCTTTCTTTTAAACTCTCTCCCTCCCCTTTTTTTGTAGACACGCCGCGCCGCTTATTGTCCTTAATTTTTCCTTGCTTTCCTCATTAACCCTCCTAATTCCCCCTCTTCAGTCCTTCTATTTCTGTGTCCTTCTCATTTCACATCCCAGCTAATCCTCGCTTTTTTTTTCCCAGAGTGTTTGTCCCCCCCACCCCACCCACCCCACGCCTGCTCATTCTTCATCCTATTTGTAGAAATCCTCCCTGCTCCTTCCTCATTTTGTGCTGCTTATTCTCTGACAATCCACCTGTTTTTTCTCCCTTCCCTTTCCTCATCCCCTCTTGTTTGACAGCCCACCTGGTTTACCTCCTCATCCTCCCTGTCTCCCTCTCTCTCTCTCTCTCTCTCTCTTTTTTCTTTTTCCAGTATGTGTGTGTGTATTTTTTCCCCCCTCACTCTATATACCCTCACATCCGTAGTGGTAAGGAGCCCTGTCCATTTATGAGAAAGAGACGGGCGGGGAGGTGTGGGAGGGAGTTTCGAGAGTTTTAATGAGCCTGTGCTCACACTTATGACAGGAGTGGTAAGTGATGGAAAATTAATCTGTTTGCGAGAGAGAGAGAGTGTGTGTGCATGTGTGTGTGTGTGTGTGTGTGTGTGTGGATGTACATATGGGAATATTTGTGAATGTTTGCGTGCCGTTACCCTATGAGAATACACTGGCTCACCAAGCAGAGACATTTTTAACTTGCGCAATCAATATGAGTGGGTCCGTGTATACGTTGTGTGTGCGTGTGTGTGTGTGTGTGCTGTGTTATGCTGATGAATGGCCCAGCTCTTAATGTTCTCAACCACTCTGTGGACTAACTAGACTATTTAATCACCCTCTCTCATCCCCCCGCCTCCTCCTTTCTGTTTTTGCCTCTCTGCCAAAGCTCGGTGTAGTGCTGAGGTTAGACAACACTTATTGTACAATACATTATTTCTCCGTGTGTGTGTGTGTGTGTGTGTGTGTGTGTGTGTGTGTGGGGGGGAGAAAGAGAGCGTGTGAGCATTAGCGCTGCATCAGTCAGTGTCCAGCCTGCTGGCTCGTACACCTGTCGGCTCGTTATGGAGCACAGGAACAGACAGAGGTTGCACGAGGAGCATAAATCTAACACACACTCACACCCACAGCAGCACGAACGCACCTACACACAACCTTGTTATACTTGTGTTGACTTACACTCACTCTCTAACTTCCCTTAACTTCTCCTGCCACCACTAATTGCCTGACCGCAGCCATTACCTGAACTTTCACGTCCAAGAGTGACACTTAAAAATAACCCTTTTCCTAATGAGGTTCGAAAAGGGCCGGCCGCAAATTACCCTTTTACATAGACTTTATATTGTAATGGACATAGGTAGTCAGTTCTCTCTGTCTCTCTCTCACACACACACACACACTGATGACTGGACCTGTATGTGTAACTTCAGGTGTCTCACAAGATGATATTCCCTTTGTGGCGTGTGTTTAGATGTGAATCAGCGTGTGTGTGTGCGCCTATAGCAGTAATGAGCAATGGGCCATGGGATGCCCAAAGGCAAGGTTCCCCAATAGGGTCACATTCAAGGACGTCTGGCAATGATCCACGCGCCCACTTACAGTACACGCAACCATAAAACATATTGGATCAACGGACCACGAGCTGATCCAGCAGCATTAAACAATGCGAGAAAACAAGGCGCTCTTCGTGCATCGCGCGCGCTCGCTGCGTTTTCCTCTTTCTCGCATTCTCGGCCTGTTCTTCTTTGCGCGCGCACCAACGCGCAGAGAGCAAAACACCCTCTATTCGTCCCCAAACGAATGTGAGATTCACGGTCCACTAGCAAAGACTCTCAGAGTGTAGGTTATTAATGGGAGCATGTCCTAACAACATTACAGAGCTGCTGCCCCATAGAGGAGAGGAGAGGAGAGGAGAGGAGAGGAGAGGAGAGGAGAGGAGAGGAGAGGAGAGGAGAGGAGAGGAGAGGACAGAGGAGTAAAATAAAAGAACAAGAATAAAAATAAATAAGTGGAGGCAAGTAGAAGGTGGGAGACTGGAGCGGTGGCTATGAGGACAGTGCGAAATAAGGAAAAAGCAGAAGGAAGGATACGAGACGTGGAGAAGAAACCGGGACAAAAAGTTGCAGGAAAGACGTCCATGCAGAGGAGTTTAGAAAAAATTAATAAGACGAGAGGACTTGGAGAATGACGTAATGTGACATTCCAAGGGTTGACACAAGGAGAGTTGAAAATAGAGATGAGTCAGAGGAGATGAAAAGGAAAGTAAAGACAAGAGAAAAGAGAGTTGCAATGGCCATATTATATGCATGTAGTGACTAGGATGTATGTAAGTGGGAGTGTGTGTATATTGGTGAGAATATGTCCTAAGTGCCACCTCCTCCATGTTAGCAGATGGGGCCAAACTAAAACGCTAAAATGCACGTCAGATATTTTTTTCTCATTTTCTCATTGTAAGTAGTTAATATAATGTTTATGCATGTTCACGTGTCATTTTGTGTGCACCGTACTGTGCAGACTCTCGCTCCAAACTCGCAAGATGGTGCCGCCCATGTCTTCGTAGTCCGTATTCATACTGTCGTCGGTGCATCCCTGTAATTCATAAAGTTACAAACGTGTGTGCACGTGTGGTGACAACGTGTGACGACCAACACGTGTGATCTGCTGAGCCTATGGGCTGGCTGGACAAATTGTATGTAGGTAGAAACCTGCGCTTCACGCACAGAAATCTGCTGCTCGTGGTCATTTTTCATTTTTCATTTTTGGATGCAACACGCACCATCACACCGACTGAGCACGAAAACATATTTCGAATTGATAGCCAGCGTCGTGGGCCTCGCGCCTATGTGTGTGTGTGTTTGTGTGTGTGTGTTTGTACTGCTTGGCTTTTATTGTGCAAGTGATCTGGGGAGCATTGTGGGAGCAGAGCGATAAGCCTGGTGTCACTGGCGTCTAATCATACTCCATGTTCCTTATCGGCTCCGGGCTCAGGAGATGGAATGAACTGTGGAGGAGGAGGAGGAGGAGAGAGAAGGGGATACTGTGGGAACTAGGGATGGAGGCAGAGGTGGAAAGCGAGAAGGCGGGGTTAGGTGGAGGGAGAAGGTGACAGGGAGAAATAAGGAGAAGAAAAAGTGAGCGATGAGAGATGTGAGGGCGGAGTAAAGGACATGAGAGAGGAAGGAGCGGAGATTTAAGGGTCTGCTGCACTAAAAGCATATAAGGAACTACTGCCAAGCGCTGTGTCCCGTCTCACCTCACCACCCACACAGCACAAACCCCCCTTGTGTGAGAGGATCCAGAAACCCGCTGTAACTTCCCACCGCAGGCATGCGCGCGCGCGCCTCAGTGTGAATATATGTTGGGGTTATCAAGAGTGCTAAGGATGGGTGGTAATTGAATAATGACAGTAACGCCTCTGATGGATTACCTGTCACTCTCATCCCTACTCTCCCTCCATCACTGTCATTGCCGTCTTCTCTGCTGTTCTCGCCTCGCAACCTCCGGTTAAGTTGTCTCTAGTCCGTGCCGCCACCCGTGCCAGCGTTGATAAAGACACCCACAAGCATGCAAGATGACGCGCTCGCATGGATTCAGACAAACGTGCACCCTGACGCTCTTTTCGTCCACAAAGAGCTGAAGTCCCTGCAAGTTTAAGCAGTGATTGGATGGTTGTGTGTGTCTTGAAAGACTTTGCATTGCGTGTGAACGAATGTGGAGTTCACACAACACTCTCCACTCGCTGGCGTGCTTGTTAGCAACCCAGCCACTCCGCTACCTGGCAAGCAATTCCGCTAAGTGGGTAGCTAGCTTGGTATAAAACAAAATAAAAAGCAGATAGAGAAAGTTGCTCTTTTTGGTGTAAGGAGACATCACAGTTCTGCTGACTTTCTGCAAGACTGCATGCTTGCATGGATTTAAGCAAACGCTAGGTAACTCAATCGCTAGGTAAGAAATTTGACCAAACCAACCTAAAAACACTTCCGTCTTTGGACGTAGAAAGCATCTTTTTTTTTCTGGTAAGGTGAGATTGAACTCCACAACAATCGGCATGTTCAGACTAAGCTGCTCTGCTCACTCTCTGACTCTCTCTGAGGGTTTATTCCCACTGTGGTTTTGCTCCCTTGAGAGCTACATGTGTTTAAGAGCTTTTTTTTCATTTAGCATTCGCAACACCAATAGAAATACTCAAGGGTCATAATTCCTAGCAGGCATGCAGCTTAGCAGAATCACTGAATGACTTACAACCACATAAGACAACCTTGCACATACAGCAGACTGTTGTTTGCAGGCTGATGTTTGTTTGGCGGTTGCCAGTTATGCATTCGTGTGTTTGATCAGTCAATGCACACTTACACTACGAAAGATTCCTTCATTCCTTCAGATTCCGAAATACCTGAACTCACTGTTCCTGCAGGAACTGTGAAAGGGATCTCGTGTACAGAAACGCGACTAATAAAGCACTCTGCCTTGCCCCCTATAAAATGATCCTTGTGTTTCTAGGACAGAGATCCATTTCCATGGAGTCCGACCTATATTCTATTGGTAGATCGTTATTAGTCAGTCAGTGCTGCTACATTTGCACACAGCAGTTAAAGTGTGTGTTTGGTCAGTGTCCTTATTTTCAATACGCTACTGGCCCATAATCATAGAGTAAAGATGCATATCGTTAGCCTAATAGCATATTGGGTGATTTCACTTTTAGGCTAACAATATGAATTATAAGCCAGAGTAAACCTATTTTTTAATTTGAGGAAATTAGAAAACTTATTTTTAGCGTGACACATCATAAATGTTACAATTTTATAGTCGTATGTCATATTGTATGTTTTGCTCTGATCAAATTTACGTTCTTGATTAAAGCATATTAGCCTCCCTCTGTATTCAGTTTCTGTAAGTAGAAAAATAAAATCTGTAATCATCGCTATCCACCACTGGCACTGACACACTTTCCCGTCTTTCACGCCCACAGCTCAAGGTTGAGGGGTCCGTTAGCTGTTTTTATTTGCGCATTACAGCAAAATAGTGTGCAAGAGAGCCGAGGATTGAGAGCGATTGCAGCACTCTGCTGCATTGCAGTCCAATCTACAGTATCTGCTCGCTGCTAAATGGTACTACTCCATCACGAGCACAGGCTTCCCATAAAGGATTAATGCTGTAAATCAGTGCCGGTGAGGATCGTTCAGTCCGCTCTGAGTAGGGGTCTGTTTACGCGCAGGGACCACCTATGATGACGATCACCTGGCGACCTGGGAGGGGCTTCTCTCCACCTGAGTGAGCGCCTCTCTATGCGGGTCTTTGTGCGCTTAACAACCCCTCTCTTAACTTTTCCCCATCCTGATATCTTCTTCTTGTTCCTTTCTTCATTTCCCAAAAGGCTAAACGAGAGCAAACAGACTATTTCTGAGTGAGAGAGGCCAGTGTGTGACGGAGGGAGAGAGATGCTATCGAGCATAATTCATTTCCACACAGATATCATATAGCGGTCTCGGTATAATTAGAAGTCAGCTTGAAAGGAAGCGAGGATTATTTTCTTTATCATCATTCATTTAATTGGTTGAAAAAAAAAGGGAGGAGAAGAAAGTTTGCAGCTCTACACATTCAGGCGGTGAGGAGTATTTACATCAAGTCTCTTTTAAGACTGTTGCAGCAAACAGCACCAATGGCACAAACCAGAGTGGAATTAGTACAACAGAAATACACAGATGACACAGTTTTAAAAAAATGAAGGCATGAGGGTTTCTTTTGAAGCAGGAACCTATTTTGCACATTTCTGCACGAATGCATCCCACGTCTCTGTTGTCTAACCCGGCGGATCCCTCCTGCGCGCTGAGGTCACCACAACCACAGCGCGACGAGGGCGACGTCGTCCGGTTTAATCCGTTTAGTTGCTGAGCTCAGGGGTGCAGTAAGTGACAGACAGGAAATAAAAAATAAAAAATAAAATAAAAGCCCAGATTTATGTGTTTTACAGTACACGATTCAGCAGGTCAAGTAAGGCTTATAAACTGTCCGGTGAGTTTACCGTGCTTTAAACATGTCAGAAAAATAAACGATCTCACGCGTTCTTTGATAATTCTTCTTCACGGAAAATGAATTCGGTAATGCTCTCCTTCGGGGCAGTTCTTTCATAAGGCCACATACAGACAGACTCATTTCGTGTGTTGGAGTTGAAGGTTGTATGCGTGGATAAAAGGGACATTTGTGTGAGGCAAATTCTCACAAATGAGAAAATAATACATTTTAGTTTTCATTCAGGGGTCACTGGAGGCGACTCGAGCCTTAATCCCCTTTCTCCTCGCTGTGTAATGTTACAATACGCAGTGAGCTGGCACGGTCCGGCCCACCGTACCCGCCGTGAGAAAGCAGTGATCCAAACTAGAAAAAAGCTACACAAGCCATGGGAAAGCAGCGCTCCTAAAAAAAAAAAAAACACGTAAACATACACACGCTTTCTCTCGCTCACAGTGTTATATGCCAGACTGCCAATTAGGGCAATTATGGCTGTAGAGGAAGAGGGGGGAAAAAAAGAAAAATTCTCACACAAATGCACACATACAGTAACTTAGACTTCTAAGCTCGAAGTTAATAGCACCCAGTTGTTCAGTGCCAGAGACGGACCCTGTGGGAGGGAGGGAGGGAGGGAGGGAGAGAGGGTGGACTAATGCAACAAGCCAAGAAGGATGCAATTTCCAGACAAACAAAACAGGGTGAGAAGAGTGTTTTACGTGAATAAATTGCTCAAAATCCACCCTTAAAAAGGAGATAATCTCTCAATTACACAAGATGTGCGACATTAGTCACTAACTTGCAATCATTTTCTATTCTATTTTCCCTTTCTTCCCATTTTTTCTTTTTACTTCTCAATTTTAGGGGGTATTTTTAATAGCTGATTAGCCGCTCCATGGCATCGCCCTTCCCTGCCAGGCAGACTTTTAGAAGGCGCACTGGCTCGGAGGAGATAATAATAGAAATTTGGTGGTGAAAAGCAGGGAGGAAACAAACACGGGGAGCAAAGCAAAGAGAACGGAGACGGGGGCGGGAGGGAGATGGGGGGGGGGCACAGATGGCAGGGAGGGAAGACAGAACTGGACGGGGGACCGGGCGGAAGTTGATGCGCTGGACGTCTTCCTTCTCCTCCATCAGCAGAAGCCTGTTGGTGGGAACGTGCAATAATGAGAACAGCTGCAGCGGACACACTCTCATACGCACAAAGCAGAAAAAAAAAAACGCTCCTCCAGCCACTTAGCCACCCACCCTTCATCAGCAAATCCACGTAAACACACTTTTAACGCGCCGGCAAAGCGGGCGCACATCAGCGCACTCACCCTCACACTCGAAGGCTTGCAGCACGGCGGTGTAAGTGGGGCCCAGCCAAGAGGTGTAGCTACCCAGAACTCTCTGCAGGTGGTGGGTGGCATCGCTGAAGAGCAGATCGGATTGGCCGTAGCCCGCTGAGCTGAACAGGCTGAAGCCCTCGGTGGCGTTGCCAAACACATTCTGCAGGAGACAGAAAGTGTGTGACAGCAGTTAATGCATGAGGGCATGCATGGATGTGCGTTGGCGTGTTCTGCGCACATGTGTGTCTTCGCGATTGTGTGTATGTGCAGCCCGGGGATGAGCACAGGACGCATTAGTCATCCCGGCGTCTCCCACACACTCGGTAAGGAAGAAGGATGACGGTTTAGCAGATACCTGCGCACTGAGACACGCAGATCAATAACACAGACTCCGCAGAGAGACAGACATAAACACACGAAGCTGGGAATTAACACACACACACACACACACACACACACACACACACACAGACTTGCAGACATCTGATGCAGTTTATGCCCGTGCCCACCTGTAAACGTTCCAGGTATTTCCAGACGCGGCACTTGTCCTCCATGCGCACCACCACGGCGTTTGTGGGGACCGCTGCCAGATGGCACCGCTCATACTCGTCCAGACCCGCCTCACTTCCATCTGGACACAGCAGCTTCAGGTCCTCCACCTCCAGATCCAAGGCCCAGGACTCCTGGTTCTTACCTGCACATCAGAGAAGTGGATGTATCTCTGATGTCATTTAATTAAAAGAGTGAGGAAATGCATGTTTGAGCTATATAATTACGAGTAAAAAAAAAAAAAAAAAAACAGCTAGCAGTGTGCTGTCCAAACATAACCACCTGCCAACATCTCTAAAGCCCAATAATGAACATATTTACCAGTGAGGAGGACTATTTCGCGGCCAGGTGGCCTTCTGGAGCTTGGACACCTGGCAGCCTCAGTGCTTCTAGGAAGTCCTTGCAACTAGCTAAGAAGCTGTTCTGCACGAAGCCACGCTTACAAATGTAACGTCAGACACAGCCAGACGGCCCTGACTTCCAGTCTTTATGCTGAGCTAACGTAATAGATTGCCGAAGGTTTGCTTAACAGATCTTGTGAGTGCTTTGTGCACCTATTCATTTACATTTTGATTGATTTGGTTCATTTAAAGAAGAAGAAAAAAAAGGCTGTTCAACACAACAAACTACTGTGTGCGCGCAGGGGAAAAAAAAATAGAGCACCTTGAAGCCACACTCTCCCCAGACAACAGCGCAGACCTTCTGTGTTTTCTTGACCTCCGCTAATTGGCCTGACTCCGGACACCGCAGAGCCATATGATGAAGCATGCTTCGTTAAACAGCTACAGCGTTTCGCGCATCAAACCGCTCCTTCTCGACTGAACCGGCAGAGTCCGCGTAGCGTGACGGCGATAATGATCACCATTAATTGTGGATGTTGCCCAAAGCGGAGGAGCAGATGCAGCAAACAGAGAATTAGGACACTTCACTTGGATGAAAATGACTTGCTCCTCTGTTTGTTCGTCCTGTCTGCACGACATCCGCCTCTGCTCCTCTCACATGCCCATGTTCTGCTAATAATACCTACCTCTCTTTCCATTTATGTTCTGCACGCATATATTTGGCTATACCATATCATTTTATTTCAGTCTGTGCACTGTACTCTGGATTCCACATACTGTAAAACTCAAGGATACATTATGAAACACTGACATCCAGTGTCCTCACAGAGAATAACACTCTGCTCCCAGTTAAATTACATCACTGGATTGTTAGTTATTTTAAGCGCTCACCGTCCAAGTTGTCAAAGATTGTTGTGTGTTTGACAAAAGCCACATCGCCGAGGTTCTCCGCTACACACCTGAAAGAAAGGCATGTTAACAAGCGGTCGCTTTTAATCCACAAACAGCTCATGAGGTGAATTAAAGAAGGAGGTCGTCATAGCTGAGAATGTGTTATTATAACAGCTTGACTCTGGAGACCATAAGTAAACTCCCTTCACCACCTACCGTTGAAAGACATTGTTAGATCGCCCTCTGTGGTCCTTTTATTTGCGTCTCAAACACTCTTACTAATACACCAAAGGCCATTTTACACAGCAGCACTGCCAAGCACCACAAACACATACACACGCGTGCGCGCGGTGACGCCATTGTCTGTAATTATAACATTCGGGCATTGAGTGGGGCTGACATTAAAAAGCAATTACACCACACGGGAACTGACCATTCGAGTCTGCGTTCTCGTGTTTTGATCTGGATTGCGGTCCTGTTTTAATGAATATAATTTTTTGTCACCTAATATAATATTTTATTCCTCCCCTGAAAAAAAAGACTCCCTAGAATTATGACCCATTTGTCACCGTATTCTTGCAGGGCTCTAATTACTCAGTATTTTTCCTTTATGGAGACAGTCGGCTGAAATGGATATAAAGAAAGGGAGGCGCAGAGGCGGCAGTCGCAGCAGCTGCTCCACCTCTGCGCGCCCGTGGTGTATTATTCCCTGTGTGTTATTAGCGTCAGTGCTGCTGTACCTCAGCGCCCCGGCCTCCCCGTAATGCCTCTCTCTGTGGTTGTTAGCACAGATGTGTCTGTCGTTCTCGTCTCCTATGCAGGCCTCGCAGAGGTTCTTGGGGTTGTTGCCTCTGGGATCGTGCTGGGGGTCCTTCACGCCCGGCACGCAGCTGTAACCAAAGAAGTTCCCCACGGCTGACGATAAAAAAAATAAATAAATGAATAAAACACAGAGTAAGTCATAGTGAAAGGGACAAAGGAAGTGTAGAGAGTGAACATTTAAACCAGTAGATTTCACCATGAAACACCCCCAGTTGATTTCTTACATCAAGACAATAGTTTTGTGTGTTGCAAGTTTTCTGAAACCCTTTGTTTAAACATTTGACTGAATACTAATTTGCATTCATTTCCAGAACATTTTCTGAACAGTAGATAAAACCAAGTTCAAAATTCCTGTTGCATATTGTTTCTACAGATGTGATTTAAATCCATTGTGACCGTGTTTTTAGGAATAAAATCTTAAATAAATCATGTTATGAATGATGTCTAATCAAGTTCCTCTTTAGTTTAATTTACATTCAAAGTGATACTGAAGTGGTCGTTTCTGGCTCAAAAACCATGTTCAGATGTGTGTACTGTAAACATTCATGCATTTTCAGATGAAACCACTTCATGATTAAACATTTTAACTGGATCGTCATTACGTAAAACTTAAAATCGCTTTTTAATTTTCCGATTTTTAGAAACTGTAACAGGCAACCAAATTAATTTCTGTTTCCCAGTCGACACAATGCAATAAGATTTTCTTTTGTCAACTGTAATGGAAATAAAATTGACCAAAATCTCAAAATTGAGCAGTGTGTGAAAGACTATGTGTTTGTCCACGGGTTATTCACACAAAACACAAACTGTGGTTAAAATTGCTTTGTTATAGACCAATTTTTGTTCATCTTCACAAGGTTTATCGGTTTAATGTTTTCTTTTAAGGATTGATTTTTTTTTTTCTTTTGTCAAATTCTTGTACTTGCAGTGTTAACCGTGCTGGATGAAAAAAAATTAACTTTTAAAAATTGATTTTTCCTCCTCAGACTGTTTCATTTATAAATAAATAAATAATAGTTCAAGATTTAGAGAAAAGTCTGGAAACGTAACGTCCTCACTGACCGGGAACCACAGGTCACAGGTAAGAGAACAACAATAATAACGCAAGAAGCGACAAAATATCCAACCACAAATGTCTATCTCCCGTCCTGACCTTTCAGCGTGCCCTTGTCTTCAGCATCACATCCACACACTCATACTGTACCCAGCTCACATTTACAGCAAGATGCACTTTCCTGCAACTTCCTCCTCTCCTCTTACCTCCAGCCTCCTCCATCCTTTCACCCCTGCGTGTCCCCCTTTGCTGCTCTACCCCTCCTTCCCCAAACTTCTCATTTACCTCCTGCACCTGAACACGCACCTGCACTCCCCATCCCCCTCCCCCTCCCCCTCCCACCACCAGCCTTCGGCCTCACCTCTGGGGAAGTTGCACTGCTCTCCCACGCTGATTTGGGACGTGTTGACCAGGTAGCCAATGGGGACGGTCCACCCCACTGTGGTGCGTATCCCCGGGTGACAGGAGCTGCGTTCGTGCATCTCCAGCAGGGAGAGGTCTGAGGAGGAGCGGCGGGCCATTGCCACCACGTAGTAGCTTGTACCGTCTGGAAGAGGGGAGGAGGGGCAGCGGACGGGGGGTAGAGTTTGTGCACATGTTAGAAAGTATGTCGCCGTCTGAACTGGTCCACATGAGTCTTCCTGTTGCAGCAGCTCAGACATGCCACTTACCCACTCCGTTGTGGGACTCTCCTGCAGCGAGCTCCAAGCCGTGACAGAGACCAGCAGCGTAAATGTCATCCGCGAACATGGAGGCCGCATCTGCCGTCCCATTCTGACAAAAATGCATTTGTGTTTACAAGTAATGTAAGCAATATTCTTACAAACAGCAAGAAAAAATGCACAGGAATTTGTTTCTGTGAGTTTCTTTAGGTGCATTTTCATAAAAGTTGAAACCACTTCAGATAGTTCTCATAAAGTGATAAATATGGCTAATGAAGACGTGACTAAACTTAACAAAGAAACTGCTGGATATTCTTATAATTAATTTTAAAAAAAGACTTGGCTTGTTTCTTCACGTACCTGGATTTTATCAATACAGTCCCTGGTGTTCAGGCCTCGGACACATTGCAGTGTTCCCCTTACGTTCCGGGCCGTAGCGTTCCCAGCCAAGTCCAAACACTTCTGCTCCTCAGCGTCGGACAGAACGCACCAGGAGACTGGGAAGCGAAGCAGCGAGGAAGAGTTGCAAATGAGAGGAAAGAAACAAAATGGGAACAGTTCTAAACATCGTTACGAACACACGATTTAATCAGAAGCCTGTTTAGTATCTCACTAATGAACCGGTTGTCATGTACCTGTTGTTTTTGGATTGGAGATGCAGCTGATTGACAGAAGAGGCAGAAAAAGGAGGAAAGCTACATGCAGTCTTCTCTCTGGACGCTCCATGTCGGCTGTGGTCGTAAACCTGCTTAGGGCGAACTCTCTAACTAAACAGAGATGAGAAGCAGGGAGAATTCATTGAAAAAAGTCACTCGGCTGCCCCCTCCCTCTCTTATAACGGAGACGGAGAGAGAGGGGGTAAAAGGAAGGAGAGCGAGGCGCATAAGGCTCAACGCAGAAAGAAGAAAACAGCACATTATTTCTCTATCCCCGCCTCTTAAGGTGAAGTCCTCAGTAGATAATCCTTCCTCATCTCATGATGGCGGTATAACGTTTCCCCCCCTCCAATTATCCACTGAGACTTATCCCCGGTGGAGAGGATAGTGGTGGCCACATGTAGGCTCGGGGCAGTTCAGGTCACCTGGCACCGAGTGTCAACCAGGGGTCTTTAATTAAAAAGGCTGGGGACAATGTGCCTCTGTGCCGGAGCTGTGTTCGTGGAGAACAGATACTGCCTGGGTCTTGCTCCGACTCACCGGAGACTAAAGCCTCAGGTAAGCAAGAACAAACAGCCCTGCCTATTGTCCGCGGCCAAGGGACCCAGCAGAGGGAAAACATATCGGCTACTTGATACAATTCTCCTTTTCCCCTCCTTTCTCTTTGCACACACACACTGACATTTTCTGAGCAGCCACTGAGCCAGGCCACGAATTAAAGAAATCGCAACAGGCGAGAAGTGAAATGAGTTGATCTGCTCGTTCACCTTTCAGTCGCAGTGCGTTACGCGGTTTCAGGTCTGCACGAGTGCCCGGGAGATGAAGGGTCATATTGGTTTTCGTGCTGCTTTTTAGAGGAAGAGAGGAGAGGGGGAGAAAAATCTTTTCTGGAGGTGGATTACGGCGGGGGTATCGGATCCTCGGCGTGCTTGAGTGCAGCCACAATGAATCACAGAGAGACTTTTCAAAGCGAGCAGTCACGTCGTACTGGAAAGAGTGAAATACAGACTTTCTAGATGTTTCTAATGAGGGTAAACAAGAGTTTCCCGTGCACATGGTTCGTTTCAGGTGGTAACGCATCGGGATCTTCATGCATTTATCAATTAGTCAATAAATCTTTATTTCATCTTCAACCTTACCATAAAACTATACATAAAATTTCTAAGTACATCGTTGTAAGCCGCCTGTAATTTGTTAAACTTAGCCTTACTGTAGCTGCAGTGGGCACACTTGTATTATCATCCCGCAACTAAATCAGAGATATTTTCTTTCTTCTTCTATTATTCATATGCAATTTGAAAGTGCATGCTGACAGAGGTCACTGTAACTGGGCCAGGGTGAGCAGGTGAATAGTGGCCTTTTATTGCATGGCCTTAGCAAGAGATTGAATTATAAGCTGTAACACAGAAGTATGCAGCTCTCGGAAAAGAAGATGAAAAACGAAAAGGTAGGACAAGAAACGGAAAATGCGCAATGAAAGCAAGCGATGCAAAAAATAATTAACACGTGCTCCAGACTGGACTGGATTTATATGGTTCCTCGGTAGAAGTTTGCCTCATATAAACCTCATTCATGCACACCGATGCCTGCAGAGCTGTCTGTCAGGGATTAAACCACCTGCAACCCTGCAATTAATGGATCACCTGCATCTTAAAGCATGTCACAAATATGTCATTGCACTACAGAAAACATAGGTAAACCAGAATAAAATAGACAATATGTTGCACCGTGGGCCTTTGAGGAAGGTCATTTCAATCCTGTGTTGTGTTGCACGTCATGTCAGAATTGATACAAAAGTTGACTTGAACTCCCTGTGGAGTTTTTGAGTTATTCTTGGGTAAGACCATATTCGCTTCATGATGTTAGCAGTTCATTAAGCTATGCCACAGATTTCTTTTTACATTTATAAAAATATATTTAAGAGTGCATCATTTATTTTCTTGTGCAAAAACTGTGTCACAGTCAGAAGCTAAAGCTGACCCCAATGTAATCTGTCACTCACACTGAACAAGCGATCGGCGTCGTTTTAACAAAGAGTTAAAAATCTAAATTTAGTCAAAGCTGCTGCACAGAAATGACAAAATGTTCCTTAAAATGACTATGCTGCAAGTTCTTTGTCAAATTAAGCTTAATGGGGCATATATCACATATAAGCAAGTAGCCTATGTCAAAGTGGTGACGATTACTGACGAATAAAATGGTGGATATCCTGATAATGACTGACTGATCTATATCATTTAGGACACTATCAATCATCAGGGTTCGTTACGCTGAAATGCCTCTCACTTGGAGAAAAATACTGTTTACTGAGAATCCTCACTGATCACTCTGTGTCTTGTTTCCACATCTCTGCGGAGCTGTATTTATGTCATTAGTGGGATAACGCTCACCCACACAGGCTGAACTGTAAGATAGCTGTGCTTTTTCAGAGCTAAAATTACAGAAGAGTTCACGACTTCTCCCCTGAGGCTGGTTCTATGAGTCATACAGTTTGTGTTTGTGGGGAAGGTGCTTTCACTCTCTTTCTCTCTCACACACACACACACACACGTACCTCGACTAAATCTAAATTTAGGGTGCCCAAAAGTTATTTAATGATGTATTTTTTTTCTGATGTTCCAATCCTAGAAAATGCAGCTATTTATGCCGAACGTGTAACATGGAAACAATTGAAACTTGTCTATTCACTACTTAAAAGGTTTTTCCATTTATTTTTAATTGAATTGAACCGAACTGAATTTATTTAATTTCATTATAGTTTATTTTAATAGCATCTCATCTTCTGCATAATAGTAATACCAGGTTTGCATGGCAAATTAATACATTCAAAAATAATAAATGTGATAATGTGTGAGTATTCAATTTGTATATTATTAGCAATGGTAGAAATATTTAGATAATTTACTTACATAAAAGCTACATTATGCAAAGTAAATTTCTAAATGGATCAACATGCATGTAAGGTTGAATAAATGTTAAGTGTATCTGCTAAATAAGTTGCCAAACCACTAGCTGCAGCCCTGTGATTGAAGGATCACTGGTTTGAACTGACAGGAAGAAATGGGCGAAAGTAGAGCATGTGAGCAGTGCTTTCTCAATGGGCATCTGTGGCTGAGGTACAATTCATCACGGCACCACATTTGTAAGTTTTTAATATTCAATAGTTTATAAATACTTTGTATATATATTTCTCCATCGTTTTGATTACGTATAGTAGTGCCTACTTACCTACCTACCTATAGAAGAAGAAAGTAGAAAGGAGGAAACATTCTTCATTCAAAAACTTCTTAAATCGTAAAAAAGCCATTGAATTAAAAGTACTCAAGTAAAGGAAAAAGACTCAAAATTGTGGTTAAGTTCCTTCTTTTTTCCAGAACTGATTGTTAGTAAGTGCTTGTAACACTTAAATAAATGTGGTGGCTTTGATGAAAACGTAGCTTTGAGTAAACCACTGAGGAGACCACGAATGTTTCTTTCTGAACATGATAAATCCACATTGATCCCTGAAGCCACTACAGCCTGTTGGAGGACTCCTCCCCTTCAATGCACCGTGGTGCTAATGTTTTGTTGACGTTGCACGTGGCTGACTGGAGGAGAAAACAGCCAGTGGGTGGAAAATTCCTTGACATCGATAACAAATGTACCTTTTGTCAAAACTGAACCTGAAAGTGTAACTCATCTGTTTTGCTCATACAGAAACACATTTCGGAAACAACCTGAAAACTGCATAATGTGTAAAAAAAAAATCATATGAAGGGGAGAACATTCTTACTTTGAGTTGAAAGAAATTAAATTATGTACCATTGTCAATTTTTATGTTTTATTAGGAGTATTTCACATCCATAATTGTAAATTTCAAAAAAATCATCTCCACTATTTCAATTGTTTTTGATTGAAGTAGATTGTTATTTTCAATCTCTTATTTTAAAGTTGATCACAAATGGAAAATGTGCAGCATTAATGAATATCCATTCAAACAATAAGTGTATGCAAACAGATAGATAGATAGATAGATAGATAGATAGATAGATAGATAGATAGATAGATAGATAGATAGATAGATAGATAGATAGATAGATAGATAGATAGATAGATAGATAGAAATTTCACTGTTGCAGCAACAAAGTACAGGCACTCAACACCATACATACTATAAATATATAACAGGAAAAACACAATCTACTATATACACATTATTTACAGAATTATATAAATAAGTGTATTGAAAAAAAAGTGTATACAAGGAGGGAAAAGAAATAATGTACAGAGTGTTATCTGTAGCATGCAAATGACGAGTTGAACAGGTGTATTGCGAGGTTGAGGTTCCTGTTATTTGTTGTCTAAGTCTCTTCGTAATAAATTATGAAATCTGTCACACCATGGTTGTGTTTTTCTTCTTTTTTCTTTCTTTTGTCTCGTATTTGGTGGAAATGGACTGGTATAACTATTTTGTTTAGTTTTTTTGTTTTTTGTACTTTACAAATTGTCAATAAAGTTTTTGGAGGGAAAAAAAGGAGTCCTCCGCCCCAAAATGCACCTCGGCAGTAATGTTTTGGTGACGTCACGCGTGGCTGGCTGGAGGAGAAAACAGCCAGTGGGTGGGCTGGGCTGTGGTCCTCGCTGCTTTCGGCTTTGTTTTACATCGCAAATAGCGCCGACGGGAGTGTCTAAACCCAGTGTACGGACGCACAAACTCCGCAGAATGAGCTAGAAGCCGCGCTCCGTGTGCGCCAGGTGGGTGGCTTCGTTTTTTATCGCTCGCTTTCGCCCTGCTCCGCTTTGTGCTTCACGGCTAGCTTAGCTTGCGGGGCTAGCAGGAACGCAGCAGCCGCCTGAGAGGCGCCTCTGAGCGGCCAATAAACCAATAAACCCGCCTGTTAATAGCCACAGCAAACAGCCAGGCCCGCAGTCTGAGAGGTTTACAAAGTTATTGACAGCTTTGCTTCTTCGCAGACTTGTCGCCTGAACCAGACACCGTGACATTGAAATTGAAGGTGTTATCTTACCAGCAGAAATATTGTTTTTAGTTTTTGTCCTTAGTCCATTGATCGTTAGCACACCCACCGGAGGGACATGCACCAGATCAAATGTTTATCCAAATCAATTAGCTGGTTAATCAATAACTTTTTTTTTTTCATGATTATATTATATCAGGGTGTAGACTTTTTTTATATAAATATGTGAGCAGTTCCTTGGTGATGCAGCACTGCTATCTTTGGGAGACAGACAGAAAACTCATTCAGGCTTTGTAATGTGTCGCTTCATTGCTGCCGGAAGCCTTGGCAGGATCGCCAGAAAACACAGAGGGGGTAAATGTAATTATCCACTTTGCAAGAGTGTACTCATCTGAACTCTCTCTCTGGCTTCTCCTCCCTTCTCTCTGCCAGTGCACTGAAACATGGGTCTTTGCGGCGTCCACGTCCTTCTGCTGCTCTTGCTGCAGGCTCTGCGGACATCAGCTGAGGACTCAGGTACTGTCCTTATTGTCCACTTTACTGTTGTCCCGCTTCCAAAGCCACTCACTTGTTCTTGTTGCATGCTCAGGCCCAAAGATCAATAACAGTGTCTGTTGTGTATTTCCAGTTGCTGATCTTATATTTTGTAGAAATTGTTACCTGTACCAACTCAGTGCCTCCACCATAGAGAGCAATAAGTGCACAGAACATGACTTAAAAAACTCAATGTGGTCAAATATTTTTATGTATGTTTATTCGCACCTAAAGTTTAAAGCTCATTTGATCTACTATGTGTGTGTAAGACAAACACAGCATCAAATTTAACACCTTAGAAGCTGGAACCACTAAATCTACCAAATAGATGCCACAATAGTAACCCCTTCTTTATCTGGCTAACAAGTTAATCAGCCAGTTGTTAAAGCTCTGTGGTGGTTAACAGCCACTCAGCGGAAACAAGAAAACAGTTGTCCAGAACACAAAATAATCAAAACTAATATTAAAATCTACTTCCGGATGTTTAATTCTTTCTGCAGTTCTCATTGATCCACCACATTCATGTCCTGTTCAGGATGTTTATTGAGTTGTCCGGAATCCATTTCCTAAGCATAACCCAGCTCACTGGATAAATGCATTACATAGGTCACTGTCAACAGACATAATCTATAGCAATGCAGATTTAAACCTGGATAATGTGTTTTTTTTTTTTTTGTTTCCACAGAATTGCATTTTTACAATGAGCTGTGTTTGAATCATTAATTAGGTTGGTTTAGGCTCATATGAACATGGAAGAAGTAGAAGATTCTTCATTTGATTGTGCTGATATTTTTGCTACTACAGGCGTAATTTGGGCTCAGTGAGAGACCTTCTGAATGGGCATAACTTCTAGAGGGTGACCAGATTGCGCACTGTGTGTCTTTTAGAGTGATTTCACAGTTGTGTTTGACCAGATTGGCAAGTTTGAGAGAGAAAGTTTTCTCCTGGCTTGTTTCCTAAAATAAACCCACATTGTGTACGGTGAATTCATCTCTCTGTCTTTCACAGATGGACAGTTGGCGTGTCTGTGTGAAGGCCCTAAATGCCTCCAGGACACCCAGTGCCACGGCACCCAGTGCTTCTCCTCTGTCAAAGTTGGTAGCAGCGGGACAGTGTTCGAGCGAGGCTGCCTGAAGGGACCGGAGAAAATCCGTCTGCTGTGCTCCATATCTCCCACCTACCAACAGGTCATCGTCTGCTGCTCCAAGGACCAGTGCAACGTCAACACCACCAGGCGCTTTCTGATGTCTCTGCTTCCAACAGGTGCACAGCAGCTTGTTACGTGCTTCATGTTGGCAGGGAAATGAATTGTTTAATTATTTTATTGTTCTTTTCATTTGTCCCTTTACTCACTCCTCCTCCTTATCCTTCTTATCTACCTTTGCCCACAGCTCCAGAAGGGGAGCCTGTCCGGTATCGTGTGGAGACATTAGCTCTCTTTGTACTGGGCCCTGTGGTGGTTCTGGCTCTGCTGTCTGTTGTGTCAGTTCTGGCCTGCAGGAGGCTCCACCACGGGCGTCTGCAGAGACTGCAGGAGTTTGACACGGAGCAGGGGGCCATAGACGGTCTCATCACCTCCAATGTGGGAGATAGCACTTTAGCGGTGAGAACAAAAGAGTTTAGTTCGATGGTGCGTTCACTGCCATCCCAACAAAGTATTTTTCATTCTGCTAGCCTAAATTTACATGTGTCCAGCTTTCAGTCAAGGTTTGCAGGGATGCTTCACTTAAGTGTTTGCAAAGTGGTGTAAAAACCCACAAGTTTAGCTTAATTTTACCACAATTTCTGCAGTGCAATCACTACACACTCTTAAAGATCACATTATACGCAACTAATATTGAATGTGTCTCTGTCTCCAGGACCTGTTGGATCACTCATGTACGTCAGGCAGTGGTTCAGGTCTTCCTTTCCTCGTCCAGAGAACTGTGGCCAGGCAAATCAGTCTGGTGGAGTGTGTAGGTGAGTGGAAAAAAACAACGTTCCCATCTTTAGTTACTACCACCAGATTCAGCGTCCAGGCGGGTGTGGGTGGGGTGGGTGGGGGTTGGGGGGGCTGAACCCAGATGGAGCAGTATTTTCTTTTCAACCATAGAGTGGTAAATGCAAGAAGAGCTCGACCCGACCGTACCCTTTAACATCTTACGGCCTCTTTGTTTCACTAGCAAAAATGTGGGTTAGGAAATATACAAGAGTGTTACCTAGGCAACCTCAAATGTCCACTGTGTTTGGACGGACCTTTACACAGGGGCCACGTGCAGGTTGAATTCAGCTGTGTTTTCCCATTTGATTTCTACTGAGAAATCTCACTGCAGTATCAGAAAAATATTTGCAGGACAAATTTGAACACAGAAGCATAAATTGAGTATTGAGCATTGGGTGCATAAATTCAAGAGAAAAGGCGGGTCTGTCCAGCCAGTTGTCGGTGAGCCTCGAGTCATTCATACCACAGGCTGCAGTCCGTCATGCTCAGTTTCAGCTTGCTATTCATTTTTTGAATGCCTGCCCTGCATCTATTTTAGACGCTAACCTGTTTTAAGATACAAATCTGGCAACCAGACGATGTGTGAGTAATAATAAGAGGTCACATCACTTATTTAAAGAAACTGACTTAACACAAGTCACCGGCTCCCCCCCTTTTCCATCCTTTCCTGTGTGTCATAAAAAATAATAATCATGTGTTGATGATGTGCTTGCTTGTTGTCATGGCAACAGATTGCGATTATTAGCGTACAAATAAAAGTATGTGGGTCACGTGTCTCGGGAACCTGTTTTGTAGCACGGTTTGTACCAGTTTGGAATTGGAAATATGTGTTTTTGTGCAGCTGATGTCATAGAAATTGAAAAGGATGAATAAATCCAGAGAAGAGAAGTGAAAATGATGATAGTGACGTCCTTTTGAAAACACATGTCTCTGTTTATTATTCCCTATTTTTTTTTCTCAGGAAAGGGAAGATATGGAGAGGTGTGGCGAGGCCAGTGGCAGGGGGAGAACGTGGCCGTGAAAATCTTCTCTTCGAGAGATGAGAAGTCGTGGTTTAGAGAGACAGAGATCTACAACACAGTGCTGCTGAGACATGAAAATATCCTGGGTGAGTCTGAAACAGAGGAAGTTATCATTATATATTCCTTTGATACACAGAGTAAATACACTAAAAAATGAAATGTTATCTATGCAAGAGACACTTCACCAGCATTTGAATAAATGAATTAATAAATATTAATCTCATGTTTATTTTTTTTGTTTTTTTTCCCAACTCCTCTCAGGGTTCATGGCTTCTGACATGACCTCTCGAAACTCCAGCACTCAGCTGTGGCTCATCACCCACTACCACGAAAACGGTTCCCTCTATGACTACTTGCAACGAGTTGCCGTGGAGACGTCGGAGGGCCTGGCGATGGCGGCGTCGATAGCCTGCGGGCTGGTGCACCTGCACACGGAGATCTTAGGGACCGAGGGCAAACCGGCCATCGCGCACCGGGACCTGAAGAGCAAAAACATTCTGGTGACCAAGGAGCTCCGCTGCTGCATCGCAGACCTCGGTTAGTCGGCCATTTTTCTGTTCATTCTCCTGTTTTTTCATTCATTTAGCATTAAAATGCACGTTTCTAAAGGTTTCCTCTGGGAGTTTCATGCTTAATGTTTCAATGTGTCAATAAATGTTTTGATTTTGTCGTACTGCAGCATCTCTGTCAGATCTCTGACCTGATGCGTATTCATATGCGTGTGCTACACGTTTTCTATTTCGGGACCGATCTCTTTCCAAGTCCTGGTGTAATACTGTGTATGACTGCGTGTCGCAGGGCTGGCTGTGACCCACTCGCAGGCAGACAACCTGCTCGATGTGGGCAACAATCCGAAGGTTGGCACCAAACGCTACATGGCACCTGAAGTGCTGGACGAGACCATCCAGACCGACTGCTTCGACGCCTATAAGAGGGTGGACATATGGGCCTTCGGACTGGTGCTGTGGGAGATAGCGCGGCGCACGTACAGCAACGGTGAGTGCCACGGACGAGGAGTTGAATTAACCCGAAGAATAGTAATTAATGTAATTAATAGGAACTGTTCCATACATCAAACTCCTCCGGGACGGAGCTATTTTAATCAGCGTTGGGCCCTGTGGTTTTATTTGGCTGCTCCTCTTTCGCTGATGGCTGTCATCCAAATGTCCCTCCCCAGGTATCGTGGAAGAGTACAAGCCTCCGTTCTACGATCAGGTGCCAAACGACCCCAGCTTCGAGGACATGAGGAAAGTGGTGTGTGTGGAGCAGCAGAGGCCTTTCATTCCTAATCGTTGGTTCTCTGATCCTGTGAGTAAAACAATCTTTTAATTCATTTGTTTCTTCACTCTGCTTGTGAAGTCCTGCGGCCACATGGCGTTTAACGTTATTGAAACCAGACTATTTTAGAAGGGGAACCACTCCAGAGTCCTTTTGTTTTATGTCAACAGCAACAAAAAGTCCTATCAGTTGAAAAGATGTGACTATGCAACGGTTTTCCTTCTTGAAATGTCAAATCAATAGTTGTGAGCCGTATCAATCTAAAACTGTGATCAGATTTTGGAAATTAAAACTAATCATCTTGTGAAAAAGTCTCACATAAGGGGACTAACGTTACTGAAATTAATAACTACACACCACATTAAACCATAGGATTATGGTATGAACCAACCGCTCATGTTTGTGAACTGAACCACACAATAATCTACATTTTCTCTAGAATTTTCTCAACATGAGTCACAATTAGCGCCAGGTTTCTATGGAAGCTTAGTCAGATATGACGTTCAACTTCTGGATAACAGCTACAGGATAATTTACCCTCATCTAAACCTGGTTTATTTCCCAGTAATGCAGCTAATGGTGCCGTACGTGTCAGATCAACTTTGCGCAACACAGCACGGACCATGCCTGTGGGTATTCATTTATGAGCGTGGACGGAGAGTCCTGACGCAGCTCGGAAAGTGGCTGCTTCAGCTAATTTTAGTGTTTACTTCCAGTCAGAGTCAAACGTTTAAAAAGAGCTGAATCATGTTTTTATTTTTTTATTTTTTTCCTGTGTGTGACTCACATTTTTGCCAATGTTCCTGGTTCATTTATATCAGGAATTTGAATGACACGTTAAAACAAAATCAACATGTGATATTTAAATGTCAGAAATACAAATTCACAACATCTCTTCTGTATTTTAGTCTATTTGTCAGGGCTTTCTCACGGTATTTTTTTTTCTCATAATCACGTGGTCACAACATTTTCTACTGTTTGAGAGAGGAATTAATGCAGTAGATTGACTGAGGATGGACTATTTTACTGTGATTATAAGTAAATATTGTATAATAATTCCAAAACAGAGCCAAACACCATAGTGGCAAACTGATTCATAGATTTTCATCCATCTAGTTTTCAGACTTTTATGACAAACACTGAATTCCACCCTCTGAAGTAAACGACTCTTCTTTTACACTCATTTGTTCCCCCTCAGACTCTCTCTGCTCTGGTGAAACTGATGAAGGAGTGCTGGTACCAGAACCCCTCGGCCCGGCTGACGGCGCTGCGCATCAAGAAGACCCTGGACAAGATTCACAGCTCTCTGGAGAAGGGCAAGGAGTCGTGAGAGGGCGAGAAGTTTCTGCGGGATGTCGGGCATCGGCGTCGTCGCCGCCACGGCCGAGTGCGTCAAAACGAGAAAAAAACGCGATTACACGCTCAGAAAGAGGACTTAGAGGATAGAGTCGCCCCAGTGTCATCCAGCCTCATCCTTCTCTCGCTTTCTCTTCTTTTCTCTGTGGTTGCCTTCCGCCGACATCCCTCTGTTAAACTTGAAGCCCACACGGACGTTTTGGACCCGTCTGAATAAGCCAGCCTTTGCTACGGGACACAAAAAACAAGTCGCCAGCGTGTTCCCACCGACTTGAACTGTTACTGAGTGTGAACCGATGGCATATCGTAGTACCGCCCTAAATGCTTTAACGCCCGTTTAAGACTGCTCTGGGTTTGGCCTTCCTACACACACACACACACACACACACACACACACACACACACACACCAAACACCACATACCGAGCGATCTCTTCCAGTCGAGTTTCTGATCTCCAGACGGCGTTGTTTTGACGTGGCGTTCTGCTCGGAGACAATCAGAAATATCTCACTCGTTTAGCTTTACTGTAACATGCCAACCATCGCCACAAACAAACACTACAAAAGGAAAAGAGCCAATAGAATCAATATTGTTTTTAAATCTTTTTTTAAAGAAAAAATAAAAAAACACTACGATATTTATGTATTGAATCTCCACTGCTACCACACTACTGAGGATATGTAAGACTGACGTATGATGGTGCGTGAAACTGACTGTATACATATATAGGCATTTACTCTACTGGACTTTCTGTACCCTTAATGTCATTATTGGATCGAGTAACAAGTGTTGAGGAGTAGTCGAAGTGTCGTGTGGAAAACGGACTTATTAGAGACACATCCAGTACCTGAGAATAGGAAGTAGTGCGTATCTTAAAATAGGAATATGAAACGAACTGATCCTCTCTGCTCGGCATACTTCATAAACGCACTGTGGCAGATTAGAAAACGTCTTCTGTGCAAGCAGAGAGGAATCAAGGAAGACTTGTTCGTGGTAACGTTGACATTAGTTTTTTTTTTTTTTTTATTAAGATACTGGAGGTAAAATCTTCCTGTAGTGAGCTGGGCCTCCGTTTACTTTTCTCCAGTCATGCCACACTGTACAAGTTGCCTGGATGATGAAAAAAAAACACTCCATCTTTGTTTGGAAACTGTTTTACTGAAGATTAGTTTTAAAACAAACAAAAAAAACGACAATTGCCTACAAAGGAATTTATTCACAAATGCTGGCTTTGTTTTGGAACAAAAAAAAATGTTGCTTTGTCTTTTTTATATGTAATAAAACATTTACTGCACTCTTGAGTAATGATTAGACGGCACACGATGTGATTTTTATGTTGTAGACGAGGATTTCACATTCACAGACAGTTTTATGGGATTCATTCATTCAAGGTCATGAAAACTGCAAAAAGATGTGCAAGTTGTAAACTTTCAGTCAGCACAATACCAGTGCAAGTACATCCTTCAAAATAAAGTTTCATCCTTTCCAAACTTTTTTTAACAAACATTAGTAGGTGTTAGTTTTCAGCATACAATGCTGCAGATTTGACTCCAACACATAATATTTACAGACATTATCTTTCTTTCTCATTAAATTTAACATGTTGTGCCTTAGAACATCATTATTACACTTCATACAAATGCACAAAGCCTTAAATTATATCCACACGTTACTGCCTCTGTTCCCTGTCTGCCCTCTAGTGGCGTCACTAACCAGAGAATCACTGTCACTTCCTTTCAGTGACACTGACAAATCTTTTTTTATTTTTAGAGCTTTAAACCTTGTTCCTCAGAAACACGTCCGCACCAGACTAAAACCACTGAGTCAGAACCAGCAGCAGTCGAAGAGGACGTGACAACATTTAAACCGTCAGCTTTTTGCGGTCAACATTCTCACAGTGATGCTTCGTGCTTGTGAAAACGAAGCCATGAGAACCAGGGTACGTTACCTCCCAGTCACTTCAGATTATCCGGTAAAGTCTTGTATGGGTTGAGGATGCCTTTGGGGTCCAGCATGGCCTTTATGTCACCCATCAGAGTCACGGCCTGGCTCGGTTTACTGTAGTAGATGTAGTTCCTCTTCTTCAGGCCCAGTCCGTGCTCTGCGCTGACGCTGCCCTTGCAGCTCGCCGTCCATTCGAAGACGAACGGCTCGATGGCAGCCAGGAGAGCGGGGTCCTTAGCGGGAGAGGTGATGTTCAGGTGGAGGTTACCATCACCTACGGGGGGACGAAGCAGAGAGGAGTGGGACTCTTGGAGTCTTTACTGCAGAATGAAATGAAACATCCTGATTTAGTTTAATTAATGGGGTCTTACCTACGTGTCCGTACCCCACCACGCTCTTGGCCCGGTCCCCCAGACGTTCCCTCATATCTGTCACCAGCTGGTAGATCCGCTCCACTGGAAGCGAGATGTCGTACTTGTAGACGTAGCCATCATGAGTCAGGGCCTCTGTGACTCGTTCACGCATCGACCACAGAGCCTGGAAAGGTTGGACAAGGACACGTTGACATGTTGACTACTTACCTACGCAAGGGTTACAAACTGATTAATTAACAAACCACCAAATGAGAGTGATTACTGGGGTATAACAATCTCCTGAGACCCTGTGTCCTCATATGAGGACATTAAGTTTTAGGTTTGTAGCAGTTTCTTCGGCTTCATTTAGACATTTTGTCCTCCTAACTCGATACTAGTCAGTGTAAAAACATGATTCATTCTACAGTCGATCACAGGATAAAAGCAAATAAGGCATCATATTCAAATTTTGTATCTTATGAACTTTTCAAGTTTGATACGATGCACAAATTCAACAATTTGTTAGCAGTAACGAGCTACGACGTCACTAATTAGCAAGTACTCATTTGAGGACACTGGGACTTCATTGTTTGCAATTCCCTGTTTTGCACAACATATTGAATGTATTGCATTATTGAGTTCCTTTCAAAGATGATGCTTAGTTTTTATACTTCTCAGGTTCTACTAATCCCAAATATATTTTGGAGAAATTAAAAATGCATACGAAATAACGGCTCAGGTCTCAGGAGATTAAGAAGAACAGCTGATGAGATTTTACAATGGTAAATGTTGGTGGGGGTGATTTAGTTCTTTTGGTTTGATCTAATGATGATACATGTATATAGCATCTGGATAGACTGCAGCGTCCCTGTTCTTCATAATGAAGACAAAGTTCACTCAGCACAACAGTGCAGCTTAATTGTGTGTTTTGAGTAGTTTGGGGACAGCTGTGGATCAGCTGTTGTTGGTTTCTGTCAATCTACGGGATAAAAAAACAAGACCAGATGTATGCCTCAAAGGTTAGGGTACAAGAAAACCACATTACATTTATTTTTGAGTCCTCCGTCGCTACGGTCCCGTCAGTAACCAATAAAGATGTCATCGCCTCCTCTAGGAAGTTGTGGAGTTTCTGCTCGTCGTGAGCCACGTCGGACCCAGATGTTTCAATGACGATGTAGAACGGACATTCTGCAGGACAGAGGGAAGGGGTTGGCGTGTTTTTGCTGAATTTATATACTAACAATATGCGTGTGTGTGAGTGTGCGCGTGCCCATATACCAGAGATAGGATTGGGTAGTTTGAGGTGCGTGTTCAGCAGCCTCATGCATTCACTGTCGAGGAACTCGAAGGCTGACAGGATCTCTCCCAGCATGCCTTTGCAGAGCTGAAAAGTCTTCAGAAGCTGCTCGAAGCTTTCACAGCCTGAAAAGCAGTGATACACACGCGACTGGATGATCAGAGATGAGCCAAAAACCTCTCAGAGATAGTGATGCTGCCTCCAGTTGCGGTCGTGTTCACAACAAAAGTACATCTGAACTCCAAGTGGCATTTCCAACCTTGTAAGTGGACTTCTTCGGTAAGGTTTGCTTTAAATGGTGGAGGTAAATGATAAGACAACAAGTCATTTCGTAATATGTCTGAGGCAGACGTTGAATTACCCCAGGGTTCATCTTCTCATCGCGGCTTTGCACTTCCTGTGTCGAGTTATCTGATTGTTGTTAGCTTTCTGAACTTCTGGATGCCAACAGTTGCCTAGCAGCAGTGTCCTCCTGACGCCACAAGCTCATATCTTCCATCTGAAGGCAGCATCAGAGGCAAAGACAGAAACCTACCCAGAAAGACCACATTCACAGATGTGGGTTTTCGTGGACAAAGGACGGACACCGCAGTGATGACTCCCAAAGTGCCTTCTGACCCTATGAAGAGCTGTTTGAGGTCATATCCTGTGTTATCTTTACGCAGGGTGGCCAAGCAATCCAGCACCCGTCCGTCTGCCAACACCTGCACACGTACATGTGAGTATAGATTTCACAGTCAACGATTAGAATACAAGGCGAAACCACATTTATTTACTCCACTCACCGCTTCAAGACCCAGCACAGTCCCACGCAAGGAGCCGTACCGCAGCAGCCGGAGCCCGCCCGCATTTGTAGCCACGTTCCCCCCAATTTGGCAGCTGCCTTTTGCCCCGAGATCCAGCGGCATGATGTGGTCTCTCTCCTCCAGGTAGAGGGACAAGTTCTCCAAAACACAACCGGCCTGACATGTCAGAATACCTACATGCATGTAGCAGAGAAACTATTTCATCGTCATTTTCAGAGTGGTTCTAAACACATTCGTGCTTTGGAAGGAACTTTGAGGCTTACCAGAGATGTTATCAAAGGTGAGGATGTTGTTCATTAGAGATGTGGAGAGGATGATCTCATCGTAAACCGGAACGCTGCCGCCAACCAGGCCGGTGTTGCCTCCTTGAGGGTTCACCGCTAAATTTCGACTGTTGCAGTATCTTACAGGAGGAAAAAGGAACAAGTGAAGCAGCCTGAGGATCAGATAAACGCTGTGTCTATTTATTCACCGTTACCTAAGAATCTGAGATACTTCTTCTGTAGTCTGAGGTCTCAGCAACACTTCACTGGAACCTGCAGGAGACACAAGGCCAAACAAATGAGTCACTGCATTCTTTAGCGTATAAATATAACGAAATAAATCAAACGAAGCTTCACCTCTCACAGACTTAAGCCAGTCCACATTACTGGACGCCACCAGGTCGGGGTCTGTGATGGTTCCGCTTGGTAAGATCTTCCTGAAAAAGGCCAAGTCTTCCTCGGTTACTCTGGAGAAAGGCAGCCTCTCTGGGGCTGCAGCAGGTGATGACTTGGGCACATCTGCGCCGGCGTGCAGCTTGCGAGCGGAGGCCACAAACTGGCCTGAGCTGCAGGCGTTAAATGGACGTCTGTTTGTAGACGTGAGGGAGCTGTACGGGCACAGATGTCTCACAGCTGACCTCAGCCTTAGCGCTCTTTGGAAAAATCCCACCATGACTGGAGAGAGTTTGCAGAGGAGGCGAAAAAGTCTGCAAGAGAGAAGTAGGAGAAAAAAAAAAAAAAACAAGACAAAATATTTAAAACCTTTTCAGCTTTGTAAATAAAGTAAATAAGTTCATTAATTAAAATAAGTTCTGAGGAAATAAACTGACAATTTTATAAAACATAAAGACAATCCTGTTTGTTTTTTGGTATCTGAACGTAACTCATTCACACCAGGGTTATATTTTCAGTGGAATTAAAACAAACTCAGTCATTAGATTCTGAACTAATGAAGCCACAACACTGCTGTGTTCGTGCACTTCCATTAGGAATATAAAATGCAAATAAGGACTTTCTTTGTTGAATGAATACTCAAGATTGGCATTTGTTGTGGTCAGAAATATTCTCTGCCTCTAAGAGAATACATTATGGAAATCAAACAGCTATAAATAAAGACGTGCCATTTAACAGATCCACATTGCGAGTATTGTTCTTGCACGATTTAAGCAATAATGCTAAATAATTTTTTCCAAGTAAGGATGAATACAGTGATCCCCTGGGTAGAAGGCACCTCCTTAACAAACTACTAGAAAACTGACCTTGCTTTCCTACCGACATCTAAAGTTTCGTTGCTGTTTTCACGGCAACAAACTTTCAGCTAGCTTAGCTAACATAAGGTGACCAGATTTCTGAAATGAAATCCTGGGTCATTTACACCTCAGAGATAAAATAAAATAATAGTAATTCATTCAAACGTATCAGGATAAAATAAAGAAACAAGTGCAATTGCGGCTTCATTTGTTTTGCCTTATTTATTCATATTTAAACTGCTACTTCTGTAATGTCAACAGCAGCGCGACCAGCTACCGTAATAGAAGTGGTCTGCACGCAACGGCTACCGTAATAACCGTTGTTGTAGTCTGCGCGCAACATTTTTCACCCCATTCATAAAACGCTAAAATCAGGAACGTTTTCGTGGACAGCTTTAGCCTTGCAAAAACGGTGATTGTCCCCAGAAATCTGGGACGTCTGGTCATCCTAAACCAAACATGTCTAGCGCACAGTCTGACGAGACGTTAACGAGCGATATCGTCATTTACTCACCACAAACGTTCACTTAACAGCCCGTGTGTCGCCGTCTATGTGTTTTTTTTTCCGTGCTCACATCTCAGTGGGAAATATGACTCAAAGTTCAAGGACGGTTCAGGTACTTAAAGATGGCAAGTGCACTGTTTACTATTAGCAAGTTAGCAGGTACCGGAAGTAGCTGTGGAACGAAGAAGAAAACGGACCAATCAAAAGTCCGCGTTCAGATTGAACCAATAGGGGCTCGTTTTTCAATGTCATCGAATAGCCAATGACGAGCGATAAATAAAGCCGCCTCGAATTAAGATTTAGAGAAAATAGTTACCGGTTTTACTATTTTATTATTATTATTATTATTATTGTTGTTGTTGTTGTTGTTGTTGTTAAGTTATTATCAATATTTTTATAATACTGTACGTGCACTGATTCAAATGATATCTTCAAACAAAAGCAATTATTGACCCAATAATTAAACCCACGTGGAGATCAATGCCTTAAGTTTGAATCGCTTTTCTGGAATAAAGCGCCAATTAAAACCGTAATTATATACCAGGACAATTGAGAATAATTTTGACATGCTTAATTCCCACTTAAAGTCAAAAGTAAGTCTAAGCAGGCTCTATCTATTCTATATTTATTCATGTTGGTTATTTTATTATTATTATTTCCATGTGTTTCCTTTGTAGATTAATCTTGGCAGTGTGTATAAGATGCTGTATCAGTGATAAGTCACAATATGGATATGTATGTCCTGATTGTTAATTTATATCTACCTTTCTATTTTCTATCTTTTTTACTTTAATGAGTGACAAGAAAAGAATCACACAAATATCATTAAAAATGGATTTATTTGAAACTTGAAAATCTCTTGATTTACTCATCGTACATGCAAGTACACAGCATGCAACTAAATCTTCTCTCAGTTCTTTATGGGGGGAAAAAACACTTATCTTCTTAAAACCAATCTTAACACTTACCAATGCTCATGCTGTACAGTCCCTGAATACAACCTACAACCTTAAAGTTAATACTGTTTTCTACGTAACAGACTCCAAAGACTCGTGATCGGAGAAAACCCCCCGAAGGATAACACCAGTGGAATGCTATGAATCCCGTGCAGAATTAGAAAACCATTTGGTGAGCAGGAAAACTCTTTGGGAGTCAATAGACTTGTCTAATCTTTGTCTGCATCCCAGCTGCTGTCAGAAGTAACCCTCACCTGACATTCAAATGAGACGAGTTATGTACAATGTACAGTCTCCTCATGCCTCCAGCTTAATCACTGAACAATGACAGGACTAACAGAACACAAATACTCAAAATAACTTAATTTACAAAAAAATAAAATAAAATAAAGATGTGTGATGGAAATCTACAAATGTTTTTAGGCTTAGCACCTCACCTCCGCATCTGCTTTCAGCTTTAAGAGTAAACTATTGTTACTCATGTTGCTGTAGTTGCAGCAGCCCTTTGTTCAAACCAGTTTTCAAAGAAAACTTGTCTTCTAAGAAAAGATCTCATTTCACAGGGCCGCTTTTTTCTCCCCCAACGCACCACTGCCGGTCTTCACAAGTGAGTCCCGACCCCGGCGACATTTACAGCCGGTCTCCTGAGACCGCGTTCGGCCACGGAGACCGCGGAGAGCAGCTCAACAGCGTGAACCTCCCTTGCCTCAGGTTGTTCAGTGTCTCATTGTTCACTCGTCTCCTCTTCACTTGGGACAGGAGTGGTCCACTCTGAGCTGCTGATGGTCGTACTCCGATATCAGTTTCTTGATGTGGGCCAGTTTGTTGTGGAGATATTCACAGCGAACCTTGTCCTGGTTGTAGTTTGGATTGGACTGTAGGGACGAGATAAATGTAGACAAACTAAATAAATATTTGTTTTTCTCCCACACAGCAGTCTAAGAATAAGTACAGGGAAAATTTTATGAAAGTTGTTACCTTTTTAATTTTGCGATACTCTTGAAGAATTTGATTATGAACCGTCTGCAGGAGAAAATACAGAGATATGAATTAATGGAGTGCATAAAGTGTTGTAAATGTTGTGAAATGAATATTTGACAACCCTGAGAAGGTGACGGGAAACAGCTTTAATCCGCTACTAGCACCGTGGCTGCTCGGCTGTAAAAGTCATTAATAACAGTCTTGATAAAATGCTAATATTTGCTCGTATTGCTTGGCTTTCATTGATACTTCGATACAGGAAGATGATGGAAGATTCTTATTGTAATTACAATGAATGTGTTATTCTTGTAGTAAATATTTTAGCACATGAACCAAGCAACCGTCTGAAAAATGAAGCCAACGTTTACCCAGTGACAGCTGGGATAGACTCCAGCCCCCACGGCGACCCTCCAGAGAACAAGCGGTTACACACAATGAATGAATGAAGCCAACGTGGAAATGCCAACGACTACAAGTGGGCCCTTGAGGCTGTCGCTGAGAGCAAGTCAACCTCCACGTTCCAATTTCTATTCACGACGACTGCACAGGATCCAATATTTATAGAACTTTCCCATTCAAATTATATTCGGGCTTAACTTCATGCACAACTAAGACAGGTTGGTGCCTACATGTCACATTCACCTACTCGTTTTTGAATCAGCCAGGTGTTAAGTGGAGTCAGGCACTGCCAAGATGGCCGCCCACATTGAGCCACACTGAGCTTCAAAAACTCTCCTCAGACCGGACGTCATGGGAGGTTCGACCGTATTTAAACAGTCGCCTTGCGTTTCTCTATTTTGTTTTTTCAATAAAACATAACCAACCAAATTGTGGTCTTTAATAAACCATGCACATTTTTGAGTCATTATGATTTTTAAACTCCGAGGCAGCTTCACGTAGGCACGTAGCATGAAACAGTTGATGTGTGACTCATTACGAACAGGGATGACAGCAGAGGAGATGAGTGTGCAGCAGAAGTGGCAGTCTATGAGATGTTTCTATGGAACCTTTGTTTTTTTTCCCCATGAAAACTGATTATTTCTAGATGATTATATAATTGACATGAATTCAAACCGACTGCAGCCTCTGCTCTGAGTGAAAGCTACAACCTTAAGAAGCCTACAGTTCAGTGACCGTTCACCTGAGTTCACCTGGTTTCCTTCTTGGTGCCTACCTTGTATTTGTGCGATTCCCGGTGAAGCTGCCTGAGCTGCGTTTCCAGCTCCATGAACTGCTGCGTGACGCTGTCGATGCGGGCGTGTAAATCTCGGTACTCGCTGTACTCCTTGTTGAAGTCCTGTTTGTAACTTTGCCTCTGGTTGTGGTTGCAAATCGATGTGTACTTCCTGCACAGAGAGAGTGGGGTAAGGGTCAGATGAGTGAAATACTCAACTACAGATCTCACAGATGATCTTTTAAAAACAAGGCTACTTACAATAAATAGTCCTGAGTGTCACTGTCCACTTGAAGCTCATTAGAGTCAAACAACATGTCACTCGACTCTGAAAGAAAAGATAATATTAATCAACAGAAAAATACAGAAAAAATCTGATTTACACCAGATCTGGGACCCATTTGTGTAATGTAAGAGTCTAGAGCACATATTAAGCTATTCAAATAATATACAGGTTCAAATATTCATTTTTTTATTTCAAACGTGCAACAGTACGGTGGAGGTAACGTCTTCTGACTCCATTTATCCCTTTACTAAAATATGTTTGATTCAGGTTAACGTGTATTTAAAGAAATTTAAATTTGTGGGGAAAAATTTTAAAAAATATATAGAAAATGTCTAATCAATCAAAGCTTTTGCGACCCCCCTGCAGTACCTCCTGTTGAAGATCTACGGTCTAGAGATATGTAAACAATTTGCAGTACCTAATATTGCAAAAATATGTCTGTTTTACTTTTTCCTATACAACAAACTCACAAACATATTGTGAAAACAATAAAAAGACAGTTAACAAAAAATACAGAAATTAGCTGTAAACTGTGAGTCCTCACCTGTGCAGCCCAGTGAAACTTTGTTGTTCAGCTTCTCCGAGCTGTGATCTTTCCTCTTTTCTTTCTTGTCTCTCCATCTATCCTTCTCCTTCAGAAACGAAAACAAATTTAACTGACGAAACGCATCAAACTATTGAAAACAATAAACCAAACAAGAAGCAGCTTTTCTCACCTTGTGGTTGTGTTTGCTCTTCTTTCTTTTCGTCGAGTGTCTGTTCAGATCGGGTACTATTAAAGGGGACGGGGGCCGGTCAGAGTCTTCGGGCTGAGCAGCGTCGGCCGGCTCCAGCCTTTCGGCCGCCTCCTCCTCCCGCTGACACACTGCCGACAGGGAGTCAAAAAGTCTTTTAGGATCAAGCGAGTTCCTCTGCCTGTCGTCCGCCGCCGCTTCGTTGACCTCTTTTTGAGCCGCCAGCTGAGACGGCCTCGACGCGGACCTGTCGCCCGCCGCTTTGCTCGATAAGTGGGATATCCTGGGCTTCTTGCTGGCCAGAGGGTCCGTGTATTCCTCAGGCAGGGAATGTTTAGGACGGTGGGCTGGTGATGAGTTGGGGGTGTCCCGCAGAGGGCTGACCTGGGCCTTGGACACGCTGAGGAGGTTCGGTTGCGGTTGAAACAGTCTCCTGCGCGACACGCAAACAACATTGTGTATTAACACACAGCTAGCGTTTCTACATACACTGTACATATTATCTGCAGCAGTAGTAGCTTAAATACATTCTAATGTGGGTAGTACACAGGATGGAAAAAGCTGTGGTTAACGGGTAGAGCAAGAACCAGCAGAGTGAACAGTCTTGCCTGCAGGTGGTTAAAAATCTTTTTGTGTGCGTACAGTACACGTTAAATAAGTGTTTATTGTTATTACACGTCTACAGGGACAGAGCTATTGTTATGTTTTTTGCTTTTGTTTTCTGCATAAAGCACTTGGGGCTGCATCTTTTGCATGAAAAGTGCTCTATAAATAAAGTTTGATTGAGAATATGAACAATATTTGCAGATGAAAACCTTGTAGGACAATCCTACAAATATCATTACATTTACACATTTGAATTGAGGTAGTGAAAGGGAGCAAAAATATGCCAGAATCCTTCTAGAATTATTCCTAGCGCTGTTCTCACATGCCCTGATTGGCTGCTTTTCATTGGCTCATCTCAGGCAGATCTTTATCACCGTGCTTGTTGGTAACAGTCCTGCTTACAAAGCCTGGAAATATGTGTTGGCTCGTAGTCCGGTTAAGAAACAATTCACGGTCCCTCTAAGCTCGAACCAGATGGGATGGAGTCACGCTGCAGAATGAGTGCATCCTTTGGTTCTGAATGAATCTAAAACAGTAGTTGAAGCAGAGCCGCCCTAACCCCGCCACATCTCCTCCTCCTCCGTGCTTCGCAGCGGGAACCGCCGATTCACCTTCTGCTCGTTTCTGGGCAGCAGTTCAGCCACGACGTCTGAACGGTTTCAAGCGATGCGGCCTCTAATCGGAGCGTCGTGGAAGCGGCGGTTTCTAAAGCTGGTCTTCTCGGCAGTCCCGAACTCGCACGCGTTACATAATTTGAAAATAACTGCACACATGCACACCACAGGATATTATTAAGATTATCACGTCAGATCAGGAAGCATGGAGGATTGCGCTCAACGCGATCTTATGTAATCTCTTTGGGGAAGCAAAGATTGTGGAGGAACAACTTCAAGAACAAAAGTACAAGGCTAGACAAAGCGCAGACGAGAAAATCGTAGGGGAGTCAAGAACTGGAGGCTAATGTTAGCCTCGAGTGCTAAAACCGGCACCGTGTAGGCTGCTGCTACTACGTCTGAGACTTCCTTCTCTCATTGGCTATATGTTTGTTATCAATAGAGTGGTTCAGGAGGTTTAAGAGCACATAACTACATTACTTTCATGCTCTCAAAAATATTAAGACGGCAAAAAATACTAGCAACTCTCTTTAGAGAAGGCACAGCTGTTAACTAAAAACCATTTCAGGACACAACCTTACGATTAGAGGCTAATTTGAAGAATCTGAAAACCTAGTTTTTTGCTTGTTTAATAAACTTTCTCACTACACCTTTACGTATTTGTTCATAGTATGATGTTTTCAGTGTTCTCCTGCACCACTTTATTGCTCTTGCAAATGGGGAAAAAAAAAAAAAAAAAAAAAGGCCACATCTATAAGTGTGAAGTGCTGCAGCTGGTTTGACAGTAGCATCATTTGCTCATAAAAACAGAACAGGGATGCACTGATGAACATCGGCATTGGCCGATATTTGCCTCATTAATTATCATGGGCCAAAAAAAGATGACATCACCAGTGGCCGATGTTTATATTTTGATTGGCATGTCTCACGAGCGCTGTGCTGAAGAGACGCCCTTTCGCTCTCGCCTCTCTTCCTTTTTTTTGCGCTGCAATTGACGGAAGGAACTGCGCCGCCTGAAAAATTTCCTTAATCAGATCAGCTGACACAAGATGTCACAAGTTATGTGGCGGAACTTCACAGCACGCAATATACGGTTTGCAATACATGTGCCAGCCATATTTCTAGAGGAGGTACCGCAAGAAAGGATTTTAACACATCAAATCTCACGGCCGACCAAAAACAGACGACTGAAGAAAGCTCAAACAACCAGCAGAAAGACTCAAGGCTCTGCAGGACACAGACACAGTGACCTACACATGCAGACGCCGGTGTGAGTCATTTATACCAGTCGGCGCCTGCAGACAACGCCAAAGCAAAACAAATAACTATTTTTTTATTCTGTACATAAAATACAGGAGGTTTAAGATGATTCAATTTGTGCTCACTGGGACGACAGGATGAAGACATGAAAGATGCAAACAGTTCAAACGGTAATATGTAAATGTTACTTTAAACATTAGAATCAGCTTTCAACTGAAGGAAATCTATCTGTTAAGAAATCCAGCTGCAGAAATTGACTTTATGGAAAGTTAAGTGGATGCACAAGAGCACGTCCCCCCTTTCTGCTCTATTATCATTAAAACAGCAGCGTGGGCATATCGTCTAAATTTATGAAGTCAATCCGCACAGTTCTTCAGAAACTTTCAACACAAAATTGCTCTTTCTTTAGCTTCCTCTTTAATTTGTGAAAAGTTTCCTTTTACGTGACAAGTGCTTTGACTTGAATTTATTTATTTATTTATTTTTTTTAATTGGTTTTACCTGACAAGGATGCGTTTAAGAAGCTGCTGGTCGCCCGTGGTATAACCTGGCCAGTCCTTCTGCAGCTCTTTATAGAGAGTGTCCTTCAAAACAAATGTCTTGTCTCTGCTATTGAGCTGGCCAGCCTGCAAACACAGATAAAAACAACGGACACGTATTAATCTTAGTTTTAGCAAAACCTGTTCTTGTGCACTAAAAATATTAATCAAAGATAAACAGGATTACCTCCAGGAGTAGGGAGTCGAGCATGTCTTTGTCTCCCGCCGTCAGTCCGTCTCTCTGCAGCCTCAAGATCAGGTCAGGCCTCCTGTAAGGCCTCAGAGCCAGCAGGTGTATCACCCTCTCCCTCAGAGGCCTCTCTTTCACGTCGCTCACGTCGCTCTTCCTGTTAGACGTGCACTCGTTCTTCTTCTGCTTGGACACGCCGGCGCCTCTTCTGCTCTTGCTGAGGAGGGACGAGTGCTTGGGCTTGGTGAGGCTGGCCAGCGCCGGATCTGGGGCTCGCACCGTCACCTTCTTGCCTGAAAAGCAACCAGACGCGTCACACGAAAGAGAAGATACCTTCAAAAGAGTTCACGCGCGCGTTCGCGCTGAGGCGTCTGAAATCACCTCGTGTTGCCGACATCCTGATTTCAGCTCATGAAAGGCTGACTGGGTTGTAAGTGTGTGTCATGTCTTGGTATTTTAGGGTTTATGTGACACGAGGTGATGAGACAAATCTCTCTATCCACCCGTCAGAACATAAAGAGATAAATATAAAGGCCTTATTTCACCCCTACAGAAACCCACATTCAGGTTACACACACACACACACACACACACACACACTCATCTAAAATGTTGCTGTCTAATTCGAGAAGTAACCACAAGATAACTCAACCCTGTAATGTAATGAGTAACGAAATTTTTTTTTTTTTTTTTTGCTTGGAAGACTTCCTATAAATTTACAGAATCATCAAAAAAAAAAAAAAACGTGTAACTACGTTAGTGTGTGCAAATTGCAGTGTGTGACAATGTGTACACTCACTGAGAGGAGATGACATGTCTGTTTCAAGGGGAAGTGGTTTGGTGGTTGAAAGTAGAAAACAGGGGAGGTATTTAGAAAAAAAAGCTAAATCACTGGTTTTAACGTGTACACGGATCAGGCATAACATTATGACCACCTGCCTGATATTGTGTAGGTCCACCTTGTGCCTCTAAAACGGTTGTGGCTCTTCAGAGAATGGACACGGGTCTTCTGAGGGCGTTTTGCTGTGTCTGGTAACAGGATGTTGTTAGTGGGGGCCTTTGGGTGCTATGGGTTGAGGGGAGGGGCCTCTGTATGTCATGCCACAGATACTTGATGAGTTTGGGATCCAGTGAGTTTGGAGATCAAACCAACACTTTGTGTTCTTTTTGATGTTTTTTATTACAGTTTTGTGTGTATGTGTGTGTCAGTGCCAGGCTGAATCCTGCTGAGTGTCACTGGGGGGTGATTTAAGTGGGTGGTACATGTTTAAGTAACACACACATGAATGGCAGGTCCAAACGTTCCCCATCAGAACCTCAGGACTGAACTGTCACAAGATGGTCAATGTTATTAATTCTCCTATCAGTGGTCACAATGTTGTGGCTGATTTGTGTATGTTTGAATTCAGCCTCTCTAGTTTTGTATATTTCAGACACGGAGTACAGTTTAAAACCCACAATTTGCATGTAGTTGTACGTGCGTGCGTGTAAGAACTAAAAATAACAAAAGGAAAAAAAAAAAAAACAAGAGAAATTGTTTCTATGTCACCAGTTGCTACACGCGTTGCCGAGGCAACCGGTGCAATATGGCCGACTGTATTTTCTGGATATTATCAGCACGGCACAAATTTGTCTTCAGGCCAGTTCTTATCTCTTAGCTGGAGTAATCTCATCTGTTGTATAACGGACTCTGTTGACATGTGAGTGCGTCCTCTACTTTTTCGTACCTTGGTAGCGCCCCCCGTGTTTGATGACTATGGCCGCTCGGCTGCGCGTCTCCTCTTCAGCCTGAGCCATGCTCTGACGAGCCTTATCGTACGAGTCATCTGTAGCGTTGACTGTCATCTTCTTCTGAATCACCCCGAGACATGACAGCTCCTCGGCGGCACTGAGAAGATGAGGGAGGACAGATTTTTATTTTTTATTTTTTCCTTTTCCACAGATCCTTCAACATTGTGTCTATTTGAAATAAATGATTTTTGGTTTTTCATGCTTATGTTTGGATTAGTTACACATGTGTAACTGGTTTACTGCAGCAAAGGGGGGCAACTATAAAGTTTGCTGTTGTAGGACTGAGTCAGACTTTCAGAAGTGCACCTAAACTTTTTTTTTTTTAAAACTCCTGGCACATATCACATTCACTTCTTTGCATTTCTGCGCCTTCCTAGACGTGTGCAGTGAGGAACCCTGGGCTTCCGCTGGCATTTGAAGCCAGCGAAACATTATCAGCAGGGGGGACTCTCACACAGCAGTAGGGGAGAGACATTTTAAAATATTAAAATTCATTCAGACAGCCAGCTTTCTCTTTCTCTCTCTCTCTCTCTCTATAAATACAAAGCAAACATATGAACACAATACGAATCACATCCCTTTTTTAGCTTTAATCTGAGAAACTACATCGAAATAGGATGTTTAACATGATACTTCGTTGTGTCTTACCCAGCGCTGAGCTGTTTGACACAGTCAAAGCTTCCATGAGGATTGTCACGGGCGACGTTAGTCACGCCAAAGGTGAAAATCCTCACTTCGTCTCGATTTTCCGAGCAAGGGACGGTGATTTTCTGTCATATGAAGGAGGAGAGACGAAAAAACTGAAGCACACAGATCTTTACACATAGATTTAATATCTTTAAACTGTACACAGTGCATCAGAGGAAGTGAATCAACCGTCTTACCCCTTGATTTCCATTAAAACAGATGGTAGGATGAGAAGACGAGCCCTGGAAGAGGAGAAAAAAAGAAAGAATAAAACATGTAAATTGTCTCCGAATGGCGTAAACATGCGCACACGCAGATAAAGTCACATGCTCATACACATCTGATAATACGACAGCACAGACGCATGTAAAACAGGCAACACAGAGGCTGTTTTGTGGTCTGTCTTCTTTGTACGAGTGCTTCTGTCCCCACCTTCATTGTGGTTATATGACAGTGATAACTCATTCGCCTATTTGTTTGCGAGTCCTGTTGTTCTTCATATCTGTGCACAGTGTACCGAAACGGTAACCAACACAAACCCCCACAGCCCACAGATGGAGTGCTCCTTTATTGCTGCGATCTGTCATATTTAGTAGGTGCTCTCTTTTTTTAAGTACATGAATCATATAAAAGTAAACCTCCGTTTGTTTGACGACGATGCTTCTTCTCGAGTTGATTCCTACCACTGCGACTGGACGGGTAAGAGTTGGATCATTTACAAAATCCCTACGTGCTTCCTTACAAGTCTGTAGCAGCACGTGCTACACGTTAGTTTCAGTTGTTTCTGTCACCGCTGAAATTAATCTTGGTCGAAAGATCATTAAAAAGATCTGCCCTCTCAAGTTCTGCTTCCCTTCCAGAGTGAATAAGGGCTTTTCCTGCATCCTCATCTCTTCCACTTCCCACGCTGTCGAGATCACTTCGTTCTCAACACCGGCGTCACCACCCTCATCCAATAACCAGTTTCCTTCGCCGAGCCAATCGATTCCCAGTCCCCCGTGCTTTAAATTCATTGTACATCTGTCACTCTGCCTTCGGGCCGTCTGTGATGCAACCCTCCTCCACCTCCATCTCCGCACCTCTTCCCGGTCGTCCTGGAGGAGTCATCACCAGAGGTCTCCGCCGACCACCTGCCAACGATACGTGTTGCTCCAACCTCATGTTACATGTTCACGTTCCCTCTGCATTCCCAGTCAATTTCGCTCTTTTCAAACTTCAATCACTTAAAGAGGAGATTGATTTTGTTAGCCCTGACTGGATTAACTGGGGAGACACAAAGACGGTTGACAAATCGAGATGTGGCAAGACGTACCACATAAGATGAGGACTACAAGTTTGAATAGTTTAAGAAACTGGGGTCTGGATTTAGAAATAATTCAACTCTATGGTCGGCTCATCATCCCTGCTTGAGAGCAGCTGCTGGAGACACAATAAACTCAGCACCATTTAGTTGCATTATGTGTCATGTGCACAAGGGAGAATAAACTGCCATTCATTAGTCCGACAGAGTTTGGAGTTCACAAGTCAATCAGAGGAGAACTGACACCGAATAAAAAACCTGCAACCCAGTAGCCTTAATTACTTCACTCAGCCGGTGCAAATACAAATAGTTTGTATAGTTTATCTGTCCACAACCACAATTTCTAACATTTGAAATCACAGGAGCTACTTCTTTCTCTGTAACCCGTGACAACCGCTGAAGCATTCCCCGGGACGCACGCACCCTGGGTCTACCCAGACGTTTGCACATCACATGTCCTTTAAATAAATTCAATTTGATCCGCGCCGGCTAAGGTCATCACACCCCGCTGTTCAAATACAGCACATATCGTCACATGGGAATAAGAAAAACTGTGCGAAATAGCAGCCTGTCATCTCTCGCAGGGGAGAATTAGCCCCGTAGGAAAAAAAAAAAAAAGGCAGAAATGACAGGCCAAAAGTGACACATTTGCAGCACAGACGGAAAGTATGCGATGACGAGAATCCGAGTGACCTTTTCATGGAGAGGATTTGCAAGTCCACCTGTTGATGAGTGCACAGGGCGAGGTGGCTGCCAGGGCAAGAGTTTGGCCCGGTTACATGTGGAGGTCTAGACCAGGCCAAGTAGGTTGTGGACAGCCACACTTAAAAGCTAAATAAAGAAACTAAACGCGTGCACAGGACAAGCAGTGCGTCTCTTGAGCATGTTGGACTCTTCGGCTTTGTGTCGGTGCTTCCCCACCCTCACACTGCCTGTCTCATCATATAAGAGTGGGGTTTTCACCTTTCACCAGAAATTAGGCAGCTGCAATTTCTTCACAGAGGAGTTTCCTACGTGCATTACTAGGAATTGGTAAATTGAGGAAGTGTACGCGGCTGTTTTCTGCGTAGACTTCCTGCAGCGACTGATTCATTTGTGATTAACTGGGTCAAATGTTTGATTTTTTTTTTTGAATACGTCCACCTGTCTAGCGAAAGCTACACTGCAGAGATAAACCGGTTGCAGCCATGTACACGTTCGGCAAAAAAGTCTCTTTAACACGAACCCTAAACACCCTCCTCCTAATACAACTATCCATCTCTCCTCCTTCCCTTTCTTCTCTCCTCGCCTGCTTAGCGTTCATAATAGTAGCCAGGAGCTCGTAACGACTTGGCCAGCAGCTTGTTGCATGCGGTGAGACCACGGGGTAGCGTTTCCGCGTCGTATTATGCAACATGTATTTTCATTTTTTTTTTTTCTGCTACACAAGAGGAGGCTTTGGAGGAGGCAACAGCCGGGCAAGGTGCTGCTGAAGTTCGGCCGAAACGCAAAGCACACACACAACCGCCTCCTCCTGCCTTGTGTTGTGATTCAATTTTAAGAGTAAGACTCGTTTTGACAAAGTAAAACAAATAAGCTGACTTGTGACCGAGCGGGAGGCACTGAAACAAACGACCCACCTTGGCATTTTGAAAGGTACCGATGGCTCTTGCCGCGCTGTCAGTGAGTTTAACGTGAAAAACGGAGACGTTGCCGCCGCGGTTCAGTTTACCGCTGGACAGTCCGTAGCACTGGTTCTCCTTCAGCGCCGACATCCCGCCTCGAGTTCCCGCCCCTCCTCCGTGCCAGGCTCACTCCGGACCGAACGAACCCGGGGTAAATAAACAAACATGAGGCGAAACGACCCGGAGAAAAGAGCTCTACAACGTCTCCGCCGCGTCGCTGCTGCTCCGCCGCCGCGCGCTATTCTGGAGTAGATCGCATTACGTCATGACGGCGGAACTCAAGAGGCATTCTATTGGCCGAGGGACATAAATAAACTGTGACGTAGGGCTTACGTAAGCACTTGTCCCTTTTTTTTCTATCTCCAATCTCTCGCTATGCTAATTTTTTCCCCCTTTCTTTCGCAGACCTAAGCGCGAGCAAACAGGTCGTTTTAATTCAGTTTCTACTGACTTTAAGGATTTGTACTGAATATTGTAAATAAATATTATAATATTATATATATAATATTATTATATATTATAATAATAACTATAGTAATTAATTTATAAATAATAAAAAATGAATATGAATACATAAATACTGGTGGCCCTTATACTCCTGAGTATTTCTGAGTATTTTGTAGAAGCAGTCACATACATTTTGACTTTTTTCTCAACATGTACATGTATTTCGACTTCATTCTCGACATCGTGCTTCGACTTTATTCTAAATAATAATATATGATATTTCAACTTTTTTTTCTCTACATTGTATTTTGCATTTGTATTATTCTCGACATTTCGACTTTATTTTCAACATTGTATTTCAACTATTTTCTCGACATTTCGACTTTTTTCTCAAAGTGCTTGTTGAAAAACAATCTGCATCCCCCATGGTTGGCCCTAATACTCTTCTCCAGATTTAAGTGTAATGAATGGAAGTTATAAAACTTGTTCAGCTAGATTCCAGTAAGTGGATAAGTAGACTACTTTATTCCAGGGACAGAATTTAGAAAAGCAAGGGCAAACACAGACACCCCAAATGCATCCCTTACGCAAATAAAAGTCCTTAATACTTTTATTTACCCTGACTTTCCGTACATTAGAATAGAATCAAATAAAGCAAACCTACGTCATTTACGTAATCCCAAACAGCCCAAACAAGGTGTGTCAATATGAGGAAGTAGAGAAGCAACATTATTTGCAATGTGGAAGCGGTCTGATCAGTCTGTGTCAACATGTACTGTGGTTACCTTAGTGTTTGTACACACAGCCTATACCAGGGGTGACCTCGTTTTAGTTCAGGTGGCCACATGCATCCCAATTTGATCCCAAAGCAGTAACATCATAGCCTAATAAAGTTTTCCCTTTGTTTCAAGTACATTATGAAAATCTTTACATTTAATGAATCATCCTTTTACAAAAACATGTTATGAACAAATTGAATGTCCTAAGAATGAGTTTCTATTGGGTCGGTTTTGGCCCGTGGGCCATATGTTTGACACCCCTGGTCTACTCTCTTACCAAACTTACTGCTGAGGGCTTTTAATGGTCACTTTAAATTGGTGTTTTGCTAAATAATGACCCCTTTGCTGTGCCTCTACATTTGTTGATTGTTAGATTTTTAAAAGTTGAATAGATTTAAAATAATTTTAATACCTTTACAACTAGACTTGTCAGTCGTTAACACACGAAATACAGATACAGATACAGATACAGGTATATGATAATACAAAATCACTGACTTTGTGCAAATGTACCTATTAATGCTGGGTTGAAGGCAAACGGTAGTAACACCAAATATTGATGTGAGTTTTTCTTGTGTTCACCCTCTTTAAACAATCATTATATATATTTTTACAGCATTTTTCTCCAGACTTTTCCCCACGCCTGCCTAAAACGTTTGCACAGCACTGTATATCTGAGGGAAACATCAGGATTAGATGTTAGAAAGTAAAACCTCCTTCGTATAGGACGGCATCTTCAATTAAAGGCCCGACCCTCTGGAATTCACTAAATACATTAAAGCAGGTTAAGATTTTAAAAAGTTCTCAACAACAGCTAAGCTCTGGCTAAAGTCTGAGCTCAAACTCTAACAATTGAGTTCATCTTAAATAGGTTTGGTGCAGCTGCTTTCTCTATTTGTCCCTCATAAATAAAGCAATACATAGATAAAACATTAGATTTTGTTTGGGCTTGAAAAGGAGCTTGCCTCTGCACAAATTCACTCGACTTTGTCTCCAAACCAAGAGCCAAAAGCAGAACAGACTCCGTCCAACTTAAAAACTCAGTTCCTGTTTTTTGTGTGTTAATGATTTACAAAAATAACTCTAATCCTGCCTATTATACACATATACTTGTTGACTGTGCCTATAATGTGTTTTAAATGCTCTTTTGTTTTAGTTTTTTTCCTCTTGTAATGTTACCATTTGTTGTGAACGTGTTTTAACCTGCAATCCCTGGGTTAAATGTTGCAAGAAAAGACAGTAGCATGAGTGAGAATGGTGGAAACACACCCTTAGACGGATGTAAAAAGAACTTACTTGTTTGGTGCTTATGTCCTGAGGTAACCTCATCAGAACCAGTCATCATGAGTTGACGTAATTACCCATCAGGTATGATGGGTAGTTTTTCTGACGTGTTCGTCTGGTCTCTTCCTCTTCCTCCCTCCCCCTCTTTCTCTCTCTGCCATTTTGAAGTTAAAAGTATTTATGTAACACGACAGCTGCTTTGCCTTTTCTGGAGAACAAAAGACAAAACCAAATAAAAGAATAAAAAAAAATGACAAAAGAAAGAACATTTCCACATATAAATGAGCAGCTGATAGTTTAGGTGTTTCAGCGTCTCTCATCTGTCCTCTGCTTGTTGGTGTTTGAACGCAGACGGTGGTCGCAAGGCAGACGAGACCTGTTCAAAGCTGACTCGAATCAAAGGGGCTCTGGCTCTTTGTAGTGCATGGATTGCAACAGGTGACATTTTGGGCTCGAAACAGTTTATAACTTTGAACGCTCGCCATGGGCTGAGCCGCCCCTCGACCCAGTGGGTAAAGGAGAGGACGGATGAGTGACTGAGGGAGACTCTCACTTTATCCTCTGTGACACGAGGAGGCTTCATCCAGACAGCGAGGTAGACGTTTTATTATTATCTGGAATGATAATAATAATAAGGTTGATTTATATGTGGAAAATGTGAGAGTGAACCCATAAAATGACTCCTTTTATCTTGTTTTGCAGAAGAGGAATCGATAAGTATCCACTGAGGGGGGAACATCAAGGTGAGTTTGATGTCAACTGTGGATGTGAATCTGTTTTTAAATTAGCCCATGGATATCGTACATGATGTCTGTGTGCATTATTTAACCACTGGCAATGACATTAGCAGAACTATGTTATATTGGGATGTAATTTAAACTGACTTGGGTGTATACTGACAAAAGCTGCTCAGTTTTCATTTTATTTTTTTATTTTTTGGATTAACTTAACATTTTAGAGTTTGAAAAAGAAAAGAGCCAAAAAAGGACTATATATATATCACATGTTATCCTCCTGAGACCCGGGCTTTTATTTCTTATGTGCTTTTAATTTCTCCAAGGAGCTAAAGTATAAAAACTAAGCATCATCTCTGAGCAGTATATTTAATTCCAACGTCCTCAAACAAGTACTTGCTAATTAGCTTTTTACTATTAATAGAATCTGTTGAATGTGCGTGTCATATCAAACTAGAGACGTTAATAGGTGTAAGTAGACAAGTTTCCACCATGGAAATAAAAACAAAATAAAAATTGCACTGAAGACCTATCATGCTATAATATTTCTACATTGATAAGTGTATTAATGCCTTGGTACCACTAGATGGCGGATTAAGGTGTCCACTTATGAGGACAATGGGTCTAAATGAAGCAGAATAATTCAAATAATAGCTTCATAAAGAATACAAGACATCTGAATAATTATTATTTATTTATTTTACACTTTTTAAAATATTGAGGTTGCGGCCTCATTTACTAACAGAGGACACACACAATCATAGATCATGAAAGGTTTCATCATAAATGCCTCATATTTTGTGTTGCAGTTTAACCTGAAGTGTTTCGCAAGCTTTGCTGTGTTGCCACAACTCAATAGTTCAGTTATTTTCCACTGTGTTCCTACTTCAAATGACTGAAATTTCAAAAGTATTGATATTTGGATATGAGAATGGATTTTAGAGCATAAAGACCTGGTATCAGAAGTATCAATATTTCAGTATCCAGCTGCACATCACTACCTGTCCCCATATGAGGACGCAGGGTCTCAGGAGGTTAAAAACTTATGTTATTTTTCTGAAACACAGCAGGTGAATACATTATGTGATATTTTGCTGGTAAATTTGTTGCAACAATTAGGTAAATTTGTTGCAACAATTAAGTGTGACTTTCCTCTGCCTTCCAGAAGATGGGGGACCCCCTGTCGGACTGTAGCCCCCTCATCTGTGCGGCATCCTCGGGTAAACTCCGTCTGGTCCGCCTGCTGGTGGAAGGTGGAGCTCAGGTGAACGGACGCAACCACAGAGGAGAGACGGCTCTCCTGGCTGCCTGCAAGGCCCTGAGAGGGGGGCCCACTGGGCCCGAGACGGTTAAACTCCTCACATACCTGCTCCAGAACAAGGTCGGTCTACCTCGCATTTCAAATGAGAATACAGTTAAATATAATCTTTTCAATGCAGGTTCAGTTGTTTGTTGATTCAGGTGTGTTTCTAATGCATAAAAAATGTGCACCCGCTCAAAGAGAAGTATGCTTTTAATGCATAGTAAACAGTCTCCTGATGTTTACAACTCTGCACCTACAAAAGAGCCCCTGAACAATTTAGCCCCGTGAAATACAATACAGTGTATTGTATACAGGAATTATGTGTCCTCACTCGAGAGCCACGGCATCAAATCAGCAACAAAACCAGATCTGTTTTCATCAAGAGAACATTAAGCAAATGACATGTGGTTCTGCCAAAGTTGGGCTTTTGATCTCCACAACTCCACAAATCCACAGACCCTCACCTGCTCACAGATGTTCATTCCGGGACATTCACCGTACTTAATTGTCTTTTTCTGACTGCATCCATCAACATAATCCTCTGTTTCAATCAGGCTGATCCTAATGCACAAGACCGGGCCGGCCGCACGGCTCTAATGTACGCCTGCATGGAGCGTGCAGGGGCTCAGGTGGCGTCCGCCCTCCTGGCAGCGGGAGCGGACCCCAGCATGGAGGACTACTCCGGAGCCTCAGCTTTGGTCTACGCCATCAACGCACAGCACCAGCCCACGCTGAAGGTCAGTCAGGGGCAAAGACAAGAATGATCTAAGAAAGCACACAAGACACTGTTCTGTCTTTAAATAATCAATGTGAAAATAAACTCCAAAATATAAAAAAAATATGGAATCAATGGAAATATGGATCAATGCTTCAGGTGTTGATGGACGCCTGCCGGGCCAGGGGTCGGGACATCATCATCATCACCACGGAGATGGGCGTGAATGGAGGCCGGGTGACCAGGCGCTACTTGAATGTCCCCCCGTCCCCGGACACGTCGCCAGTGTCCTGCATGTCCCCGTCTGACATCGTCCTCAAGACGGGTTCGCCCAACACAACCGAGGGAGAAAACATCTTCAACTTCAGAGGAACAGGTGAGAACTGGAGGTTCATTTGACCTCAGGTTAGATACAGTACATAATCAATTACAATACAAATCCTGTCCATGTTTACCAATGGATAAATAGATATAAGTGAGATATATAAGCGCAAGGGTACAACGCCAGGATAGGAGAATCAAGCAACGGTTGGGGCCCTGTGAAAAACACCCCTCAACCTCTGAAAGACCTTTGTCCTACATCATTTTAACATCACAGTGTTAGCTGGAGGCAAAACAGAGGGTAGCTCGAGGCGAACACTGTCACTGTCAACCATGAAAATGTCTTGCTATATTTTTGGCGCCAAAACCGAAAAATCAAAAACACTAAGTTACCCTCCACAGTGGTTCCACTTACATCTTGTAATATCTTTGTTGGAGAGGCTTCACTTGAAAAAGACAGACCAGATTTCGTCCCCTCTGTGTCCTCCATTGGTCAAATCGTCCATCCAGTGAGCGAGGGTGTAGCATAGGTGAATATAGTCCCATCAGTCAGATCACCTTTTTAAAATAACACTCACGGTCTCGGGGAGTGGATGTATTAGTGTATTCTCTAAAATATGCGTTTTCTTCATCCATTCTTGCCAGAACAGTCGGTTGAAATATGCTAAACGCCATTTACAGGCTATAGTGTTTGGGATGTTTTGCCTCCAGTTAAGCCCCGTCCCTCAAAAAAACTTCCATCCTTTACAAACTTCTGAAGGGGTCTACAGTGCATCAACAATATCTGCAGACGTTGTAGACATTTCAGCCCTAATTGGTTTTATAATGATGCATAAAGAAATGAATAAGTATAAAATGAAATCCGAAATAACTAGGTTTTGGGGAAATAAAAAATATCGAAGATGCAAAGGCAAAATAATAATAATAATAAATATTTTACATAAAATGAAGCAGTTACAAATAAAGTAGACGTTTAAAATGGGAAAATAAATACATAGGGAAATTAAGCAATTTTGGGCTTCCATAGACAGGAATTATTGTCGTGCAATTCTGTACCGGGTCAGTTTTACGGAAAATAAGAAACCTGTCGATTTAGGGTAAAAAAACAAAACAAAAAAACGTCCAGCTAGACAAGGATAAATTCTGTGTAAATACACCTCTGATTGTGAACAAACAACCAAAATTCAGTTTTATAAGTTTTTATTATTATTATTATTATTATTATTATTATTATTATTATTATTATTTTCAAGGGCCACCTATTTTTATTTAAGGTGAAGGCACAGACTTGTGATATATAGTGCATGTATCAAACAGGTCGATGCCTCTGCCTCTGCACTTGAACAGAATGGGATTAAGAAAATAAAACAATCCTTCTGTTCGCAATGGCAACAACGAACTCTCAGTTACTACTTTAAAATAACCGAGGGACATCTGTGAGCAGGCTAAACCTTATACAACAACGTCACATTCACATGCAATCTGGCCATTTTTCATGCTTTATATAGATATAGATACAGATGAACCAGGTCTGTATGACAGCCTGCGCATTGTGTGGCTAAATTGTGCCGTTTCCGTGTGCAGACACTGGATTGCATATAGCAGGCCAGTGCTGAACAAAGGCAAGTCTAGACAGAAGGGAATAAATGCCGGCTGGTTGAAATCATTAGCTGCATGCTCATTCCTGACGAGAGAAGAAGACGAGAATGTGTTGCCGGGGCGAGGCGAAGCTCACTCTAGTGGTGAAAGGAGCAGAGAAGCTGATGATTAATTCATACCATAGAAACAAAGTCAGTCATCTGGTGGAGGAACAGTACGTGATGGACTTTGGGAATTTATGGTGGTACAAGAAGAAGAATTTTAAGTTCCAATCCCCAGAGGATGAACCGGAATATACTTTTGTCTTCACCATCCTCAACAACCTCATGATTCAACAACTAAACAGACTTAGAGTGATGAAAGTAAAATAAAGTTTAATTAAAGGGCACACGGAGGGTTTTTCTAAATTTTTGTGTTCATCTAAACTGAACATTCAAAAGCACAATTATTCCTGCCAACAACCGATCACCTAAAACAAATAAAGTGCAGAGCAACTGATCCACACGACTGAGCTCTGTGCACTGCAAAAAGAGCATTACTAGAAAGAAGCAAAATATTCTTTTATTTATCAAATTATTTTGTATTTAAAAAAAAAAATTTTTTTTGCTTGACAAAAATTCTTAAATGAGCACAAAGTTCTTGCCTCTGAACAAAATATAAGACGTGTTTCTTTGATTTTTTTGCTTTTTTGAAATTCCTTTTTTGCAGTGTAGGACAGTTTGCAGCTCTTCCTAGCCTCCGAGCTAATAGTAGAAATGCTAGTATGAAAGGTTACTTCCTCTCATGCAGACACAGAATGCATTGGCTCACAGATCTTCAAGTCTTAGGTTGATTAGACTTTTTTTTTTTTTTAATATTTTTTATATTTTCCCCCACATATTTAAAGAGAGCCTATTCAGTCTCAAGGTGAAATCCCATGTACGTATATTGCTGTCAGGTGTGTTTATGTTTACGGCATTTTAATATTATTTGAATAGTGTTAAATGCAAAGTGTTAATAATAACGTATTTTTATAAATAGCACTAGTTTAACATAGAACACATAAAGTAGGCAGGGGGTCCCTACTCAATCTCCCCATGAGTTTACGGGTCCATGGCCTGAAAAACATTGAAACCCTTTGCATTAGCTGATTGCGTTGTGTTCAAGTGCAACTGTTTGGCCCAGACTCTGTCAAATTGAGGCAAAGTTCTTTTCCTTTGACTTTGCATTGCAGGAAAGTGACTTTTACAGTACAGTCATTTACCAGACCACATACTAAAACTAGCTCAAAAGGCCAATAAAAGGGTCAATGTGAACACATTGATTCAGAGTAAACATGTCCACATGTGTGATTTTAATAAACCATCTTTTTTACTTCCATCAGGCCGGGGAGGGAGCAGCAGCAGCAGCACCAGACGTCCCTCCTGTGAGCTGAGCCCTCCATCTCCCAGACAGAGGATATTGTCTGAACCTTGGCTGGCCATCCACAACCTGGCCGGTCTGAACAGAGCTTACGAGGAGGGCAAGAGGGAGAGGGGCCTGGATGAAGATTTGAGGAGGGAGAGAGGAGCAAAAGAGGACGACGGAGGGGGAGAGGATGAAGAGCGGCTCTGTCACCGGGAAGAGAGCGGAGGCGGCCTGGTTCAAAGGAGGGATAACAGACATGGAGGAGAGAATTACAGCGAGGATTTCTCTCAGCCGGTCCTCCCGCTCGCCCAGATGAGCTCGTCTCATGCGGCAAGAGACGGCGTGATCCTCAAGAGGACACCCGGAGGTTTAACTTCAGACAGAAAGCTCCCCGCGTGCCCTCCGCCTCACCCTCAGCTCCGTAGGAACACCCTCCCCTCCGTCACGGTCATCCCACCTCCCGTTCACCTCCCTCCCTTAGCGAACCAGTCACGCTCTCACCTCCGGGTGCCGACACGACTCTCACCCTCCGGGAGCAAGACCAGGGCGTTCCAGCCTCACCCGCCCAGCTCCTCCCCTCCCCACGGCAGAACATCAGCGAGACGGGCGTTGCTCCCCCCGCTGCCCCTCGCCTCCTCCCTCGCCTCCCTGGCTGCTCCTCCTGCCTCCTGCCACAGTGAGAGGAGCAGGAGGTCAGTGCGTCGTCACTCCGTGCAGCTCGAACAGATGAGATACCTGTGAGATTTCACTTTACCTAAAGTAATGAGTCATTTTTAACATGGAAGTCATTTCTCTAAGCCTGCATTCGGGTTTATCACTTTAGTTGGGAGGACGTTTGGCTGAATCTACATGAAAAAGACACTTAAAAAAAAAATCTTGGAGTCAAACTTTTGCATTTGCAGTAAAATATTTCTTCCCTTTTCTTCAATGAATAAAAAAATCAGCCAATAATTACAGACTTTAAGTATGATCAAAGCATAGAAGGAGGTGGTTGGTGGGTGGGTTGGAATAAGGAAGGAGATTTACCATAAGATGCTTCAGATGAGTCATAAACCAAGGCTTCAGCTGCTGTGGGCTGATACTACACCGATCAGCCACAACATTAAAACCACTGACAGGGGAAGTCAATAACATTGAGCAACTTGTGACAATTAAATGTTCTGCTGGGATTTTTTACTGTTTTTACTGTTACTTAGACATATGCCGCCCACATAGACCAGACCAGGCACCGCAACACCACAGCAATGACACTCATTGGTGGCAGCAGGATGCAGCCTGACACGGACACAAAAAAATTGTTTAGGAGCAAAACATAAAAAACCCGGTTTCCAAATTCACTAGATCCCAAACTGATCAAATATCTGTGAGATGCAGTGGGACAAGCCTGGTCCATCAACCCACAGGACCTTAAGGGCCCCACAAACAACATACTGTAACCAGACACCACAGGACGCCCTCAGAAGACCCACGTCATATTCTCTGATGAGTCACAACTGATTTGGAGGCACAAGGGAGACCTACAAAGTATTTGGAAGGTGGTCATAATGTTATGCCTGATTGGTTTGTTTTATATGTAGCTGGGTTTAGATGATTAACAGAGAACTTAAATAATTCTAATATCTGACAAACTTCATAACATAGTACTCTTAGTGCTCTGAGTGTAAACATAACCTTTTGAGGCTGACACTTAAAAAATAATGAAAAATGAAAAAACTACATAAATAAGAAAATGATAAAAATGACTTTAACAGGCAGCTGATGCTCAAAGAAAACAAACAAACAAACAAAAAAAACATCCTAGAGTCTATTCTAGACATCAGGCGTCACATTCTGGTTTTGAATAAACAGCAGTATATAGTAACAAAATGCAAATATTTCAGGAAATGAAAAATGTTTTTGATCATATCCGAGTCCTCTTATGAACCTCAGCCTCCGGAGGTAAACTCTAGGTGAACTCCATGAAAGCAGTAACCTGAAGGCCGCGCGCAGCATTTCAAACATTTATCAGTAAAAATCCTTCAAACCCACAGAGAGACGTGCATGTTCATGGCAAAAGGAGTGAAGTCATTTTATTTGTTTTTAATATGTATCTACAACAAGGGGGACACAGGCAAAAAACGACTGACAACTTGATGAAAATTAAAACAAAACCAAAAAAAAAAAAAAAAAAAAAAACCAGAACCAAAAACAACAAAAAAAAAATACATTAATTATCAATGCAGATTTCCCACCTTTTTTCCAATAAGCAACATTTTTTTGTCTAAAGAAACTTTACAATATAAAGAAACATACGAAGGAACCTCTTATTTTACTACACGAGACACTTAGGATCTGAAACTACCCTAACATGAGATACAAAGCAACTCCCCAAGGACAGACTGCCTCATATTCAATACTGCTTTGTCATCAAGAGGAAAAATGAGGAACTGAACAGAAAAAATCTTTACCCCCGCCCTCCCCCCCAAAAAAGTCCTCTCTTAACCCCCCCGGCCCCTGAATGTTACAGTATTATACATCAGCACAATAGAAATACAGAAATGATCAACGTTGTGACGGCTTTACTTACAGGACAGAAAGATAGAGAGAAGTTGGACTGCATTTTATACAACAGTATTTCAAAGTACAGGGGAGGAGGCGCCTGCTCCTGCGCTCTCACTCTTCTCAGCAACAAGTCTGTCCATTTTTATTTTTATGTTTTTTTTTTTTCTTTTTTAACTTTCCCAAACATTTCTCCTGCCCCCACCCCCTCATTTTTAAATAGATAAAAAAATCCTTCATAGTAAAGTATGTACTCTGGTCCCTGGTGCGTTGGATTGAGAGCCAGTGTCCTGTGTTGTGCCCTGCTTTCTGTTTCAGTTGTGTCGAGAGAAGAAGAGGCTGAAATGCAGCGTCGGGGGCAGACACAGATGTTTTATTATTATTATTATTATTAAAAAAAAAAAAATCCTCTTTTTGTTTTTTTACTCTTTTCTTGCAAATCGTGTGTTAAAAATGACAAGAAATATTCCTGTTTTGCATTTTTTCGTTTCTTTTTTTTTGCCATTTCAAGCACAGTTTCCAAGAACAGAGGCCAAAGGGAAATAAATCCGAGTTTTCATTTTACTCTCCGGGGGAAATGTGTGCGACAGTGAGTTAGCTACTACAACTTCTTTCCCTCGTCCCCGACCCCTTTGACGCAAAACAGCTCCGGACGCACAGTTTAAAAAGCCCCGCGTTTTGTCTGTGATGAGGTGAAATAGCAATAATAAGTCTATAGCAGCTCCAGTTTCTCGTCATTCATATTATTTCCGAGTAAAAGACACACGCCATCGTCTCTGAACAAATAACACACAGTCGCCCGAGTCGTTTCTGATCAACTGTTAAGTTGTGATTTGAAATATCAAAACATGTCAATGATATCAAAATGCATTTTACAGTATTTACAAAAAAAATTAAAATGAAAATCAAAAGATGGAGTTTTACAAAAAAAAGAATTAAAATTAAAAATCAGAGAGGGGGTGGTGAGTGTCTTGTGTGTGCGCGCGTGTGTTTGTGTGTGTGTGTGTTGATGCTGGCCTGTTGGAAAGGTGAGAAAAGGGGAGAGGACAGAGGTGTTTTTGTTCAAGGTGAGGCCACTCGTTACAGTCGGCAGACCCGCTATTGTCCAACACAGAGATCTGATCAGCAGATAGCCAGAAGTCCTTTCACCAGAAGCGGCCGTAGAGAAAGAAAACTGTGTGTGTGTGTGATAGAGAAACAAAACGCGAGCTACAGTTGAGTTGTTGTGTGTGAAACCAAATTTCAATAAAAGCACAAACGTACGTCACAGTGTGTTGAAAAACTTATCAGCAAATAAAATTAAAAAAAAAAAAAAAGATCCAAGTGTTGACGACAGGTCAGCAGACAGACGGTAACCTATGTACACGATGGAGCGTATGGTGAAGCGTTAGTGGAAGCAGCATGAGTTGGGGTCAAAATGGCCGACACCTATGAAAACTTCAGCACCTTTAGGGGTCTAATGACGTCACACAGAAGGCGAGGAGACGCCGCCGAGTGGATATTTACACAGTTGCTACTAGTTCTGCAGTTGACAAAAACCAGGGATTTAAAAAAAAGAAAAAAAAGAAGTAACAATGATTCATAAGACAAATTAAAAGTACATAAATAAATAGAGCTGTGCATTTCACTGCAGGGAAACAACTAAAGCAGGAGAGGCTTCTTCTTCTTCTTCTTCTGGTGTGTGGGTTCTCGAGCGCAAACAATTTAGGTCTTTTAAAAAGTAAGTTTCTAACCTCTGAGAAAGATTAAAAAAAAAAAGAAAACTAACAAAAACAAAGGACCAGTACCGTGACGGACATAATCTTACCTGCAGGGGGCAGTGCGCTCACACAGAGCCACACGTTACAAATCATTTCTGATTCGCTTGCACACATATATGCTGTCTTCATCATAACAATGTGCCCTTAAAAACGACAAAAAAAATTAAAACCTAATCTTAAAATGATCATAGCAATATCATTAATAACAATAATACAATAATAAAAATAGCAATGATACAATACATACACAAAAAAAAAAAAAAAAAAATGGAAAAAAAAAATATTCACTGATCATCACAACACCTCTGTTACAAATGTACACACACACAGAGAACAATGTGGGGAGGGGGCGAAAGGAGGTCATTTCCTTTAACCCTCTGCTGAATCCGTTTAGAAACGGCAACAAAAAAAAGTATGATTAAAAAAAAAAAAAAAAAAAAAAAGTCGTGGTTGAGTAGCTTCCAGGCAGCTGCTGAGAGACCCGACGCTGCGTCCTTGAGGGAGGGCTGTGTTTTCCAGTCTCCTCTTTCTCCCTCTTTCTCTCCATTTGTCCTCCGTCCCTCGCTCATTGTCTAGACCCTGACAGGAAGCCAGGGAGGCCGGGGCCGGAGTCGGAGAGGAGGCTCTTCCTGTTGCTCTGTGACTGCTTCCTGTTCACACCGGCAGCCATTTTGCATGCTCCAGGAGGGCCCGTCTTAATTAGAGTCCCAGCGTGCTCGAGGGCCGTCCCGGAGGGCTGCGTGGCCGTACAGGTCCCGAGTGAGAGCAGGAAGGTGAGGGTGGCGGGGTTTAGGATGGGTTCCCGTTTGGAGAGGGGACAGAGGTTGTGTGTGTGTGTGTTTATGTGTGTGTGGTGTGTTTGTGTGTGTGCGAGAGGATGGGAGGTGGTCCAATCCGAGGTGAAGAAAGGATTGTATTGAAAAAAAAAAATAATATCAGGTGTAGGGTTACAAAAATAGGGGAGAAGGGAATAAACAAAAATACAAAAAAAGGGAAAAAAAAAAATAAAATCACACACTCATCGTCATGTTGGGTGAATACTGAAAAGAGAGAGAGGGAAGGGGGAGGAGGGCACAGATGAGTGGATATGTCACTGACAACATTGAAACACCAGATGGCGCTCAGACCCAGCCCCGCAGAGCCACAGGAAGCACAGACCCACGTTCCAGCCAGGCTCTAATACACCGGACTCAAACATCAGATCAGAAATGTAATGATTCAGGTGTATTTCTGACAATCAGGACCTCAAAAAGCCCCATAAACCAAATATTTTGTGATTTAAATACATATTAAACTATTAGTGGAATCAAGTTATTAGAGCTCAGCTTTAAATCCAGCGTGTGCAACCCGTTGTTCTCCAGGTCGAGGGTAAGAGGCATCGCTTTAACACTATGCAATGAACAGTCCCTCTATCCCCTCCACCTGCTGTGCTTGTATGTGTTTAAAATGGCCTAACAAGTTAAATAGAACAAAGCACAGTGGCCATTTATGTCAATCAATCATAATCACATCACTTATACGGAGGATGCAGAATGGATTTCTAAGTGATTAGTAAGCGGCTACAATGCAAGCAGAACACAAGCTGTTGATCCACTGTAGAAAACATTCATTATGTAAGATCTCTCTCTCTCTCTCTTTTTTTTTTTAAACTGCTACTGTGTTTGCTCTAGGAAGAGCGTAGATTTGGTTTTCAGAATTAAAGTGCTGTGTCCCAAGCTATGACGACGCATGACATGGTAAAACAGTCGAGCTTCAACACGTTGTATAAGTCTGCTTGGCTCCTGGACCTGATCTGGACGTGGGGTTGGTTGGAGGTAGCAGGGTGCTGCCGTGTTGCCATGGGCCTCCCTGTTCTGTGTGCTAATGTTTACAACAGCCAAGCTGTAATAAAATGTGTTTATTGTTGCACTAGTGCAAGTTTTAGCTGTGAGGTGCAGGAACAATCTAATGTAATGATTTTGTTTTGGCGCTGCGTGCTCTGTTAAACTCACTCCTCGTACTGATGATTTCTCTCTGCAACATTACTGACTGGGTCTATTGGGACGGGTGTGAGGGGATGTTCAGTCCTGGTATAAACACATGTCCTCACTCAGTGCGTTTACATGCACAGTGTAATCAAGCTATGCTCAATACGGTCCTTGTCCCAGTTTACATGCAATGGAGAAAATCGAATAACTGACGGCAACACGTCCTCCTCCTCCTCCACACTAGGTGGCAATATGTGTCTTTTCAGTGGGTTAATACAATGTTAATACAGCCCCCTTTTCTGGTTGACCTATTAAGTCAAGAGTCGTTCAAGTGTCAGACCAGCATTTCATTTCTTGGATGTTTTTGTTACAGGGTCATACGCCAGCACAGCGGGTGTGGAGCATGCGCACACGTGTTGTCTAGTTAAAGTCTGATTAAGGCGTATACATGCCAGAGAAAATCGATTTTCTAGTCGCATTCTCTGGGATAAGGAGAACTTTTAGCCGGAGAAACGTGTTTACATGCACTTAACTTGTCCAGTTAAAGTTGGATTAAGGCAATAATTAGTTTTTTTTACGTGCATGTAAATGTACCGAGCAATGAGGCTTTAGGCATTAAAATATGTCTCAAACTACCACTTTAGAGCTGATCTCTGTATTTTATCAATTTTATCTAAACGGCTGCAATAACAAACCAATGGATCTTTACTTTTCAGAATCAGCAGCACTGTGTGTTGTCTTTGCGTCCGGATATGATAAAGAGTGATGGAGTGTCCTTCACTCACGGAAAGCACACATTATTTATTCATTCACATAATAATAATAATTTATATTGTATTGATCCCACATGGGAAACTACAGCCTCTAAAGGGGGCAACTTGGTGGTTATGTGCTTGCACCCCATCCATGGACGCAGGAGGAGGAGGAGGAGGAGGCGGAGGCGAACCTGGGACCCTTCTGCTCCCGCTACATACGCCCTGACAAACCCTGGAAGCTTCTAATGTCACTGCTTCGCCGTTTGAAGAAAAATCTGAGTTCATTAATTAGATATTAAAATTAGATATTAATGAGAAAATATGTAACACATTGCTCAACTTAACCTCCTGCTGGTTTTTGGTGACAGAATAACACAGAGTCTATTCTCACTGAATCATTTATCAATTCTCTTTCAGATCGATTTATTATTAAGTTAACTAACAGTCTCTCATTAATTCTACTTGCTCAGGACACATGTCAACACTAGCTCTGAACAGGACCTGAATATCTTCGATTTAGTTTTCTTTTATTATTTGAGTTGTTGGGTAGGTTTGCCGTGACTAAGTGGTTTTTAACTGTTGCACTTTGTATAACAATTTGTTCTTAGGATCAAAAAGACAAAAGTACGGTCTTTAAAAATGAGGTGTCGGATGAAAAGCTACCCTGCTAGTGACTAAATGAAAAAGGGACACATCTTACAACATTATAAACAGCCTGAGATCAGTGTTACAGAAAACAGACGAACCCTCTGCTTGCATTCTTCCACTGGTTTATGTCAGGATGTGAAGGAGAACTGTTAAGGGTCGTGAGATGTCGTTCACTCACTCTACTTACACTTTCGCTTTGGAATGGGTTCAAGAAGTTGCCGCCCATTTCGCCGTCGTCTCTCGGCGTTCCCGGAGGGTTGTTCATGCCCCCCATATTATTAGGAGAGCTCTGGGGGCAGAGAGGGCAAGACATACAAATGAAGTCATCAACTTCCCCCTATTCACAGAGATTGTAAAGATGATGTTTTAACTGGCAAGAAAACTCCAAACAAGAGATGATTCACTCACCTTTGGCAACCCGTCCATGTCCCCAGACCCTGAGGGGGTGAAGGGAGAAACATTTTTATGGTAAGCCTAATTTAAAATGAAGCACAGTTTTATTTGTCAGCGAGTTGTTTTTTTTGGCACTCACCTAGTGATCCATTCATGTGGTGCGGTTCCATGGCTCCCATTGCTCCCATCGGCCCGTCAGGCCCAGGTCCCATTGGAAACTGGTGAAAAAGATGTGTAACAAGCCTCATGAATGAGCTGTTCAAGTTATTCTCTTGACCCCTTTTTTTTTTTTTTTTTTTACATAATTGTGATCCTTTGAGCTGGAGGTGAAGCTGGGAGTATTTAATTGATTCTCCCTGGTCCATTTCCAGTCGGTTCTTATTGAGCTCAGCGTGGCAGCATTATGTTTCTCTAATGCTGAACTGTACTGGAGCCCAGTGATGTGATTATAAGCCCTATTTGAGCTGGATTATATCCTGTGAGCGAGTCTGTTATTTTAATCATGACAATGACAATCTGTTATTTTAATCCAGAATCGGCATGAAGCTGAAACAAGCCCGGACAGTTAAACGTCTAAAATGACGCCACAGAACAGAGACTCACATTGGGTCTGTTGCCTCCTTGTCCGATAGGATTCATCATTGTATAGATGTTTTCACTGGAGTTAGTCGAGTCTAAAGGAAACACACACATTAGAGTTACACAACGTCACAGAAATTATTCTTCCTCATGAAGATTTTACCAGATTATGAACTGAATGAATTGAACATGAAAAGACAAAGCAGATGTGAAACATGAGGGGGCACATTCATGCTTGTTTAGTGAGGAAATGAGGGCGGTGTCTATTTGTGAGACATGTGTTAGTGCTGGGGACATAGTTAGGTGACGCACCACCTGGGCTGGGCATGATGGGAGTTCCAGGTGGACCTCCTCCGCCTGGAGGACCCTGAGGATCAATCAACGACAAAGCTTTAATATTACACTCAACAAAACGTGAAGAATGTATTCATTAATACAAATTACACTCTACTCTAGAAAGCTGCTTTTTATAGATTTGAACTCACCACGTAGTTTCCTGGAGATGAGGAGGAGTAGGCTATCTGCAGGGGGAGAGATGAAATGAATAATCAGATACGAGTGTCAACACCAAGCAGTCAAATAAAACAGATACAAAACTCCTGAAGTGGTAGAAATGCACAGCTATTGTGGAGACAATATAGACAGAACAGTAGTTCTGAAACAAAAAATCTGCTGTGGTTGTTACTATAAATATGATGTTTTTGCAAATCAAGCAATCTCTTTAAATACTTTTACTTCAAAAGTTTCATCACAACTGCAACCTCTTGACAAACACCAAATGTACAATTAACAGCACAGTTCAAGCGCAATGATGAATTACTTTTATCTTTTGTTTATATATAGTTTTTCGTAAATGAGGTTGACTGAAAGCAACAGGCTTGTGTGGAGCAGCTGGACAACAAAAAAAAAACGAGGGGATGTTCCAAGTATTTCATCCACCAGCTACAGTGTATGTGTTTAGTGTGTAAATGCAAAGGACTTCCGACTCACAGAGTTGGCATTAGGTCCAGGCCAAGGCCCTCTACCTCCGGGACCCCTGGGGGTTAAAAAAAATGAAAATGAAGCAGAAGAGTGTGAGAGTACGACAAGAATAAATAGAAAGACACGGTTACAGATAAGAGATTAACCTGCTTTGTGAATATGATAACAAAATATTTCATTTTACAGGATGCAAAGGTGTAGCTAAAGGGGTAAATAGTTATCAGTACATGGAAATTAAAAATAATCTGTTAATCCTTTGGCTTTTAAACAAAAACAACTTCAACATCTTATAAATAAGAATCAAAGCAGTGAATAAAGCATCATGACATTGTGATCGCTAGCTGCTAAAGCTACCTGTAAACCGATGCTATGATGCTACATTCGTGGACTTACATGTTCATTCCTGGCATGGGGCCGCCCATGGAGTTGGGGGGAGGCCTCATGCCTCCGTAATTCTGAGAGAAGAGACATTAAAAACACTGTCAAAAGATGCCGTGCAAAGTTACTAATTCTCGACAAAAAAATGTGTTTGTCTTCATTTAGCTGCGTTTAGAAGCAATATAATCACAAGCGTGACGCGTACATCAAATCATAAACAGCCTGCGCTCTGAGAGAGTAATAAAGAGCTCGAGTGCATTCGCAGAATCTATTACCAAACGAAGAAACTGGCTCATCAGATTTTAATTAACATTCAGTTATTGCGCGTGCTGACTCAGTTTCTGATGCGTCATACCTGTGGGCCCATGGCCATTCCTCGAGGAGGGTTCATTCTCATCGGTCCACCCATGTTAGGATGTCCTGCAAGCACAGACGCCCACAGTCACACACACACGTCAATCCACATATGTCTCGTCTCTTAAAGTCAGGAGTTAATGCTTTCCACAGACAACGCTTTATCCTAATCACATTAGTTGTAACCCTCTGGCCTCATGAAGCTCTGATCTGCAGCTAAAATCACCAAAGACCCCTTTCCTCCGCCAGACACACCCACAAGTGTTCAGTTTAAAGTAATTCAGTTTGCAGGAAATCCACAAAATTTGCTTTGTCCTGATTGTTTGTTATTTGATTCATTAAAAACTGATTAAATATTTGTAGGTATGGGTAGTTTGGTTTGTACGTGTATTTAAATGTCCAACAATTATGCAACTTTCTAAGAAATGCATACTTTATTAAATCTACAACTAAATTTAAAAGTAATCATTAGTTACAGCTGTATTATCGTAGGACGTTACCTTGCGGCCTTGTTGGGTCCAAACTGTTTGGCAGGAGTGGCTGAGATCCTGGGATTCCACCAGGAGGCTGAGGAGGAGGAGGAGAAGAAACCAGACACTCATGAAAATACTGGCATAATCTTGGCAAAATCGTCCTCAAAGCGTGAGGAAAAAAAAAAATCAACCCGAAATTGAAACCAAAGTCTTGTTTAGTACCTGATTTGGCATGCGGAGTGCAGGACGCGGTCCACCTGGATACCGCGGTGACATAAACGGCTGCAGAAAAAGTAATCAGGGAAGGAAGGGGGTAAGATAAAAAAAAAAAAAAAAAAGGAGGAGGAGGAGGAATCGAGGGTGGGACACAGAGAAAACGACATTTCAATTATTGATAAATCCAAAAGCACTCAAACGGAAGCAGAGCTGAGGACACACAGATGGACACAGGATGGAGGATGACTCTGGAAAAATGCAAAATCAGCAACAAATCAGCCCCGGAAACGAGAATCTGTTTTATGACCGTTAACACCGGCCGCTTACACCAACAATACGCACTTGAAGCACGGATTTGTGTGTCTGTGTGAGTGTAGAGGCAGCGCTCACACAGCTCCCTGCTCAGCCTGCCTGCTCTCATTGTGGTGTAAGCTGATTCGGCCTGTGGTCTGCCTGGCGTAGTTAGAGACACCTCAGGCCAACAACACCGTTCAAAACCTTAGCGGAAGCATGTCCACACTCTCTCGCACACAAGGAGGAAACCAAAAACCACAAGAATCAAGAGCTGAGCTGCCGCAGTTAATGGGCAAAGGCTAGTTTTACCTCCACAGTGGCATCTGTAGCTACTGTTCTGGATAAGTGCTGAAACACACAGCGGCTGAAGGTGCAAGTTTGTGAACATACGACTATCCGGTTAAACTTCCCACTGGCCTATATGTGCAGAAAGTACCCACCGGGTTTTGTACATACATGTGACGTGTTTATAGTGCCTGTCCCTGTTTTATTTATAAGGTGCTAGAACAAGTAAGCAGGGGGGGAGGGGAGTTGTGCATGTGTGTGTGTGAGTGTGTGTGTTAAGAGTGGAGGAGAAGATAAGCGTGCAACCCCCCACAAGCTGCTCCAGGGGAGGGGCAAGGAGTGAATTATTCATCCCACACAGGGACAGACGATTCTGGGCCTTGAAGAGGAGCGGGCCCTGCTGCCTCTGGATGCTCGGCTTTCATATATATATATATATAAAAAAAGAGCTTGCAACTGGGAGGGCTGACATCTACGGGGAGTTAGAGCAAAACGAGAGCTTGCAGAGCTCAAGGGTAGGAGAAGAAGTGTGCAAGTTGTGAATGGGAAGGAAAAGGTTGTGTGTGGGTGAGAAGTGGGGGAGTTTTTTTTTTTTTTAAGAGGGGATGAAAGAGTGATTGGTGTTTGAGAGAAAGTTTTTTGCATCTTACCTGGCCATGGGGTCCCATCATGGGGTTGCTTGGGTTGTGTGGGGGGGGCTGTGCATGGGGGGACTGCTGAGAGCCGGGTGGTCCCTTTAAGAAAGAAGAGCGATATCAGAGAGAGGGGAGGGGGGCAAAATGTGGGTTTACACCTGGAGGAATTACCCCGTCAAAATTATAAGAAAGAGGAGGATGATGGGAGAAGGGGGAGGAGGAGGAGGAGAGGGGGGGGGGAGTGGGGGGAGTAAGGTCTGTGGGGATCCTTCAGTTTAAGGAGGTAGATGCAGGAAAGTGGAAAAAAGCTGCACGTTTTTGGGCAAATCCTCTAAAATCTGCTGTTAATTAAGATACTCCTCAACAATATATGCACGATTAAAAAAAAAAAAAAAAAAAAGTCAAAACAAGCTGCCAGAAAACAGTATTAATCATAACCGTCATATCGGTCTCCCTCTGAACCACATGGGGGCAGTATTGCCAAAGGCTCTATGCAACAGGAACAGGCAGCAGCAGCAGGACGGGCACTAGTGGCAACTTCAAACCAGAAAGATGATACCGACAAAAACAAGTAAAGGTTGAAAGTTTTATTTCCTGCCTGCTTCATAATAAAATCACGCTCCTGTGAGCTCCTCCGCTCCTTCCTCCGACAGACCGCTGCGTTATTCCCGACATCTCACCCCAAGACAAGAGGTTAATGACCTCTAATAAATAAGTCATTATGCAACAACAGTCTCTCTGTTTCTGCTCTATCACCGTCAGCGCTTGCAATTCTTTACTTTTCTCATTTTCCAGTTGTCCGCATAAAAAAAAGGAAACCAAAAAAAAAAAAAAAAAACTAAGGCTGGATGTTTCGCAAATGGTAAGTGGAATTTTCCATGTATCCCTCCTAGGCATCCGGACACACACAAAGACAACACGCATTGATTACCTCAGTGAGTATGCATGTATATGTACTTACAGTACAAAAGCCAGATACTGATTCTGATGGTAAAAAATATATATAATATCCATCCCAAGCCTTCACATCTGATGGTTCAGAAATGGCAACGTTCAATATATAAACACGAGGTCAGAAGGAATGGATATCGAGTCTCAGTACCTTTTTTTTGGTAATGTGTCAGTATTAGAGGCGAGGTTAGTCAATTAACCAATTAGCTGAATCAACCGCTTTAGATAATTGACGAATCACTATTTAATCCAAAGCCAGATTCACTTATTCCAGACAGTTTGAGCTTCTCACATGGACAATTTTCTGACATTTTATAAACCGAGAGATTAATCAAGACAGTAATGGACATATTAATCAATAACAATGATTAGCTGCTCCTCTGGCTTACAGCAGCAGCCGCTATCAGAGACGGTCAAGTAACAAAAAGCTTACTGCGAATATCCATCTGGTTGATAACAGGGAGTAATTCACCAAATTCTTCTCTTCAGATACAACTTCCGAGAGTTTATGCAAACTGATCTGACACCAGCACTGTCGCTCCTCCACCACCACATTTAAGAGCGTGAAGATTTGCTGTGCTGCTAAAAGACGACACAGTTGAAAGAATGCGATTGGTAGCGGTGAAACTCAACTTTGCTGTTGACTGGGATGACAAAGAAACAGTTTTTAAAGCTGCGTCACCCAAATTTATAAGATCAACCTTTCCAAAAGAAAATCAATCAAGAGAAAATTATACGCCCTTTTTGTGGTAAGCCAAGTATCTTTGGACTTTGAGCTGTGGGCCACGCTAAACAAGACATCTGTAAAAGTGCTCTCAGACACCAGCGTGGGTATTTGTCAATATCAGCCACATTTCCACTCAAAGGAACCAGGAACTTTAGCGGCAAGAACCTAGTTTTCTTGACTACACTGCTCCCCTACAATCCAGTGAGGGGCAGTAATATATAAGAATATACAACAAAAACTGCGCATAAAGCATTGGTGCAACAGTACACATGGAAAGGAAGCTGCAGATTTACAGCTTTGCAAATGTGTTATTCAGCAGTAGAAAAAAAAAATAAAAAAAGGAACGATCAGTAGCAGCAACGCAGATTCGTGAGCGAAAAGATTTTACAAGTCATTGCAGGGGAAAAAATATTGTTAAGTGCTCGACCAATGAGAAAAGTTCAGCACTGCAAGCCACACCTCCAAACTTCCTGTACTTCTGAAAAGTTATATAGAACTTTATGAGGGTGAAATATATTCCCGGAGATTAATTTCAAGAAACAGCTGTAATCTGACATCATATAGAGAAAAGACCTCATCAATTAACACAAACAAACAGAAATCCGTAATTGAAGTCGTCTCTGCAGCTCCTACGTCCCGCTTTTCTTAATCCTTTGATCAGATTTTCACACAGCTGCTCGTGTTGCATTTAATGTTGTGACAGAAAAGGTATTCTTCCGGTCTCAAGGTCTAACATTCACATCAGAAACATTTCAGACGACACTCTGCCTCAACGATGAGCATGAATCATGTTTGAATGGAAAAGCTTCCTGTTACAATAAGGTCCACACACAACACAACATACACACAAACCCTCGCCCAATCTCACTCCCCCACCAATGTTAAAAATAGCACTTCCATGCGTCTCTTGTCACCCTCTCCTCCTCTCCCCCCCCCCCCCCCCCCCCCCCCTTTCCCTTGCTTCTTCGCAGTCGTACTCTCACTAGTCCACCACCATCATCGCTCTCAGCCAGCAAACAATGGGGCGGTAGGTAGCCACAGAAACAAACACTGGGCCACAAAACCTGGTGGCTCTGATCTTTCACGCACCTCTCTCCTCTTCCTCCTCCTCCTCCACTCACCCTCTTCTTCTTCTTCTTCTTCTTACTCCCTCTCTATTGTGTCATTCGCTTTTTTTCGCTCCTACTCTTCTCCGCCACCTTATCGTGCCTCCTGCCAAATGCCAGCGCTGTCCATCACACCACCGCCTCACCGAGGATTGTGTGTGTTTTTGTTTGCCAACGTGTGCGCGCTCGCGTGTGTTTGTACATGCATCTGTGCGCCGCTCGTGCGCCTCATTCTCTTCCACTCTTCAGACAGCCATCTCCCACACTAAAACCTTTCCCTTCACAGCGCCGGGACAGGTCAGAGACAGACGGAGATGGAGATGGAGGAGTGGAGAGAGGGTGAATACAGGACGGCTGAATCACAAATCGGTTGAACGGCAGCCCAGCGAGAGAAGAGCCACAGATGAATGAACAGTGTGTGCTTCAGAGGCTCTGGTGGGTGTACGTATCGAGAGAGGAATAAACAGTGTTTGGAAAAATGTGAGGAAAATAAGGACATAGAAGCTGGAGGCCCAATCTGAAGCCTCCGTTATTACCTGTACAGTGAAATGCTTAATTAGTGGAGTCTGATGCAACGTGAATATTGATATTTGGCAAACTTTAAAATCTGATAATAACGAGACATTAAATAAAGCATTGTTGACTCATCAAAGCCATGCAAAAAAACATGTTTAGAAAAGTTAAACCAATTCAAACTTGGGTTATTTATCTAATGTATTGTTACGAATGTGGAGAGTAAGTTTTCAAAGTTCACAAAATAATAAAAGATCTTGAAAGAGGTGGTACAGTAATAACCACACACCAATAAAACAAACCAATCGTAATTTCCTGAGCTGGGATTATGAAAGTGATGTAAATACAGAAGTTAATTTTTTCTTGGTTGTGGATTCAAAGCGGACATGCAAAGATAAAAACCAAGTTTCTTTTTTTTTTTTAATCAGAATTTGTCCATTTTAGTGATTCCTCACGTGGTTGTAGTGCAGGAGCAAAAAGTCAAAGAATAACGCATTGTCTTTTCGGGCGTGGGTCGGAAATGGATGAATGAGAGACGAGAGATATAAGCTGAGGTTAAAAAAAAAAAAGAGTGGGTTTGGAGGTGATGCACAGAAGGGGGTCGGTCATACCTGGAAGAAGCCTGGGGGCATGGGACCACCTGGCATGGGTTCGTTGGGGGGCATGTTGCCCATCACAGGGCTGGGCGCCGCCGCCGCGCTCTGAAAAACACAGATAACAGCTGTGGTCAAGCTGTGGGTAAATGTGGTGCGTCCCATGTGAGCATTAGTGTGTGTGTGTGTGTGTGTGTGTGTGTTTTATTGGTATACAGTAATATTTATGTACATGATGCACTGGCCACCCGGTGACTAAAGGGGGCAGTGTCTGCACCTGCAATCTGGAATCACAGCCCCCCCCGCCTCCCCCCATCCCACCTCCCATTTAAAATTTGTTAATTCAAATGATTTTCTATTACAAAATTTAAACTGCCAACTCATCTCTATAACACTGACAGGAATGGAGAAAGAGAAGCAAAGAGGAAAGGTTCAGGAAGAACTAATTTCACTTGCTTTAGAGGAGAAAGGACCATAAAGAGAAAAGAAAAGAGAGAAGACTGAGTCAGCCCTGTCCTGTTAAAGCCAAATTATACTGTAGTTTGTTGTGACTATGACGCAGTTGGCATATTCAATATAACTCTTCTCCTATAAAAACACATTTCTGATGTTGGGTAACATCTTTCCACCAAACGCCATGATGAGCTCCCCTCTACAAAAATTCAATTGATATGCACCTTTCCTGGAGTATTTGCATTGGAGTTTGCAAAGAAAAGAACAGATGTAAAAAAAAATCTGAAGTGTATTTTCATAAACAATAAGCTACTGCATAAACATATAAAATATAAAAGCAACAATTTAAACACAGTCAAAAGTCGTGTGCAAATTAACCGAGTTCTTGTTTCCTTCTCAATTAAAAGACTGTGAGAAGTTTTATTTATATCCAAAGTAAGTTTTACTGTATCTTCATGAAGACGGATGAATAAAATGTGCCATCAGCCATCGAATTCCTGAAGAGCTGTTTTGAAGCTTAATGCGGGTTGACACTGGATGTTGCCATATTGGCAGAGTCTGACTTCTGGCTAACACACAAAATTGAAGTGGGGAGTGGGGATGAGGCTCGCTAATGACCTGTGATGGCAGCCACCAGTCATTCCAAGTGCCCATGGTCTTAAATATGTGTAACTTTAAAGCCTCATTAATATTAACACATATTATACACGTGTACAGTTGTAATGACAATTAGTTATTAAGACAAAAGCAGTTTTGTTGTAAGAAGTTGGGTGTTTTAAAAATGGAAGTCAATGGGAATTGACCCACTTTTGGAGCAGGCCTCAAGTGGCCATTTGGGGAACTGCAGTTTGGCACTTCCTGTAGAAGTTTGGGGGCCACATACAGCACAATTTAATCTCAGATGGGTTAGGGTTCCTTAAGTGGGTTAAAGATGTCTTCCATTTGTTTTAGTGCAAAGAAGAACAAGAACAAGTAAATTAGGAAGGAAAAATAAGTGTAATTTGGGCTCATTGCTGTTTTTTGTCCGCTTCTCTGACTGAAACAGTGGACAAATTAGGACTAAAAGCTACTTTCATTGGTAAAATTGCAGTATTCTGTGTAATTTTCGCACTTTGTAAATTCATTGCTGTGGGCCATATTAGACCCTCTGGGCCGTGTGTTTGACACCTGTGCTGCTGAAGGTTGGATGTTGAGATTTTAGTAAAGTTTAGCCTTGTAGTAAATCCTTTGCTTTGACTTCATTGCAAACAATAGTAGCACATGATGAATTTCACAAAGAGCTTATGTAGATTCTAATTTGAGGAAGCATTAAATGTCGTTTAATGTCCAGAGAGGCAGAAGGCAGAAATGTTTAAAAGCAACAAACATCTGTAACACTTAAAGATAATGAGAGCAGCTGCTGAACTAATGCTAATCCTATTACAACATGTTACAGCACAACTGTTTTTAGTCCTCTTTATGTCAGTCAAACAACACGAAGAACAAAACTAGAATCCAGAATAGAAAGGGTGGGGGGGTGGGGGAGGAGGGTGGGGGGTGATCCAGGCCGGGAGTTAAATATGATATAACTGTATTCTTGTCAACACACACACACACACACACAGAAGGAGACGCATGTTCAAAGTGCTTACATAAGCAAGCCGGAACAAACATGCACACATTCACGCAAACACATGGACGCGCAATCTCTCTCTCCGTCTCTCGCACACACACACACACACACACAGACACACAAAGAGTTGCATCACAGGCTCATAAAGTGCAGCCCTTCGGTACAGAACAGCAGACAGGGGAGAACCGCAGGCTACAGGACCAGAACAGGGAGGGGGTTTAAGACCCAGGGGAGGGAGTCACTCTCAAACACACACACACGTAAATGTGCACATCCACCGACACACCAGCACACACACACACCTAACGAACACATTATGTCCATGTGACACATTCTGTATGCTTGGACAACAACGCATACTACCAATTACACGCATATACACAAATACACCCGCTGCCCTTCTTCTCCTATCTGAAACCAACACACATTAAAAAAAAAAAAAAAAAAAACGAAGAATCACACACCTCCCCCCATCTTTATGCTAATTCTGCTAGTGAACATGAGCAGGCCACTGAGTCCCTGGGGAAGAAGCAGGGTCGGCTGCCTCCTTTTCCATCCTCCCTCCTTTCTTCTTCTTCTTCTTCTTCTTCTGCACACTTTTCCCTCAATCTTTTCTCCCCCGACCCCCAACTCATTTTTTTTTTTTGGCACACTGACGCATGCACACATACACAAACACGCACACCTTCCCTGTGCCCCAACCCCTATACTATTCCTCCCCATCACAACCTCTCCTCCCCTCAGTCCCCCCCCCCCTCTCCCCCCTCAGTAGGGTGTCAGCAGCTTGCAGAAGCTGTTGCTATGGAGACAGGTCCTATCTGCACTCTGTCCCCCTGGCATCCCCCGCTCCAGGAGCGCAGAGAGAGAGAGAATAAGAAGATGCAGGAGAGAGTGAGATCGAGAGAGTGACTCGGAAGATACGAGACAGAAAAGGGAGAAAATATGAGGAGAGAGGAGGGAGAGAGAAAAAAAAACTGCAAAGAATTAAATGCAACAAAAAGCGAGATTTCAGTTTGCAATCAATCATTTGCTCACAATATTTTTATGGACAACTAACGACCATTTATCTGCTCAGATGTTCCCCAATTTGCTGATTGAAAATGAATGCGTGCAGATTGAGCCACCAGCGAAGAAGAGGGTAGATTTAGTATGCAGTAGAGGTTTATTATAACCAACTGGCCTGCGGAAATACAAAAAAAAAAAAAAAAAAAAAAAGATCCAACGGGGCTCTCTTAGTTTTTATATAGACACAGTGCTGTTTATATCTACCTTTAAATTTCAACTCTGTGCTCAAGAAGCCAGAGACAGTCAAAAAATTAATAAATAAATAAATAAAAGACAAGCACCTTGAATCAGAAACACGCAACTCACAGAGAAAGTAAATCTGAAGGAATTTGTCTAGTTGGCATCTCTGCAGGTAAACAATGACAGCTAATGCACAAATAAGACGCAGCTATCGAGACAAGTGTGCACCTTTATGTAAAGAAACAAGACAGTGTTCCACAGGAGACATTAGTGCTGCACTAATTAGTTGATAAAACAGACGTGGCTTTTTCTTTTTTTTTTTTTGAAGTTGAATTATTCATTTTCTCCTTACTTCATAAAGCACGAAAAAGAAAAAAAAAAAAAAATCTGCAAATGAAGGAGTAGCACCGGGTGGCAACACAAATTGGAAGAGCTTTAATGCCTGACATGGCAGCAGGAAGGAGAATAATATGTTTCTTTCATTGAAGCCAGCTGAAAGTTCAACAAAACCCACGGGACACATTTTCAAATGCTTGGGAATATTTACACTGTTTAAACTGTAAACTATATTTTAATGGCCTTCCTTGGCAGCGTTGAACTAACACTGTGTCAAACATCCTGGAGCCACATCTGCACAAAAATAATATTAGGTAAGGGTTTTTTTTTATACGTTACCTGACCATCAGTAATACCACAGACCTGAAGTGTAGCTCATGTAGTACATGAACTCTGGATGAAGAACTTCTACCTTTAGCATTTATTTTAATTTCAATACAGTATCATATAACCTCTAAAAATCTACCGACTGCTCCACTAACTGAAGAACTAAAAGCTAATCTACACAACTTAAAATGTAGGAACGTAACTATGGTTTGCTGGTATTTTAACAGCCAGCGCGCAGGTTTCTCTTTCTGTAACCTCAGACCAACACTTTAATTGTTTGCCTCGGTCAACAGGGAGCTCTGTGAATGTCATCCCACTTTCCCTCCTCGTGCTTCCTGTTTCTCTCTGCTGCACGCTACACACACACACACACACACACACACACACACACACACACACACACACACACACACACACACACACACACGTCACAAGTAGGCGGTGTGGTGGGCTACTGTAATAGCAGCGTCCCTCGTTTGGCTCTGCTTGAGAATGTTTGTTGGAAGCTTTCCTCGCTTTCCTATCACCACTTCTGTGTTTATACAGCTCTAAAAAAAAAATCAATTAACGTTCAATTATCAAGTATATTCGATCACAAAGCACCCCCTGAAGATGTTGAAGACATTTTATAGTCCTGACAATTGATAGAGAAGACTAATGCAGACTAACTGATGTAGATTATTGAACTCTTGCAGGTGTTCATTTCCCCTACATGGGCCTCCCTTCACTAACTTCCACAAAGTCTTTGGATCAATTCTGAGATTTCATTGTTTTGATTTGATTGGCCCAAAGTTATCCTGCAACTGCACATCCCAGTAAAGTCGCCCAGGTCTGATGACCACTTGTTTCTGGTTGTTCCAAGAACAAGGTTTCAATAACAGGGGAGATCATGTCGCCGCGGCTGCAGGCCCCCCTCCCCAAAATCTGTCTCCGCATGTTGGACAGGCCCAGACACAGTCAGCTTTCATAACCTGTCTTGAAACTAATTTATTTTAAAATTAATTTAATCATGCATTTTAATTTTGAACCTAAAATTTCTTCCATTTCCTCGTTTTTGTAAGTGATTGTGCAGTAACTTAAACGTGCATTATAATAAAAAAAATTGACAGTGATAGGTATGCTGATTATAAAAGGTACAATATTTGGTCTTAATGTTAAATATTCACTCAGCTTTAATTGAGATACAGTCACCTCATCCATGGCAAAATATTTTAAACTAATCTTCATGGAGATTTGAGGGCGCAGTGTTGTCCTTTATTTCCCTCCTCGGTGCGAACCCACAATCTACCACTAATAAGCTAACTGCCTGGCATAGTACCGTATGTAGATGGACTACACAGAATAGCATTGATCCCTCCCTCTCCATTTCCCTCTCCCCTTCTCTCACCCATAGCACCTACCGGACAGATCAATAGTGCTCAACACATTATTGACCTCCGCCTGATACCTTTCACAGGGATAAAGACAGAGACATAAACACTGGATGGAGAAAGGGGAGAGGTGGGAAGAGACAGCGAATGTATCCATGTGTGTGTGTCTGTATTTATGTGTGTCCCTGCCTGGAGAGGTACTAATCTACATTCTGGTTCACACTGATATGTACCTCATCACTGTCTCCTTGACCCGCTGTCCTTAGCGCACGGAGAGGGGGAGAGGAAATCGAGGGGGGGGGGGGGGGGGGTAAGAGTGGGAGACAGTGAGAGTGTGGAGAGAGAGCGAGAGAAAGAAAAACAGCTGACTGTGGTGATCTAGCTAATTTATCAGCCCAGTCAAAACAGTGTGTTTCGCTTTGGAGCAACAGGATATGGCTGCTACTCTCTCCGTCACGTCTGACAAACAAATGCACACGCACAAACACCAGCGGACGAGATCTCCTAAAAACCCCAGCTGGTCTTGGAAACTGGCACAACGTGTGCACCGACCGCTTCCCCAAAAAGCCGCTGCCAAGGTAGCAGGACTGAACCAGACGGGCTGGTTTGCGCACGCATACAAGCGCGTGCGCACCCACCGGATGACAGCACTAATACATGCAGCAGACACAACATCCACTTAGCCAACGCTCCGGAGAGAAGGCAGAAGGACCAGAAAGACAAGAATATGAAGAGAATAAGAACTATTGTGGAGCTGAATATAGCTTTAACTCAAGGAGGAGGAGGAATTTAACAAACCTGATTATGGATTGTACTCTGTACTTCTTTTCTAAAAGCAATAAAATCAGCAGTTGTCCAAAGGGAAGATAGACAAAACAGGCAAGAAGTTAAGTTAAGCAGCAGGATAGGGCACTTCTGGCAGATAGAGCAATCATTCACTTCCTGGGGAGTCAGTGAAAGGAAATAGATCAAGTTTTAGGAGTAACGCGAGACTGATTTTCCATTTCTATACGGTCAGATCATGACTTGAAATAATTATTATCGTTCTATATTATACTGTTGGATGTTTACTTCCAGAAACAAAAGTTGGCTGTAACGACCCCTCATCTTGTGTCTGGACTAAGAAAGTTGCGCTTGAACACAACTCTTAGGCCGTGTTCACACGTACAAAAACAATCCTTTTTTCTGCGTTATTTTTTTCTTGGCGTCGAAACAAGTATTTCTCCGTAAATTGCAAAACCACGTCCAGCTGTAGAAAGGCTGTAGTATATATGCCCGGCCTATGTGTGGCGCTGCTTCTGCTAGAGACCTCAACTGAAAAAAAGAAGAAGAGGAGGTGGCGCATGCGCATCAAACCCGATTATGGTTCGTAATCCTTTTTTAGCTCATCGTAGTAGCAAAGCAACAGCATATATTGACGTAGCCAACCAGCAAGGGTCAATATCTAATGCAACACCATCACAAGCCTGTAGTCCACCATTAATGTTGACATAAGTCGTAGCGGGCTAAAGGGGGGGTGACATCGTCACGTTCGTATCAGGCTGTTCACTTGAATGAAAAAAAAAGGAACCGCACAGGCTCCATATTTCATTTTTTTCATTTTTCTAAACATGGCCTAAGAGGTAGCTGATAGCATCTGTCTTAGCCCAGCAGGTGGCAGATGTCTCATTTGAAAGGAGGAACCGGAAGAGCCGCCATTAGCTGGGAGGGTAGGAAGCTCGAAAGAGCTACAAACCGTCGCTAAGAATACAGAACTGCACAATAATCGGCCTCACAGAGATATTTTGCCACGTATTGGCAGAATCATCCGTTGGATATCCAACTAGTGGCAACTCAGAAAAACCAAGTCACAGATTGTCATCAATAGCCTGATTATGGCTGATGTGATGACCAGGATGCACATGATTGGTGCATCATCGTCTGAAGGTGCATTAATAAGAACAGAGCTGAACTGCAGTTAAGAAAAGCCCCATAACACACCAAAAAGTGATGTTTTGTATTGTTTGCCATTTGATTACATTGTTTTATATGCTAATCGGATAATATGAATTTCACATTCGTGTATATATATCTTTATGTCTAAAATATAAAGAAAAAACTCACTCTCTCTGCTTTGACATTTGCTCGCAGACATTCATTTTCACAAATACCACAACTGTCTCTCGGTTGTGTCTGCACGTTGCCTACACTGCCCTCTCCTCCTCAGCGCTACTAGGCATTGTGGGTAAACATCTAGATTAGCCAATCAATCTTCTCTCAGGAACAGGGGCAGTAGTGGTAGATGGGGAGGGAGGGAGGGAGGGAAGGAGGAGAGGGTCGGGGAACAGAGAAAGGGAGTCGGAGAGAGGGAGTGAGCGATAAGCCAAGTGAGATGAGAGGGGGCGGACTGGTGTGTTCGGTGAAAGAGAGAGTTAAGAGGTATATAGTGGAGAAGGATGGTAAGAAAAAGAAAAGAGGTGTGGGGAGAAGAACGGGAACAGAGAGGAAGGAGGGGGGGGGCAGGGAAGGGAGATGCAGATGTGGGGGTGTCGTGGAGAAACCGCAAGCTGCATGAAAACATGCTATGGAGAGGCAGAAGTTGCACCAAATGAGAGAGAGAGGAAGAGCAGAGAAGGAGAGAGGGAAAAGTGATAAATGTAGGCAGATGTGTAAAGAAAGAGTGAAAAAAAAAGTAGTAAGAGCCTCACAAAATCTGAAGCAACACATCTGCAGATTGAGACTGAACACTAACAGCTGGTGGCTGTGATTTAACACTATACCTGCACACCCACTTACAAGTCATTACAAAGGAGGAACTTCTTTTGAAACTAAATAAGAAAATAAATATAATTTCACAGCGCACTGGCAACATATTTAAGAACCGAGTGAATTGATCGAGCTATTCACCTCTCATGCAAACGGCCTCATCACCCAACATCTGGCTCGCAACGCTGCTGACAAATTTCCCCAAAGGAAATGCAGACAACTGAACTTAACAAAAGAAAAAACGCAAACATCCAGGAAAAGTTTAAAAAAAAAAAAAAAAAGGAAGGAAAGGAAATTAAAAAAAAAAAGTAAAACCTTTACGCTGCTTTCACACTTCTAATCAAACCAGCAAATTAACCGACGTACAACATGTTTGAATAATGTAACACGTGTTGTATAATTAAAGCGGGAGATAACATGCATGCCAATTAAAATTAATAGAGATTAATAGAAGGCGTGCAAGTGACACAACTCAACATAAACAGACGGAAGTAACACGAAATTCCTCGCGGTCCCACTTCACATTTGTGTCGTCAAATAAAAACAGTCGAATCAAAATTAGATGGCGAGTAAACACTGTATTAAAAGGCCTGTTAAGCTATCAATTAAACAAAAGCCTGTTTAAAGACATCAATTAAAAGCATGTCAAAAATAATGATATGAATCTGTACATGCGGGGAAAATTCAGTTCTGTGGAACTGTTAAACCCTGTAAGGCTGCATTTTTCTAATGTTAACTAGCAAAACCCCTGTATTACTTATATAACCAGTAACCAGACATCTGGAAAAAATAGCCTTGACTGTAACCAAAACCCTCTGCCATGTCTCTGCATCCAGCGGAGGAAACTGTAATAATGTTCCTTAAATGTTAGCATGCAATCGAGCAATCCCCAAAAGACTTGAGAAAACTCTTTTGAGGGAAGGTGAAATTTCTTTTGGCTCATTCTTTTGAAACCAGTAGAAAAAGGACCCGTGCTCAGAGACTAGCCTCGGGGGGCTGGAGCCAAAATTAAACCGGTCCCGTCTCATTCGCTTTATCACTGTTAGGAGCAGACAGCAAAGCAACCGTGCAGCACGCCCATCTACATCTATACACAGGGTTAACTGGAAGGAGGATGCGAGCCCTTCCACCCTCCTTCTACGGGCCGGTTGCCAAAGATGCCCCCCATCCACACACACACACACACACACACACACACACACAAGCACACACAAATCCCTGGCTTAGCCTCGGCCCAGTGCTGGGATTACCGGATTAGAACTCTATTCCATTATCTCCCCACACTATACAGTGCGCACACACACACACACACACACACACACACACACACACAATGCCACACTGTCTCGGCCAGAGAGAAACAGGCTGAAGACAGTCACACAATGTCAATCACAACAGATGACATTTACACACAAGAGCCTACAGCTACAGTTTCTCCTCAAGCTGGAGAGAGAAAAAAAAATGCAACACTTTACGTTGTAATTAGAACGATGGAGTTGTAATGAGCAAGTCGCCACCTCGCTCAACTATCCTTGGGCAAAACACTGAATCCTTACAAACGCTGGGAAGCCATCTGACCCCGACCTTTGACCTCCACGTGCAGCTTGAATAGAGAATTTCTTGTTTTTTTCTGCGCTCATAATTCCTCAAGGATGCACACTTATAAAAACACTAAGTGTAAACTGAACTTCTGAATTAAAAATCAATGCAGTCGGGTCAATTTATACGTACGTAGCAAAAGAAAACACAGTTTATAATTTGATATGCTCTAGCGCAGTGGTTTTTTCAGTGATGTACCCCCTAACCAGAGAAAAAATATGTAAAACACAGCATTCTAGCAACAGTGTCCTATTTATTAAACTGTACAAAACATTGTTCATCTTTTCTAATTTTTGAGTTGATATTATTTTTTATTTATTTTAATGTAATTTTAAATCTCACGTACCCATTTAAGAACCACTGCTCTAGTGATCCTAGAGAAACTATGCGTTACAAAGAGAGAAGAGTGATGTTGAGTGTCCGTAAATCTTTAAAGTAAAAGTGACGTTCATCTCTCTACGCTGAAGATGGAAAACTCTATCATTGGTTCTTTGATAAAAAGGTAAAACATTAAAAACTTTTTGTATTTCTATATGTGGAGTGAAACTACGGATCAGAATTAAGGGGGAACTATAAATACGTGGCGTCCACCAGGTATAGGGAAGAAGGACGGTCTGAATATGTCTAGATATACAAGTTTACAGGAAGTAAATATTAAATGGAGAAGGAGCAGAATTAAATAAGCATAAGGCTCCTTCCTACTCCTTCTCGAACATGTTAGACTAATATTGTTCAAAAGTTGTTTTCTTTGTTTTGTTTTTTAGTATTAAATGTTTGAAACAAAGCTTTCATTCAATTCAAACTATTAAAATTTTAAGCTTGAACGATCATTATGCGTTTCTGTACAGTCCTGTCATTCTATGTTAAGTAATATTGGTACAAAAGGTAGAATACAAGAAGGTGAAAAACCCTCGTGCACGACTACGTTTTACTTTGTGTGCAGCCAGCTGGGGAATATTGATAGCTTAACGGTTTTGTACCCTTTCGATGACGTTTCAGGTGGCTGGATAATGCTCTGGTGACACTGCACATTGCAACAAAAGAGAAACACTGATTGCAAAGTAACCATATTATGTCCTCTCGTAATTGTCTTTGAATCAGCAGAACAGCCAATGTGACCCATTTCTCATAATTCTGACTCATTTTGTTCTTTGTTATTTTTCACAACATCTCTCTTAGTTGTTCTATTTTTCTGAATCATCTTCAAGTTTAGTTCTTTATTGATGGCCCTTAAGAAATAAGAAAGAATCGGCTTGAGACTGAACTTCTTCCTCCTACGGCTGCTAAGACTTTAAAAACTTTTTTTAATTTTAATTTTAATATGCAGTATTTTGCCATTTTGCCTTTATTTGACAGGATTGGTTCATGTCAGGGTAAACGGATTCTCGTCAGGTTTTTGTGAGTTAATTCAAACAGCACCGAGAACTGAATTGATAATTAAATAATCATTAGAATCCTACTCTGTGCCAAGAGTAACATGGCGAAACATGCAGTTAAATTAGCGTCTGCTTTGCTGCTATCTTGTAAAACTTGCAGCTAATGTCCTAACGTCAAATGAACAAGACTCGAGAATCCTCTACCTGCAGCTGCTGCATCCACTTCAAGATGCTTCTACACACTTGAGCTAGCTATTAAAATGTTTACGTGCGCATCCAGAGACATAGGAAAAAAAAAAATAATCCACAGCGTCCGCTTTTCTGCACAATTCGGCGTAAATAATGCGGAGGCTGCGTTGAACCGCTGTGGTGAAGCTTTAGATTTACCAAGGCCTCAACTATGGTCTTGAACGTTAAGTAGGGACTGTAAGAAAGGCCTCATGGACGCCATCCGTAGGACAACTAGGGTCATCCTTAGAGGGGCCCACTGAGGTGGTTCAGGGATCTGTTGAGGATGCCTCCTGGAAGCCTCCATTTGGAGGTCCAATGGGCACAGCTAACTGGGAGAAGACCATGGTGTGCAGCCAGAATTTGTTAAGAGGGATTATATGTCTCAATTGGACTAGGGAACAGTTTGGGATTCCTCAACTGGAAATGAAACGTGTAGCGAGGGAAAGGTACATCTGTAATATTATGGTCAGCCTGTTGCTACCACCATGTCTTATAATAAACAGTTGACAATAGATGAATGTTTCTATGTTCAGGAAAATAAAGAGGTGTTGGAGGAGTCAATCACTTACATAGTCATGGAAGGCCTTCGCCTCACTGGAGTGTTCACATGTCTCCCTTCGGTCTGGAGCTGCACAATACAAATCCCAGAATACACTGAAATGGAGAGTGTGGGGTGTTTGGAGAGGAGGGGGGGGTTGGGAGGAAGAGAAGAGGTCAAAGGTTACCAAACAAAGCAATACAAGCAAATGTGTAACAGCTATTCAGAACCCATTCACACACTTCCACTATCTCCCTGGCGCTCTTAAACTACCTCTCACACACTTGAGCATCATTGTAAGTGGGACACAATGCCAGTGTCGCCCCCTCAATCTACCTCGCACTCACTCAAAGTACACACACACACACACACTCGCTTGCATTACCATACTTGCATGGACTTCTGATTAGCGGCGTCTTTGTGTTGACCCCACACTTTTGCCGTTACACTGACTTAACCAAACAGATCAATGTTAGCCTAATCACTGAAATATGCTCTTTCCTCTAGTGACGCCTGATAAACGGAGCCATCGTGAAGAATTTCCCTCGTTGTTTGATACTTACCAGGAAACGCAACAGCAGTGGACACACATACACGTTAAGTGTTTCAATGCGCGTTTCTTCATTGACGTATCTGGACACTTTAGGTAGACAAATGACATACACGTGGCTAACAACTGCGCTAACTGCCCGCGTGCTGCCTGTATAAGAGGTCCTAACCGAATCATTCTTTGTGCATTGATTTAGTGGAAGTGCTATTAAACCCGGTGAAACAGCAATGTGGCTAACGAGAGGACTAATGAGGCAGCCACTTCACACATCCAGGCAATCTGCAACAGTCACAGACATGTTGAATCCCCAAAATCGGGACGTTTTACGCGTGCCGGTGAGCTTCCTGACACGCGGCTAAATTTCTAGCTCAAACAATTAAACGTTTAAATGTAAACGTTTGATACTTGCAATCATTTTATTACATCCAACGCGTTCAAAGAAAGAACCTCTGAGAACAAACTTATTCTTTAGCATTAACGTGCCTTGTATGCTTTCAGATTATTATTCTGTTCCTTTATTTCCGTCTTATTAAAACATGTCCTTGCTCTCATATTGCTGATGTTGCTCTATAGGCTCGACGCTCATTCTACTTACTCAGCAGAGAGACTCCCCCTCAGGTGAAAACTTACACCAGATACTGTACTTTTTAAGACCATTTAAGGGTATATTTACAAGTCTGTAAGTTTAAATCCACAGGTTTTTAAAATATGTACCTTTGTAATTTGTAGTTTCTAGTTTCAGAACAGAGTGTTCTTCAGTGATGCACAGTTCCTGAAGACATTGCTGTGATTGGATTTTCCCTTTTTATTTTACTTGTAAAGACTCAAAAAAATGCTAGAAAACTTGCTACGAAGCCCAAAGAGCTAAAGCCTTCAGTTTATTTTTTATAAATTAGCTTTAAAAGAATAAGAATTTTCCTTATAGTGAGGCTGGCATGTGTACTTTAGTTTCACTCATCCCTATAAGGCTTATTACTTTGAGGGGCCGCTGGTTTCTCACAAGATCATACGACAATTCATTTTGCCAGAGTTTGAACTAACTTCTATCAGGAGTTCAACCGCTGAGCTTCCTACAAGGAACTGCTGGCAGATCGAGGTTTGTTTTAGGTGTGTCTGCATCTGAGAGGTTGATATGTACTGTATGTTCTCTTTTTTTTCTGCACAACAAACCATCTGAAGCCACAATATCCTGCTACTGTACAAACAGCGTAATTTAGTTTACCAATGGTTTAAGGAAATATTTAGCGTCGGAACCATTTTGCAACCAAGTAAGTGTTAAATTTCTGACGCATAACTACCTCATTCAGATTAAAAATGCCTAATTTTGACTATTTTAAAAAGGGGGTGAGACTCTTCAGCTGCTTCTATTCCTGCTTAAATTATCTCCTGTCCTGGCTCAGACTCTCGTCTCCTTCCTCTTCAGATGCTTAGAAACTATGTTGGGGAAGTCCAGAAACGACTGAGTCACGTCTTGCATGGACACAGGCATGAAGTTAAGCTTTAACAATCTGGGAGGCAAACTAATTTTGCATTTGAAAACCCAAGATACACCTGAACCGAGTAATCAGGAAACACGTAATAAACGTGATTACTGGTCATGTGCATGTAACTGCGGGGGAGATCCGAAACAACAACTGAAACCGCTGATCAGTGCTTGAGGTGTTGACCCCCGGAGGTCAAATCTTAGCCAGGGGCAGAAATGACAGGAGAGGGGGAAGGAGCAAGACAGCGGAGGGAGAGGTGACACAAAGGAAGCAGGAATGCAACGGGTTAATCTGCTAAGAATCCCTCTCCCACGTGAACAAAGGGGGAAAAGTGGGAGGTGGGGGGCACACAAAGAGTGACGAAAGGGTGAGGTGGTGGAGGAGGAGGAGGGGATTGTAAGGGGGTGGGGGTGGGGGGGGGGGGGGGGGGTCCATTCCCTTACCATCTGGATCTATTGTTTCAGAAACGGGGGTGAAGGGTGGAGAGCTGGAGGAGGGGAGAGAGGAGAAGACGGGCAAGGAGGGGAAGGGAGGAGGGGGGGTCACGCCCTCAGTGAGTCTGGTCAACCCCAAGGCTGAGGCTCTACCAGACCTCCTACTTCTGGAAGTCATTTTTAATCACAAATAAGCACAATTAAATTAAAATCTAGCATCTAAATGTTTCTTTAGCTCAACATATTCAAAATTTGAATACGTCTCTTTCAGGGCCATGACAGCTCAAGTGAGGCTACCGTTTGTGCATATTACAGCAATGAATTATGTAGGGTCAAGATAGATGCTGGAGCCCTATCAAGTGTGTGTATATGCAGGGAGGAGGGGGATGCACAGCTTAAAACATGCACTGTAAAAAAAAAAAAAAAAAAAAAAAAAAAATCTGTTTACACAGTCAAGCAAATAAAATGGACACGCTTATCCAAACAAACACGAGTAACATGGGAGAAGAGGCTTCTCGTACGGCAGAGAGTGAAACTTACCACCACCACGAATGGAGGAATCCAGGGGGCTCCCCTAATGTAATATTCTTCTCCCATCGAATCTGAGAGGAGAGGAGAGGAGAGGAGAGGAGAGGAGAGGAGAGGAGAGAAGAGAAGAGAAGAGAAGAGAAGAGAAGAGAAGAGAAGAGAAGAGAAGAGAAGAGAAGAGAAGAGAAGAGAAGAGAAGAGAAGAGAAGAGAAGAGAAGTCACTCGTGGCCACTAGAGAGAGGATTATGTCTGCAGGTCCAGGGGTTAAGAACATATAATCAGTCAGTCTCAAACTGTCAATGGCCTCTGACGTGAAGATAGGCATCTTTCTGGCTCTGTCGATCTCCATCTCCCTGACTCTCTCCTTTCTATTAGACTGCAATCCAGCTCCACTTGTCAAATGTGGAGTACATTCATGAATCCGGAGGTTAACTTACTCATTCACTGTGGGCCCGCCTGCACCCAGAAGCGAAATAGCAACACAAACAACACAACAAAATGTCTACATCGCTAGGTTTTTACTTCTCCGCTTCACCAGGACTCACCGTGGTGGACAGTGATCGTGATCTGGTGTAACTTTATAGGATTTCCTTATAAAATATTGATGCAACACCTTGCACTCAGTAATCATGTTTAGCATGTTTTCACTGGCCATGTACGTCTGAGAGAGTGTACACCGTTGTTAATGGTGTACCGCGGTAGGGATATAACAGAAGAAAGCTGATGAGCATTCGCTCGTCATCGACGGCGTCTTACCTCGGACAGGAAGGTCTGTGCTGACTTCTGTGCTCCCACATGTAGCAGGTACTCGTACACATATAACGCTAACCTGAAATTAAAAAGGAGAAGAATTTAAGTGACGAAATACAATTTACATTTTTACTATAAGTGTGAAGATAACATTTAACAGGCAAATTAGAAAATGTGGCTTTGAGTTGTTGGCCTCCGAAAGTAGGAGGAAGTGTATAACCTACTGAAAATGATACATTAAAGTACATTTAGGTTTTCTTACTTTCTTTCTTAACCAATAAAATGTTTGTCTGCATACCTGTCATTCTAACAGGTGTGCGTCTGCAGTGTGAATGAATAAGCCATTGTTGTCGCAAGGCTTGTCAGCAAAATTAGTTTCATTTTCAATGTAGTTCAAAGTAAATGTGGATCTAAAGCTTTCAACAGACTGGCTCCTTATAGTTTCCCCATTATAGATGGTAACCAATAGTTGGTAGTTTTTCGGTATTGACTGGTTTGACGTTCCAAGCGAGTTAATCCGATGCTTAGAGATACACTGACTGCCCACAAGAGAGAATCGTCACACTTCCTTGAACACATTGCATGAAAACCACCATTTGTACAAGCTAAGCTACGAGCAACGTTCAATATTTGGCCTATGTGGTACGATCTGGACATGCTAAATATAGTAGATACAAGTACACGGCGCAAAAAAAAAAGCTAGTCAAGTCATCTCAAACTCTACCTCGCAGTAGAAATGATGCTTTCATTTCTACCCTCCGGATAGTTGCTGCAAAGCAAAACTTTCTAAATGTTCAGAAAACCTGTAGTGGGACTTCTTGCGCCAAGTAACTCTGGTTTTTGTTCTCTAACATGGACCAAGACTGAAGGATTTGAGTTGGTGGCAGCAAAGAGAAGGTCCACCTTAAAATGTTGTGGTGGCCATTGTTGTTTCGTACTATTGGCTTAATCTTTATGCAGTGAACGTGTAGCAAATGACATGTAGCAAAGGTCAAACTTTTGGAGACCTTTCAATGGCAAACAGTTGTTACCATCGCATTGCTTTGCTCAGGTGCTTTACGTGGAGCTAAAACTATGAAACAGGAACTAAAATTAGTTCAGAAGTTCCTGTGACTGACGTGCTGGTGAAAACACCACCTCAGGTTCCTGTTTATCCACGAATGCTTCTTTTCATCTTATCAAGCCCATCGCGAATGAACCTAAAACAGAATGAATAAAAAAAAGAATTTTGAATGAAAAGACCTCATACCAAAATAAATAGTTGCATACAACGGATTTCCCAACAACGCTATCAAAGCCCTTGTCAGACTTTTTTATATCACCGCCATTATAACACTTGAAAATGGCAATCCACCAGAGTCTATTAACAGACAGAAGAACCATGCTGTAGAGTGGGAAACCCCCATTGGCCCAACATTGTACTCCTAACTCCTTCACTTAGTCATGTTTAATAGGCTGTTAATGGACCATCAATCGACCGGCAGCGTGGATATGACAGTGCCCTGTGTGCCCAGAGCAGACAGTCCTCTGACAGGCCAATAAGGTCCTAATGAGAAGGACAGTAGCTCAGTGTCATCGCCCCCATCATTAGTCAATGAAGTGATCAATGAAACATGGTTTTGAGATAATCAGGCTGTTGTGCGGATTGTTTTTAAACGTGGTCTGCTCCTTTGCCGTCTTCTTTTGTACCGTTACTGAATGGAGAGATGAAATTAACGTCTATTGAAACACATTTAAGCCTCATTAGATGATGTATCACCCGACAATAAAAACTGGAGAGGAAGTTGATAAGGTCTATCAACAAAAAAAAGAAAAAGAAAAAAGAAATGAAACATGGTACGTTTTAATAACTTCCCTGAATATGTAAATGCTGGACTTATTGATACGCTTTCTGCATCGCTATCTTCCCAACATACTCGATGACAAACATTGGGGTGTGTCCACTGAAACAGAATTAATCGGCCACTATTTCGGTCATTGATTGAACATTTAAAAGTCATTTTTCAAGCACATGATTCATTTCACTTCCGTGCTTTGTTTGGGCTTTTCTTAATGCCTTCTCTGTGGCAGTGGAGAACAGCCTCTCTGCAGACGGGAAAGTTATGAAATCCAAAAATCTGCCTGAATGCTTGCTTTTGAAGATGAACTACAAGATAACGTATTGCACACTAAAAGCTGCATTTGTTTTTTGACTTGCAGTTTCAACATTATCACCCAAGAATGATTTCTGCCATTTGAGTCAGTTCAGAAACTTGAAACTCATCCGGTGTGAATGAGTTCTTTCCCCTTTAAATAAATGTGCATAGTGTAAACATTCACATGAGAGAACAACCATGCGTTCAAGCTCAATTACTACTGCTGCTATGGGGGGTGAAGAGGAAACACAACTACTACTACTATAGTGCTTTACGATGGAGAAATGATCTGAGCCTGACCTGTTCTTACTATTAATCGTATGCAAATGTTTGAAATATGCATTGTTAGTATGCAAATGTAGTCTGTAAGAGATAAGAATAGGCAAATAGACAGTAACCGTAGTATGAGGCTGCTGGTCGTTGCATGATCATACCTCGTCCTTTGTGTAGAAATAACACAAACAAGGGACATTTTCTTGGCTAGCAGTTTCTTAAGAATTAAAAATGCATGTAGAAGTCCACATATTAATGAATAAATACTAATATTATGTAGTATTTTTGACATATTACAAGAAAGGTACAAGGTAATATTTGGACACCGCTATAGATTAATATGTTTAAATCCCAACCTTTTATATTCTCCTGGATTATTATCGTCCACAGAATAGGAACTAAACTGGTCACCCATAATGTCATAGTGCTTGTTGGTCCTTATATCCATGTACAATGTTCATCACAAGACTACCACAGCAGATGAATGGGCCAACACGAGGCACCAGATCATGCCACCTTGAGCCAAACATACGTTGCGCCCTGAACAAGTTTTTCTATTAAGTTATGAGCAGGAAGTCCATTGATAGATTGATTATTTCCGTGCTCTACGCCATAGCTTGACATGCACATCCTCATAACGGTAACTAGGATACATGTTGTGGCAACACGGCTGCAACTGGTCCAAAGTCCAAAGCGTTACTACAAAACTATGCCGACACACCAGCGCAGGTCCGTTGCAGAAGTATAAACTAAGCTCAAGTGCGAGGCTGAGCACCCAGAGCTGACAGAAACTGAAACTTTGGTTTGTTACGTCACATAATTCTTTATCACTCCAGTTTTTTGACAAGGATGTAAGTCTCAACACCGACAAGAGCGTTTCAGTATGAAAGGGTCAATCCGGGTTGAACATGCATTCAGTAGACCTGTGCTTCTTGCGCAGAAGAGATAATAGTTTCAATATGTTTTGGTCTCTCTGTATATGTACAGAGGGCCAGCCCGCTCAGAGGGCAATAAATAGCTGAGGGTGTTTCCCTTCTTGTAGATAGTCACCATGATAAGGAAACATATGTGAGCAGATACAGATGAACAAACAAAGCAGAAGAGCATTCATTCAACTTCCCGGAGTCATATACATTGATTAATAATCATCAGCTGCAAATAAATCCATCACAGTGCACAACAACAACAGCATATGCAATGGCAGGAATACGTCCCGGCTGCATCCACTTCATTAATTCAACACAGACAGTGGGACAGATTAGTCGTGTACAAACGACCGATGCTCTTAAGAGGCTGAACACTGCACTTCTGCTGACACACACACACACACACACACCAACACTTGACCACTTTAGCCAGGGGAATCTGACCACTTTCTGAGGCTCCTAGCAATTTGTAGGTCACAAAGCTCTTTGTGACCGCTGGTGTAGAGTGTAAGTCACTGCCACTCGCAGGTCAGTCTACTATTGGGCCACACACACCTACAAAGCACACCAACAAGCTATACATCGCCGAGCATTATACCTCTGCCCCCCTGCCCACTTAAACACATACAGATTCCTTCGGATCTAAACTGACTTTAAGAATTTTGAAAAGCTGTGCAAAGGCTCACAGGAAGCTTTGGGATACAGAAAAACGCTTCAAATATTGATACAGTTTGCGCCTCCCTGTGCGCCGCAGGCTTACGGACTTGCTCAATATATGTGCATCCTTGTAAAAAAAGGAGTTTGACTAGCAGTAGGAAATAGTCAAGGACTTGGTCTCATGTCTGGGGACTGGAGGATCACACTGCAGATGCCCCCCCAAGAGGCCTTCAATGAAATTTTTATGTGTGGTGTGTGCATGAGTGTGCGCTGTTGCAAAAGGGGCGGCTTGTGCGTGCACCTGGCCTCCTGCATTATTAAAGCTCAGAAGCTAGCTCATAGAAAAGAAAAGTTTGAGGAGCGGAGCCGCCATGCGACGGTGGCACAGAAAGGTCGACGACTTGAATATAGGAGGGAGCACACGGCGTTTTGAAAGAGGGCGAAAGAAGTTGGTACACGGGGGAATCACGGGAGCAATCATGTTGATCACTGAAGAAATTTTTGAAATCGACATGGCCAGAACCACATTTTCACATATACCTGAAAGAATAACCTCTTCCTTTATCAAACCATGAGAGATGACCCCTGGCCTCCCTGTACACCATCACCTCATACATTTCTGAGACATCAGCGCGTGCATACACCAAATTCCAGAGCCAGAACTTTCCCTGATGTTCACCATCGACACACCTGACATCCTGCCTGAGGCTTGTGACAAAACCCCCTCTTTAAACATGGATGAATCTGCCCACCATACCTACCACTCTCTCTTCTCTTCTCTGTGCCTGCCTCTTTCTTTCTTTCTTTCTTTCTTTCTTTCTTTCTTTCTTTCTTTCGTTCCTTCTTTCTTTCTCAACTCTGACGCAAAGCTGAGAGCAGCTGCTTCAGTCTGTCTCAATAATTCAACACTGAAGTGAGGGATGAGGACTTTGAGAAGCAGCGATGGATGGGAAGTGAGAGTCGGGAGGCAGTTGAGGAAAGAAGAGTGGCGTACGATAGAAAGAGTTAAGAATATGTGGTTGGCAGCCGAGGTTAAAAACACAATAATAAAAAGGAGGTGAGAGGTAAACGATTATGTATGCAAATATCCACATGGCTCTGACAATCCTGCCCCACTCGAGATCCCGAGGACCGGTCCGGCAAGTCAGGGCATTCAGCTGCCGGTGCGTCCCAGCTAATCTAAGCCACAAGAATTCACCTCCAGTGTAACAGAAACTATTATAAACCATTAACAGGGCACTGCTGCAGAGCTGATACACCTAACAAAGTTTAACGAAAGCCTATTACAGGTCTTAGGCTTTGTTAACCGTGGCTCTCAGTAAAGGAAGTTCACTGATGATCTGTTTCGAAACGAGAGCTTTTTTTTCCTGAAGTTAATGCTAAAGATGATTCTGAAACTATTTTTATATAATTATTTATTTTTTGGGGGTGGGGAGGGAGGGGGGCTTGTTGGAGTGTTGGTAACAGCGCGGTAATCTGCACGTATCTGCTCCAGAAAGAACAACAGGCTTTCGAGACGGAGGCATGCAGACAAAGGGACGGGATGGCTGCAGCTACACAAGCCAACACCGTCCAAGTTTCCGGGCAGACCGGCCATTATTAAGCGTGTCTTTTCTTTTTCTTTTTTCTTTTTTTTTTGTGGAAGGGGGTGTGGGGGTCCTGTAGCGACCGGCGATGGTTATGAGTTCATGTTTATCCAAACCGAGCACGATAAGAGGGGGGCGAGTGGGGGGGGGGGGGGGGGGGGGGGGGGGGGGGGGGGGGGGGGGGGGGGGGGGGGGGGGGGGTGGTGAGGAAATCTGTACGGGCCACAAAAGTTAAGAGGCGCAGCTCTCCGCGTGGATACATTGTAACCAGGCGCGTTCGGGACATTCGTGCCACAGTGGGTCGGGTGGGGGGTCTCCATGTATGCGTTATATTTTGTAACAAAGCCCCCCCTCCATACACACACACACATATATATGTATACACACACACAGTCCTCCCCAAAACAGCTGTATTCTATTTATACCTGGGGAAGGGGCGACACACCAAAGTCCCCCCCCCCCCACCAGCTACAATGCACACGGCGTCGCTCCTAACGCATTGTTCCTCGAGCTGGGGCGAGATGGAAGTGTTGGGACCCCCCCCCTCCCCACACACACACACACACACACACACACACACACACCTCACCCCACTACCACGGACCCACCGATGCTTTTTCCTCGCGAGACAATAATTCAGCAAAACGAGCGCACCGTTTATTCATTATTTGCCGGAGCACGTGCGCGTGTGGAAAGCGGTGCAACTTTAAAGTCGCCAAAAAAAAATAATAATAATTAAATAAATAAACAAGCTGCCTCTCTGCCGTTTTTTTTTTTTTTTGCACTGGGAAGAAAGAAACAAGAAGAGTGAAACTGGCCGTGCGCCTAGCCGCTCGGGCTAACTTAGCAGCCGTGCCTGTAGTTTGGAGGATGCACGAGGAGAAAGGCACGCACACACAAAGTGGCAAAAACACAACTACTAAAAACTATCACAGCATCACTTTTTTGAATTTTTTTTACAGCCCGTACGCGTGAAAAACGACTCACGCGCTCTGCTCGAGTGACCCAACTGCTCCACATCAGTTAGCAACTTTAGCCACCTAGCAGCACACTCTTCTTTGCCGGATTTGTGTTGTGACAGTGCAGTAATTTTATTTACTTACTTTTCTCTTGCTTGGCTATCGGAGGGGACCACAGCTCCTTTACCCTTGCCGTACATCTTGGAGGCTGCTCTGATACTTTATTTTATCCCACTCGACACCTGTCAAAGAAAGCTACCAGGAAAACCTACTATCTCCATAGCTACCCTGTTAGTGTTGTCTCCCTATCTCTCCCTTGCGCTCTCTTTGCTCCGGTTTCCTTTTTTTTCTACATCCCCAACATTGCCCACAAATCAGGCAGGGTTTCAGCCGGGGGGAACTTGAAACAGTCCACTGGTGGAGCGTTTTTTTTTTTTTTTCAATCGCTGTTCCTGGATTCAGCTCACACCCCCCCTGTTGTGAGACGGTGGGGGCTTCTTAAAGCCACAGTGTCTCAGTTTTTGTCGACTTCGCTCAAGTTCAAGTTCTCTTTTTGGAGGCCTTCAAGTTCAGGCCTCACATTAGATTTGTGTTCCAAGATGGTTAAAAACCACCCACTATTACTGTTTTTAAACTTTTTTACACGCTGATATGTATATGTGCAACCCACGGGTATGAGGCAATGTCTTGTTTTTGCCCTTGTGTGGCACTTCATCAGCCCAAATTGCATCATTTGTTGTCGCGGGTACCTCCAAAGTACCCCATGTGTTTAATCCAAGTACATACCCTTAAAGGGTAATCACGTACATGCAGAAAAAAGGTACACATATGGCTGACTGATATTATCATTTTACCTGAATATGTTGTTTGATCCTATGACTCCAGTCAGGAGTCAGTAATTACATTTATTTATTTTATCATGTCACAACTAGTTCCCAAAATAGGGTTCAGGGATCAGTAAGGGTCTTAAGACATGTGTCAGCAACCCAAACTAATTTAATTTTGCTGTAATTTATTAGTTTCTATTGTATGCTGATGTTTAATTTGCAGAGACAGCAGCGTAAATGAAAAGATTTCACTTTTAATGTCTGTAGATTGCGTCAAAGGTCGGGAAATGCACTTATTTTAGGTGCTTCGAAAAAAAGAAAGTACATTTTAGAATCTTTAGTGGAAAGATACAAACTGAGCAATGCACACAAATTCATTACCCCACTTTGTTCACTTGGGTCCATTTTTCTTTGAAAATTTTATTTGTAGAGGACTTAATGTGACATTCCTTGTGGACTTTGTGCTGCAGTACAATCAAAATTTACTTAGTTTGTCAAAAATGTTAACAAACATGCTACGCTACGCTATTTTTTTTCTAATATTTTAGTCCTACGCGAAATCTTAGCTAGCTGAGCATGAAGGTTATGGTATGTAAAATGTGTTTAATTCAAGTGTGTTTTCATTATCTGTCATTCGTTTTACTGCTGGATTGTATTGTGTTGTACCGACACGTGTTTCTATTATTTTGTCAACTCCATTTTGGTCGGTGTGCTAAGCTAATTCAGTCCAGCTTAACAGCACCACAAACTGCATCCTCCACAGTTATCTTACAGTTGAATTACCACTTTTCTGACAATGTTTTAACATAAACTGAACATGAGAAGGGAATATAATATCTTGCAGGGGGATTTAGAGCAGGACTGCTACATCAGGAGGCATCCGTTTTGACTAGCGTACCTAATAAAATGGCCGGTGAGACCATTTGATGAACAAAATGTCGTGGGCCTAATCCATTATGTAATCAGGAAATATTAAACGTTGCTCATCGTTTCCTGTAGTAAACTCTATGAGTTGCACAAGAGCGCCTAATGTTCTTGTTTTGGTTCCTCTGCGTTAAAAACAGAATGGTTTAATTTTTAACGTGTCGAGCTCAGCGCTCAAAAATGTGATTTGTATACACTTTATTGATGTGCATATATGCAAGCGATGTGTTCCCAGACCTTTTAGTCACTATAATAATGTAATTATAACAAAGGACGATACAGCTCTGGCTCATTTAAAGCCCAGGTATGGAACTGGCACTCGATAGCGATGCATAAGTGTGCGTCATGTCTCTTTAAGAGTGTGTAGAGGGCAGAGTTTGTGTGTGTGTGTGCGTGTGTGAGGCAGGGACAGGCAGTGTGTTCTGTTTTCGTGCTACTCGCTGTGGGAAGGGCACAGCTGACTGTCTGTGTGCGTGGATGTCCGTGTGCACGGCGGTGTGTGCATGTGTGCAAACCAGCGAGCGCATGTATCTCTGTGTGCGTGAGAGACTGAAAAGAGAAAGAGAGGGAGAGAGAGAGAGAGAGAGAGAGAGAGAAATACTTCTGTATGTGTGCTGAGGCCCGTTTATTTTATTTTATTTTTATTTATATATTTATTTTCTTACATGGGAATACAAACACATCATGATGAGCGGACATGTTAGGAATAGAGGAATAAGAGAGCGAGGAAAGAAGATAGGATCCTTATTTTTATGGTTTCTTCTTGCTTTTTTTTGCTTGGTGAACTAGGGTGTGCAACATATAGCAACACAGATGCACTGAATGATGCAATAATCATAGGAGTATTAGGATTGTAGAAGGGATATAACTGCATATATTAAGAATGTGAATATGATTTTGCTCAAATGCAGAAGTAAAAAAAAAAATGCCATGAAATTATCACCTATAGCTGTACACTGGCATTTCTTTCGTCTTAATCTTTTCATGTTTGCATGTGTTTCGGCCAATGTCTTCGCTAAACTGGCTATATGCGAAAAACAACAAGTTTCCACTCCAAGTAGCAACCTACCTACTGCGAAGTGCCAAAAACTGCAGTTCCTCAAATGGCCACTTGATGCTGTATCCGAAACGTGAGTCAATCCCCAAAGATCTCCACCTCCATCTCCATTTTGAACTTATACAACAAAACTGAACATCTTTAAAGCCTCTTTAAAGATGTTCCAAAAATGTTTTCTCCAAAAATGTTTTCATTCAACCAACTTTTGCATTTATGACAAATTCATGTATTGTAACCCGACAATTTAAATTGCGTATCTATACTCTACGGCTTCACCCGCCCACCTCAGCCTCACTCTTTGTCCATTTTTGGATTAGCCATGAGTTCTGCAGCTTTGAAATCAGGGTTGTGCTTACCATGTTCAAAAGAAAACTTTCGCAACCTCAAAAGTGGACAATTTTGAAGTTACAAGTTGTGACGTGAATGGTAATTTCATGTAACGGTAATGAAGTTTTATATTTTTATTTCTTTTATTTAGAATATCTGTAAGGAAAATTTTGACATCACTAACAGCTTTGCTTTTGCTGTATTAACATAACCATGCGCTAGCTTGCTAAAATGTTAGCATCAATGGCTTCTGGATGCTGACATTTGGCTAGCAGTATCCACATGTACCGTCAGTGAACACCAAGTATTTTGTGTACACGACTTCCTGTGTCGTAACCACAAGCTTTCGAGTTCCATTTGAAAGCTCCATTGGAGGTGTTACCAAGATGGTGGCGACTGCAGCCACGACATTTGAGCTTCAGAATCACTATTAACCCTTTATAGGGCACTCATTGAAATACTTGGAAATTCTAAATTTCAACCTTAGAGGGTTATCATAGGACGTCAGAGAACTGATTTACTTTTGTGAAATTATTCAATTTTTTAAACGTTCATGGGGAAAATCAGGATGAATTAATTTAACATACACTATATGGTCCCTTACCCTTAAGTGGTAAACAAATGTAAACATGTATTTGGATCATTAGAACATAAGTGCTTATTCAGGCACTTCTCAACATTATCACATCAGATATTAGGCGTCCTCTTCATGGTGCCTAATAAAGCAGTTAAGCTGAGCGTTCATGCAGATGTGGACCTTGAAGACCATATTTGACCCTGATTTGACCTGACAATGTTTCCTTGATGTTCTCTGATTGGCTGAATGAAAACCACATGCTTCTAAATCTCACTGAGAGGCTCATGGACGCAATTTAAAATGTGTGCCGAAGATACCATATACGGTTCCTTGCCCCATAAAAGGTAAGGAAACCTATGGGCTTGTCTGTGTTTTAATACAGTCCATGGTGCACACCGGTGTCTTCAGGTTGTTTCAGTAATGATCTTCATCTACACTGAAATGCCAAAACAATATAAAAATAGATTATTCCTCGTCTTTGCCTGAAGGAAAATAGTTGCAGGTTAAACCTCTGCTGTCTCTCCCAGTTTTCCATCATCACCTACACTTTTAATCATACTTGAATTGATAAAAAAAAAAAAATAAATAAAAAAATCAGCCATTTGCGTTTATATGCGTCAGCACTGTCTACTAGCAAATTAGCATTTTATGCAATTTACGAAAGATCCCTTTCAACTATCCACACTAAAATAAGGAACGACATTTTCAGATTTTTATGAAATCCTGCTCAGTGCGGACAGAGCGGAAAACTGTAAGGACAAGATGCATTTTCACATTTAGCCGGCCCGGTGTGCACATGATCCCGGGGAGAAACAGAGAAAGTGAGGTATCTTTTATAAGCGCTAGACCGCAAACTTTATCACTGTCTCATCATAGCACCAGTATTGATCCAAGAACCCAATGATCCCCGGGAACACTCGCTCTTCCTCTTTTGCGCGGAATAAACACAAGCAGCATCCCTGTGTATTCTTTTTCTTTCCCTGTGTTTTCTGCAATTGTTCTTGAATGCAGATAAGGCTGAAGCGTCCTTCTTGACGTACTTTCATCGATTCGCGCCGACATCCATCATTTTGCCAAAACTGATACCTAAAGAAAATCTAAAAATCAATGTGGTATAATCTTTTATTTTATTATTATTTTTTTAATAACAAAAAGCCAAGTCAAAGCCAACGATCTGATTATACAGCATATTTTAACTTTTGTATGTCTGTAATATGTTACGGAAAACTGACACTTGCTTTGTTGTTATCTTAAAGTGTTTTTTGGTTTATCTTTATTTTTTGCTCAATTCGCAATCTGAATTCACCGCACTTCACCCTGAAACAACAAATCTCAAGGTTTGTTTGGTTTATTATTTGGTTTTTAGCAACTCTACCCTTCAAACTACCGTCATCTTCCCTATCTCCATCCCACGTCCATCTCTTCCACATCCTCCCCACTGACCCACTTTAATGCCTTCCTGCCACCGTCCCTCTCTCTTCTTCCTCATGCGCCCATCCTTCATCTCTATCTCCGTCCCTCTCGCTTTCTCCTCCCCCCTTCTCCTGCTCTTCCTCCATTTCTGCTCCGTCTTCCACTCCTCGCACCTTCTTCTTCTGCACCTCCACTTCTCTCCGTTTCTCTACTCTCATCCGTCCTCTCCATCTCCATCTCCATCTCCCGAATTCTCGTTCCTTGTCTTTTCCCTCCCCTCCCCTCCCCTCCAGCTCTCCTCCCTCATCTTTCCACCTTGTGTTTCCTTCCTCCTCTCCTCCTCCTCCTTTCTCCTTCCACCATGAGTCATTTTGCGCTCTCTCTGCTCCCCTCACTTTACGCCACAGAGCCATTCAGGACAGACATTCATCAGCGGCCTGAGATGATAGATGCTGCTCACCACAGCTCCAGCAGCCAGTTAGCCCCGGGTGATGCCTTATGCATACAGATATCACCTGGCTAGCTGTAGTCTACCGCCTCAACTAAGATCGAATACACTCAAACGCTCTCAAGAATACACACAAACACACACACACACTGTGCTGCCTGTTGTCTATGACGGCTTCTGTGAAAAATGGAAAAGTTTGGTGCATGCTAGAAATCATTCAAAAGTATATTTGTACGCTAATAAAGTGCATACAAGTCGTGTTGGAATTGATTTTGTCTGTGAGTACATACTGTATATATATATGTGTGTGTGTCTGTGTGGGGTGTGTGTGTGGTGGAGATTGTTAGGTATGTAAATTCCAGGGGAGTTAGGTTAATTGGGTCTGAAAAAGAGGTGGGTGTGTCTCTCTCCTCTATGACAGGCTTATTTACATAGCAAAGCTGTAATTACCCTAACGAAGCCCCTATCCTATCAGGGAGAGTGCACACACACACACACACACACACACACACACACACACACATACACATGCAATCCCCAAACAGGTTTGAGCTCAATCATGCCAAACCTGTATTTTTCATCACTCCAGATCCCTCTCAGAAGCATTCCCATTCACATGTTCGTTTCTAATTGAATAGCATCCTTTGCAGTGCCAATCAGTCGGTTTGTTGGAATTTCTCTATCAGAGCTCATTGGCTTCTAAGAGAGATGTGGGACTCCTTCCAGCACTCAGCGTTCACTTCCTTCCTCCCCCCGCCCTCCGTATTTTTTTTGTCAAAACAGGCTTTCCCTTTGTTAATGCAGCAAAAAAAAAAGAAAGAAAAGAAAGAAAAGAAAAAGATTTTCCTTGTGTGATATCATTTTAAATCACAATTCCAAACCATTGTTACAAAAATTGAGAAGATGTAAAAACAGCGCTGACATTTGGGAGGATCATTATCCATCAAACCAGCAAAAAGAAAGTAGATTGAAACTTATACTGCTCGTGTAGCAAGGTCTGTTGACAGAACAATCCAACCAAAATAAACTGCAAAACTTTTTTTTTTTTTTGACACTGTTATTTCTGAATTAAATGTTTCTGTATGTGAGGCATCATATAGAGTATGTTATTCATTTACACTGAATGGTTAATTCCAGCATAGAACACGTGATAGCAAATTTTCTGACAAATAAATGGTAAATACTATATGCTTTTAAGATATGTATACTCCAATCGGCCACAATATTAAAACCACTGGCAGGAGAAGTAAATAACACTTACTTACTTAGACATGTACCACCCACCTAGATCAGACCAGACACCCCCACCCCATAGCAACGACACTCCTTGGTGACAGCAGCCATCCCCAGCAGGATGCAGCCTGAAACAAGCATACACACAAAAACGGTTTAAGAACAACTAAAAGAAAAACATGAAAAAACAGCACAGCACAAGTTTCGACATGGCTTACAAATCTTTCTCCTCCGTCTTCTTCTTTCTTTCAGGTTTCAGCTGCTGAAACGCCAAAGTGAAATCGATTTTCCCCGGCATGTATACGCCTTAATCGGACTTTAACTAGACAATGCGTGTGCGCATGTGCCACAAGTGCTGCGCTGGTGTATGACCCTGGCACAAAAACATCCAAGAAATCCAGTAGCAGAAGAAGAAGGTAAACAGAGCCGGTAGGAGAACCAAGCATGCGTCTTATTTGCACCATACATAGTGCGCACGTTTCGTACAAGATTAAAAAAGCTTTACTAATATCCATGTGGTTGTTCGTTGAAATGCTGGTCTGTTGCATGAATGACTCCAGTTGTATTATATAATGTAACTGGACAACGGTAAAGGTGGCCGTATTGACCAACTGAAAAGACACATATCGCCATCTAGTGTGGAGGAGGAGGGCATGTTTCCCTCAGTTATTCGATTTCCACCATGGCATGTAAACTGGGACAAGAACTGTATTCAGAAAGTCGAATTTCGAGTTAAGCATAAAGTCGAAAAGACACCAACAGAGGTCCAGCTCCAGTCAGTGCTGCAACCACACGACAAAAACTAGTTTCCCTAAGTGTGTCATGACTGACCTGCTCTGTCAACCTGAAGATAATGTGCGTGGACATGGTGAAATCATATTATGAGGAGAGCAGCAGTCATAAAATGAGAGCAAGGGAGTAAAATTTTCCAGTCAACGTATGCCTGACTAAAAAAAAACAAAACAAAAAAAAAAAACAACGCACTGCAGCATTATATAATGATGAGGCTAGTGTCACTGGAGAAAACTGTATCTCTCCATCTTCTACAATAGATTGCTTCTGTGAACGATGGTGCAAAAAACACTAATCACACACACAAGATTCTGCCTTTTGGTTAGAAAAAAGAAAAAAAAAAAAGCCAGATGTTTATCCATTAATAATTTGGATAGTTAAATGCTCAATTCACCAAATAAGCAAAACCAAAAACAGCTCATGTTCTCACTTTTCTCTGTTGCTATCTAAACACGCAGATGGTTTCATTGGTGTAGTGGATTTTTATGCAGCGAGATTGCAAAAAAATGTCAATACAAAAACATGAACGGACATGAATACATGCAAATTCCCCCCGTACGGGGAAAGTTGAGAGTGTTTTAACTTGCACAAACTGAAACAGCACTGCAGCAGAAATTCCCACATGTTTAATACATCTAAGGATGAAGACTAAAGAAAAGCTAAAGAAATGTTTCTGGTCTGAGGGGGAAGCGCACCAACTTTTAAACATAAATTTGGAAGTCACTTGGTTTGTGGATATTTGCCAATATTATTACTTATTCATCTTGTTTAATCACTGTCTTCTGGAGAGTCGCAGCAGACTGGAGCCAGCTGTCATTGGCCGAGAGGTGGGGTACAACGTGGACAGGTCACCAATAGGCGGCAAAATCCACGTTTGAACAATGAAGCCCATGTGGAAGTGCAAAAGATTGCAGTTCAATGAGTGGCCACTTGAGGCTGGCATCAAACAGGAGCAAATCCCCATTGGCCTCCATGTTAAAAAGGCCAACTTTACAGCAATATTAAACATGTTTACAGCCTGATACAAAAAATGTTTTTAGTCTCAATAGTTTATTTCATTATTCATGACAACTGTACAGGGGGGGATTTTTTTTCTAACTCATTTGTTTTTTCATTAAGGTTTCAAATAATGCATAATTAAGGGCGTTCAGGCTTTGAGCTAACAATTGGGTGGGAGGGCTTTCACGTCCAGGCTGCTTTAGTTCTGCCCAACAAGACCCCCATGTCCAAATTTGGAGTATCCAAGTAGGGGCGGAGTAAAACTCATCCAACATGGCGACCTTTGGCCTTCATTTTCGATGTTCAGAATCCAATGGGTGACGTCACGATGTGTTTGTCCATAGCATATGGACATATATTCAACAAGCGTGTCTTTGGAAGCCGGAGTACCCGGAGAGAACCCACGCAGACACAGGGAGAACATGCAAGCACCACACAGAAAGGCCCCAGTCAGCCGATGGATTCGAACCGATAAGCCTTCTAACTGTGAGGCATCCTCATTAACCAGCACATCACTGTGTCACCCTATTTGCAAATATCACATTGCTTATTCAACCATGTGAACAAAACAACCCTCTTTAGTTGCTTCATCCATTTTCCGGAAAAGGCTGCTGGTCACAAACTGAAGTAAAAACAATGGAAACTCATTTTCCAAAATGTGCCGTATCCATGTCCAAAACATGCTGCTAAAACCCAGATATATCTGTAACAGCTTGTCCTCTAGAGGGTTCACAGAGATTGGGCGAGAGCCAGGGTACACCCTGCACTGGTGGACAGTCTATCACAGAGCTAACGCTGCAAGACAAACAACCACTCACGCTCATTTGCACACCTACAGCCAACTTAGAATCACCAATTAATCAAACATGCATGTCTTTGGACCGTGGGAGAAAACCCTGGCAGGCATAACCATCACCGCTTTAGTATATACGTCAAATTAGGGCTGGGCAGTATCACCAAAAATCTATATCACGGTATTTTTCTAAATTCTGACAGTATCACAATTTATCAAGGTATTTTTTTTCCCATGTATGATCACATGTTCACAACATTTTCTACTGGTTGAGAGAGGAATTAATGCAGTGGATTGACTAAGGATGGACTATTTTACTGTGATGATGGGTAAATATTGCAGAATAATCCCACATTAGTAGCATGCATGGCCCCGTGTTAGCACTGCCTGCTGATGTGGAAATGTGGGGACATTTACAGCTCGGAGAAAAAAAAAAGAAAAAAAAGTGCTACATTGAAAATGGTCTGGTCAGATACGGCGCAACGTTCCAAACGCTGCATAATCCAAACAAATTAGTATGGATTTGGAAAAGTGGAATAGCCACAGTTTCAGTTTGTTTATGTTAGTTTAAGTTCATTTCAGTTATGATAAATGTAGCTGAATCAAAAATGCTAACGCTAAGAGCTATACTGAGAAGTAACTTTAGCCACACAATACTGTAGCGTCTGACCAGACGTTAAAAGTATGACGAGGAGTGATCACAAATATTCCATTATTTATTGTTGGAACTGAAATAGTTACTGTTGGCCGTAACTACGCCAAAACTACAACATGGACAAACTTATCTGACAGCCCTCCAGGACATAACTTAAGAAGTAACCTAAGGTATGAAGTTACTTAAATATTTATTACTCAAATACAGCATAAATGAATATTACCTGACACTAAATGAGAACCACAACACCAGGTTTCTGTGCCTGGATTCCAGTTGTTTCTTCCTAATGCAGTGATCCATTTACTTCTCTTTTATTTGGCAGGCGGAGATATCTGTAGAATATATCTCTGACTCCCTTTCAAATCTGTTAGTGCAGTCAATTGCACAACAGCTCTTCGCATTTAAAAAAAAAAAAAAACAATTTACAATTTAGACTCTATTAAATCTTATGCTTTAAGCTAATGCTGCTAATCTCCATGCTCAACTGTCAATTTTTGGCACTCAGTGGCCGTAACCACGGAGACTTCGCTTGCAGTGACGTCACATGCATACCCTCTATACACCGGTATGCCGGTACATTAAAAATTCATGTCATAACGGAAAAAAAATAGCAGTATTTGGTATGAACCGGTATACCGGTCATATCTTAATTGGAAAGTGTAACAACAGAAAGAGGCCCCGTTCAGAACTTCCAGTATCCAATTCAGAATAATGTAATATAGTAGTGAAGAGTTAATATTAATGTCAGTGTAATCCATGCAGCTTCATTTTATTTGAGACACTGGTGCAATGTTCAGCTGCAGACATCTAAAATTTCTGAGGGAGAACTATCTACATGGGTGAACACAACTACCAGCAAACGAAGAAACACTTTCCACTTCCAGGTACTCGCATCAATACATCGACATTTGCCAAGCCTTTACCAAGGCATCTCAAAATTGCGTTACAGTAAGGTGTACTATTCCTTCCCTAAACAATGTGCACTAAAGCCAGGACCAGTACCTTTACCCAGTACTCCCATTCCTCCCCTCAGTATCTGCCCTTCCCTCTCTCTGCACTTCCTATTCCAACAGGAATTTAATCTTTCAAGCCATCGTTGTTTTTCTTCTCCCCTATTTTTACTGCTGCTGCTGCTGCTGCTGCTGCTTGGAAGACCACAGACTGCCTCTGTATGCTGATGCCCCCCCCACCCACCCCCCTCCTTCTCAGAGCCTGTCTCTCTCTCTCTTTCTCTATCTCTATTTGTCTAACTCTCCCATGCGCACGTCTTTCTCTCTCCGTCTCTCTTCCTCTGCTCTGTCCTCATCTCTCTCCCCTCCTCCTCCTCCTCCTCACTTGTTCTCTACTTCTTCTCTCCTTCTCACCCCTCCTGTTTCTCCCCCTCACTCACACACATGCACTTTTCCTCCCCCCCCCACCCACCTCCCCCCATCCTGTCTGTCTGTCTATCTGCTGTTTCGTAGCTCTGCTGTACGTGCCACAGATTCAGATGGCAGTCAAATGGTAGACGGAGACAAACACCGAGACACATGCATGCAATTACATGCTCACACACACATGCATGCACGCACAGACACACACACACACACACACACGCGTTAATGCAGACCGGCAACTGCACGAATGGACAGAGACTCACACACATCTGCGCACACCTGCACACACACACACTGACATGCACACTTTTACAAGAACATACTGTAGTGTCACATAAATTCAAGTATTTCAGTCACCTCCCTCAGTCGGTTTTATTACTCCTGGAGCACAAAGCTATCAGAAAACAGAATGCAGGAAATATTAATGAGAGCCGAGACTTTAGTGAGAGATTAAAAATGAAGAAAGAGCGGAAGAAGTTGGGATATGCTGCAGTGGAGTGAAATCGGTACGACGCGTAGACTTTTCAGGTGCCAGTGCGCACATCGTCAAAAAAGAAGCGTGTGATACTATTTTTTGCATTGACGGTTTTAATGTTTAGGTGGGAGAGGAGGCAGTGACAGCAAGAGAAGAGAAAGGGGGTGGGGATGGATGGATGTGGGGGGGGGGGGGAGACGGAGAGGAAGGAGGTCAGTCTAAGCTTATGAAACATTTTCTAACTTAACCCGGCCTATTTCTGACAGGGCAGGACTGTGGATTCAACAGTGAGACACACAAGTTCCCGTGGTTGACAGCAACACGCTTTTATGGAATGACACATGTAACATGTGAAAGGAAAAAAAAAATCCACACATAAACCTGTAATGAGATAGTCTTGCAGGAGGCCTTATTTTAAAATTTGGAAAGCTGATTAATTCTCAAAATGACTAGGATCGTGCAACACATGATACTTGACAGTGGGGGTGGTAAAAAATATCGATATGCCAATATATCGCGATACTTTTCTCTTCCGATACAATGTTGATTTTGAATGACTTAATATTGATTTTAAAAGAAAAAGGAAAAGTTGTGTTTTGGGCCTATCGTGAAACTCACTTTTTCTCTACAAGTGCATTAAATTGGATTTGAATAAATATTGTTTTTTTTTCTACTCAATTTGTTCAATGAATTATCACTGTCATCTGGTGTACATATCTGCAACTTGTATTGCAGAATATTGCAATATATCGCAATATCATAATGTCACAATAATGTAACGCATCGTGACTCAAGAATCGTGATACGTATCATATCGTGAAGTCCTTGCTAGTACCCACCCCTACCTGACAGTAAAGTACAACAATTATGGAAAGGTGTAGAAGGCTTTTAAACATGGCGTTGACACAAGGAAGCGATTAGCTTAGTGTAGCATGGAGAATAGAAACAGGCGTCAATGGCTAGTTTGAGTCTATTGAGAAATCTCAAATTAACAGATTGTATATTGAAATCTCCTACGGGCTTAAAGATGAGAATTTGAGGTAACTGTGTAAGTTTTAAAATGATAAAAACCTAATTACTTGGAAATCTAACCTTTCTAAAACTCCAGGAAGCCAAGCTACAGAATTAAAGCTATTGGAGAAATTCTTACTTTTTACCCCAAATTTCCTTGTTAAGTTAATTTATATTGGTAATTCATGAACATTCATTTCTAGAAATCGTAGAGCATGATGGTTGCAACAAACCACAGAGCATTCAACAATAACATAATGGAAAGATACAACCCAACGGCTGGGTTGACTCTGAGATCTGCTGTAATGGATTGGTAATTTTCTGAACAGACAGTCTGGTGTGGCAATTAAATGATCCTGTTAGTGTTGCTGGGTTGTTCGATATCCTAATGCAAGCATCATCATTGCTACAAAAGACACAGTTTGCGCTTTATTTAGCTGCAGCATTCGCATCACAGTCTGCTCAGTGTTACCACTAATTGTAGCTGCATTTACTGCTAAATGTATATGCTTTATTGCATTTATCATCCATTTGATGAATTACATTATTGATTTACAGTTCAGACTGCCAGACATGAAACTCTACCCACAACATACCTGGTCAACAACAGAGGGAATGGAGCACCATCATAACAGGTAACAATGTAACATTTATTTACATTCAGACTTTAAACTTCGGACTTTTAAAACTTAAAAACTGCCAACTTGCAAGTTTGGAGTCTGCACAGTATGGTCCAAGGGTGGAGCCGTGTTATGGTGTTATGGAATAATCATGGTGTCACATCCTGTTTCTGTGTCCATTTTCAGCTTTGTAGTATTTATGTAAAATGCCAAAAAATGTTCTTGAAAATGATGTATTTGATATGTACTTTAGTTTAGTTTTAGTTTGGCCCAAGTCCAGAGGGGGTGTGGCTTATGACCAATATTGCAGTCAGCCACCAGGGGGCGTTCCACTCGCTTTGGGCTCACTCTTGGGGAGCTGCGAGGGTGCCCACTTTTCCTACCGTCTATGTTCACAACTGAAGACCTCATTTCACTCATTCTTTGAGTTACTTACCTCCTGATGACAGCATTTTCGCACCAAACTGCCATGAGTGTTAATATTTCTGGAATTAGTAGAAGATGTTTGTGATTGTTGCAAAAGAAATTAATATACGATATGATATGAATACACTCTGTAATTGTTAGGTACATACATATATGAATAAACCTGTGTCCATAGATTAAAAATATAGCCTGCATAAAGATGAAGGATTTTAGCTTAAAGATTGGCTAGCTTAAGGGTCAAACTCAAAATTACATCTCCATCTGGTACGTTGCAACTCATTTGTTTAGCCTGTACACTACTAACAGATATTGGTTTGAAGTCCTGATCAAGAATAAAGTGTCACTCGTGGATGTTCCAGGTTCTTCTTGTCTTATCAATGCTCTAAGGCCGCTATCAGAATGGTAAATATGGTGGTAGGAACCGGTCGTAGACAGTGTTTTTCTTGTGGTAAACGTTGGTGTAACTCTTTTTTGTGTATTAGCACTTCCAATTGTCACCTCAGTTGCATCGCTTCCTTGAGATTTTCTTTTTTTTTTTTTTTGGCTATTATTGCTACAACTTTCTGACTCTCAGTGATATTTTATGGCCTCTTGTTCTCACATCATTTTGATAGCCTCTTCCTCTGTGAACATCCCATAAAAGATTAGGTCCAAAAAATAACCATTGTGGGATGTATGACGAGTTATCCGTGATCATAGTTTGTCCAATACTTTTGTCCAGTACAAAGTGTCTCTAACTACAAATACAATGTGCAAGAATTTACTGGTATTGCCATGTGTAATAAACACACTTTGTAATACTCTTAAAAGGGCACAAGAAGCGCTGATCACGACACCATTTGCCATTTACTTCAACCACTGTAATAAAAAACAAAAATTTTAATTTATGCTTGTGTTTCAGTTATCTTTACATAGAACAATTAAGATTTATCTGAAAACCAAAGTCATTTTTTCACTGATAGTTCCTGAATTCAGTGTCAGATTAGTAAATCTGTAGACTTATAAAGCAGGAACTATAAAACTGTGCTTAATAGCTTCAATATGACACAGATCATCTAACTTTTTCATCTACACGTGAGGGCAACACTTCATTCAGTACTCCACAAAATAGTATGTCACACATTTGGTATGGATTAAGCGATGTGGCAGTTTTCTTTTCTCTTGCTTTTGTGTGAAAAATTCACAACATGAAGTGCTCACGGTCTTTTATTTACATTTGACCTGAAAGCCTGCGACAGAAACATATGTTGACTTGGATGTCAAATTGGATCCAGATTGCGTGTCCTCTCCAAAAAAACGTTTGAACAGTTACAAGACCTCTTTTTTTTTTTTTTTTTTTACATTTTTATCAGAGACACAAACATGAGTGTGCGGTGGTATAATTGGCTGCACAGACAGTCTACAGATGTTATTTTCTTTCAACTGGTAGAGTAATTTCAGATGTTGTTTTTCTGTCACCTTCTGAGATTGAGAGGGAGTTCAGGGCTCGCTCTATAAGTGACCGTGATCGTGCTGCCCCCTCACAGGCCTTTAACAGCTCTTGATCCGTTAACAACTGCTACTGTAAAAGTGTGTTGATGGTGGTGATGATGACGAGAAAGCCAAAAGAACATTTTGCATAACTGGAAAGGTCTGCAGCCAGTATTTTCCCTCAAGTTTGCGCCACTGTTGGAAAGTTTTCTTTTTGCGATATCCGCAAAATGTTCAGAACACAACTCTCCTGGAGAATCTACAGCGGGTTTATGTTATGGCCAGTTCGTTACACCAGACAGCTCTAAATACTACGCTGCCCGTGAGCCTCAGCTGCTGTTGCTATGGAGATGGGGCAAATCAGAGGCACAAAGTAGGAGCGGAAAAATCCCTGATGCTTCATTGCTGAACTGACTCACACAATAAATACTACAACGAATCCAAAACGAACAAATTTAGCAGAATTTTAAGCTCTGGGATTGGATGGGTCCTACAAGTTAGCTGACGTCAGTCCTTTTGTATTTACACAAGATGTATTAGATATTTTCTAATGCAGTTATTCACCTGATATGTCATTCATTATGTTTGCCTATCTAAGACTTGCAAGTACTCCAACATAATGGGATCTGACATGAAGCGCTCCCCCCATTGAGTATCTGTCAATCTAAAACTGCACTTAACAGTATCTTTATTGTGGCAACCCTATAGAGAATATTCATCTCTTCCATCCCCTTGAACTCTATGGAGCATTTAAATGACTTTTATTTTTAATTGTTAGGAATTTACAATTGTGAGTTTTCAGTTTTCACCGAAAGATTTCCAATAAACTGAATACAACCCCCACCCAGCACAAGATGTACAACATTAGTACTTAGCTTGTGAACATAGTGGAGTAGCTACAGAGTGAGGCTAGCTGTTTGATAAATTTTTATCTATAGCAACATTTCACAATCTGCTTAAACTTAAATTTTAAAGCCATATTGTGTTCTTTGTCCTTGGCACTGGTTAAGCTAATCAGTTGAAAATCTGCCTTAATTATGTAACATTTCCGAGTCAGTGACAACTGTTGATTCCTTTTTACGCCAACCGGAAATGACTGTTTATCAGAACTTAAGTTGGAAGAAATCATTTTGACAAGTGCAATTAGACGGCTTGAGGCAAAAGTTATCAAAGTAACCTGAGTTCTATGAATTCACCATCTCTAGCAGTCAGTAAGAGTAGAATAATCTAGGAAGCATCTAAGAAAACTTTCTGATGTTCCAGATAAAAAAATAAAAAATGATCGTCTAAAAAATAAAGCAGCAGTCAACTGGGAAGACAAATGCGGTTCACCATTGCTGTTGCTTTAACTGGTGGACATAGATATGCCATATGTATGAATGAACGGGCATTTTTGTAATCTAAAAATCAGCTCCTACTATTTTAGGCATGTAATTTTGTTTACTAGTTTGTACAGGGGATTGCTACTGCATGCACATATCATAAAAAGTTGTAGACAGAGTTTTGCGGCTCCAGAGGAAGATGTACAAATCTGATAAATGTCCTCTAGTGATATCACTTGAGGTATCAAGTGTCAGTAGAGGTGATTGTGGAGTAAACCTAACTTACCAGAACTCTGTCACCCACTGCTTTAGCCTGCTTGAGGTTAGCCGCTCAAGGCTACATTAGCTGCTTTTATTAAAACTTGTCCGAATCTCCTATACGGTGTCGGATTGGATCGGAATATGGAGCCCCCTGATTTGAACAAGAAAGGAAAATGCCTGTGTTCGGCTGCTCTCACTGTAATCATTTTGGTTTCAAAGTGTCAGTTGTGGATCGAAATCACTTGATATAATCTAGTTTAAGACCACCAAGTACAAAGAGAAGTGGTTTAAGACGTTTTGATTGTTCAAAGCTGCCTTTGTAGTATGTTTCAACAGTTTTGAGCATTAGTTCTATATGGAGTTACGTGGAAGTCACTGATTGTTTACTGTGTATTCTAGGGGTGGGAAAAAGTATCAAGATGGCAACATATTACAATACTTTTTCTTCAAAATTCAAAACTGATGTTTGGAGGCAGGAACTAATAAACTGGACAAAGAGTATGCAGTTTTCTATTCAGGGAATACCACCAACTTGCGCATTCATCTAATGCATCTAATTTTTCAGGCCAAGGACCCCTAAACTGATGGAGGAATTAAGCAGGGACCCCCTACCTATTATATGCCTCCTATATTAAACTTGGCCTAGTGCTATTTATAAATATACATTATCATTATCATTTTGCATTCAGTATTAAGCTATCCCGTATCCTGTATCCCTTATACACTACACTACACTACTACACCGGATAACACAGTACTTAGGCAATACGTATGCATGGGCATTTTATTTTCACATCTGTTGAGTGGAGTGGCCAAACAGCAGCACACATTTTGTTCAAGGAGACAATTGTGAACTGTATTTTGACATTTAAGTGGCAAAAAACTTGATCTGCTTCAGATCAAGTTTGTCATCTGATGCTTAAATATACAATGTGTATTTTAAGCTGCATTTAAAACTTTTTCAGTGAACTATGCAGTGAACATAATATCGCAGTAAAGTATCGTGTCGTGACTCAAGTATCGTGATACTAGTGTTTTCAGATCCAAATCAGTTATTGCAGCAGCAGCAGCAGCAGCAGCAGCAGCAGCAGCAGCAGCAGCACTGATGATTCTGGGGGTCAACAGGAAACGTTCATACTATCAGAAAAGGACAGAAAGACGAAGCTATGGTGGTTACACTCATGCCGAGGGGGTTCTTCTAGCGTTCTGCTATTGTCCTCGACGAGGAGGTTTGTCTGAAGGTTTGGATATACGTGTTGTTGACTGTCTTGCCCCTTGGCCAAAACTACAGGGCCTCCTCTCTCCCCTGCGCAGGGCCCCTCAACCTCTCTCCCTTTTCTCTCTTTCTCTTATTCTCAGCCATTCACTCTATCCTCCCTGACGATCTACTCGCTTTCCTTCTCTTTCCCTGTTTGTCCACACACACACATCCACACACCCATTCCATCCTTTTGCCTTTGCTCACTGCCCATATCTTTCTCCTTTCTCTCTTCACCCCTCCCCTCCCCCTTAGCCTTCCACCCACCCACCCACCCACCCCCATCCTTCTGAAACAGAGTGTGTGTCCTGCTACTCACGCACACACAGAAACTGGTGCTTTACCTCCCCTAGGAGTTGTTCTTAACTCGCTGACTGAGGCACGCTGTGTGTGCTTATTTGTGTGTATGCATGTGTGTGTGTGTGTTCGCGCGCACATATGTGTTAATGCGGACCGTGCATGGGGGGTGGGGGTTAGCATGTTTTTGTGTGTCTGCGCTGCTGACTCCACACATGATCCCCATTAGAGGCTGGCGGGAGTAGACACAAACACACACACACACACACACACGGCGCACACACTTTTATCTGCACCCGCACACACAACTTCATGCTCGCACGCATACACACACACACGCGTGCGCGCGCTACACACAGGTACATGTACGTCCACCGAACACACACATGCACCGTGGGGTTCTCTGGGGCCCCTGAGGCTTTACCACCGACATGGGGCCGATGTTGGAAATGGTTTCTGAATTTTTTTTCTAGGATTTTACATTGCAAAAAAAAAAAAAAAAGTAGGTTCTCAAACATTGAAACTGACCTTGTTCCGGCCACTTATACCTGCTTTTCAAGAGCCACGGCAACACAGAGGGATTGGGGGGAGTGAGGGCTGTGGTAGGGGTGATGTCATCACCATGTAAAACCTAACATCATTCCTAGGCAACCACAAGTGTCCTAGGAAACCAGATGTGTTGCGAGCGTGAAGGAGAGTTTTGAGGCTTGGTTTGGTAAATATGATAAAATGAATAGTAACAACGTTATGCATCAGCCATCTGAAGAGGCTGGTGCTTCAGTCACAACATACAGTACATAATTCTTGAGAAATCACAATGTTTTCCAATGAATCTGTATGTTTCAGCCGCGTATTCATTACATTTAGCTGACCATTTCTTACATCACCTACACTTCCCTAATTTATCCATCACTTGAGCTAATTCCTTCCATTTCTTTACCCTATTACCTACCAATTAAACCATTTACAATCAATCTAGCCAACATCTGACCAATTATCCAATATTTAGCTGTTAGTTTTAAACATTTAATCCAGCACATTACTCTCAAGCATACATTCTTCACTTTAAATCCCGCCCACACTTGGTTGCTTGTGTATATTTCTTACCCCCACATGTTTCATTGCCAGAACATAAAAATATTGCCAATGTGCAGATGGAGCTAGCCTACGCTTCGACAGGGACAATTCACCCACTTTTGGATTTTGCAGATAGGCTCAGTACACTTTTTATTTAGCTCAAAGCCTCACATTAAGGATCGCCAAGAACTATAGCTCTTCTTGCCGCCACTGCTCTCTATTCGAAAAGAAAATATGCTCAGTGCCGCTACTCCAATAGCAGCATTGTGGATTTGGTGGTAAAAACCAAAATCTTGGCTAAAATGTCACATATAAGCTATTTGGAATAACAGATTTGGTGACTGTGGAACTCAGAAGTGACTATTTTACAACCTGCTGAGTTAAATCATGTGATTTTACTTGAATGGCTGATGTGTGACTACAGCAGCTGCAGAGATCAATGTTTGGAGTATCTACAAAATTTGGATCTATCAAATAGCATGTGGGGATAATGGCTATGACTGCTGCAACAACGATTATATTCCGTTCATAGGATATGTTGTAACATGATCTTAAAATGGCTGTAATTCTGTGCTTACTCTAGAGAGATTTATCTACCTTAGCCCATCAACAACAAATGGAGACATGCCAAGAGCTGAAAAACTAAAACAAGACATTCTGTTCCATTCTGAAGAGGACACAGACCCTACTTGTCTTGCTTCACATTTGACAAATAAGTTAAATATACTTTCAGTTGAAACAAATTAGCTCCACAGTGTGTAGTGCTCTCAAAGAATTTGAATCTGGAGCATGCGAAATGTAAAATGCTATAAGCACACCCACAATCTTATAGTACTGGTTATGAATAAAATCTACAAAATGATCCCATCGCGCAGTGGATAAAAATCTTTTGTCAATATCTATCAAGGAAAGGCATTTTGTCAGTGCACCCTTTAGATGTCAGAAATACTCTCATTACTTTGAATGTCATGAAAAGATAAGAACACCACGATAAAATGTAATTGTCCACAGCAACAAACTCGTAATCTGTTGGAGCATCTTATGAGAAAACCGGTGGCAAGAGAGCATGAATGATGGTGGCAATGCGTCACTGTCAAAGTTAACATCGGCTTTTACATGAATATGCAGCAACTAACACTGGTAGACATTAACGGACTTGCCTCAGGCCGTGTATTTGACAAGTGTTGCCTATACTAGTAGAATCTTTGTCCCAATAATAGGCCACTGCGAGGATGCAGATGGGTCATTCTTTGTTCTACTCTTAGCACGTGAAAATAGTCAGTTACAAGACTGTCAAGACTGAGCCTTTTTTACCTTTTCTTATAAACTAAATCATATCATTTTGGTTTGATATTATAATTCTGATTATTTTGAAGAGTACAGGAGTGTATATCGTGATATGTCAGTAGTTATGTATATAGCCATCCCTAAAAATGTTTATATTTCATTCATTAATAAAAAGAAAGCTAGATATATATACAGATATATCTTTCAAAATAAACACAAAAATAAAACTGTCATGTTGACTCGACCAAACTCCTATTCCAAATGTGGTCCTAGAGTGGAGCATGAGAGGAGCTAATGATGAAGTCTGTTTGTATAATAGCTTGAAGCTTCTAAGCTAGTTAAGGCTAGCAAACTAGACCGAGAACCTACACTCTTATAATCAGTGGTGCTGTGAGTATTTCAAGGGATAAGTTCTGTATAATATTCGGAAGAGAGAAATCAGTTTATTCCTGCTGTAAAGTTGAGCTTTCGTCTTGGAGACCGTCTTGCTTTTGGAGCCAGCCTCAAGTGGCCATTCCAGGAACTGCAGTTTTTGTTTACATTCCAACTTCCTGTGTACACTTCAGAGCTTATGATTTCATTTAATTTATAGTGGATGTAAATAATGGATGTCAACTACAATTAACTATGCACAGAAGCGCCAAAACTAACCATATGTGCAATCACACGATGAATATTGTCTATTATGTCTGACAATTAACATCCTTATTGCTACTAAGAGAGCCATATTTACGTTCTCTGGTGTCCTAAAGTAGTTATCTATGACTCCATACCAGTTTATCTAATATTTTATTAAAAAAACATTCTGGATCCCTTGGATGCTCATAGTTTAACTCTCCGATATGGGGCCAATTTAGTTTATATTATTCCTGCTCAGGGTTAAGTTTTTTTTTCACAAGGAGCCAGTGCAACATGCGATTCAGCGTTAGCGTTTATAATTTTATCTCAGTGATATCAGACACACTGTTTACTGTTCACTTTCCTTATGCTTTGTCAGAGCTGCATTAAGTTACGATACTGGAACCGACATTTCCCCTTTTACAACAAGCATTCAGTTGGCGAGACGTGGCAACAGAAAATGCAGTGTATTTGTCACTGAGGTTTGCACCGATTGTAAACACCAATTTACATTCTTTGTTGTTCTCAGTTTACTTGCCTCTGTGTAATTTTGATGAAGTTAAGGAGTGTATGCTAAAGCGAGAGCTTGTGCTTGTTTTCAAATCAAACTGGATGGAAATTTATTTCAAAGTTCCAGTATGTAGGATTTATGGACATGTTTTCATTTTCATGTAAGCACTTGCTAATTTATTGGCTTGGAATGAGCCCTTCATATCAGTATAGTGATCTCTTTCAAGCACTTCCTTCAAAGATGGACTTTCAACTTTCACTACAATTGACAACCACCTCACATTCTTCAAGTAAAGGGAGAAGTGAGGGTATTCAACACCAATAGATTCCACTAAACCTGCACCATAGACCTATAAGGAGTATAACTCTAAAGATAGTGATGGGTAATTAGTTTCAGATTATCTCTCTTATAACAACTCACACATGATAATTGATGATTGATGTAGATCTCCTGTTACTCGTAATTTACAGAGGAACAATGAGCCCATTGGTTAAAAAAAATTCCATTGGCTGTGGTCGATTAACTCTACTAGTACGATCCTCATACTTACGGAAAGATGTATCCAACAAAATAGATCAATTACCTGATGATGGACAGATAACGACAAGAGGAAGTAACTTAGGTCAAAAATATAGAACATTTCAGCTGCCAACATTTTATCTATTTTAGTGTTTTACTGTGCACACTCGACTTCAACTAGAACCTGCTGCTAAACCTACAGGGCTACCTAGAGTTTGGACTCATCAGAGAATGTACATGAGCCTTCTGGGGGTGTCATCTGGTGTCTGTTAGTGGGGGTATTTGGGTCCTATGGGTTGAGGGGGGTGGCCTCTGTGGCCTGGAGTGCATCCCACAGATACTTGATCAGTTTGGGATCTAGTGAAATTGGAGGCCAGGTCATCGCCTTGTGCTGTTCTTCATGTTTTTTGAATTGCTTCCTGGTGGGGACGGCTGCTGCCATCAAGGAGTGTCGCTGCTATGGGGTGGGGGTGCCTGGTCTGGTCTAGGTGGGTGGTACATGTCTAAGCAATGCCAGGTTCAAATGCTTACCATAACTATGGCACTCTGGGACCCCATCAGGAAGCATCTGATGACTCTGGGGGCAGTGGCCAAAGCTAGCTAGACTAAGACAGTACACAGTCCAACTAACAACTTGACACATGTGAACGGATTTGGAGTTGAGAGACAATTGTTTACACTCAGTTTAAAACCGCTACAGCAGCTTCGTTCAAGGTGTTAGCATGAGAAAAAGCGATGCGCGCCCATTAGCTTGCTTGCTGACATGATATGACAAGACGTTGTGTCTCTTGTGCGCCAAACCAAGACTGTTTATCTGCATGCAACCAAAGGCTCAAGCATGGTCAGTACCACTCAGTTTACAAACAGAAACTAAAAAGTCTGCGGAACTTGTCTACAGATACCACATTTCCACACTGAGGTTTATAGAGATGGTACAACAAAGTTTAAGAGACTTGGCAGGTAAGTAGAGCACATCACCAACCATATGCCAAAAATATTGTTATCTTGTTGGCAGGGAGCGCCATTGTTTTACTGTCATTACTTCATAAACATTAATTTTATAGCAACTCTTCATCATCGTGACACTTGTAGACAGTGGACAATAACAGATGTGGGAGGGGGGAAGACAGATGTGATTTGAGAGGCCAGATCCACACCCAAAGCATTATAATTACAGAGCATGTGACTTCACTTTTACACTGTTGTTGTTGATAGTTAATAAAACAATAGCTATCCCTCTGTCCCAACATGTGTGGAAGTGAAAAAAAAGGATAATTTAATAGTTTTCATTGGTTCCAAGCCTCGTAAATCCTACAAAGATTACAGAGGTTACGAAGATCATGTGAGGTCATAAAAAGGAAAGCAACCACTGGATTCATAACAATGTGTTGCCTAATCCAAACATTAAAGATGGCGACAATAAATTATTGTCGCTATCATCGCAGGCTAACCCGTGTGTTTGGATATCAAATAAATAAAGTTCACATCTTTTGGTTTTAAATGACAAAAAGAAAGCAGACAGACATGCTGGTTAACATGCCGTTCAATCAGTGTCAGAATCAGAGTTGCAACAACTGGAGCACAGAAATATTGACCTGGTTAATTGGTGCTGACACATTGCAAGAAGTATGGGAGTGACACACTGTGTCCTGGGGAAACCATAACAGGAGCTCACATATTATACCGTAGATAAGACAGGCGGCATGACGGCAGACTAAACATAAACAATCTGTAGGTATACATTCAGAGCTGAGGAATCTTTCCACTGCGCCAGCACAGCAAAGTTGGAAACAGCTGATGTTCAAAGCTGGACTGACATTCAGCAAAGGATTCAACACAGATGGGAAGAATACAACCAGGCTGATCTGCAGATTGACTACCTAACACTTGCGTCGCTACTACAAGACACAGATTTGCATATACTGTACAGTATTACCATGTCTACGCAACAGTAGCAGCAAAAACAAAGGCAGCATGAGAGATAATCAGTCTTAAGTCCTCATCTAAACTACACCCAGTCTGTCCAATGCCTGCTGGCCCTGGGGATTGTGCTGGAGTTTTAATCCACTTAAAAGCAGAGGACCTCTGCTGCTGTTTCCAAGGGGCTTGACCCACGTTGAATGCGCGCACACGCACGCACACAGTCGACAGTACACGTATGCAGCTCCGTGCACGTTCAGCCACTCCTCGGTGAACGCACACAATTTCGCACATGCCGTATTAAGGCGAACGCGCCAATGGAAGAATGCAATTAATCCATGCGCAATTTTAAAACGCACCCTGGGGGTTTTTGATTATAAAAATTTACAGTGTTGATGTGGCAAAGTCTGGTCAGGTCTTTGAATTTGCCTACAAAATCGGGGGAACTCTGATTTAAACCCATATAGAAAGACGATGGATTGCCTCGGCGCAACCTAACGTTGACTGGATTTATTGGTGAAGGGTCAACAGTCATTCCAGCATTGTTCAACTCCACTTTCTATTGTAGCTCTGTCACAACATGTTCACCAGAGTCCTCAACCTTTTATGATACAAGATAATGCAAGAATTTAAAAAGGAATTTGCTGTACTCTGACACAAGTGCAAAATATAAACAACATATTAATATAACAGAGCTAAAAAAAAATGTTTGTTTTTTTTTTGTTTGGAAATAAAAAATCATTTTTGCCCATGTTTACGTGGTTTATTCTCTGCAGCGGTCACATTGTCATACTTTTTTCTCTTCTTGCACCAACGTTTGTCGTTATCTAATTTGAAATGTACTAATTCCTTATTCTTGCGGAGGGAGGACGAACCACTGACTTGAACAGCTGCTTCATGACCCAAAAAACTGTCAGTCTTTCCCTGGAATAAATTGTGGAATATACCATGTTTGGGTACAGGGGGGAGCTGGAAACGTGCATTTTCAAGAGAGCGGGTGCCCTAAGCGAGTGCGCACATTTTGGCTTGATCGAAAACGGCATCCGAGCAATATTAAGCTAAATTCGTCCAGCGTGGAGTGTTTAAACCGACGAGAAAGGTAAAAAAGAGGGAATATCTTAGAGCTGACCTCCCCCGTGTTTCAGCGCGGTGTTTCTAGAGGACCCATAGTAGAATCAATTCAGCGAGAGGGGAGCTTGAAACCGTCCACTCATGCTTTCCTCCGAGTCTGAGAGAAACACAGTTGAAGGGAACACACAGACCAGTCGGCCGCACTACATGCTCACAACAGGCAGGCTCCCATCAGTAACGAAAAGACAACAGCAGTCTCTCTGCATACTATTAGAATAATATTAATACTCTACTAAACATTTTTTTGCAAAGATCTTTTAAGAAAATCTAACAAAGAAAAAAAAAAAACTCCCACTTCAGGAATCATAAAGAAATCTTTAACAGTATATAAGGTCAATGGTGGCTGAGTGTAATTCTATTTAACCCGTTTTATTAAAATGTAATTTCCAAAGAGGTTTATTGCGTTTGCTTCGCCAACAAACAAACAGGAGCAACTCTGTGCGAGATGCTGATGGTTTCAGCTTAAAGGTTTGTTATCGGTTAACCCCACGGTGCAGATGTTGCAAACGCAGACGATATTTTAACCTTCGTCGGGTGAAGCCACTCGGACTGCGAGGTGCAGAATGCGTGTTCTCTTGTGTCTGTGAACACGTACCTGTGCAGGTGTTCGCGTGAACCAGGGCCTCTGGAAAACCTTGAAAAAATAAACCAGGAAGAACAAATGAAGAAATAAATGAGACTAGTGTCTCGTATTCTCAGATAATAACACTCACAGAACTGTTTGAACTGTGGCCTTAAACAGAGAACGCTTACTAACTGGCAGTATATTGGCTCAGAGCATGAGCATATATGCTCAGCTTCCTACTCATTTTGCACACAAGGCTTCACCGGTCCGTCTCCACCGCCCCGCCGCGGTGAATGGGCTGGACGTGCCTTGCTCAAGGGCGTCCGTTTACAGGCAAGAGGTCGAGGATGCGCAGAATTCGAGATGACGGTTCCATCAACGGTGGCGTTATCGTCAAAGTTAACCCACAGTTAATCCAGGCCGGCGACGGCTCTAGGGTTCGAGAAACACTTGGATGGGTGTATCGGCCCACACCTGCTGCTCTCTGCCCAAAGATGCGTTTCAAAAGTGTAGATGACGCCCAACATTTCACAAGAAAAAAAAAAAAAAAAAGTTGGACTGAATTTCATGTGTTGGAAACAGAGCAGAAAATCTGCAACATTTGGGGTTAGATTAGAGAAAGCAGCGTGGCCTTCCAACCTCCGTCATGCTGCAACACCTGCTGCAGGCATGTGGGTCAACATCTGATGTAAACCAAGGGGGGAGGTTGAAACTTTCATGTAGTTTTGATGAGTTCATCGCGGGAGTGTGCGGTCGTGGGTACAGTATTTGCATGCGCGTACAGTACAGTCTTCGGCTTGTAATCCTCATTTGAATGTTGCCTCGTTGCGCGTGTGTGTGTGTGTGTGTGTGTGTTTCCACGCTACCGGCCCGCTCACCAATGTCACCTTCATGGGTGGCTCCATCGTAGGAGCATCCTTCAGAATGTAACAGATTAGCTTTGCAGGCGGGGATGTTGATGAGGTCATCACTTCCCAAGGTCACACCTACACACATCGAGCTATAGGCCCCGGTGGCGTTAAAGCCCCCACCACCACCTCCACCACCACCACCACCTCTCCAGAGCCTATAGAGGCTGGATTCTACCTCCCGCCTGTGCGCGGATCTGAATAAGGCCGAATAAGCCATATCCAACAGGGTAAGCCTCGTTGTAATACTCGGTGATGAAGCAGCCTGCTTCGGCCCCTTCACGCTTCCTTCACCCTGAACAGACTTGGGGGGTGGGGGCTGAAAAAGCTCTGTAATGCGCACTCTACGTTGCTAGGATTTCTAAGATCCTATGGACTTTTTAATCTCCCACATGCACATTTGATGCGTGGCTGCAAACTCTGTTACGCAATGATTGATGATCAGATCAACTCTTTTTTTTTTTAGATTCTATAACTTCCCCGTGTTCAGACATGTAAATTACCAGCGGCCCACAACATATGCTTTACAGACACGTGGTTACTCCTTTACAGGGGACAGGCCTCATTTTTATTCTCCCCCTGAACTGCATCATGACAGACAACACAACTTGATGACCCCACTGTTTATCTTCTTTTTTTTTTCCTTTCCCCCTTTCGGATTAAGGACCGGATAAATAACTCGTTTTTACAGTTCTTCTAAATAACAGCGGCGCCCGCATCTCCTCCACTCTATCAGGGCCCCGGCTCTCTCCTCCGGCAGTTCCTCTCGGGCTTGTGCAACTGCTCGGCGTCAGCACAGCGAGCATGCAAAAGATGGACTTGTACAACAGCCACATCTGCACGCGCGCTAATTTCCCTCCACTGATTCTCTATGGAAGGCAAATCTCCCCTTCCGTACAGCGCTACATCTCTTTCTTTCTTTCTTCCCCTCCCCTCTTTGAGACAATGAACACATTGAGGCAAATCTGTTTCCACAGCCTGTGAATAAGAGACAGGCAGCTTTGTTTTTGCACGAGTGTGCGCGCACGCATATGTGTGTTACAGATAAAGAACAAACGCGTTTGTGTACGGACACACACACGCACACACGCATTTGTGTATCCATGTGCAAATGTGAGTGAGATGCCTGCGTCATGCGTTCGCCATGTGAGTCACTTGCTCTTGTGTGGGGATGTAAGTAGTGAGTAAGAGCCCTCTACTGCCTCGCCCGTCTCCGCTCGGCGCTCTCCGGGGCCCGACTACACAACAGCAACTCCATCACCGGTTCCTCCTCCTCCTCCTCTACTCCATCTCTGCTCATTGCCCAACAGGTTGCTCTGTCAATAATGAATGCCAATGAGTTTGAAATCGGAGACACATTCAAAGGAAGACAAACATGAGGCCATAATCACCTGCCGACCTATTATTCCAGAAAAGACAATTTAACACATGTGAACATTTTTTTTTTTTTTGCTCGTCTTTGTTGGTTTCTTTTCTCCGTCAGAAACCTCATCAGAAAGTGTGATGAGGCGGTATTTGAATAATGGCTCTGTCCAAGACTGTCTTCTTCAGCTGCCCGCTGGGATAATTGCAGGTGAGCCATGGAGGAGACAGAGGACAGCAGTGCAGGGAAAGATAGGTAAACACACACACACGCACACAAGTGACGTGTGCGGTTGATGACTAACGCTGTAGTGACTCCAGTGTCTTTCTCATGCTGGAATAAAGGCTTCTGTGAGGGCTCTAATTATTCTGGGCCGTAAAACACAGACAAATATTCTTTATCCAAACACCGCTCACAGCGCACACATTCCATAGTTGTATTATTGTGTGTCAGGAAAAGATTTCTTTTTTTTCTCCAACCTTGTTATTTTTAAGCTGTCAGTGACACAGGAGTTCTTTTTACCAAAAAAAATAAAAAATAAATAAATAAAAAATTGCTGCAGCTGTTTTTGGACTTATTCCACCATCTAGTGGCAGCGCGCGTGCCGTTGCATGCACTCTTTGTGCGTGCACCCAAACAGCTGCGATCACAAGAGGTCAGCAGAGCGCATCTGTGCATGAGAGAGCGCAAATTATGAACAGACATTTGACATATTTATAATTTACATATTTAATTCAATTTATTTTTTTCGAGCTTCAAAATAAAACACAGTGATTTCACATGACAACAAAAACAACAAAAATCTAATTTAGAAAATGGCAGCTTTGGGTTAAAACTACTACGTTGGCACACGTCGACGTGGAAGAAAAGTTTGGACAGAGGAACAGACAGAGGTAGGAAGAGACGGAGAGAGGAATTAGAAATGAGGACACTGAAGAATGAAAATAATATTCAATTAAATAACTATTACTTTAGATTACGTCCGTAGCACCTCCTTCATCGTCATTTTGTTTGCATCTGCGTTGCTCTTGAAAGTTCCCATAACGCCTGCTGGACGCTCCACGGCGCACGGCGCACATCCGCGAGGGCGGCGATGTCTTAATCGCGGAGCATCGCGCATTTGCTTTAATGCACTTTACCCCCCGTCCTGAAGAGCAGCGCGCCTTTTAGTTAATCACCACAGACTTCCCCGGGTTTTCCCCTCCTACGTGGCCTCCTCCTCGCCCTCTTCTTCTTCTGGCAGGCTGCCGGGGCAGGGCTCCATGGTCACGGCGACGCCCATGCCGCTGCGTCCAACGGGCATGTTGGTGACGCACGTCCATTCGTTTCTGTCGGGGCAGTAGCACTCGACGCTGGACTGGAAGCCTTGCTGGTTAAAACCACCTGGTGGGGGCGGGACACACACACACAGCGCGGCGTCGTATCAATAAGTCGCACAAGTTATTTTTTCTCACGAGCAGATTGGCAAATTTTGTAATGTTACTCTCTGATTTGAAGACGATTTAATCCACTGATGTGGTTTGTTATCTGTAATTTGCTGCACATCTGTTAACAGTTAGCACCTGAACCGTATTTCAATTAAAGCAGAAAAGGCTTTGCTAATGCTAATAAGAGAATCATATTTCATCAAGCGCGTCCTCAGACACATGCAAGTGTATAAAAGTAAAACAACAATCCTTCGTGTATGATCAGAGACGGAACTGACCGAGGACAAAGATGCATCCCTGGTAGACGGTGACTCCGTGAGCGCTGCGACTGTACTGCATGGAGGCCCTGGGCTCCCAGGTGTTCCTGACCGTATTATAGCGTTCCACGGTGCACAGCTGGCTCCGCCCATCGTAGCCACCTATAGCGTACAGGTAACCGTTCACACACGCCAAGCCTGCAAAGACAAACACACCAATAAAATAAATTTCAAAAAACAAACAAACAAACAAAAAAAAACACTAGCTTGATCTTTATGCTAAAATCAAAATCAATCCCAGGAACTACCTGACCAAGTCATCAAGCTAGCAATCCTTACATTCAGTCTTAAAAATTGTACGTAGTGTTCGGATTATGTTCCATAGATGTTTTGGCTACATGCAAATGACGGGAGATTCCCGAGAGAAAACCACAGACGTGGAGGGAACCAGGACATAGACTTGAAATATGGAAAAAACCCAAGTAAAAAAAACAACAAAACACAAGTGCAGGCAGGTATGCAAGTCTTAGATTACAAGACTGATATCTCTCTCATAAATATTTAGCTGGAAACAGTAGCTAGTTATCGTAGCTTGGGGGGAGGATAAAAGAAATGGAGGAGAAACGGCGAGTCTGGCTGTGGGAAGGCAAGTGCAGCACTTAGCTCCATTGTATTATTTACACATGGAGTCAACAGCGTCGCAGTTTTACAGGAGAACTATCCGTTGAGCACATTATTTAGTGACCTCCAGAGCTGCTGTTTGGTCAGATTATGTTGTGTTTGAACAGTAGTTCGCCCCTTGTTTCCAATTAGATATGAAGCTAATCTGCTACCGGCTGTAGTCTGATAAAGGTCACAGGTCACACAGCACAATAACTGAACACACACACACACACACAAATTAAAACCTGACTCAAACACTACAACTTCATTCAGACTCACCCAGTCCGCTGCGGATAGTGTTCATGGGAGCCAGCTGTTGCCAGGTGTTAGTGTCGGGCTGGTATTTCTCAGCGGTGTTCCAGCGGTTCTGTCCATCGTATCCTCCCACCACGTACAGAACTCCCCCGCACGCCGCAACCCCGGCCCCGAGCCGAGCCACCGACATCGGGCAAACAAAGGACCAGCGATTAGACTCCGGGTCCCACCTGCGAAACCAAAAAGCAGCAGCCGTGCGGCGCGTGAGCAGTGTTCGGTGCAGCGATAATCTGTTGACAATTTCTAATGCCGTATTAGTCAATTAAAATAATCCAATTAATGTATCGGCGCTTCAGACTTTAAACTGATTCGCGGGGGGGGAGCCCGAGTGTGTGCAGCCACCTCCTCAATCTGCGCCAGCCAGTCGACTTTAAGTGGATTAGGTTAAGCTGGCAGCCATGTTTGGCAACTATTGATGAGCTTTATTTGAAGCCAAAGAGAGCACACGGAGACGAGAAAGTCAACACGTAGTCCAGCGGACATTGTAAAAACTACGTTTACATTCTCCCCGTGTCTTTGGAAAACACTGGCTTAAGGATTGATTGAAATAATATTATTGTAATACAAAATCAATAGGAAAGTCTGATCTTGGCCAATTACTGTCATTCACACCTTTCAAATCCAATTGAGCGGATTAAACAAATAAAACATGAGGTGTTCATTCAGAAGCTTCCAAAATTAGTGCACTCCCCTGGGTGCAGGATGAGTCATAGACACCTTACATCGCTTTCCAGAAAGTGACAAACTTTAAAAAACCACCAAGAATAGTCACAAAACTGCATTTTTAGTAAGTATTGGTGTTAGTATTATATATGTATAGATGATGCAAAGAATACGTATATATGACGTACACTGATCAGGCATTATATTATGACCATCTTCCAGATATTGTGTAGGTCTTGTGCCTCATCAGAGAACAGACACGGGGCTACTGAGGGCGTCCAGTGGGGGTGTTGTTAGTGGGGGCCTACAGCTGTACCACCATATTAATGTAACGGATATGAGAGCGGCATGAATTAACTGCGTTATTTGAGTTTAAGAATGAAAGTAAATAAGCATATTTCCTAAACATGTTTACACTGGAGCGTTAGAAAAAGGCAAATAATGCAAGGTTTGACAACCACGAGAACAAACTGAATCTTGATGAGGTAAGTTGGACGGCATGTACTCAGACTGGTTAATGATTAAAAGGGTGTTGGCTCCGTTGCTGCAATTGAGTGTATTCCAGCTGTAAACTGCTGATAGGAAGGTAGCCGGTATTACATCACCTGACCTCCATCGCTGGCAAAGTGCCCTTCAGAGAAGCACTAAATTAAAGTCTTGGGTCATCGTGCTGTCAACGACCTCGCGCCTTCCGAACGCCGAAATTACTGCGTGTGCATCTGCAGCCCGACGCGTATCAGCGGCAAATTAGAAAACTCGGTTTAGCGGGGAGGTGGGACTCCCCGCTGAGTCGCTTGCATGTTGCCTGGATTCAGCTGGGAAGGAGGGGAGCCTTTTGTGCCAACTATTATTACTATAAATGCTCTCATCTCCTTTGACTGGTTTCACGTTTAATTTTCATAACATTTAGCAGCGTCTCACGAGGAGATTTCCAACTCGTGTCTCATTAATTCTAATAATTCCCTTGTGACTACTACTAGCATCTTTTAGAAATGTATACCTTTCAGTAGGTATGAAAAAAATGTCAAGCAGTTCTTTAGATGAGGAAAACAAAGGGGATAATATCAACAGGACCCGTCATTGTCAGACTTTTTTTCTCAGCGACGTAAAGCATTCCCAGCCAGATCGACATTCCTGAGTAGATTGTCTCGACACGTTCTGAAATGAGCGCATGTCGTCGTCTAATTAGGCTAACGCCAGAAAACACCTCTTGACTGCTCCTTAGGCTTGATGGCTGCTATTCATTTCTACTCTGTCATCCCATTACCTGCAATTAAATGCAAGTAAGTGCACTTAATCTAACAAAGTGTGCACGGCGAAGAACTTTACTTCGAGTTACACCTAAAGGAAAGCCTCACCTCTCCACGGTGTTGAGGTGCGTCGAGCCCTGGGAGCCTCCGACGGCGTAGATGCAGCCGTCCACCACGGCCACCCCGACCCTGTTCCTGGGGATGTTAAGGGGGGCCCGCTGGCTCCACTGGTTGGTCATGGGGTTGTAGCAGCACAGAGCGTTGGACTCCGTGTTATTTTGGAGCGACAGGTTCCTGCCTCCGACCTGAAGAGCGAGAAAACACGTGCACATGGAAGTGTGCAAGTGGAGTGTTTTTCAGAGAGCGGAGAGGACTGGAAAGTTTCACTGGCGCCGCGACATGACTGATGCAACCTACAGTGTAGAGCAGTCCAAACAGGGCACAGGCTCCCAGACCACTGCACGGAGTTCCCATGTCAGCCAGCTTTATCCAGATGTTCCTGCTGGGATCGAAGGCCTCCATTGAGGCCAGAGAATGCTGCCGGTATCTGAGGACAGAGCAGAAAATAGAAAGGCTGATCAACGTGTGTTAATGCTTAAACAATGTGACATGAGCAAGAATATGTGCTCACTCTTTGATCCGTTTTTAAAACATGCACCGACCGTCGCATATAGGAACAAAGGCCGCATGACAATGCTCATTCGTACGACACAGGTATGCAAGGTGGGTCTTGAACTCATTTTTTACAATGTAGGTCATGGCAATAAAAGCAATTATCGCATCACCCAGAAACTAACTGAAACAGCTGATGATATCTGTGCTCGGGTCCATAAAACGGAGCGACATGACTATTAAATAAGCCAAGACAGATAAACTTTGACTTTCGAGAAAAGATATGTCAACCCAGAGGTGGCCACGTAACTAAAGGGTGTAAAGAACAGGAGCATTCACAATGTGGGCAGAGGCAGAACTGTAAGCCACCAGTCACCACAGGGTGGCAGACTGACTCGCTCTCTGGATGCCGTAAGAATGCAGCCTGAGCACACCGCCAAGGAGAAGGTGTCGTCTCATAATTGGATTATGACTATGAGGTTCAGAAATGGGCCCCTAATGTCTGCCAAATGTTTCTTACAATGAGTGTCCAGCCTGTAATTATTACTAAGAGATAAGTACCCGCCGGCTACATAGATGAGTTGGGTTCCACGGTGCGGTGCAGGAGGAAGTTTCCTCAGAGTCATGTCCTGGAAGATTTTAGACAGGAAATCCTTACAGGAATTGGCCTGGAGTTAAAAAAGAAAAAAGGCGAGAAAATATACATTATAGAGCCTGAAAACAGTAGAAAACGTAGTAAGTATTTAGTATATAAGAACAGCATTTTCCTGACAAGAACATGTCATAAGGTTGTGGCGTACCTTGCTCAGGATGGGGCAGGAGGCGAGCTGATTCTTCAGGAACTTCGGAGGCAGGGCGTAGATGTGGACGGCGTTCAGGAGGGCGTGTAGGTACTGGGACCTGCCCTCCATGTCCCAGCGGACCCAGTCCGTGCAGGCCTTGTACACCTGACAAACCAAAGGGTCACCGTTGTCAGAGGTGAACTTCTCTGTTTTAGCGCGAGATCATTCGACTTTCTTGTGGCACATCTGAACCCAAATTATGCTTAGGTTTTACCAAAACAACACAACACTTTTTTTTTTTTTTTTACAGGGCCATCAGTACACACCTCAGACTCACAGAGCACCTTCAGACTGTCCTGGCTGATGAGCTCCAGCAGCTGGCAATGAGAGAGGCTGAAGAACTCCTCCTCTTTGATCACCTGGAACGGCAGCAGGGGGGGGGCATCATTTCAAGTTAATATTTCATTTATTTAAATATGAGGAACTTGCTTTGTAATATGGGGCTAAGTTTGACCTTGAGACTAATCACAGGTCTTGGGTATTAGGTAACCATGTGACACGTCGGCAATTCCCCAATTATTATTATTTTTATTATTATTACTCATTATTCTTATCAGTAACATAGTCAGAGATAAAGCCAATGAGACCGACTACGAATGTGTGACTAATTAACTGCATACTACAGTATAAACATATATAAGCTGCATGTAGCTACTTTGGAGACCAACTGCCTGCGACGTGCAGTCTTTCTAAGGTTAATCCCTGCAGCCGGCAGACAGAATGAAAAGGTGCCGCAGCTTTTGCCGCCGACCCTTTGACTGTCGGCTCAGGCGGAGGTGGCCTCTCAGCCTGACCTCAGTCGAGGGTTGTGAGCACTGAGCACCACCAGGGAGTAGCTGAGAGCAGACTGGCAGCAAGTGAATGTGAACTCAGGAGTCAGTTAAGGATCTAAAGGCGGAGCAGGATGGGAGCGAGCAAAGAAGATGGAAAGACGCTAAATAAAGAAATCCGAATTGCGGCACTTTTGTAGTTGCCACATATGGAATCACTTTAGCACCGCAGAGATAGACCTCTCCGTGTCTTTGACTGGAAACATAGAAACCGTCCATGTAGACGGTCTAACACTAAACTGTCTCCAATATCTGCACTGCTTCCAACACCTATACAGGTACACATTTTTTGTCTTTGAAAAGGTGAGAATTTTTATTTTTAAACGACACTATCTGACAGGTTTTTCTGGTGTTTTCTCAGCCCCCGTAAGAGGAGTCTAACTGATCTGGTTCAATACCATGGAAGTTGGAAAATCACAACATGGGTGCAGCACTGTACAAAAACAACCAAAGAGCTTTCCCAGGCTGAAACAGTATATGAGCCTGATTTTGCTGAACACGAGTCTTTTCAGCGTATAACATGGTAAAAAGCCTCTATTTTACTCCAATTACACTCTATGCCACAGGTTAGTTTAATGCAGATTACTGGGATATGGACCCGTCTGTGTTTGCTTGATTATCGTACCTCACTGAAGTGTGTATTGATGTATTCTTTACTCTGCTGGTGCAGCTCTGTGCAGCCGATGTCTTCTGCGAAGCGGGCGATGCCGATGACGTTCCCCGGTTCCAGATGTTTAAAGAGGAAATCGCAACACGCCTTGGCCACGTCCTCAATCTGAAACCTTGCAGAAATATAACAGACAAGGGGAAATATACATCTGTACATCTGTTTTCAATGCCTGGATTTTCTTAACAAAGTGACCTGCTGTTCAAGTACCTCATAGCAGCCAGAAGTACGTGCAACACACACTTCTGTCCCACTGTGATGTGCGAGGTGTAGGCAAAGTCGATGAGTCTTCCCACCACCTGGGGGCAGACATCGCACAGGGTGACCTCGGAGGCACCACACTCTTTGAAATTGCTTGTAAACATGGCTCTGAAGTAGGGGCTACAGGAGGCCAGGACCACTTTGTGCACCTGTGAGAAAAAAAAAAAGAAAAGGTTTGATTAAAATAAACACTAAAACACTTCAACGCTTTAACATGTAAGGCATGTAAATAAATAAGCAACTTAAATTAATAAAAATTAATGAACTGTACAGAGATGCAGATATTGTCTGATTTCTCTGGATGTTAAATTTCCAACTTTCCTAATATAGTAATGAGATACATGTCAACATATGTCATGAGTTGTGATTTAATTCATGTGATGTTGGAGTAATCGGAAAAACACTGTTTAGTCACGTCAGCATGAATTCTTTCCAAGTCAAAAAAAAAAGTATTTGAGAAAGTTGTTTTTGCCCAACACCAGACTTACAGTTGTTTTTTTTATGATTAGTGGTGATGATGATGAATGATGAGTGGCTCTTTTGTTCTTTCTTGTAACGCGATTCCCGGAAATAGCTAAATACAAAAGTTTTTTCAGATTTAAATTTTTTCTTTCTGTCAGTATTCCCGCTGTGCTCTGAGCCATTGCACCGAAATTTAATTTTGTTGTAATTTTAAATGACAAAGTCTGCCAAAGTCAAAGCCCCTCCTCCCCGCCTCTTTTTCACAAACTCAAATCTGGTCACCCTGGTCAATCCGAGCCACTGCATGTTACAATAATCATCCATATATGTAGCAGTCATAATTAGGCAGGACTGCAACAAACTATTCTATTTAAAAAAATCTATTTTAATCTTTGAATAACAATTTTAAAATATCTTTCATTGATTTTCAAATACATAATAATTGTGACCAAGACTCAAATTCTGTTACATAAAGCAGAACGGACTAAGAAAATTTTGGGTATTTCTTCACTTCATAAAAACATTACTCAATGATAAATTTAGTTACTCAATTCATTTAATGAATGAACTGACAAGTAAAAAAAGCCAGCGGTTAAGTTGGCTAGCAAGCTAATGCTAACCACAGTAACTAACTAAAGTTTCTTCTTCAGATAGAAATAAATCTTACTGTGTGTATGTGTAAAGGAAAATGATATTGTTTATTTGAAAAACATCAGAGAGGTTAAGTAGGGACCCCCTAGCTACTATATGTGTTCTATATTAAACTCGGCCTAGTGCCATTTATAAATACACATTATTATTATCATTTTGCATTCACTATCAAGCTGTTCAAATAATACAAAAGGTCTAAATATTATTATTTTTAGTTCAAACGTGTGCAACACGTTTGAACTAAAAATGCAGTACCCCCACAGACCCCCTAGGGGTCGTGGACCCCCTGTTGAAGACCCATGTTCTACTATATTTGTTCAGGTTCAGGCCTCCATTCTACGCTAGAACTTTATTAACACTAAGTTTAGATAAACTTGCAAAACTGCTTTCTATTTTTCATTCTCTTCAGTAGTCTTTGCTCACTGTAGTTGTTGTCACTGTGGTTTGTCATCTCCTCTGCTTTAAATTTACTTGTGTTTTTATTGTTATTGTATGACCTTGGGTTATCGAAATGATTATACAAGTTTCGGACTGTTCACCTTGAAGTCCACTGTCTTGTCCTTGTACGTGACGTGCAGCACCAGGTCACACAACATCTCCTGATGCCTGAAATCGTCCATGACCTTGAGGGCTCTGGAGGCGTGGGTCTCCACGGTGTAGTCGAGATACCCGGAAAGCTGTGTTGAGGGAACGACGATAGCTGAGAAGTCGCATATTGGACGTCTCCTCCTTATGGGGCAATGCATTCTGGAGATGGTATAGGAATCGCTCCAGATTTAGTTTTTCCAGTGATGAGGGGTTGTTACCTGTTCAGTCATATAGTCTTAGCTCAAGTGGTCAGACTGTCAACAGAGGAAACTCCTTTGGTCTTTATCTCATCAATGCAAAGGCTCCAGTGAGCAGATGTCCTTAGATCCTCCATTTTGGAAAAAAAAAATACAAATAAAATCTATTCAGTGAGTAGTAATGTCCTGGGAAATTAGGAATGTGGGCAGCATTGCAGCACTAGCTGTTGGTCATCACTGCCACAGCCAGGAGTCAGGTCAGAGAAAAGGCCGGTTGCTGCAAAAAATGCGTCAATGTCACGTGTTTCTGCGTCCAAAAAATTAACAATCTTACGGGCCAACGGTGAACCACAGAACGCTCCCTCATCCGCACGTCCAAGCCCCGACATGACTGACAGCATTTGTGTCAGGATCAGGCAGTTCCCAATGCACGGGTCAAAACCACGACCATCAAAGCGCTGTGCCGTGCGTCCACGTTTGATGGGCTTTGGGGTTTTCAAAGTAATCCATTCTGACGTCTCTGAGAGTCCTCTGCCATTTAGACTTCCATGGGAGAAAGGAGGAAGTGGTTGGCAACTGTGCAACTGCAATCAGATGTATCGCAGCATGGATTTCTTCAACCACGTGTGTTTGTGCTGCTGATCCTGAGAAGGAGAAAGAAGAAGAAAATGGTTAAAAAAAAAAAAAAACTGCAACAAAAAGCTGAACAAAGTGGAGTTTTTGCAGTTCGAAGAGAAGCGAATGGGAGGAAAATCTCACGTGAATACGCTGCTTTTCCCTCACGTTTGCGTATATGTGGGTGAGTGACACACACACACACACACACACACACACACACACACACACACACACACACACACTCTTCAAGTTTCACTTCCTCGCAGCTAAAACAGAAAAGACGTGTTCTGCGCGCTTTAAGCCACAGCTTTCACCCAAAGGAAACGGTCGCTCCAATTGGTTAATGTATAACTAAGGTTTTGCCATTTTTATGCTATAATGGGATCATTGATTAACTCCACGGATTTATTTCAGCATGGAGGAGTTCATCCTTAATAACACAATCACATCTGGTGAAACGTGAGCGCGGCGACCTGAAGGGACCAATTCTGAAAACACCTCACAAGCCATTAATCAACCAACAACTGCAACTTAACCATGACCACAAAGAGTTGTTTCTGCCATTGATAAGCCTGATAATTTGTCATGTTAATAGTGCAGTGCCCCCCCCCCCCCCTCCCCTTGTGCTCGCTTTAAAAGGCGCAGCCAAACGGCAGCCTGCTAACAGCCAGGGTGTGAGTCATGGAGGAGTGACTGAGATTGTGCAGACAGCCGCCGGGCCGACAAAATGCAGAACACACATTCGCACTATTTAAAGCAACAGAAGGTATGAATGAAAACTTGCCAGACACCAGAAGCCGCCCTTGACCAACCACTCCACTGGTTTTCTGAATTACGCTTGCTTCCTACCGACTCACACGCCGGCTGCAGAGCCAATTCTCACCCGTTTCGTCATCTCCACCATCACACCAGTAACCTCTGTGACGATGGAACCAGGATTAACTTAAATTAACGTTATAAAAAGGTTATGCAACGGGACATGTGAGAGCAGTGAAGTGAAAGTGCACCGACAGTCTGTATGTTTGCATATCTGAACTTGAGGGTGTGCGAGAAATTACTCCACACCTGCAGAAGGTGATGTAAGCACGGTACGTCAGTTTTAAAATGACGGGTTTAAACGGTGCACCGGTCTCTAATAAAGCACTAATTAAGAGTCTCCTCAGATCCTTGTCAGTTTACGAGCACCTCGGTGCGAGTTAAGCACCTCCACTATTATCACGACTACGAGATGCAGCCTGGCAGACAAAGCTCCTTAAAACCAGAGCACATACGGACAAATCCAATGATGTGCACAACAGCTAATATCCGTTTTCGTCGAGGGATATGTCAATATTTTGGGGATTGTGCACAAGAGCGGAGGATGCAGGTCGTTGAGGAGCTGAGCCGAGTTTATTGTAAGACTCTGCTTTTATTGTGATAATTCTAAATGGAGTTTGTGAAGTGAAATAATAATAATAATAAAAAAAATCAGTTGAACTGTAAAACTGAATTTTTCAGTAAAGTGCCATAAAATTTTACACAGTTGTGCTGTTTTATTACAGATATCTGCTGTAATTAGATTTATGGTGCATTTGTTGTTTTAAAATAATTTACCGCAAAGACTTTTATAACTGTAAACAGCTTTATAGGATCACAGTTGTAAATAACCATAAACCTTATTTATTTATTTATTTTTTTGGTATATGGTGTTTTTTAAAAAAAAACATTTTAAACAGACATTATTTTACCATAAAATTCACAGTTATCAAAAAGGCACACTCCAGTGTGGGCTGCGCTGACACCATATTTATTTTAGTTTTTTTTTTAATGGTTAACTTCTGGCAAACACAGCTGCCAGCATTTTACCGTAAAACTCACCGTTTTGTTTTTGTTTTGTTTACAGTCTACTTTCAGTGTGTACTTGTTCCTTTGCACGGGAATGTCTCCACAGACGCCCAAGTATCTTATTAAGGAAATGCAAGGACTTCTATGTAACCTCATTTGGCAACAGAAGGGGACTCAGCAGATTATTAAACTAAACATATTCCAAATTTAAATACATAAAATGCTATCCATTTGTTTTTGTTTTTGTTTGTTTTGCTTTTTTACAGATGACACAACAATAATTTTTGTCTCCAGGCAGATTTAAGTTAGACAGGTTTATCAACATGATGGATTCATGGGCTTAAAAGCTTAAAGACCCATCAGCGTTTACATCTTAACTGAGATGAAGTAGTAGTTACGTTGACTTTAAATGAGCAGAGCTGTAGAATCATTGACTTGCAGCGTGCCTACAAGCGCAGACTTACTGCACGTCCAGCAAACATATAATCTCTGCATTCCACCGATTGCCACTCGCTGTTACGGCCTGGAGCAGAGCAAATCAGCCCTTGAGCTGAAGAGCGAGACTTATGTTCTCCCGCCTGTTAGCTACACTGCTTTCATCTCAGAATCAATACGCATGCGGGGAGAAGATCCATTTCGAGCAGGAAAGGGACAAAGTCTTCTTGTTTTGCACCACCAACGTGAATAAAACACGGTTTCTGTTATTGTTGTTGACAATTTCACAAGCGAAGCAAAAAATAAAAAGGAGTGAAGGAGCTTTGCAGGGTTGCACAATCAAATGTACTCCGCCTCGAGCTGCCTCACATCTCACCCTGCAGTTAGTCAGCCTGTTCAATGGTCATATGACCAAAAGTGTCAGACAGAAAAGGAGGGAGGGCAACACAGAGAGGGGTGGGGGTTGAGTAGAAGAAAAACAACAGAGGGAGAGGAGCATTCAGAAAAAAGAAAGGAAAGTAAGTCATAAGTATTATAGAGATTTGCATAAAGGGCCATTGTTATAGGATAGACCTGGATGCCCTTTCTCTGATGAGGATTTAAGTAGTTGTGTAAACATAATATAACTACTCAAAGTAACACGGTGAGGACACGTACATTAGTCCTGACCGGCTTATTGATTTCAGCCGGATACCACTAACGTCACAGGTGGAATGTCCTCGTGATTAGATAAAGGAGAACTAACTGTAGCATTATTAAATGAAAATTGCTCTTTGGACGCTAAAAACCAAATAGACGTGAGTTTCTTCTTCATGAATCACAACGCAGATTTTATACAAAAGAAACAAATGTGGCTGAGAGGAGGAGGGTTAACCATTGACAGCAGCATGGTGACCTGCTGACTCCGGCGTGTGCAGTCAGCATAAATATACAGTATATGTAGCAGAATTTTGCATGAGGGATGAAGACGACTGCTGAGCTGTAATGACACACACATCTTTTGAAAGTCGTGACACAAGCTCCCTTCTATAATGACTTTCTTGCAGCTGACTCTGGCCAAAGGTGGCCGCTGACAAAAACACAACAAAACAACTCCCCCACCCCCACCCCCACCCATGGGACCCAGTGACCCGTCGGCTTCAAAGAATCTCAGTCATGACACCAAAACTGAAAGCTCAGCATATTTTAAGAACAACAGCTGATAACCTTGAGGAATTAAAACAGTGCCAATGTTTCCTCCACAGACACCTGATAAACAGAAACTCCGGCCAAGTGCTCAAGAAAGTAGAAATACTACTGCTCAGTGGTGTTTACCAACCGTGCACGTGCCTTTATCACAAACACACATGTAATAAAAACCCAAAACAAGTCCTTATCGCAAAAAGTGTGTGCACAGAAACATTTGTGAACACGCTGAACTGACGGTCGACCTGTGACTGATCAATGCAACTTAATAAATAAATAAAAAAACGCACCGGAGGCTGGATTCTTTCCGGGTCTTATTATTCATGAATGTACAGCCCTTTCGCTTGAATAACTGAATCCTATTAACCATGTCTGCAAAAGCAGGCACATTTGAAATGCAATTATGATCTAAATTGCAAAAGTACTTTTGATATTAAATTTCGAATACTTAAAAATGAAGAATTGTTGATTAATCTTCTACTAATTCACTAACGGGGCAATCGACTCATTATTTCAGCTCTAATGTTAATACATTAATACATATTTAATCTCCTGTGTTAATGATTCTTTAAGATTTAGCAAAACATTTATGTGATGATTCAATATGCAATTATTTTACCCTTTAAATTCTTTTTCAAGAAAAAGAAAAAGAAAAGGGCTAAATATTTCGTGACTGTGTTGTTGTTTATTTTCTTTTAAAGTATCGTAAACTGATACTTTGGGTCACTTAGGTGGACGTATAAGCAGCAAATATCTCCATTTGAAAGTTGTTATTCATTGTTTTGTCATTTTATTAACCAAACTGATCAAGAGAATAAAATGCTAAATGTTTCATGGCTTAAGATTATTTATGTTATTATGTTTATTTATGTATTTATTTGTATAGTTCATATGGTTGTAAAATGAGTTTGGGCCATATCATTTGCATATGTTCACTGACCAAATTGATTAACCAAGAAAATAGTCTATGAAAACCGGTGACAACAGAGGACAAGGGATATAAAAATATGACGAAAATGGCCACACACGATTCATTTACGATGGCACACTAAAGGAAAACGGCCAAATACTCACAATGGTAGCTCAAAAATGTCGACGCATTGTTTCCGATCCTTGTGATCGATTAACTGAAGTCCTTCACGTTTCGTAGTAGTTGTGTTTGGAGCTCAGTCAGCCTCTGTTTAAGCAAAACCGACCGTGCACTAAAAGAAAAGCAGAAGTTTCAATTCCCCCTTAAGGATCTGCTGCGCACAAGCGAGGAAATTTAACTTTGGTCGAGAACAAACTTAAAAACTGCCCAGTGCGCTGCTGGTGCCACACCGCGTTAAGTAACGTCACGAGTGCTGCTGTAAGATCACAAACTCTTAGAATATCGCTGTGATTTTTCCACGGGGCGCGTCCCCCTCGGCGTTTGAACCGCTTTTAGGTCGTAACAGCTGTAGATTCACTCACCTACAGAGCCGCACCTGGACGACAGCAGCTGGCTGACTCCATATAACACACCAGAACACGGCGCACACAAACCACGTAGGGGACTTTACGCAAGGCTTATCCAATAAGATCGAGCGCTCTCCTCTGCTCTCTACCGTGGCTCAGCAGTCAAGAGCCAAAAATGTGTTGCGGGCGCACGTCCAAACGCAGAGGGGAGGCAGTTGTGCACCACCATGACTCTGCAACTCTTTACACTGCAAACATTGTGCGAGCGAGCGAGCAGTAGCCTACGGAGACCTGTAAGACAACAAGTCGGGAGCGGCATTCCTAAAACTGAAACTGAACCTCGACCAGGACTGGACGCCCTGGGAATTATATAAGGGTTACACAGCTGAAAATCCACCGTCCAGGAGGAATAAGGAAACCGTACATATGTCCGCAGTAATAAAGCTTTAGGCGAAATCTTCCACTGTTCCTGCGAATGTTTATGATTCATGCGGTCATAAACTGTATGACAGATAGTCTCTGGATTTGCCTTTTTTCGTTTCCGGATTCTCCTCTGGTGAATCATCCTGGCTGGTGGTTATATCTCACATCCATTACACCTTACCTTTCCATTTAATAGAAGTTGAACTGACAAAGTAGTCCAATAGCACGTCGAATAAAACTCATATTCTGCTTTGGGGTTTGAATTTTTATTTTAAATAATGCAACAAAATGTAATGTGACGGTCGAAAATACTGAGTGTGTCCTGCCATTTGGGTCGTCTTGGGTTTTATGGTGTGATTTTTGTTATGATGAAACCTGACACTAATCCAACATATCTGTTTGGAAGTTCTTTTGCACTTTTCACTTGATCTGTCTGTTCAATGTGTGGTCAGTTTTCTTCTTGTGGCCACTTGTTGAACTTAAACTTCTTCCTAACATTTACACGGCTGCTCGTAAAGTGTATCAGTGTATCAGAGCTTTTACTATGCTTGGCAATTATTGTCTCCATATCTCTTCAGACAACTCTGCTATTTGCGTTGTCACTTTCTTATCCTTTTCATCTCCTAGTAATAATTAGCATTTTTCTACTGTGAGACTCAATAAAGTTTATCTTATCATGCCCACATTCAGTACAATTAATGCAATAACACAGCTTAATGAGTAGCCTACTCTTACTCTATAAATGGACTGAATAACTAATAACTGTATTATGTCAAATCGCTTCTTACTACTTTTAAAGGGAGTGACATCCTCCAGGTAATTTTTGAGCAAGAATTCAGGTCTTTTCAAAGCTTCATTGGCAAAGTAAAGGTGTGACGGCAAAGAGCTTTCTGGGAAGAATGGAGCATTGTTTCACCGAGGTGTGACTGCAGTATTACAGTCACACAAGGAAACAACAGCATTATTAGCAGTATTATTTCGTCTGTTAAATTAATGCTTGGACTGTATGTAACTCACTCCAACACATGCAAGCCTTATATCCGGACAGGAAATGGAACAGAACAGAAGCAATAACTTAAACTCCAAAAAAATCTCCAAACTGTAGTATACCAGAAATACAGTATAAGGTAGACTGAGACGCGACATGAATTCATATAAAGGCAGCTTTGTTGTATCATTTAAATGGCATGGAAAGAATTCTGCAAATGCAAGCTCCAAACTGTTTAGGTATAACTTTACGAGGAACACAGTTTCTAGTTAATGCACCTGAGGACATTCTGATAAGGGTTAATTCAACAACCGTCTGACACTTTTGATTACTTGTCACAAAAACAGGAAGAACTTTAATGATAAAAATCTTCTGTATGGTGTGCACAGAAAAGTTCACACTAATATATCTAAAATGGTAACACATCTTGAATTCAGGATGAAATAGTATCAAATCACAAAACATGCATATGTGTTTCAGCACAGAAACTTCCTTGAATGGTTAAAGGGATGGTATATATGTTTAATTCAGTTATATATAGACACAGGGGCAGAGTTAAGACACAGATGAGGGCTATACCCAATTATTGGAGGACCAATCACTCTTTATCCTAGGACTCTGGTCGCAAGTAACAAGTATGGTAATCACAATCATAACTGAAATAAAATCTTAAATTGAATTATTTTCCATTTTGATTTGTTTGGACCTGCTATTATGGAGGGAATCAGAGAAGGTAGTGTATTTTATCAAGGAAATTGTCCCGTAGGAAGACAGAGTTGAGGAGGCTAAGTAACGCAAGAGAACTAGATATGCAAAGATGGCAGACGAAGCTGAGCAGCGAGCATGGTGGTGGGTTGCTGTGAATTTGTGGCAAAATCCACCATTACTCTCGTGTGCGAGCTGGGCATTCGCGGGAGAGAACAGAGGGTGGCAGTAAACAACATGTCCCTGGCAGCAGAGTGAGCAAGTAAGTGGCAGTGGCTAAGGAGGAAACACACTAGCTGGGGAGCATGCTAAAGCTAAGACTAGCTGAGTGGTTTTAGTAGTTAGTAGTAGAGCTAAGCTAATCTCTCGATTGAAAGTCACACGGTTGTGTGGTGGCAGCATGGAAGGGGGGGTGACTCCAGGACACTCACTGTTCACTGTTAGGCCTTCTTGAGGTGTGAAAGGCCTAACTTAACAAAACATCGATGAAGGGAGGTGCCCACTTGAAAACCCCAATGATATGTTGCTTACTGCCTACTGGTGCTGGCTGGGTTAGTTAGCTGGTGTCTTCTTGTTGATTCTAGTTGGTAGCTGACTGCTAGCCTGCTGGTTGTTTTTTCAGTTGGCCTGGGCTTCTAAATATGTTTTGCCTCGGATCTTGGCACAAGGGGTTGTAAGGAATTGTATCTTATGCTGTGTCACAATGAATGTTACCACAAATGAAAATTAAAAGAACAGTCTGTACGGAATGAAGAACATTACCTGCTTCGTTGCAGTGCTTCCAAGAGGAAGTTTAACTGCTGTGTATACTTATGTTTGCCAGAGTCACAATCTATTTGTCATCAGTTTCACAGAGGCCTCATTCAGTAACCTGGTATACTACCAGATCTTCCTTCTTGGGTGATTTCCAGCTGTTGCCAGAGAGTTTCCTCCTCCCCTCAGCCCTGCCCACAAGCCCAAGGCTGCATAGGAAAAACCAGCTCCACTGGCATTTTATTTGATTACAATTATCTCAGTGTTTTTGTCTTTCGTTGAATTTGCACGAATATCTATTTGCAATATTTGCAGCATGTAGAGGACAAGGTGAATTGTTGTTGGTCTTTAGCTTCAAGGTCTATTGCCCCAGATGATCCTCTCACTTTTGGCTGAGCCGATTAACTGCATGAGTGTATTTGACAGTCTCATAGTCGGTGTATGTACAGAACTGCCCTGAAAAATACAGGAATTTAATGGGATTATTCGTAAGGAAAAAGAAGCTTAAGGGTTTACTTCGTATTGTGTCCACTTGCATGATCTTTTTGTCCCAAATAGATACTTCAAATAAACACTTAGACTTGCAGGAACGTCCTTTGCCTGAGGCTTTTCTATCTCGGAACAAGGTTGTATAGACATGTGAGTGCTCACCCACAGCCACGTCAAACTACAGACATACCTTGATATTCTTTCCATGAACAATTCAAGGAACCCGAGAGGTGAAAAACCGCACCCTTGGCAGACAGCCACATTGGACTTGCTTGACTTAACTCCATATATATGTGTTGAGTCCTTTCCCACAATTCGATTTGATTACCATAAAAGTAAAATATATCTGCGTTTCACTCTCTTTGTTTATGACGATAGAAACTAAAGATAGAGATTAGAGCGTGAGTTGGGCGTTTGACTTCATCTCTGATCCCTCAGCAAATCTCGAACATGCTGAGGACACCACTTCTTTCCAGCTTTATTCAAATATCCTCTCCGGCAGTTAGAGACGGGCGTGTTTTCGCACCATATTTTTGTCGTCTAAGGTGATAATCAGGATGTTTGCATGGTCTTATGATGACATTATTATTAGTAGTAATAACCACGCCTGCCGCACCGCACCCAAGAACACCTGACTTGTCTCCATGACTTGTGGATATGAAACTGGTTGAATCACATTAAGATCAGTGAATCAGGTCAGCTGGTTCTATTACAAAAATATTCCACAGTCATTTTCTATTCCACGTCATTAATCTCGTTGATGCTCAGTTTGATGCTATTTTTGTCTCAATCCACTCACAGAACTCCTCTGTTTGTTTGTTTTTTGTTTTTTCTTAATTTCATCTTCTGACTCATGAGGTTATTTATATGGATGTTTGAATTGCAAATGCCCATCACGAAGTTCAAGCTACGTGTATTCCTCACGCAATAAAGATATAAGGCCTTATCTGAACTCAAGTTAAGGATAATAGACTCCAGTCTCATTTACCGTAAACTGCTTTTAGCGCCCATAAACACATAATTGAGGACGATTAAATTCTCATGATTAATTTTGTGACATATAAAATGCAGTTAGAGGAACAAAAGGAATGCCAGTTATTTTACATGTTTGTCTGTAAATTTCTGGACCAGTAGCCCCTGGCTGCTCACATCAAGTGTGTGGAAATACTCTAAAACACAACAAAGTACTATTGCAATGCCTTCACCTGAAAAGGCCAACGCTGGTAAAGGAACGGTGCAAATCCTCTCAACAGCAGTCATTTAACAACTTCATGAATGCTCTGTTGTAACAGAGAGGCCTTTAGCTGTAGTACACGAAGAAGGCTTCAGAGATATTTTGAATCAGGCTACAGTATCCCGTCTTAAGACACCCTGGAGTATTACTAAATCCTGTTGATGGTGCTGAGTTGACATAAAACAACTGGTTGTCATTTGTTAAAGATTCCTGTCAATGGGACGTGACCATTCACGGGCACAGCAACAATCATGAAGTAGAGGTTACTGAAAGGCAAATTTAAAAAAACAACAACAACACTGATTAGAAACAAAAAATTCTTTCCTGTACCCGTCTATCAACCCTGGCCTCCATCCAGATTTTGTTGTTCACGGTCACCTGACTTCCTGCTTTACTCCCCACTTGTTTGTTGTTGACATTAAATTGTGCCGTAACTGGAATGTAAACACAGGGTGATATTTTGAGAAATCTGCTGAAATGACGGATGCTGTCTAACACGGTTGCTTAACAATGAAATGTAACTACGGGTCATTGCAAGTCTTTGCAGAAACAACTTAACATTTCTTCTAATGGGAGGACAATGTTATCATGCTCATGTGTTGAAATTCATTTTAATCAAGTACTTTTTATTTAGGTAGGTGTGATACACAAAAGCCTTTGTGTGTCCATCCCTGCTGCCCAGGAATTGCATTCAATTCCATTTGACCACAACAAGGAAGTAAAACAAAATACAACAGCACGGTGACACAGCACAATGCTGGTCATGTTTCATTCTTTGTCAGAGCTCCCTTTCCTTCCTCCTTTACCTCAGCTTCTACGCCTCACACATCAGCTACGTTGTCCTTTGTGCCTTTATGCCCAATAATATTTCTCTACCAAACATCCAAATGTTTCTTTTTCCTCTCCTGTCAGCAAGAGTGCACTACTCCACAATAGTTTGTGCATACACTCACTTTTTAAAGACACAAATCAGGTAAAAAAAAAAAAAAAAAAAAAAAAATAGTGAGGTTGGCTGTGGCAGAAGAACAGCAGGATTTTATTGACTTGACAGTTGTGCCACAATGAGAGAGTGATTTCATGTACTGTGAATGTGCCGCCCCCTGCTGTTTCAACTTGGCAACACAAGTGAAAACCGCAACATAAATCAATTCAGGCCTATTGTAATTAATTATATTTACTCAGCTACCATAAATGTGTATACCTTTACAGTTATTATCATATTTTCTTTTACAACACTAAATACACTGATGAGCCACAACACTGAAACCACTGGCAGGAGAAGTAAATAACACTGACCATGTTGTGATAATTCAACGTTCTGCTGGGAAACTTTTAGACCTGGCATTCATGTGGACGTCATGTAGACATGTAGCAGCCACCTAGACCAGCCATCTCCAGCAGGATGCAGCCTGATACATAAAAACACAAAAAAACGGTTTAGGAGCAACTCAAAAAACGTGAGAGACAGCACAAGGTGTTGACCTGGTCTCCAAATTCACTAGATCCCAAACTGATCAAGTGTCTGACACTCTCAGAATGTCCCCATGTTCATTCTCTCACGAGTCACAACTGTACTGGAGGTGGTCATAATGTTATGGTTGATCAGTGTCAAATGCAGTCATAGTCATGTCGCTTTGCAGGAGAAGATTCTAAAACATAAAATGGGCACATAAGTTGTAATTTATCAAACCTCCTACTGCACATTTAGCTGATTATAATTTTAATTGTTTTAATTGGAATTTTAATTGTACACTACAAATAGACACAGTTTGAGGTTGTTTTATCTATCTGAAAGGGTTGAAAGTGAAATAGACAATATTACATTTACTGTTTAGTAGCCTGATAATAACCTACCCTGCATTTAATGACAGCTTAAACTTTCTTTACCTCAGTAAACATTTATGATTAAGCAGACATTTCCACTGTAAAGTGATTTAAATTGCAAAGGAGCATACAAGTAAATTAAAATATAATTTAAAAAGAACCTGACGAGCTTCACCAGTCCATTAAGTCGCTGCGTTTTATTTGTACTTTCATGTGCATTGTTAAGCTATTTCTTTGCCTTGAAGTGTCGGTGGCCCTGCTTGTCACTGTGCATGATCCAGAAGCTAAAAGCAGCGTTGGAGCCGACATCCACGTCTAGCCAGCTGTGATAAAACAACCCCTGAGTCAGTGTTCAACATCCTCAAGCGGAGGACAAGATCGCAATCTTCTCTTTCTCAGTTCAAAGGTCTGTGCCGTGATGCCCATCACCCTCACCACCACAACAACAACAACAACACATTGGGTCCAGATGGGAGGAGGCAGAAAAAATACGGACCAAGAGAGTAAGAGGGGGAAACTGAGACGGAGAGACAGAGCAAGAGCACGGTTGATGTACATCTGTCATGCATTATTGCGGCGAATGCCAGCGCTGCTATCCTGGCTTTAGAAAGTATGTGAGGAGGGGGCTGATGGGTCCTCTTTAAATCACAATCTGATTCCTACTCCCTCCTCCCTCCCTCCTCCTCCTCCTCTTCTGCGTCGCTCCTTTTTAGTGACTGCACCAACACACAAGCGCACTTTCTTTCGCGCAGACACACACGCGCATGCACGCACACACTCGCCATCCCCCGATGAATTCCTCAGGAAGGAGTCAGCCTTCTTCATTCCTCTGGACACAACTTTTCCTTAACAAGGTACTGATGGTCTTGACCTCCTCTTCAAACAAACCCTTCCCTCCAATCAGCGAGGATTGTGGAGCTGGGGCTCAGCCGAGGCCTGTGGGTATTACAGAGGAAACGTCCTGATTCTCCTTGATTACTCCCTCCCTCTCCTCCTCCCTCCCTCCCTCCCCCTCTCTCTCTCTCCCTCTCTCTCTCTCTCTATTCCCCCTCTTTCTGCCCCCGCTCTCTCTCTTCAAATATCTCTGTCTCAGTGGCTGCTGGATCTCCTCTTGTCTCTAACCCAATCTCAAACTTCTCTGTCTCATCTCTTGTCTACTCACTGCATTTTCTTTCTCATTTCATCTGCACCCCTCCCTCAGATTGTCCCTCACTTTCTTGCTGGTGAACAGTTTGTCTGCTGATCTATCTATCTATCTATCTATCTATCTATCTATCTATCTATCTATCTATCTATCTATCTATCTATCTATCTATCTATCTATCTATCTATCTATCATTATAAATGTTCTTATTCATATTTATATGCTGATGTTATATGATGATTACACTATTTGTGGTTCCAGTGTAACATAACAGTGTAAACAGTTAAAAACCGAAAAAGCTAAACATGTAACGCTAATTACATAATGACGGCAAACGAAATTGAAATGAATGAATTAATAAAAGCATAAAATCTAAATTATCACAGACCTTCATAAGAAATTCCATCATTTAAATCTTTCGACCGTTTTGTCTTTTGTTCTTGCTTAAAAAATGTTACAACCAAAGTTTATTTAATCTTCTTATTACTTTAAGTAATTCTAAGAAGCATTTCTGTTCACTTAAAAGTATCTAAGTGAGTAATTCATTAATTTCCGTGTCAATGAATGGTGCTGTTATCTAAAACAATTGTGTCTTTATATATATTTGGATTTTTACTGATGTTTTCCTGGCTTCTTTTAGGACTAAAGTGTTGGCAAAAGGTGTAATAATGTAAGTTTTTTGGACTTCTGATTTGCTTGTTTGTCATAAAAGACATAATTTCTGCTCCATTTCTATTGTCTCTCCTGTTTAAAAGGGAATAAATTGTCTTGACAACCATCAACCGACATTTTAAAATGAGTATGACATACATAAATACTTGTTTTCATTTGACTAAATTACACTTTTGCGCCAGTTGCCTAAGACGAACAGCCGATAACAGTGAGCTCTCACATCGACTATGAATAATCGTTGCCAACAGGGGTCCGACCAAAGGCAACGGACATTTGCCAAAACCGTCGGCATGTTGTGTCACGGCCCTAGCATGCTAACACACCAAAGTCCATTAATGACCTCATGCAACCCCACTTCAAAGAAACTGATCCATCCCTACAAGGTGTGCGCAAAGAAACATTGGCAGATGAACGTGAAGTCTGTCATCTAATAGCACGCGGCACATACATCATCCTGCACAGTGCATCCAACTGAGGTAATAAAAACATCTTTCAGTGCAATAGGGACGTTAAAAAATGCCATGAAAGCGTCTCATCAGTTCTCCACATCCTACTAGACATGTGCCATTAGTTTGCACTAAGCCTGAACTCTGCATGCTGCGATTCCGGGGCAAGAAACGTAAAGCTAAGCCCCCTCACATCGTTGGCATCGTCACAGAGAGGACTTCGTCGTCCTGACGTCAGCCCTGTCTCAGCTGCTCCCTTGATCTTTCTGACTCTCATTGTTTCTCTCTTTGTCGCCGTCTTTACTGCGTTTCACCGCCTCTCCACACTCTGTCTGTGGTGCTTTGGATTAAGGGACAGCCTGGCTGGAAGATGTGGAATTTACATGGTATTGTGTGTGTTTGATTGTATGGGGCGCACCGTGTTCAAGTGTTTGCATGCATATATGAGGATTAGTTGGGGTCCGTTTACGGGTTCGAAAACATATGTAAGACAAGAACGAAGCTTATGGGCATGTAAACGAGGCCCGCGTGTGGCCGCAGAAAATGGAAGACAATGGCTGCTTGGAACCCACCAGTCGAGACAGTGACAACATTTTCACCGGCAGGGCCAAGACGACCACGACGGCCCGTCATAAATCAACTATTCAAACCGTGACTCCGTGAATGGGCGAAAGACGGAAATGACCGGAAAGTGACACAACAGCTACAACAGCGTCGAGAAATTCTTTTCACGTTTCCTGGATTGGAACTGCGCGACGCAAGCGGGAACTGCCCCCTCGGAACAAGAGTCCCCTCTGAGTGAGGAGAAAGGGCGACATTGTAGACATGGACCCAAAGGTCATCACGGCTGTTAGGCTGACACTCTGCCCGGACTCCCGCTGACTCAGCGCAGGTCCGATCAGCGGAAGGACGACCAGGACTAACTTGTGTATGTCTTTCGGCAATACATTAGTCAAACATTAGTCACAGCGCCAATTTAGATGATGAACATGAAGAGAGTTTCTGTTCTCCGGACACACTCTGGGGCCCAAATGTGGATTTCTCAATCACGTCGTGACCTGATCTGATTGTGTTTTCTCTCCCTGCTACGGCTTCTGAGCCTGTCAGAGGCAGCGATGACAGACCTGGAGGATTCCTGCGTCACAAAACACCCAGTGAGATCCTGACTGATTTAAATAAAGAAGAAGGTTGCCCTTTTAGTCTTGTTGTTCTGGAGACCTTTATCTTAAGTTTATTGGGTGCTGATCGGGTTAGAGGTTACGGTGCGGGATAGGTCTGATCGCTGTTATTATTGAGAAAAGGTTTGCACAGACGTGCTCACGTTTGATGAAGGGGTTTATCTTTGGTTTCTCTCTGTTTGCAGTGGTTTTCACATTACACTTTTATGTGATAACACTTAAAGTATAATTGCAGCTGGGGGCTGGGGGGGGGGGGGGCAAACTCAGCAAATATGTATCTGAAAAGAAAAAAAAGATTATTGTATTTAATGTTTTGGAGATTTTTTTGTGGTGTTTAAAGGGGAATAGACATATTTAAAATGCATTTTTTCATTATATTTCTTTTTGCCTCTGCTCAGCTTACAGTCATTTTATAATGTGTGTAAGAGTGCGTTTATTACCTGCAAACCTGGCCGCGTGTCACGTTAGGCAAGTCAGTAATTTCCATTTCAGGATCCTGACATTCAGTATGGTGGCACCTGGCATTAATCTGGCTATTTTGCAACTGTCAAAATAAAAGCAGAGGTGGAACTGGATGCAGGTGAAACCAGTTCTACAGAAGCAGTGCAACACTTAAACGACTGAAGGGATTGTTAACAGTATTAGTTTTTGACCCGCGACGGAAAAGCAAGTCGTCTGCATAGAAAATTTCCTATTTGTGTAAATGAACATCACCCGGACTGAGAGTGGAATAATACGACATAAATCGACAGCAGGTGGGCGTTCATGTGGGCTTCACGTTTTGACTCATGCTTAGTCAGAAGCAGACTGTAATCAGACCAAACAACGTCGCTACGTCACTGTTTATGTTAACTGAGCCACGTGAAGATTCGACAACTTTTCTTTTTAATTTTTCCTCACACGATTCCAGTTAGATTAATCCCTCAGTGTCACGTTGTACAGTGGTGAAACTTTAACAGCTACCAATGTGCCCAAAGATTGTAAGCCTATAAAATAAATTATAGCCCCAGGTTGAACTAATTGTAGCAGTCAAATACAATAAAAAAATCTTGAACGTAAAAAGATCTTGGGGGTTGATTTAAGCAAAACAGGATTTAGATTCATCACATCACAACACATCTCTATCTGAATCTGTAATATCTTAGCAGAAATTGAGAAAAATATTCCAATTCCAGTGGAAACAAAGAGAGGTTCGTGCTCAATAAAAGGCTCTGTGTCCCTCCTAAAAAGAAAAAGGGAGACGAGAAAAAGACACTTCAGATTTGGCAACCTTTCCTGTAACACTCAATGACTCAACAGCCTCCTATGGTGAAAAATTGTAAAGCAGAGACCTGAGGCATGGAAAGTAACAGAGACAGAGTGATTCAGTGAAAGTGAATGGCCCTGAGTCTCCTACCCATCACTGAAAAGGGGGGAGAGACTTAAAAAAAAAGAGCAAGAGCAAGTAAAGGACGGAAAGAGGGGGAAATGACTGGCGACTGTGTGGGAAGAGAGAGAGAGGAGGGGCTTAGAAAGTATGAACTTGTGTATGATTTAGCTGCAGGAAGCATTAAGAAGGGGGAAAGACTGCAAACAGGACGCGGTATGCTCACTCTTTAAGGCTTTAATAGGGACGAGCTGCTTCATGGCTTCTCACGGGGTGACTTTTTCCACTGGGTCACACTTTTTCTAGTGCGCTCCTTCACTCCACAGAGAGAAATAGAAGGAGGGAGACAGAGAAAGAGAGTTGTCTTGTTAATAAAATCCGGACCTGGAACCCCGTGCTGTTTTTTTTTTTTTTTTTTTTGTTTGTTTTTTTTCTTTTCGTGCTGTGCGTAATTTGGATCCAGGCTCGAGTAAAAGGCGACATCAACAAAACAACCGCGAGGACGAGGAATCACCACAGAAATAAAGCTAACTTTGGAAAATGAATGCCGTCTTGGACTTCTGGTTGGTTTTCCTCACGCTGCACACTCCCGGCGTGCTGTCCTTGTCCACACGTAAGTTGCTCGCAGATGTCCATCGATGCGCAAAGTCATGGTATGCTTTGGAAAGAGGTTGGGGGGTGGTTTTGGGCTATAGTTTTTTTTCTTTCTTTTTTTAGTCCCCTTAGATCTGACCAATCCAAGTGTCTTCCAAAGATCTTAATGTAAACAGTACAATGTGACACTGTCCTGGTCTGCTGTGTTTGATTTGAAATAGTGTAAAATGTGTAGACATTGTAGAAAACTTCAGTTCTTCGTAAGGATATTATATATTAAAGTGAAATATGCACAAAAGCACGGATTTAATCACTGCAGAAACACTACAAGCCATAAGTAGAGTATGACAGTGAAATGTATTACTGCTTGTTTTAAGATGAAACAATAAGTATAAGATTATTGTAGAAATATTAAAGTGATATAATGTGGGATAAAAACATTAACCCTATAGGAACCTATAAGTATTGCGGTAAGTTCTCTTAGACTAAAATTGTTTTTAAAATATTCTTCAAATGCAAAATAACACTGATGTCACAGATTCTTTCCTAAGTTGTCTTACATAATAAGAGCTCTCTTGCTGGGGACACATGTTGGATCCACTCTGCTTGATTTATGGGTATATTTAAAAAAAAAAAAAAAAAACAAGTTCACACATAAGGACAAATGCCATTGTGTCCAGCTTGACAACTCTCGTTATTGATGTGCTCCCTGCTCTAGTATATTGCTTGTATCCCCGCAGAGAGAGCCCACCTCCCATGAGGCCGCATTTCAACAAGTCAGGCCGTAATTCGTTTAACACATGGAGAGCAAGGGGGCTTTACGAACCGCATCAAAACAGTGACATCATTTGCTCAGGTTTTGGGGAATGTTAACCACCAGCTTAATGCACAATAATGTAAATAAATCAAAGCTACGTCCGTTTCACCGGTTAAGTGGCTGGATTAGGTTTTATGGCGAGTTCACTGGCGAACAGCAGCTCCTCACTGAGGATCTCCTGCTATTCATCCTGTTTGAAAGGCACCAATAAAAGAAAGTATAGTTTCAGGGGCTTAAAGGAGACAAAGGGCCTTGATCATAAGCTTCCCTGCTGTTTATTATAGGGCCTAATCGGCCATTACTGTTTTATTCACTGTAATAATGGACGAGCTTCCCCTTTACTCAGTGTGCTGTGGTTTACCGATGCCACTAAAAGTAAAATGTGGAATTTTCTTACAAACATATAATTAGCTTTTAGTGCCGCTCACAATCTCATGAGATTTATTTATCCTGTCAGGAAATAATGAGATGCTTATGTTTGATATGATCCTTTAAAACCATTTTTTTTACTGCAAAACACATAAACAACTCGATAAGCTGAAATTAACTACATTTTCCATTTCTGCTGCCAGTTTTTGCCCTTATTTGACTTGATATTCGGCAAGATAATCTCTACTCCCTTCAGATCACACCATTGGATTATATAATTGTAATATAAATCTGTATACACATATATAAAAACATCCGCTACTGATTCCTCTTGTGAGTCGAGTTGCACGGCTCATCATCGCTAAACGTTGCGTGACTTCGTCCACTTGGCTCGTCCACGTCGGCCCCCGAGAAAGTTCCACATGTACGGTGCGTGAGCGTTCTTTGAGCTGTTACGTGTTGGTGAGAAGCGTAAACAGCTCTTTAGCAAAAAACAGAGGAGATGTCATGTACCATTGAAAAGCTACCGCACATTAAAAATCACTCTGAAACAAAAGCTCCCTCGACCTCAAGTTGCCTCCATCCTCCACTATCGTTGGGTTAAACTCATCCCCTGCCCACGATGAGAGCTATACTCCAAGCAGTCTCTCCAAACAAATAATATTTCACAAGCCATTTCCTAAAGTGAGCGTGTCGAGCAGAGACAATAAACAGCAGTAATTGTGTCTATGGCTGCAATGTTTGAACTGTGAAAGAAGGGGTGTCAGAGGGCTTCACGCCCTGCTCCGGGGCAATGTCCCGTCCTCAGCGCCTGGAATACATAAACACTGATTGTTATTCAGTTGGATCGGCCCGCCATTGGCTAATCACGGCTGCCTTTATAGTCCGCTGTATCCGATGACAAAGACAACTGGCCTCTGTGCGTGTGGTTGTTTGCGTTCGTGCATCCATGTGTTGGAGAGAGGGTTATGATATTAATATTGGAGCGGGGTTACGGTTGAATTGACGTCTTCAAAGGCGGCTCCTCCATAAAGGACCACACAATGTCTGTCAGTATTAAGGTGGCTGGCAGCTGAATAGATGTAGCCCCCGGCGCAGATTTGTAGTGGTCTGACAAAGTGTTGACGTTCTCACTCACCAGACTGCTCTGTCAAAGAAATCGTCTTAGTTATGTGTTTTCTTCTGCTTTCCTACTGCTGTTTGCTTAGGTGGGTGAGATTCCCCAAAAATCCAGGAGTCTGGAGAAAATCCTCTCTTCCCCTCTCGTCTCGTCTCTTTTTTTCCTCTTCTCTCCTTGTTTTTGTCCTTTTATTGTTTTGTTCACCTGTTGTATTGAGATCAAAAGATCCTTCATGTGACATTCAGCTGTCAGATATGACAAAGTGATTCATAATCCAGTCGTTTTGTGTGTTTAGCTGCTTTTCTTTTGCTATTTACATACTGCTTCATGGGACTAAAAAACTAAAAACAGAAAAATGAATAACAAAAGTGAAAGATTTTCACGTAGTTAATTAAAACCCAGGAGTATTCGCATGTTTTTCTGTCATGTAGCATGGTAATCAACATGCAGAAACATAAAAAAAAAAGAAATTGCTTCAGATAAATAGTCCGCCTCAGACATTTACTTTTGCATTTGTTGCAAAGTTTAGTTTAGTCGCTGTAATATTTGATCCAGTCAATTTCATAACTTCAACGTCCATTTACTGGATAAGAATAACAACATGGTCTGGCGAGACTTTAAATGTTGCTGGAAAAGAGGCAGGTCCGTCCAATCAGTTTGTGTTAGTTTTTCCAAAGTCAAGAGTCTCTGAAAGCTACACTCTTGCGATCACATGGAGGATTAAGGGGATCCAAAGAATAAAAACATTGGTTAAAATGCAACCACACGAGGCCAAGATACCTTGACTTTACCCATAATGCAGCCCAGTTGAGAGTCTGTCTTTAAATCCATGCTGACAAACACAAAGAACTTCAGTTTGTAACACAGTCCAGTGTTTCTGACTTACAATAGGTCCATCAAGAGCCACAGAAGACATAACACGGCAGTTTTCTGAAGCTCTGTAACACGTAAACTGACTACAAGATGTGAAACTGCTTATGTTGCAGGGTTAACTTCATAAAGAACATACTGCATTGATGTGTGGACCTGTAGTCTGAGAAGAGATGGTGGTACAGGGCTCCAGGAATGAGGACGTGACTGAATAGCACGAAGGAGGCTACTGACTAATAAAGATACAGAAGATCCAGACGTCCTGTAGAGAATTAGCTGTTTGTTATTTCGTCTTCAGCCACACATTATTAAACTGGTAACAAGAGAAACTGCAGTGGAATGAGCGGTAGCTTTTACAATTTAAAGTAGATTACGGGATTTTGGACCTGGGACTGACTTGACTTGCAGCAGTATGTGAAAGGTTTTGATAAAATTCCAAGCAAGGGACAACAAGCGGTCTTCCTGAGTCTGTATTTTGGAAAAGTGGCATTAGCATGGACAGCAACTCACACACTGACAGATAACAGCTCCAAAGCCAGTTGACCTAGAAACATCAGTGGAAGCAGCAGCCAAATACATAACTGGGCTGCAGCAAATGGTGGACTGACCCATTAGCGCCGTGCAACCGGTGGTCTTGAATCCTCAGACTAGCTCCATGACCAATGGATGTTTCAGACGTGACAGGAAAAACATCCCAACTGTGGCAAGCCCATGGTGCAGACAAACCAAGCAGTCATTCAGGAGGAAGTCTCCGTCTTACAGCCAGCAACATGTAGAGGCCATGGACACAGATATAGAGTCTGCAGTGAGAAAACATCAGAGACACATCACGACAGGTGTACCAGAGGCTGTGTTAGCTGACCATTCAGTAATGCATTCCCGCAGCAACCACTGAAAGAACCAGAACAGTGTCTCAGGCCAGATCCTTGTCTTCTTCCACCATACAAGAGCTGTCCTGCTAACTCAGCTCCACAGCAAACAAGACACAGTGGATCTGAAAATTGGACACAATCCAGCTACTGTTAGTAAAAACTGCTATAGCATGGCCACTAGCTAGAGTGGGTGACAAAAGGGAGATCATACAAGGCTCCTAGACTCTGACTGGTTAGCAAACTAGGTTAGAAACTCACAATCCAGATTGTTATTACATGAAACGGTGCAGATCTGTTGTCGGAGGGTTGAATTATGTCATGAAATACAGTATATTCCACTCATATCCACCTCCTCCCGCCCTGCTCCTCTAGATGTAGCAATCATCTACCCCCAGGATCCGGTGCTTCGCATGGGATCCAACCTGACAGTCAGCTGCTGGGTCCACCCCGACCTTGGCGTCCATGCCAGCTCGCTGTTCTGGACCCTGAACGGCCAACAGCTGCCTCCCTCCCTATACAGAGTGCTGAGCCCGACTAACCTTAGTGTGACGCTGGCGGGACTCAACGCGTCCAGGCAAACGTCCGGTGACAACCTCGTCTGTCACAACCACAAGGGACATATACTGGCCGGCTCCTGTCTCTACGTTGGGAGTAAGTCGCGTTTTATTTGGTGTCTAAAATGATATTTATCCTAAAAATGTTCTTATTTCTTTGAGTGTAGTTTAGCTATATTTTCCGTCACTGTGGAAAAAATGTTGAAGTAAAGGCTTGTTACATCAAGAGCCAAGGACATGAGAGGACTGAGTGGAATAGTACACCAAAGAGATAGGAAATGGGAATAAAGGGAAACAACAAGAAAGTAGTGGGTAGATTTTTAAGAGTCCCTGCGCAGTTGTAAATGGTTTTTATGTTCAGCCTCCAGGCCCATCAAGAGGCCTCAATGAGTGTGTCACTGCACTGTGAGACACTTTCACCACCTGTGTGGTCCATTACTCGCACTATCACTCATAGGCTATGGGGCTGACATTTTTTCACACATACAAACACACATGTTTGTACTTCCATACTTTGTTGAACTTTGTTAATGTGGGGCCTTTTAATAACCTTAATATAGTCTTATTTTCTCCACATGGATTCCTTGCCGTTAAAAAATAATTGGACAATCTGAGAAATATGCTCTTACTGTCCAATAAGAATATGAATATCATATTTATTGGAGGACCTTCACAGTGTTGTCATCTCTGATACCTCGCCAACTGGCTGACGAGGTAGTCTAGCCAAGGAATAATCCAGCACATAAAGCAGTAAAACCACAATTTGTGTTTACTTTTACTTTTACTTTTCATTTTTGAGTCTTTGGACTGGACCAGGCTAATTATGTACACATATATTCAGTCTTTATTCCAAGCCAAACTTAATGATATCTTAAGATAAATACTTTCTTCACAGAAATGAAAGCGGTATTGTACCTCTTGTCTTTTGCAAAAAATTCCTCTGGTCCAGAGGTTCCTATTGGCAAACCTAATTTGGTATTACCCTGAACACTAAGCCCAGGCCATTATCATCATCATCTGACAGAGCAGGAGTGGTCAGATGACTAGACAAGCAATGAAACCTGATTATAAACTGATTTGATAGCACAGTTTATTTCAGCGTTTGTTGTCTTTTCTTGCAAAACCTGCATGAACAATGAGCCAAAAAATGTCCATGATTTCCATAAATGCTCCCGCTGTCAAGGAGACGAAATTAAATTTCTTTCAAGATAAACACAAACACACACACACACACACTGTCAATAAATCTCACTAAAATGGCTATTTTAGTGAGATTTATTGACATAATGCATTGTCTAGCCCCTTATCCTAACCCTAACCATCTCAACTAAGTACCTAACGTTAACCCTTACACTAATCCTAACCACAGCCTAATTGTAGAACAAGTCCTAACCCTCAAAAATGGAGGACCAGCCAAAATGTCATCACTTTGCACAAATGTCCTCACTCCGATGGTGTAAAACATGGTCCTCAGAAAGATAGCTGTACAAGAATAAACACACACACACACTTTTCTTGTATTTTCCACACAGATAAACATCTATGCAGATTTTTAAGATTATGACAGGTGATGAAATGGAAAAATGTCTTTGGAGGAGACTCTAAAACATACAAGGAAACACGTACACACACAGCTATCTTAGTGAGGATGATCATTTCCCAGGTCCCTTACCCTAACGATAACCTTATTATAACCATTAGCCTAAAACGTCCTAAAGTGTCCTGATTCAAACTCATCGTCCTCAGAAAGATAGCTGCACTAGTGCACCCACGCACACATGCACACACGGAGATGCTGTTGGGATCTTAATCTCGGTGCGACACTGGTTTTTCAGCACCCTGTGTTCTGAGAGACGAAGAATGTTGGCAGGGATCCCATATCTGACCAAATCAGACAGTACACACACACATATATGGACACACACACACCAGTTAAGAAAACAACAGCTATTTCGCTATTTCTGAGTGGGTGAATTACACTCTGGAGGATGGCACTGAAGTAATGACTGAAAGTAACTTCGGGTACCCACACGTTTTCTCCAGCTCCTCTCTCTGTTCCCCCTGTTTTCTCTTCACACACTTACCTCCCCCTCTGCCAACCTTCTCCCCCCGCTAACTGCCTCTCTTTCTGTTTCCACCCCATTCTGTCCCAGTGCCACCAGAGAAGCCGGTCAATCTGACCTGCTGGTCCAGGAACACCAAAGACCTCACTTGCAGCTGGGCTCCAGGAGGAAGAGGAGAGACTAACATCAGCACTATGTACAGGCTCAAGTACAAACTCAGGTACAGCTACACTGGAGAACACGTTCATTCAGTTCACTAACCTATAAGTTATTACAGTATATTTACAGATCTACATTTTAAACACAGCATGCAATTAGTTAATGACGTGCTCCGCTTTTGTAGTTTTAAAACTGAGCTGCATCTATTAGACAGTTAGCAGTTAGCAGGCACCAACTGTAGCTTACAACAGAGAACATAAATACAGATGAAAGCCAGCTTCGCATAGCTACTTACTTTTGCTGAGCAGGAATCTAGCAAAAGGTCAATTAATAGCACTTAAAAATCATAACAAGTGGAGACCTGCAATGAGTAAGCTGGAAATCAGCGCAAACTAACCTGTCAACCGCAAACTGCTTTACCAAATAGAGTGCCTGGAATTACTGCAGAGATTAGTAAGATTTGTCCACGGATGCATGGAAAAGCAGAAGCCCTGTTTTAAACCTCAATTTTGTAGCGCGACTGCGAATGTAGAAGACCATCAAAGCAACGTTTAAGTAACAGTAACAATGCAATAACTGTAAGCTATGGAGGAGATTCATGCTGTAGACTGATTCGTTGAGTCGAAGGCAGGAATAGTAAAAGAGATTCACAACACACCTGGAACTAAAGTAAGCAAAGAGACTTTAAAGGCTTTTTCAGAGATTGTTGTCGTATTGAGCACAAAACGCACGAAAAGTACGAGTCAACCAATCAGAAAAGCTCAGCACTGCAGCCCCTAAACACAAATTGTTAATTAAGTTCCTACATCCTGGCAAAAGTTCCTGAGATAAAACCCTCAAACTCATCTCATCAGATATTTCTGACATTTCGACATTTCCAGTCTGGAAAACAAGCCTCAATAGATATGGAAACAAGAGATATACCACGTTTTTTTGGAAAAACAACATCACTGGTAGCCATTCAGCAGTAAGAAAAATTGAATTTCATGAAAGTAATGGAAACAGGTTCATCTGGGAACAATACGCTTTTGAAAATGAGTTTCAGATGGGACGTGAGCTCTGTTCACATTTTTAAATTATTAAATAAGCAATTGAAAAACTCCAAAGGGGAAAATAACATGCGCTACCCACAGGCGTACCACCGGCATGGAGAGTTCCTATTGCGTTGAGATTAGTGTAAACAAGGACTTAATAAAAACCATAGAGGCAGATAAACTCTTAACCAGCAACACATTATACAATGAGTTTTATATTTTCGGGGCTATTTAACGTCGCCTATAGCTGTTTCAGTATTTTTTTTTTGTTTTGTTTTGTTTTTCCGTTCAGATGGTACGGTACGGAGAAAGAGTGCGAGGATTACACTCACACACAGCCGTACTCCTGCAGCATCACCCAGGACCTGCACCTCTTCACGCCCTACGAAATCTGGGTGGAGGCCTCCAACCAGTTGGGACGGGCCGCCTCTGATGTCATCACCCTTGACATTTTAGACGTGGGTGAGTGTGAGACGGAGTGAACTCTGACCCTATTACTTTAACTGCTGCTCCAAGAGCTTAGATCTGAGTGTCGGCCCGGGCCCCGGGGCTATAATCTAGAACCTTTTGTGCGTGCAAGACTTCAAAATGAAGAAATGTCCACCTGCGACCCCTCGTCCCTGGTTACATACATCTACGGGAGTCACCATTGTGAAGTATTAAGTTGGTTAAAATAACATTAAGTCTCTCATTGAGTCTCACCCACCTGTAACTTGGCTTCTTAATCTTACATATTTTAATAACTAATAGTAATAATTCCACACTGCTGAGTTGCTTCTCTGTCAATAGTCAAATGAGAAGATCAATACCACCTTCATCTCCGCATGTAGCTATTTCAGCATGAAGTTTGTCAGCGGGGGTAAACAGCTTGACAGAACTTAAAAATCTGCCTTCCAGTCAGTCTGAGAGCTCATTAATTAACACGCCGTATCTTGTGTCTTTAATCCTCGGCGTAATAGCCGCGATTTGCGGTTTCATGGGAGAGTTATGTGCCAGATAATTTTTCTTCTCTAAGCCGCAGCGGGAGTGCCTTGAAGTTTGCATGGAGCGTGGCTAGCTGTTTGTTTTCATCCAGCGTTAATCCTAAACTGAGCTAAATGTCTCTGGGCTGCAGCCTTTAAATTGATTTGACAAATATGCATGAGAGCGGTATCAATCTCCTTACATGAGTCTCAACAGAAAATGTGAATATGACAAGGATTAACATGCTATAACTCGCCTAATGAGCCGGTGTTGTAGGAATGAAGTGGGTGCTTGATATCATTAGAGCTTTTTTTCTTAAGGCCTTCAAGTGGCTGGGTGTAGTGACTTCCTAGAGTCATACAATTACTCAGTTAAAGACAAAAGTATGAAAAATGGAGTATTTTAAAGCAGGATGTGTATTTTTTTCTGAACTTTTTGCATGTCTTTATATGCAGAGCCTATAAAGCTTTGCTAATGAGCTTTAATGTGTAAAATTGATAACACATAATTTGTCCAACTCAAACTAATACCAAAAAACTAGGAGTTGGACCCTGAAAGGGGTAAGAATGACTAAGACATTCTTGTGTGGCAGTTAACAAGTAAATTGGGACCAATTTCCAAGGTTTTGTGTTGTAAAGTGTTCAAGAAATCAAGATTATTCACATTGTGCAACCCCCACAATTTCTCAGCTCTGAATATTTTGTCCTGATATAATTTTCAAGATTTCACGACCCCTCCGATTCATCTCATGACCTCGAAGTTGGTGAACGTGGTCTTTAAAGCTCAGGGGAATCACATCGCTTCACGTCGTCGTGCATTTTATTCCTGCAGACAGGTCACTGGCTCAAGTTCTGTGGGTTCTGACTTTTGGAAAAAGTTGTTCACAGGCACTCATCTGGCCTCGCGCTGATAGAAACCGAGCGGCCTTCCCTTTTAAAGCTTTGTTATGTGGTCCGTTGCCTGGCTTAGCGAGGTTAAAGCTGACGGAGCGTGCAGCAAGACCGAAATCGTCTCCCCTCATTATCCCCGACACACATGCGCGGCCACACCTGGACAGGCGTATGGTAGGTGTGGGACGGGGCTGAAGGCGTCCTCCCTTTTCGCGAACCCATTTTCTCTTTACTCATGCTCACTGGACACACACACACTCATGCACGGAAAATAACCCGCGTTCATGAAGTGTCGGAATGTTCGGGGCAGATCCTTGAACCTAATCCCGTCTCCGAGGCGGCTGCAGACCCCCGAGGCCTCAGAAGTTCGGGCTTTGAGGCTTTAACACTTGGACCTGAAATAATACAACCTGATTAGCTTAGAACTCTTCACCCGGCGCAAAAGAACATGCACTGAAAGACGACCATGCAGAGGTTGAGAGTTGAGCGCATTACCGGTGAGGGAGCGAGCGTCCATCAAACCCTAATCCTTTTCTTTTTCCTAATGTATGCACGCACACACCTGTTTACACGACCCGAGGGCAGGGCAGGGCCTGGTAACAGTATAGAAGCATAGAGCGTGGGCGGTTTCTGGATCTGTGTGTGTGTGTGTGTGTGTGTGTGTGTGCATGTGAGCGTGGTTTGTCTCGCTAGCCGTCCCTTTTTTTTTTTTCATTCAAGCGGTTTCCACAACAGTGCGCGGGGCCATAAAACACAGCGACCACACCTGCGCGTCTCGCTGCCGTGACTCACTCGCCGTGTCTGCGGTCGTGCCCAATCAGCTAGAAAAGGCGAGGCGAGAAACACACCTAGTGTATGTAGCCTGTGCATTCCTCAGACCCGGGGAGCTCCGCGAAGGGGCTAGAGAAAACTTGCATCGCCTGAAATAATGACGCGTTGAGGAATGACACGAAATATGTTAACAATGATTCATCTGCAATTTGCTACGTCTCATTGACTTTTATTGCCAAAATAATGTAATGCACAGGGCAACACATCCGCACATGGCTTCTACTGTTGTCTAATATCACAAGTTTGTCATCACCTTTTCTTGGGATTTGTTGGGTTTTCGTGTGATTCTGGGGTAAATATATCAAAAAAACTAAAATAAATATAAAATAAAAAAATATCTTGACTTAATAATAATAAAAATATGAAAAACTATATTTATATTTGTACCTATTGAGCAAAAATGTCCTGAACACAAATGTATGTTTTCAGTTTTTTCCTCCCAGCACTTTAAAGCAGACTTGCCATGACAAGACACACACCAATCAGAGGACAGGAAAGGTCTGCAAACCACTCACTGCTGTTTTTAAAATTAAAATTGTGGTGAATACTTAAGTAGGTGAAAACATATCGGCCTCCTCATTTTCTGATCTGAAATGAAAAAGTAGAGTAAAGGTTATAGAAACTGAAAACACGAGTTTGCAATACTACAAAAACGTGTAAATCTTTTTAATAAATAGTTTTTTTTTTTGAGTATAACACGGATTACAAGGATGATTTCTACTTTTTAAAAACAATAATTTTTTCTTCTCTAGTTTGATTTCCTCGTTGAATTATCTCCTATTGTGTTCATTTTGTCTGTATCGGTATTCAGGTTGAATAAAGCACACAAAAGTTAACAAAAAAAAAATGTGTGAAAAAAGTAACTGAATTTTATGACAAACAGATGAAATTAACCTGCTTTTTCTTAAGAGAGAAAACTTGAAAATCGGTCCGATTTGACTGAACACGATGGGAGGGTTAAACCCAAATAACAAAAAAACAAAAAAAAAAAGAAATAAAAGCCATCCCATCAGTTATGTGGCTTTCTCGATCGTGCGACATTGCTGACACTGTAGTAGTCGGATTCTCCGCTACACTAAAATATTTATTTTCTCAGTTTTACTCTCTGCTTTCATTTCAAAAGACGGATGACAGCTCACGCCACCGCTGCGTTTACTATTTAAACTCCTGGCGACCAGAAACCCCACTTCTCAAACTGTCGTGTCAACTCCTACTTTGAGCAAACAAATCTTTTTCCATCGTCTTCTTCTTCTTCCCCCTGGGTCGTCGGCGTTTGTTTACTGGTAAGGGATGACATTCTGAAGAGGAACCAATATTGAAATCATCTCGGAAAGCCCAAACGAAATGGGAGTAAGGTTAAAATAATGGTCTGTCACCGCATGTTTGTTTGTCGAAAAAGATAATTGTTGTCAGATGAATAATCCTCCTCCGGCTCACACAAGTCAGCTCTCAAGAAACTAGAGGGCCCCCGGAGACCACAGGCAGAACAATCCTTCAATGTACTCTTACACATAAAGACATCACTCCTACGGCTTTTAATTTAAAGTGAATGGGATTCCTGACCCTGCAGAACCTTAGGGTGTAGAAAGACGCACAATGATCAATGAGATTTTAAAATAAACGTAATTGTTTTAATAGGTTAAAAAAAATAAAATACCTTGTTTGCCGCTCTGTATGTTTGCGTCAGCGTTTTAGCATCTTTCAGCTCATTGTTTTGATTTTGCTCTCATCAGCCTTGATGGAGCAAGAGATCATTTCAGTAGAAAAAAAAAAAAATGACACGAAATATGTTAACAATGATTTTTTAGTGTTTCTCAGTAAAAAATCTAATAAAAATATGTACTTGCCCTGCAGCAAACAATGGACAAACACAGCTGGTGAACACGGAGAAACGTTTAGCAAAAGATCCTAAGGAAGGAAATCAATGGATGAATGAATTAATCATGCATCGTTGCTCTGTGTCTGAAAAGAATGTGTTTGTTTAAGATTTCATTTGTTTCTGTGCACCTGAGTTGTAATGCTGCTACCTGGGCGTATGTTTTTATTTTGCTGTTTTTCCAAAAAGACCAGCAGCAGCAGGAACCGACATTCGTGCGTCTACTGTGTGCTCGTCTTTTAGCGCCAACGCAAAACCAAAGCAGAAAATTAGATTCATCCATTTTGGAGGGACTATTTTCTTACACGGCAGATGGGGACTACATAATAACCTTATTAATTAATGCAAACAAATAGCCGTCAAAGTGTGCAAAACCTGAAGGAAATAGCAGTTTTTACCAGTTTTATTTGAGCAGGATTTGGCTGATTGCAGGTTAACGGTTGAACGGACACCCTGTCTGCAAGCGATGTAATACGTAGTTGGACGACACCACAGAACGGGAAGTCTTGGCCTCGGTGTCCGTTGGCTCCACTGGAAGCCCCGAAATTAGTTAGTCATTGCGCTTGAGGCGAAGTCATCAGACGATAGCCGATTGGTTGCCAGATTGTGCGGGCGGTTCCATACAGCTGTGTCTCAAACGTATCAAAATTTGGAGAAGATCTGGTAGCAGAGTGTTTCAGACTCAAACGAGGAGGTGTAACCACTGCAAGCGACCGTTCAAATTAAACAGTGACTTTCATTTTTAGTACAAAACCGATATTCAACTAGGTCGACCAGTCAAATTGCAACTGGCTGTTTGTTCTTCACAGTTTCGGATCCAGATGAGACGTTCTTACCCAGTAACTGTTTCTTCTTCCCCCAGTGACCACAGACCCTCCGTCAGGTGTGACTGTGAGTCGCGTTGGGCAGCTGGAGGACCAGCTGAGCGTTCGCTGGGAGGCCCCGCCAGCTCTCAAAGACTTCCTGTTCCAGGCCAAATACCAGATCCGCTACAGGCTGGAGGACAGCCAAGACTGGAAGGTAAAGGACATAAAGGACGTGCAGTTATGATGACATAAATCTGCTCTCTTTGTCTCTTACACACCAGCAGACACATCACTGAAACGCTGTTCCAGCTGTTTCTCATCCTAATGCTGTAATCACCTCTAATCTCGTCTGATTGAGGCCTCCTCTCCCACATGAGTTAATAGTTGGGCCGATAAAAAACCTTCATCTGTCATAAATCTTACAAGTCGGGTTTTGATCGGGAACAGAACACGCTCGGTGTGCCCTCTGCAGAAACCTTTAATGAATGAAAAACACAGTGCAAAGCCCTCAGCCGTGCAGATGGTGCTTCCCAGAAATCATTTTCCTCTGGGTAAGACTGAAGATTCTCTGGTAATTAAGGGGGAATTACACCAGCGTAATATAAGCAAGTCCGTACTCGCGAAAGTGGAAAAAGAAAAGAAGGGGAGTGGAGAGGCGGCAGAGGGACGATTCGGTTTCGCCGGAGAGGAGAGAGGAGAGGAGACTTTTAAATCCAAGTGGCTTTAAGGGCTGGTGGTGAAAACAAAGCGCCATTTCCCTCTGAACCGGCCCTAATCATGAGGTCATGCTGAGGAATGGAGGGATACATCTCAGCTGTTAATGTCTTCAATATGGCTGTAAAGACGCTCGGCTGTAACTTCTGCCTATTTGGCTTCCCCACCTCACATCATTACTGTCTGATGCCTGCAATTTCCATCCTCTGTTTTCTGTTCTTAACTAGTGTTTACAGACCCGGACACCAGAGAGAAAGAGGGGATTATTAGACGGGATTATTAACTGCAGCATGCGTGCATTTCTTCGTGTTTGCCTTCATTTTCACCAGGTGTCTGTGTCAGTACCTGTGCACGCTTCTCTGTGTGTGTGTGTGTTTGTGTGTGTTTGCGTGTCCAAGGACATGCTGTAATAAATAATAGAGAACAGATTTTACCCAGCAGGCACGGTTACGTTAAAACAGTTTCATAAACACGCCGATCAGGAGCTACCAAACAATGTGGTGCTCATGCGTGTTCAGGTCTGGTTGTGTTTTTTGCGTCCTGATTATACCCTGTGTTTTAGTTTATGCCCATTGGTATTTAATATTGCGGTCAGACCTCCAGCGCTCAACTCTTCCGTGTTTGCGACTATTCTTCTTCGCCCTGCAGGTGATGGACGACGTGGGGAACCAGACTTCTTGCAGACTGGCCGGACTCAGGCCCGGAACGGTGTATTTTGTCCAGGTATGACGAGTGCGCGTCTACGCGTGTGTTGCGCTTGTAAGCTGGAGAGCTCTCTTTTGAGTTTCTGATGTTTGTCCAGGTTCGCTGTAACCCCGTGGGCATCTACGGCTCTCGCAAGGCCGGGATCTGGAGCGAGTGGAGCCACCCCACGGCTGCTTCCACACCCCACAGCGGTGAGCACTGAAACGCACACTCGCAGCCAGACATCCACTCAGAAGGCGCACAAGAATCCACTCTCCTTTTTTTTTTCCGTTCAGAGTTTTTCATGGCATTTCGGTCCCTCGTAAGAGGCAATTTGTTTCGTGTCATGGTGTACCGCATGTCCCACAGTCCTTTCCCGCTGCTAGAAGCAAGCAGGCTTAGTGAAGGAGAAGATGGCGTTGTTTGACCCTTCTGTTCAATTTTCCAGCCTGTTAGGGTAACACACAAACTTTATTTTAGTTTAGTAACATATTTAGAAAATCATATCTTTCCAAAGAAATTATACAAACGATCATTAATGTCTGAGCCCTTGTGCCGTTTGTCAGAGCGGTTCCTAAAGATTGATGCCAATAAGACGGCAAACAACTCAATGTTTCAATGTTGTGGTGACTTGTGGTCATTGGCTTCACGGACCTTCTGTAGCTGCTGAGCAAAATGTTTTCGCAACTGGCCGAGATAAAGACCACAGCTATGAAAAATAAATCTGGTTCGTAAAAAATCTTCATTTATAGTCGAGACTTTTGGTCAGGTGCCTCGAATGGTACCAGAACGGTCAGGACAAAGAACGAAAAGAAAAATTCTACTCACTTGTTCCCATCTGTCTCCGCTCTGTTTTACCTCAAACTCTGTAGAAGTGGAATGACATAGGAAAATAGACACTTGAAGATGCATCAGAATTATATAAACTACCTAAAAATGATAGAAACTTGATAAAAAAAAATGATTTGATGGGTACTTTAGTGTTTTGGACGACATGTAGAGGATGGAGCTTATGACCTATGCTGGAGTCAGCCACCAGGGGGAGCTCTGCTTGCTTTGGCTTCACATTTAGAGGAGCTGTTCCATCTTTAAAAAACAGTCTATAGCAAAGACGTACCAGTACTTTATGAAAATGTTCACACTGTTACGAAACCTTTTATGAACAACATGAATATTTCTTAAGATAAAAAAGTGCAGTTTAGCTTTACTGCTAAGTGTTAAGTGTCTAAAACAGTGCGAACCCTAGTGGAAAAATCAGGAAAAGCAGTTGCTTTTACTGGAAAAATTACCTTCAGTGCAAATTTTTGCACTTTGCAGATTTATCTTGCGGAGCCAGATTGGACCCTCTGGCGGACTTGTTTTGGCCCCTCGGTCGTATGTTTGACACCCACGCTGTAAAGCATCATCACACGCAGCAGCAGCATCAATAGATCATTAGGAATACTTGTATATTATAAAGCACTTTTGTGCCTTTTCTGCCATCGCTCCACTTTCAGGACGCATACTTAACACAGTGCTGGAAAATGTCATCAGTGTCTTCCTTTGTCTGAGGTTTGAGTGAGGATTTTTGATTTATATCCCGTTCTTGAGGCGTCACCCTCTGCAAGATAACAGAAAGAAGAATTAGCTCCCGACCACATAAGAAATAATATGCATTTCCTGTTCCAGACTTTTTTTGAAAGTGGAATGAAATTAGTGTTGCATTCGAACAAAAAGTTTATTTAACAAATTGTCAAATTGTGACGAAAAAACAAAGACAAACAAAAAAACCCAGAAACTATTACAAATATTCAAACTAAACTAATCCGTTCCATCCGTCCCTCCCTGTTCTTTCTTCCTACAGAGCGACTCATGTCGGGCTCCTGCGACTCAAAGTCCAGCGGGGACTCCAACTCCACCCTCCGCAGGGAGCTGAAGCAGTTCTTCGGCTGGGTGCGGAAGCACGCCTACGGTTGCAGCAGCATGTCCATGAAGCTGTACGACCAGTGGAGAGTGCTGATGCAGAAATCGCACAAAGCTCGCAACCAGGTAGGTAAGCATCACCAAAGCAGGGATGAAACACATGCAGACACGCATATCAATGCACGCACAGACAAGAAAACACCACAAACTGAAAACTGTTTTATAAAAGCTGATTTCTAACAGATTCTGTCTCCAATTCAGGTTCTCCAAGGGGATAAATCATAGCACATGCTGACTTTACAGAAAACAAGAACTGAGTGAATGTGATTTCTGTTTTCGTCTATGTGTGCGTGTATGAGAAAAAAGAGATTGTATTCGTATATTGGAATTATCAAGACAATTTGCTCCGGACATTTTGTGTGTGGATACCAGCTGTGGCTGCGAGAGGACACCCAAAGACAAACTGTGGGATATTCCTGCTTTTGTGCATCGTCTCCAGTCAGCACGAGCCGACTTGAAAGCGTGCAGCAGACTTGGAAGGTGGACTCATCACGGACATCCTGGTATCAAAGAGACCACGTGGTCACAAATTGTAGCATGAACAACTGGGACATCAGACGTGTATTTGTTCTGTGCACAAAAGCGGTCGGAACAGACAAACCAGAAGTGTTGCCCGAGCGTCTAGAAGTATTCTCTGGGTTTCTCCCGTGGATCCAAAGCACCATCTAGTGGCTGTTCGGCATCCACGGATCCTCCTCCATAAATCTTCACTGCAGTCCTGATGTAAAAAGAAAAAGTAACAAATTATACATACAGTATTTGTAATTCATGCTAATTGTTATATCCGTTGGAATATGTGCCAAACTGGTTCACCCAGGACCCCTCTGTGTCTGAGTGACAGTAACGTGACTGATGATGGTGTTTGTGTATGGAAACGTTTCACTGCCTTTATTTTTGTACGGAATTGTACCAGCATATTTAAAGTATAATGTTATGTTTTAATTCTTAAATTATGTTTAGTTAGTAAAGACTGTACAATGACTGAAGCCGCTGTCGAACTCGAATCCGTAAAAGCCGTGCACGCGATGCTTGAGCAAAGAAAAAAGAAAAGGAAAAAAAAGAAAAGATAAACGCTCACAATCACAACTTTTATGCGGACAGAAAGCATGCGAGCTTGGGGAATCATAAAAACATTTTTTCTCTGTTGGTCTCAAAATAAGATGAAAATAGTTTGTGTGACTTTGATTAGTCACTCCTGGAAGAAGTGAAAACTGGTAAGGTCCAGAGACAGAACTAAAACAAACAGAACTGAACCGGCTCCACCAGTTCTTAAGAAGAAAAAACTATTTAGATCAGTAGCAAAAAATCTTCTAAATTTTTGTTTTTTTGGATCTGCAATCACCAGGACGACTGAGGATCTTTACTTTTTTTTTTTTTAAACACAATATTCTCTATTAAGTACCGCATATGCTTTAAAAACACTATGAGGTATCTACATTGATCAGGCATAACATTATGACCACTAACAGGAGAAGTGAATAACAGTGACCATCTCGTGACAATACAATGCTCTGCTTGGAAACTTTTGGGACCTGGCATTCATGTGGCATGTAGACCCACCCAGACCAGATCAGACCAGACCAGATCAGACCAGACCAGACCAGGCACCCCCACCCCATAACCATGATACTCATTGACGGCAGCATCCATCCCCAGCAGGATGCAGCCCGACACAGCACAAAGACGGTTCAGAAACAACTAAAACTACATGAAAAACAGCACAAATGGCCTCTAAATTCACTAGATCCCAAACTGATCAAGTATCTGTGGGATTTACTGGAACAAGGTTGATCCACAGAGGCCCCTCCCCTCAACCTAGGACCCCCCACTTCCATCATTCTGTCACCAGACACCACAGGACACCCTCAGAAGGTCCATGCCCATTCGCTGATGAGTCAAAACTGTTTCATAGGCAAACACAATATTAGGAAGGTGGTTATAATGTTAGGCTTGATCGATATGTATCAACAATACAGGTGAAGAAAAATACTTGACATTCTGAGGAGCTCAAAATATACCAGAACATACCAGTCTCCACTCCTCTCGAGGAAATACATTCAAGGTCTGGACAACTTTTATCATCCTAGTGAACTCATTACAAAGACGTCACATTACATAGAACGGCCAACATCTATCAAAACAGAGCTTTAATGACCAAAAAAAAGTGTCCTCGGCCTTTATGACGAAACTAGAATGAACTCAGATGCCTCAGATTCAAACCAAAGCCACAGTACTCTGAACTAGATCCATTCAGAAATAATCCTGAGCTCATGACAAACTATATTATATGGGGTCAAGAGTTAAAGCAGTAAAATAATTACCACCCAAACTTAACATGTAAAAATGGATGTATGTTTGGGTCATTATATCAGCCGGTTTGTCTGCTAACATGACCTGTGACATTTTTGGGGAGGACGACAAAAAGCTGACAATGAATCTCTAACAAACCTCTCATCCCCGTACCACAACGACGAGTTACATCTCTGAACACTGCCGCTACATCGTCTCTGTGTTTATCTGGGAAACTCGAGCCGCTGCCTGTGTTTCCTATCGGTACTGTGCAGAAAGTTCATCTCCCTCTGGTGACACAGAAGAGTCTTGTTACTGCGCCTATGACCGCTCAGTCACTGGTGCTTAATATTTAACCAGCGTGGGTATTTTACTTGGTCATGGCTCTGCTCTAAAGGCTTTAGTTACCTCAGGATTAGTAGACTAGGAGAGAGGGAGAGCGAGAGGGTCAATTTCTTCCTCACGCAGGAGACAGCTTCCTCTTTGCCAAAAGTTAATCCTTTGCAGGGCCTTTCTGCCACAGTTGACACTTTTCAGATGACGTCTGGGCGCTAACGTAGCAGCCAGAGTGAGGAATGTGAAGGTGGCTTTTTTTGGAATTTTTCTTCAGCTCAAGTCATTATTTCCATGAGGACTGGGGAGACAACTTTTCACCAATTAAATTTAAGTTAGCACATACACCAATCAGCCACAACATTATGACCACTGTCAGGAAAACTTGCTGGGAAACCTTTGGACCTGGCATTCACGTGGATGTTACTTAAACATGTACCACCCACCCCATAGCAACGACGCAGCTTGATGCACAGAAACTCTTTAGGAACAACTCAAAAAAACATTAAAAAAAATGCCCCACTGATCGAGTGTCTGTGGGACGGGATGAACTGGAACATGCCTGATCTGGGGAGACCTACACAATATCAGTTGGTCATAATGTTATGCCTGATCGGTGTACTTCCTAAGTATCAGAAATGATGCATTTGAAATCCTACTCAGGTAACACCACACAACTCATTTCAGAAAGTGTACCTAAAGCAATTGTTCATCTATTTCGCTGGAGTCAGCAAAGACCCCCAGAAAACTTGCTGATGGAAGCGAGAGGCAGGGAGGGTGTTAATTTCATCTGATCTCACTTTCCCTGTGAAATTCATGGTATTCAAAGAAAAAAAAAAGAAAAAATCGAATGCTTCAAGAAGCTGTGTTAGGTAACGAACGCCCCGCGCTCTTTGACCTATGAGGGGATGTTTAATGGGCTCAGCGGGCTTTATATTACCATTTGGCACAGTGCTATGTCAGCATTAGAGAATGGCAATGGAAATATTGTATTTCTTTAAACCAGTTGTCTTGGTTGGCATCAAGCCCAAGGATGCAGTGATGGTGCCCTTGCAAAGAACTGTGGAAGAAAGGAACATTTGCAAGCGGGCGGGGAGCCCTGTCACGGCTAATTTGTCGCAAAAGAAAACCTCCACAAACGGAATTTGATAATCTGCACCCTGGAGATGAAGCCTGCCTATACTTGCCTACACCACCCCGGAGGAGCGAGGGAAGGAGGTAAGGGCATGGGAATCTACTGCCTCTATATAATTTATGTGGCTGTTCCAAAAAATGTATTAAAGTGAAATCACAGAAGCTCCTGGAGGTGAAATGGATCAGCACATTGGTTGAGTCAAGACAAATAGACTCTGACGGTGGTGGTGTCAGGTTGTGCACAGATGTCCCGGTTAGAAAGTTAATATAGACATATTCTTTATAGATCGTTAAAACCATCTTCCTGTATCAGAGCACGACTTGAACCCTGGTGTTTAATGATCTATCCCATTACATTTTATGGCCAACCTGAAAATTTCTAAAGAAAAATAAGTGCAATTTTGGTCACGTTGGTCCCATCTGCTGCTAAGTTCTCATGTCCGCTTACTGAAACAGTGCGACCCCCAGTGGAAAAATTAAGAATAGCAGTCCCTTTTATTGTTTGCAGTCTTGTTGCACAAATTCATGCCACTGCTAGATTTTGGTTCATGTTTGACACATTAGTTCAGACTGCAGTTTATTTAGTCTAAATCGTTTTTATTTTGCTGCTCAAAAAGTTTAAAACCAACTGTTTTCATTGTCAGTCTGTAGAGGATTTTGTCTCTTTTCCCCACAGTTTTCAAAAGTAAGTGTATATTCTTACAAATATACACATCAATTACCTTACCACCCTGTGAAGAAACTCCTTTCAGGATAGAGCCAAAGAACCACAAGACAAATGCAAACAGCAAAAACAAACAAGAAAATAGACAGAAAAAAGTAAGAGAAAATTAAAATAACGACTGAACTAAAAAAAAAATAAAGAAAAGTTGCTGCTAAAGAAGAATGTTGGAGATATATCAAGAGAGTTTACCACTGCTAAAAAGGGACTTCGTATAGCTTGAAATGTCTTAACTGAACCAGTCTTTAAGTTAAAGTTAGAATCCAACGATCATGTGTTAGGGGGCGGGCAAGTCTCCAAAGAAACAAGATCAGCCTCCGGGCTAGCAGGGTAAAATATACCAATACTCGCTTCGATTGCCTTGGGTAAGTTACTTTTAGGAGGAGTACCAAAAAAGAAAACTGGAGAAATGTTCTGATCATAACCTCTGCCTGAGGTGTCATAAATCTTTAGGTCAAGACCAACACATATGAGTCAGTGTGACTGGTGATTTAAAATAAAAAAAAAATAACATTCTACAAAAATAAATGGCAAAAAGAAAATCTGAAAACGTCTCATCATATTTTTTTCCTTTGAAATTCACCCTGAAACGTGAGGGATTAATAAAAAAAAGTATAAAAGAAAAATACTCATTCACGTGCAAAGAACATGTCTGAGGTACTTAAGTGGTCATTCTGGCTTGTGTTTGTTCACGGGGTAAAATACAAAGCGTGGCTCATGTCTAATGCTCACCCGTCCATGGGAGTCATTATGGCAATTTTCAGGTTGTAAAATATCCACCTACAACAGAAGGCCGGTGTTTAAGTCCTTTCCATTTTTAATAACGCGACTACCGAGATGCTGTTACTTACAGCACATGTAATGTGGTTGAGGGGTTCCATACACATGCTACATACGGGTAACCTGATGCCTGGAATAGGATGACAAATTACTGCAATCCATGCTACAGACGTGATTAATGTTGCAGTAGCTTCTTGAGATTATCCTCCACTCTTCCTCTGAATTTATGTTCACCTCATGAACAGCTGCACAGTGTCGAGCTGAAGTTGATTCAATCTCAAAGAGTTCTCCTGAGCCTTGACTTCTTTTTTCTTTCTTTCTTTTCTTTTTTTTTTTTTTTACTGAATAGGCCCTGGAAAAATGGAGGTGGAGAAGAAGGTGGGACGTACAAGGACCTAAGTCAAGATAGGATTTCTTCACCTCGTGGTCATGAATAATTCACCCCGGGAGGCCGCGGCTCACCTGTAGGCAGCCTCAAGACACAAGGATGCGTTTGAACTGACAGCAGACGTAAAAGAAGAAAAGAAGAGGAGACGGAGGAAAGCAGGTCATCAAAGCATGGAGGAGGCGGTGAAGAGACGGCCGATCATCTCTGCTAGGGAAAGAGGTCAGTTTGGGAAACTACACGCCTGTGTGTGTGTGTGTGTGTGTGTGCGCGTCCACATGGTCTGTATTATAGCTGAACCGGTTTTGCTATGAAATCTCTCACAGGATTATACAGTCATTGCTCCACACTTGTTTAAGATTTCTACTTTGTTTAGAATTCGTTCCCAAACAAGCAGAGGAAGAACGTTAAAATGCATAACCATAGAAAATAAGTCAAAGAGCTCCATATGGAAATCATCAGAGACTGCGCGACCGGAGCCAAGGAGCCGTGGGTGTGCTATACTGCTGCTGGTGCTGCTGCTGCTCAGGGTTGAATCTGTTGCATCATTTTCATCATCATCCTCCTCCTTCTCCACCTCCTCACTGTCAGGCCCGGGCCCCGGACGCTACATTCTGCCCCCTACAGTCGGATACATGAACCATGACTTCACCAAGCCCAGCAGCCCCGCGTACTCCTTCCACAGCCGCATGAGCAGCGCCAGTGAGTTTTCAGATGCCAGTGTATAAAAATGTGTTTATCGGAGGTAGGAGACGTTCAAGTTTGATGGCTTTTTGGATTTTATTTTTGGTAGTGGTCTCTGTGGACTCCAGTCCAGGACCAAGGTACCATGTTGGCGCCAAGGTCACCCGGTTTGGCCGCATGGAGACTCCATCATACTCGATTTCTGGCAGACTGGGGCGTGTCGGGAAAAAAGGTAGGGAAGTGAAATCTGTTTGGACTAGTATCCTCGAAGCTATGGTTTTTATTCATAAATGAATGAACATAAATGAAGCATTTGACAGAAATGTTCACGCAATTCTGACTGAAATATCAACAGAAGGTACATCTCTGTATTTCTGTTTTAATACTGTTTCCTGTGGTAGCTGAAGAAAAGTCACCAATGTAACCTCGGGTTCTATGAGTCCACTGCTTCTAGTGGTCAGACAGGTTGAAAAAGAATCTAGAAAACGTACATGAAAAGTTTCTCGCTAAAAAAAAAGGGGGGTAATCGACAATGAGGACGCCACTGAAGGAAGAGAGGAGACTGAGTCATTGTAAACTGTATCCATGTGTCGTAAACAGTTGCTCTCACTGCCAGCAGTAGGAAAAGATAAAGGAATCTTTCCAAACCAGTTTCCATTTCTGCTCACAGATGCACCGTCTGGGACTCCTGGACCGGGGGCCTACAGTCCAGAGAAGGCTCCACCAGTCAACGCTCACCGCAGACCTCCATCGTACACTATCGGAGCTCGAACCAGATACCGCTCTGTGGACGCAGTACCGGCACCCAACAGGTGAAGGCAGGAGGACGGACACAGTCAGTAAAGAACTGACCGTACAAACAAGTTCATTGTACCTTATTCATGTGTGCTAGCTAGCTCTATTCTTGTTAAATTATTAAATTATTACTTCTTAGAAAAAAAATGGAATTTGAATAGACTGGAGACAGCAGAATAGTTTTCAGATCATAGTTCAGTCACAGAACTTGAATCACGGTTGATAAAACGTTGCCATGGAGTTCGGCACCTTAGACGTCTGCTATGTCCACCCCAGTCCCATCGTAGTAATTGGTAAATGTCGTTTCCTGTTTATAAAGAGGCAGTAAATGGGCTGAGGACTGTAAACCATGGCTGAACATAGCGCTGGGTGGTATACCGTTTTTTTTTCATTATGATATGAATTTTAAATTTACCGGTATATTTGATCACACAGCGTTCAGAACGCTACGCCGCAAGACACTGTTTCAGACCGGACCATTTTCAATATAAACATGCATGGTGGGACTTTGTCACTGCGAGGTGTGGTGAAGATGGAAAGGTCCAAAAAAGGTCCACTGACCAGACGTCCCCGATTTCTGGGGACTGTCCCCGTTTTGGATGACCTGTCCCTCTGCTAAAGCTGTTCCAGAAAGTGTCCCTAATTTTAGCTTTTTATGAATGAGAAAAAAAATAAATGTTGTGCGCAGACTACAGTTTTTACTGTCGCCGACTGTAATAACTGTCTGACATTACAGACATATTAGTAAATATGTCAAGATGAATGAAACTGTAATTGTCCCTGTTTCTTCATTTCATCTTGATAACATTTAATTGTTTTTTATTTATTTATTTTTTTCTTTCTTTCCAAGCTGTAAATGTCCCTGGATTTCCACATCAGCGGGGGGACATGCAAACGTGTTTTACTACTAGTGTGGGATTATTTTACAATATTTACTCATCATCACAGTAAAATAGTCCATCCTTAGTCAGTCTACTACATTAATTCCTTTCTCAACCAGTAGAAAATGTCGTGAACATGTGATTATTATTAAATACCGTGATTCACAGTTTTGGTCACACTGCCCAGCCCTGGCTGAACATTTTGGAAAGTTTTGATAAACATGTGACTATGTCACATTTAACTCAGAGTGGGTATTCCCTGTCAAGCTAACCGTTGCTCTCTTCAATCTGTCAGCTACTGTCTTCCTAGTCTGCTGGGCTGTCAGATTCCTCACAAACCCTCCAGCGCCAGCTTCAGCTTGTCAGGCCGGATGAAGGTGGGAGCTCCCTCTGAGGATCTCGCCATGAGCCCCGCACCGGGGAAGTACAACAGCACCAACCCAGACATTTACCGCCAGCGCCAACCCTCCTTCTCCATGCAGCAACGAACTAAGAGACCCAACTATTCCTCGGCTGTTCCCGGGCCGGGCACGTACAGCCCGGAGAAGTTTCACGTGCACCTTCCCAAACCACCATCCTTCACCCTGGGCGTCAGACACTCTGAGTTTGTCACACCGCTTGTTGTGGATGTAATTGACTGAATACTGTGGATTTAGATACCTTAGAGACACCATCTATCATCTTCTTCTTCAGATTATAAGATGTATCAAACACAAACGGCAGAACCATAAAAATACAAAAAAAATATTTTAATTGGAAAAAAAAATATTCCTTCATAAATAAATTAAAAATGTCAGTTTACTAGCATTGTTTGTGCAGTTGAGAGGATTCACTTGGCTCCTAGTTTAACACTGAGTGGGTAAATAAATCAGGAGAGTGTTCCTAATGGTTGGGTCTTGGTACTGTGAAGTTTACAGGTAAGCTCCAGTCGCTGCGCTCACCCAGACCAAGCAGCTCCTCGGCGCACACCTGGAACAAGTAGGTCCTCCCCAAGGTCAGCCCCCTCAGCTCCATCCTGGTGTTCTCAAAGGGACCCAGCTGGAGGAGAAAACGTGAACATGATCACATGAACTAATCCATACCATCAGCTCCAGAGAGAGGCAAATATTTTTAAAAACATTCAGAAATAATTCCGTTGAAAATAGTGGTTCTCGTTACAAGTACTTTCAAAGTAGCTCTAAATTTTGCTGACACAAGAAGAAATTTGACGCAGGAGCTTCAGTTAATTAGTCATAATCACAATTTCCAACTTAAAGGTGACTTTCTGCAAAGTCTGCTTTGTAAGCAAGATCCATATTGTATTACTAGTATTTTTATTTTTACACCTATTTAGTCTTTAAGTCTTTAAAGCCTGAACGCTGGTGGTACTGGGAAGTTGTGCTTTTGTCTGGAAGACCTTTGTGACATCTCAACTAACTTGGTTTTTACCAACAAATACCTCCAAACCTAATTCAAATTACCGCAAGCTTTTGTTATGCAGATTTTACGCGGATGTCTTAAAGGGTTAAGAGTCTTTTTGTTTTTTTGTGCAACTGAGCTACTGTGACCTGGCAGTTTCCCTTGTGGATGAATAAAATCTGCCTTAGACTTAAAACATTACAAACTGCACAGCAGAAAACTGGAGGATTCCTCAGCAGAAGGGAATTCCTAAAAATTTCAGAAACATTTCTGAAGTGGCCTGAAAGTCTTGTGTAATTATTTTGAAATTTCCAATTAAAGTTGCTCTTACATTGACCAACATTGGGGTGCCCCTGTGTATCCACTTGTAGACTATGTGGTATTTTAGGGGGAGGATGTTCATGTTGGTCCAAGTAGGGGGGGGGGACCATTCTAGCAACATCTTTCTTGGCCCGTGAGGGGAAACCCGGATGTCTACAGGACGATCTGGTTTCACTGCAGAGATACAGACAGCAAGAACTTTAGGTGAGGGCGTGCACGACTTTAGTGAGTTATAGTATAATTCTTATATATTTCTTGAGTTTGGATTATGCCCTAATTTTACTTCTCACCTATATCCTCCAGCATGAAGCTTGTCAGATGGGAGCTGCTTCCACTGGAGTGAACAGCTGTGACGTTGATGATGTAGTCAGTGAGGAGTTTCAGGTTGGGCAGGTGGCAGCGCCAGAGCTGGGAAACAATTACAGAAAAAATATATTACAGCGAATCCACCGGAGAAAGGAGGAATATGAATCAATCAAAACAACTAGAGGTGCCTCCTAATTATTTAGAAATGCTTTTTAGTTTGTGACAAGCTGTGTACGATTTGGGAAACGGGGGAGAGAAGAGGAAGCAGCACACTTAAAATCCTATTACAATGGCAAAGTCGGCAGTAGGCAGACAGTCCAGCAATTTTGGGTTAATCCTAAAATAAAAATCCAAGTTCAGCTTGAGTTTTTTCACCAGCTGTCAAATGTCAAAATATTTTATCTCTATTAATCAGATACTTTGCTAATTTGTTTGTATTTCATTTATTTATTAAAATAATGTAAATTACTGCAGCGCCTACAATAAGATACAGACACGTGAAGATGGGGACATTTATAGTTTATAGTCAGCATGAGGGGAAATTCCTGCTGTGGCTGTTTTACATTTAACAAGACTAATCACAAGATTCATTTCTGACGTCTTATCTTTCACAAGACTAGGCCTGAAATAAACTGTGGTCACTGTTACACATCGATGTTACAACACAATGTAGCTGTCAACAGGCGAGGCATTCTTGGTTTCATTTAGGCTAAAATCATAAGGCGTGCACTGTGGAAAACCCCTCATCTGATCCGTCTGTACCTGTTCGTAGGATGACGATGAAGGGCCGGGTGGGATGAGATGGCATTCTTTGGTGCTTTCCTGGTTGTTCCTCTCCCTGATAAAGGACACACATTTACGTATTTGTTAGCCGGGGACTTTACACTGAGCCTAGGACGCCTTTAAAGGGGTCAAAGGTGAGAGGTTTACCTATAGGTGGCGATGTAACGTGCTGGAGCGGAGGGGGACGGTTCAGGCCACGAGCAAGTGGTCACATTTGGATAGCTGGCGCACCAGCAGTACACCCTGGGAACGGGTGGAGCATCTGGTGGGAGAAAATACATTTAGTGATTTTACAGAAATACGCGAAATACGTGAAAATTGTAGTTTGATATTAAATCCTTCCTCATTTTTGTTTCACTTAAAATCAAAGAAGAAATCTTAAGATCTTTAGATTGACTAGAATATAATAAAATATATTATAATTAGCGTCTGTAGATAAGCCAAGAAAGGCTAAAAAAAAAAAAAAACAATGACTGGACAGAATTGGTAGATTTTACAACAGTAAAGTAGAAAAAAAAGCTGAATTAAATATAAAGCGTTTTAGTAAATTTTCACGTAAAAGTTGGGATAGCACACGAGAAAAACAAGAGCGTGTGTTTGCTGGGACTGGTACTCACCCCCTGATGTTGCAGTAGCACTCAGCAGGTCCAGTGCTTGACTCTCATGAACACACACCAGGAGTAAAACGCTACCAAACAGCGCAGCCATCAGTGCTCCAGGGGGAAGGAAGAGAGACTCTATATAAATAGCGGTCAGGCGTCACTCGTACAGGATTTGGAGTATTGTTCCCTCTTGTTCTTTGCTCTGCTTCTCTGTGTTGTGCTCTACTTCATTCAGAAAGTCAAAGTTCAGAGATAACAAACTGCTTCAGCCCGGCTCCTCTCTTTGACTCTGAGTGGCAGCTGATCACAGCTTTAAAGAGGGGGAAGGTCATACCGAAAGAGGAACCGATGTGGTTTCAAGGATGTTTCTGTAATTTCTGTTGATACCGTAGGTTTCCCTATGTCATCACTCACAGCTCTGTGTAGTACCTCCTTTATTGTTGCAGTTATGATGTTTATACATTAAATATGCTGCTATATGCAGAAGAATAAAATATAACAAATATACCAAGGAAATCATCAGCGAAAATATTTATAAAGAAGTGGAACAATAATAAAAGTCCCTTTGTGAACTGTAAGTACTCTCAGGTACTCTCCTGCGATTTGTTTTGCATGTACGCTGTCACCTAGTAGACACACGAAGAAATAGCGGCTTCAATCGAGTTAATACTCAAGTTCAGTTCTCACTTCACCAGAGGTCTGATCCTCCCCTAGTCTCCTCAGTTTTTTTTTTAAATCCAAACAATCAGATGTTTTCTTGATTGTCTCTGTGAGGCCACGAGAACTTCTTGGTGCTCCATCCGGAGAGGGAGGCGCCGTGGAGGCGCCACCTGACTGCGGGGGCCGCGTCTCTGTCCATGCTAATGCCGTGAAGTCCCCCGCTGGAGGTCCTCAAGGAGGTGAAGGCCTTACTGATCCAGTTGTTCCTCGCTTCCTGCAGGTCGTTACTCAGGACTCCCCTCTGGTGCTCCAGCTCCTGCGTGAGGTAGGCGCAGGTGTTTCAGCGTGTGTTAGCAAGAATAAATATCGGACTGTACCGAAATATGTTTCTAACAGTTCAATAATAATCCATGTAATTGTACTTGTACAAATAGTATACTAGTGTAATTTGAATTAATATGGTAATTTTGAAGTTAAAATATTGTAGGCCATTAAAGTATTTGAGATGAAAAGTATAATTAAATATGACTCGAATCAATCAATGTAGCATACTTCTAACTAATTAACTAACTATTAATCTGATTTAATTATTGTTTAGTTGTGTGCTCAGGAATTAATCCAATATTTAAAGGAGAACAGCTCATGGATATTCCTATTTTAAATTCACCAAATAGCTTAAATCTAGCAGGAAACCTTAATTCAAAGGCACAGCGCATTACATTATTTAGGAAATGCACTGTCAGGTTTATTATAGTGAGGAACTACCGCAAATAAATTCATAAACGTGACTAAGAATGACAACTTTCATTTAGGTTAAAATGGGTTTTAGTGAAAATAAACGATTCTTGCCCCTGAATATCCGCTCTTTCTTCACCGACTAATCTCCTTCTTACTTCTCCTTTCATTTCCTTTATTACGCACTTGTTACCATTGTTAGCATAGTTTTCTATTGTGGCAGGCTCTAACGTAGCAGAGCTGCGGTGTCCAGTAGTAAGGCTGATTTTTATGTGCATGCAAGTTTAAAAAAAAATTTGATTTACATTCAAATTTGTCTTAAATGACCAAGTGAGATATTGCTGATGTCGCTGTTTCTTTGCTACAACCTACACATCTTCAGTTATTTTATGCTTACACTGCATTTATTACACATCTACCTCAATGATCTGCTTTTACCTGGATCGTGCACTTGGCCTCCACCATCTGGAGTTTGGTCTGGGCTAATTCCTGTTCCAGCTCCCTGATCTGAGCCCTGAGGGACTCCTTCTCCAGCTCCTCCCTCCTCTGCTCTTCCTTTCTGGGACCTCCATCCTCCTCCTCCTCCTCCTCCTCTTCCCTGCCTTGTTCCGCCGCCACTCTGCCTTCTGTCTCCGCTGCTGTTTCAGAGTCCCGACGCTCCCCGGTGGGCTCGAATGCTTCGACAGTGTGTCGACAGCGCGAGCAGGCGTTTATTGCGCTCTGAGAGGTTAAAACAGGGGAGGGGGCGAAAAGCAGAAAATGAGACAGATGAAACCCCTCTGTTCCAAACACGGCAGCCTGCATCCACCTGCTGCTACAGATGATCTCGCGTGAGAAGTCAACTGAGGCGTGGACTTTATAAAACGGCCTCCTACAACGGCGGCATTGAAGATGGAGCGCGGCGGAGGTAGGACGGACTGACGAGAGTAGGACGGACGAGTGTGTTGCTCTCACCTTGAGTGAATCTAACTGTTCTCTGTGGGCGGCCTGCTGCCTCTCCAGACGGCTCGTCAGCTGGGAGCAGATCTGAGGAAGAAAAGAGCGTCTGCTTTTAAGATCATCAGCGGCGATGTTTTATTAATAGGATGGTGTGTTTTAAACAGAGCTAGCGGCCTGTTTTAAATTACGCTGCGTTTTCCGTACCTGCTTGTAGTCGGCAACGATTCCCGCCGACCTCCTGGCATCCTGCTCCGTCTTCTCCAGCTCCCTCCTGAGGACCTCCTTCATCTACGAGAAGAGGAAACGCATTTCACTCGTGCCAGTCGCTCTACATAACAACAGCCGTAAAGGCGGCGTGCTTCCACGCAGTCGTGACGGACGCGTGAAACTCTTGAAACCCACCATTGCCGCCTCCTCCTCTTTCCCTCTCTTCTCGTCTTCCGTGGCCTGGAGTCGATGCCTGGTCTGCAGAAGGTCTTTGGTCAGCTCGTCCACCTTGTCCTCCGCCTGCAAAAAAGCACAGTCGCGCATCATGAATTTGAAGTTCTTATCCACGCCTGTGCAGTATACATGCAAACCGTTGCATTTTTAGTCAAAGTAACACGAAAACGTTGCAGTAAAATGTTAAGGAAATGCTGAATGATAAGGTCAGTCAAGTCCCAGGTGGGTTCTCCAGACTTTTTTACCCTTTCGTGAAGGGTCGTAATTAATTGTACCTTATCCAGAGCGTTTCTTAGGGCGATCTTGCTGGTGATCAATCTGTAGGCCAGGTTGTCATTTTCCTGCTCCAGACGCAGACTGGCCTGCTGAAGGCGAAGGTTTTCCTTCTTCAGATCACAAAATAACAGACAATAACTGTAAACTCAAGCTCTAACATTTAGGAGCAGGAATGTTATCTTTCAGATTTCTGATTTCTAACCAGGTATTTGTCCAGAGGTTCCTCTTCATCGTCCATTATCTGTAGCCGGCTTTCCCCCAGTTTAGCTTTCTTAGTCGGGACCTGAGGGCGGAGAGAGTCAAGGCTAATTGAATACAGCGCTGCGGACAAGCTGTCACATTCGACTGAGCTGAGGAACGCTATCTCCACCAAAACAGATATTGCACCGGATGTAGGATAAGCGTGACAAATAAAGAGCAGGCCCGAGACAGAGATGCAGATAGGGATAAAAAAAAAATACAAGATAAAGTAGAGCTGAGCGCATGGGAGGGATGATAACCATTCAGAAAGCATAAAGGAATAATAGCAGCGGAGAGAGCCTGCCTGAGACGGCAATTTTCCTATCGCAAATATCTAAAATGAACAATCACAATTCATTTTCCTTTATATCACACGATCGCAAATCTGTCATGCAGAGGAATGTGTTTTGAGTTGGGTTACAAAATCCAAGGCAGCCCTTTAGAATAAGTAAACCTATATAACTACCAGAATCATAATAATAATGTATTTTTGGTCTGTAAAACACAAACAGACAAACATTGATTTATTTTCAAAAGTGAAAGTATTGGCAGGAACATGTGGCATGTGAGCGTTAAATAATGATACCAACCTTCATGTCAGTGGATTATTGTCCAAGCAGCATTTTACTCAGGTGGCAGGTTGAGGGTTTTTGACTTTTATCAAGTGTTTGGTAGTTTAAGTCATAAATTAGATCACATTTTGTAATGTTTTGCATCTAAAAGTTTATTTAAAAGTGAATTTGCCTCTGAAATGAAGCAACGACAAAAAAATAGGACAAAACTACTTAAGTGAATTTACTTAGTTACACTCTACTGCTGATAAATAAAGGCAATATGGTTAATATTAGTTGCTTTGCTTTGAAATCAAACTCCTATATAAAGGTGAGCCTTACTGTGAATGTAGGGCCCGTTTCAGCCACCAGGCAGGCCAGGATCTCCTCCTCGCTCATCTCTTCAATAGCGTGGACATCAGGGGCCATCACCATGGACACCTCCTCCATCATCTTGCCAGGGTTTGCAAATTACGGGCGCCGCTTCCGCACGAACAGCTTTTTTGCACGCACACCAATACCAAGCAGAGAAATCGAGTAAATCCACCAGGAGAGCTGGGCTCTAAGGTCAGGCTTGACTCTCTTGAGTGACTTTTTACTAGCGGCGATGAAGGCAGCCCATCCGGCGTGTGAGTGCAAACAAGGAAACGTCAGGATGAAGTCCAAGTGGACGGGTGAACAAGGAAACAGTTCCTGGTCCAAAGGTCAATAACAGAGAAAGCGACTGGAACAGGGTGAAGTGTAGCTGCCCTGACAGCAAGACCGCATCAGCCGGAGCCACCTCCACAGTGTCAGGTGAAGCGGCGTGTGTTAAAGATATATGGGCAGCAACAGGTTCAACAGGGTTTATTTGAGACCTGAGAGTATGTGTGAAAGAAACACAGGCTTGGACACACCCACACCTTTCTTATCGCCTCACCTGTCCTCTCTCTCTCTCCTTCTTTCTTTTAGCCACACACACAAAAACAAACACCTGCTCACGAACCCGCAACCTTCCAAACAAACCACCTGCTCGCCCATTTATTTAAGCTCGTGCCGTGATTTTTTGTTGCAACTTCCAGACACATCTTTTTTTCCTTTTACCCCGGGGGGGCGGGAGTGCTGGCGTGACACAGAGCTGTCACGGTTTGAGCCGCCAGACAGGGAGGTGAACAGGTCTGGCAGGTAAAGCGATAAATACCGGAGCACGAATGTCGAATAACAAAAGGAGAATCCGCACCTCCGCCCGCAACTGACACCCACTTTTTCTTCATTTTTATTTTTGAATCCCTGGGCGCTCCATGTGTGACGGTGCAGTTTCTCTTAATTCTCATTGTCTTTCCCAAGTTTCACTTCCCTGTCCTTCTCAGCGTCTCACTTCTGAATTTTCTACTCGCGGCCCTGTGTGGGTTTTCAACTCTTCTGGTAATGCAATGTAATGTACTTAAGTAGAAACTGTACAACATCCTGTGTATCTGCTATATGAGTCAATGTAAGAAAAGACACAGCAAAAAAAAAAAAAAAAAAAAAGTCCAGGCAGATATAGAAACATTTATTCCTCCTCCTCCTCCAAAAAAAGGAAAGATTTGTGAAACATGGTGGATTTTTTTCTCAGTGTATTGTGGAAAGGGGGGAGGGGGCGGGGGAGGGGGATACCAAAACTTATCCAATCATTACGATAATGAAATCTGAAAAATACAGTTTTTAACAATCCCAACAAGAGACAGAAACCTACGAAATAAAAGTCGCACAGCTCCGTTTGAGGCCGTGCGACAAATGTGAAAAAAAGAAGCCTCTTTCACCAAACTACTGGGGTACGACACCTGTGTTGTGACCTTGAGTATAATGTGACCAAGTGGACATCTTATAATTTAACAAAGTAAAAGCCGTTCCACACGTATGATTTAGCACTTGAACGACGAGAGGATGTGAGGTGAAGAAAGTGATGAAGCTCACGGCTCAGTGGAAACAACGTGAACGTAGTGAATAAACATATGTATAATATCATTGCATCTCTACATTTTTCCCCACGATTTATAGATAAAGCGAACTTCCATTTTCTAAATGTACATTTCCATTTATGTTTGTTTTCTTCTCTCATTGTGTGTTTTTCTTATAACACACAGGAAACACAGAAAGGAGATAAAGGAAGACACCAAAATGCACCTGTACCCTGACATCCCTCACAAAAACTATGATACTCCTTAAAAATATATATAGATTCAGACCGCGTAATAACACTGTGTATTATTACTGTACTGGAGCAGGTACGATGGCTTGTAGATACAAAACATAAGTTTCGAGATGAGATGAACACGCGGCACATGATTCTTCACAAAAATCTGAGGAGGCTCTCCTTTCCTCGTCCTCAGTCTCGACCTGTAAACATGAAACAGTGTGTGGAAGACGCCGCCGACTCCCATTAGCAGTCCGCTTTCGCTATCGCAGTCAGGCAGAAGTGAAAGCACAAGTTAACAAAACCGCCACTCTTGCAGAGGAATGAAACCACATTTCGCCACGAAACACCGCAAAATGTCTTAAAAACGTAGTAGTTCCTCCCTTCATTCTTCGTGTCTTTGCTCCGGATGGGAAAAAAAAGAAAACAGAACAAAAAAAAACTCCGTTTGTGGTTTCTGTAGTTGACAAAACACCGCTCCTGATAGAAAAACTGTTAGCCCTCGTGTACTGTAAGCTGGGGAGGGGGGGGGGGGACTTTCAGTTAACACAACAGAAAAAGGGGGGGGGGGGGTAGTGTATGGAAGAACGACAAAAGAAATGGTGCTCACTCTTGAGGGGAGGAGGGGTCCTTTTCAAATGTACGTGGCTGAAACCTGATATGCACAAACTGAAGATCAAGCTAAAAGTTTCAGCCACCTCCTCGATTCCAGTTCACGTGTGGTTATATGACTAGAAAACTTCCATATTGAGTAACAAAGTTCGTGCCTTAGAGCTCATAGAAAGAGTGGCTACTCGTAGTCGGACTTAATTACTACTTTTTTTGGGATGTACGTTATCCTAAAACTAATAGCTAATCAATGATTGAGTCTACTGCCAGGAGAAGAGGGCAGCATATTTTTTTTATTTTACTTTCATATTAGATTGTATTTTTTAAGCTGCGGCATTGTGTAATCTTTTTAGTGCCTTGGGTGGCTCATTTAATGGAACCGAGGTCATGTGGATTTGCTGCGTAGTGACTCTCAAAGGGAAGTGGAGCAAGGTCAGAAAATTGTCCGTAATTTACAATTCATTTCCTATTTTTTTTTTTTTTTTGCTTCCCAAAATGCTCTTTGTCATTTGTGGCTTCTTATGGGGATGTAGTTCAATTAGGGACATTCCATTTACTCCTACATTACAAAAAAAAAAAAAAAAAAAAAGCCACAGAAATTACCAGGAACTTACATGAAAATTATTCGAAGAGAAAAACAGAAAAAAAAATCTGGGAAACTGTTTTCATTTCATATCATGGGATCGTGGTGCACATCAGTTCTTTGAAATAAATGATGATGATTTTACCTGTGTGTCTGGTCTATCTTACATGCGCCGTAACTAGCTTGAATGAGCATGTGCGATTGGGTCCTGTGTGGCTCAAACTGAGGCTGTAGCGGAGTTACGTATCATTTCCCCGCTAATCTAATTTTGTTCATGTTGCAGCTCCCAGGTGGATTTGCGGCGCACACATGAGCTCCGACAGTGGGCTCAGTTTATGAGTCACCCCCCCCCCCCACTCCCCACCGAAATGATTGCCACTGAAGTGAGCTAACGTGTAATTGTGCTGTATCCTAATCCGTCACCTGAATTTAGTCCCAAACAAAAGGGCATGTGCTGGATGTGTAAATGTTATGTGTGTGTGTGTAAAAAGCATGTTTAAATGTGTGTGGGTCTGTCTTTACGGCGCAGCAAAGGTCAGACCTGGGTGCTGTAGGGGCGAGGAGGCGGGGGAGGAAACATGTCCGTGGGGTTGTAGTAGCTCAGAGGCGAGGAGCCCTGCGGGTTGGCAGACAGGGGGAGGGACGCGGACGGGTTCTCGTAGTAGGTGTGGAAGCCCAGGCGCTCGCCGCCGTTGCGCATGACGTCGTCTGCGAGCGCGGTGCGCGTGGGGTACGGCGAGCAGGTGGGGCAGTGGTTGTGGTGGGTCCCCGAGTCCAGCTGGTCCAGGGAGACGGGCGTGATGGCGGCGCCGTCCATGGCGAGGGCGTTGCAGGCGTTGCAGGGAAAGTGGGAGAGGGGGTCCGCTCCCACCACCGAGCCCACGTCCACCTCAGAGTCATTTTTCTTACAGCAGTAATACTGGAGGAGAAAGACAAGGAAGACGCCAGGAGACAGAGTTTGATACTTATCACGCTTATTAGGAAAACTGAAAAGATAATAATGGAAGAGTTCAACACTGAAAATTGAGCTTATTCATTTTCTTGTCTAGAGGTGGGTGACAATACTGCCTGTTCACCCTGTGAATAAGTGTGACACAGTTGCGTAACAGATATGGTGTCAACTTAGTTATCACAACTGGTTCGGAGGGAAAAATAAGATCATTTGACTGGGTTTAAATTGCTGTAACCAGGAGGAGATTAGCCTAGCTTAGCATACAGAGCTAGGAGGGAACAAATGAACGTTATTACGTAATTCAGCTTGTTTAGTCAATGTGCAACAGTTGTGTTGAAAGAAAAAAAAAGACACTTGCATATTAAGCTATTTGTACATAACCCAATGCTTTGTCGATGACAGCTCTTCGCTAATGGACTTTCCAGGGTTGTCTTGATAATAATAATGTTATATATATTTTTAAAATGTTCTTTGTCATATTAATCATCCAAGAACATAAAAAAAGATAGATCTAGAAAAGTGAAAGCGATTATGTCCATACAGCCCGTCCAGGGTTTTCTTTTACGGACCGCTGATTATTCCAGTAGGAACAAAAACAAACCAAAACAGAACAGAATAGGGGAGCACACACAATTCAAATATCACAAAAAACGAAAGTAGGTTCACACAACGCACAAGTACAGTGCAATGAAATCAGATCTGATTGGTTTTACATACTCAGTCCATTTGGGCCAGATCTTATAATTGTTTTCTTTTTCAGCTTTGAGAGAAAAAGATATCTTCTCCATAACATAAATGACAATTTCTCTCCAGTGACTCCATCAATGGAGGGTGGTTCTATTTTTGGCTTGATAACATTCTCATATATTTATGTACCCAAATATTTCAGAGAAAAACAAGTAGAACATCAGAATATAGTGAATGGATGGAACTAATTTTACAATGCTTCCTCTTTAAAAAAAGGAAGTATTGCCCATGCCACCACCACTGTGTGTGGCTTCATCCGTTACTCCAGGCTTGGTAAATTTGGTGGTAGGAACCAAAGAACCAAAGAACCAAACTCTCCGTTTGCGTCGTATATAAATCGACTGCATCAGTTGCTCCCAGTTGTTCGCCTACAACCTGAGATTAGCTCAACTTGGTATCCCCCCATTTCACGTCGCCAAAGGTTTTTCCATCTATAATGGCTACAACTTGCTAAATTTCATTAAAAACGCGTTTCTTTGATGCCATATAGCTACTTTAGTCCTGTGTGTCCTGGCTGACATTGTCAAAATCTGACTGTGACAGGGAGGTTGCCGGGCAACCATCTAAGAAGCTTCACAGACTGCTTTCATATTTCTTTTTTGGTCGCCACCCCTATGTGAAATTTAGCCACTCGCCGTATTCCCCAGAGTTGGATAAGTGAGAAAAGGCGTTTTTAAATCGGTCCAGGCATTGTCCTAATCTAGCAACGCAGCTGTTAGCTTTAGCTTAGCATAGGCGCTGTAATACAGTATATTGTTGTCAATTAGCCAGTCGTTCACAAAAGTGATAAATAAACTCAAGAATTTTCCTAATTACTTCTTGTGACCTGTACATTCACATTGAGTGCAACTGTCAGTGCAATTAACATGAAGGGGTTGCCTAGGGCAGACATAGTCTTGGGACTATATTCTGGCAAAGACACCACGCAGCACCTGAAAACCAGTCGTGCCGGTGTGTTGACAGAAGCTGAGATGTAATAGAACAAAACACAGAGTTTAAGATGCAAAATTTGGAGAGAGACAGGTTTTTCTGTTTCCTCTCCTTTAAGCTAAGCTAGGCTAATCTCTGTCAGGTTTTGACGTTACATGAAGAGGTCCCATAGGTAAGCGTTTTCTTTCTATCTACCAAACAGATTTCATCTTCTCACCCTGAAATGTCAAAAATAAGTAAATTGTGGTGTTTTCATACTTGTGTGGGACAAAAATGAACAGTTTGAGTAATGTATGGATATATTTTCTACTTGATTCTAATAGAATTTTGTGTATGCATTAATGCATGATGCTAAATTACAGGAATTAAATTAAATGTACCTAAACATCAACATAAACAAATCTATAAATTCCTGTAGTTTTCCTTTCAGTATACTTCCTCTCTTCACGTATTTTGCAAAAAGCTGACACTGTGCAGGGAATTCCCGCTCTGTCTCTGCCTGACAATTGAAAGGTTCTGGGATATTTTTTTCTAAAGACTCTCCGTCCTTCCAGTGACTCACAAACAGGAACATACGTGCACACGTAATGATACCTGGAGTCTACAGTAACAGAGGACTGCTACGATGCACAGCAGTATCACTCCGGCGAGAATTCCTCCGGTTATAACAATAGTTCCCGCTGACATTCGACCAGCTCTCCATCAAACCCTTCAGGGAGAGACACAAGGGAACAAAGGAAAATGTGAACACAGGGAGGAAGGGAGGGAGCAAAGACTATGAATGACATCTGGATTTTAGAAAAATGTGCTTATATTCAGCATACTCACGTCCAGCAGAGGTTTCTATAATGCCTGAAAAGATGAGAAATGTAGGCTGAATTAGTATGTTCACGTACAATAGTGATGTAACTGCAACTGATGAAATGCTCTGTAATTATCTGGTTGTGATGCTGTCGTTATCAGACAGATGTGCGGTAATGCAAAGTCTCTCAGGAAGGTGTCGGGTCACCACAAACAACTGACTGAACGCTCGGCTGATTGTTGAAGCCATTCATAACATGTGCCCTCATTTACTGTTTTGATGATGTGATGAAGGCAAGTTGCTCACAAATCTCCCAAAGTTGGATAGAGACGAGGTGATTACACGAGCCACAGTTTATGATTCTCATCATTATTCGACTCATCAAATCATTTAGTGGCATCTCGGTAGTGCCTGATTTTGCCTTAATGGGAGACTACTAGCAACCTGTGACGGCACCACACCTTTAATTATGATTAACTTTGAGAGTTAATATAATTTCTTTGTATAGTCACTATGAATAGAGACATTAGCAACAGAGACTACAACTATTATTTTGTACCAGGATGTAAACATGGTAATTCTGCTGTTGGTTATTTTAAAGTGTAGGTCTATGGGGACTAGTTCAATTAAGGAGACAAAAGCCTCAAGTGGTCATTAGAGGAACTGCAGTTGTTAGCTAAAAAATAACTAAAAAAATTAACATTGTAAAAACATAATCACATGGGTTAGGGTATTTGAGTTGGCTGCAATCGTTTTCTATAATCATTAAAACCAGTTTTGCCCCCTTGCTATTTCCCTATTGTTTTCCACTTTTCCACTTTTTCAGGTGGAACCAGTGCTCTCTTAAGGATTTTGGGGAGAGAACCAATAGCACTCACAGTTTCTGTTCAGGAACTTAACTTTTAATACGGCCGCGGCATAAACTCAAAGAAGCTCTGCAAAAATTGAATTAAACGTCAAGCAAATAAACCCGACTGCGCCTTTAATGTGAAATTGGTCCATTTATAATCATCTGTACACAGTGTGTCTAAAGTTTAAATTCAAACTTTGAGTTACTCTTCTCTCTGAGTTGATAACGAGCTGGAGATGGGATGCAATTCTGTTTATACTCCCGTATGAACAGAAGTGCTTATAATTCGCTTTCCTCTGTTTCCAACCTCTATGCTAAGCTAAGCTAATTACCTCCCGGCTTTAGCTCAGCACTTAAAATAAACTCAACCGTGATAGTGAGGGTTGATCCTCTCATCCACTTCCTGAAAACACTGAAACATTCCCTAAAATATTGAACTATTTCTTGAATTTATCTGCCGCTTTCATAGCCCCGGGGCTGATGCTGAGTTCCTTTCAGAGGTTAAGGGCTTAGAGGAAATATAATTCCATCCGCTGAAGGCACAGTAAGCTCTCAGCCGAATATAAATGAAAGAGATGGGCGCTTACATCAGAAGACGGCAGGAGACACGGAGATGGAAGAATGTGAGAAGCTAGGAAACCATGACAGGCCTGTGGAGTGCTAATCTCAAAAACGCTTCTCGCTGGAACTCCCGCAGAAAAGAGAAATAGGCTTCTGTCAAGAGGAAAACACAGGTAATTAGTCTTTTTCATTATTTGATGTGATCAAGCTACTAAATAGCCTGCAAAATATAAGTGCAAATTACCAGCGCTTTAGGGGAATACTCACTCACTCAGCAGCCCAAAAAACCTCCTAATGTTCAGTTTAACGTGATATTAAGACCAGTTGTAAAGCTTTATGCAGTTTTTGAAAGTAGAAACCAGCTCATGTATCACATATTTGCAAAAAAAAAAAATATATATATATAACTGAGAAACCTATCAACAAGCAGCTTCAGAATTAGCATTCATTATCACATCTGCTTTCTCATATGACACAGAATCTCGCAACTGAAGCCGAAAGCAGAGGCACACACATAATTGCACTCACTTCAGAACCTTCGAGTGCGACAATTACGAGGTGCGCTGAATACCAATGCTCAGGATTAGAAACAAACACTCAGGATGTGAATGGATTAGCATGGCGGATGCAGCGGCACGAACCGAACGCACACTAGCCATATGGGCACTGTGTGATGCGCATATGTGCAGTACAGTTGCAGCATGCTAAATCTGATAAGGACGTGCATCTACGTGATGTTCGGGGTTTTCTGTGACTCGAATGCAGCTCTTTGGGGTGCGTGGATAAATTCAGAAGACACATGTAATGTGTTGTACAGCTAGTGAGAATATATGCTAGAGTAAAGGAAATAGTAACGCACTCGCTGCAAAATCCATGTTGGGATTTTTAAAATTCCTACAGAGGTTTCTCTGCTTCTCTGCAGGTAAATCATCTTAAACAAGTGGCTCACAAAGGCGAGAAAACGGCGCAAAATGAAAACAAATCAAAAACCTCCACACACATAATTATCTCCAGCACACTTGTCTAGCCCCGCATATTGTCAACACCAACAGAAAGCAATAAATACGCTCGAGCAGACGTGGAATACTGTATGTGCGTGGGTGCCTTCATTTCTTTTTTTTCAGCTGCATCACAAATACCAAATAAACACCCAATCACAACCCAAACAAGTGCATCCCCGACAGAATGACCGATTAGATCAGCGAGTAAAATGCTCGGTTTTGACATTAATTTAGCCTAATTTATACAGCTGACTTCAGGCACCATTATTCATTTTAAACACTGCTATTATAGTAATTACAACACCAGGCGACACTGTTTATTCTCTGTTCAAGTTGATTAACTCAAACATCCGGATATTTCTCAGTAGAGGAACAACATTTAATTATGCCAATTAAATTGATAGGAAGAGAAATCTAGTTTCTCTCTCATTGCTGGAGTATTAATGTTATTTCTAAACGCTGCCAGCCTCCCAAAGCAGCAGCTGGTAGAGAATTTAAGCCTTTTTTGTTAATCAAATGATGTGAAATTTTGACGTGAAATTTCAGCTTGAGGGCTGAAGCAAATGCTGGTTTAGGATTGTGGAGGTCTGCCGCCATTTAAATCCTGCATTTTTTTTTTCATTTTTTATTATTATTACCTCTTTTACTTTTCTGAATGCAAACAGAAATGCAAGGTTAGAGAGGCAATATGGTAGGAAGTGGATTGTAAATCTTATCTTTTACCGGATTTAAATTGGTACCACGGTTACAGAAGGAAATGCATTGTTAGAGTGTGTATGTGTGTGTGTGTGTGTGTGTGTGTGTGTTGAAATGACCCTCCCCTCGCAGACAGCTAAGTCTCTGCAGTATCCTCCATTGCGTCATCATACTAAATTATATACAACACGGGCCGCGATAATGTCGTTAAAAGCGATGCGAAGTCTCTCCTGCTCCCCATTTCTCCGTCTCTTCCCTCACCAGCTCCGTGCCTTCCTCACTCCTGCTCCTCTTCCTCCTCGTCTATTCTTCACTCCCTTCGCCTCTCATTCACTCTTTCAACCACATCCTCCCCTCTCACCGCCCCGCACATCATTCCCCCCGCCGTCCCATCAGCCGAAACCCGAGACCGGTGCACAGCTGCAAAAATTACGGCCTCCTCTGATGTATATCCGTGCAGACAAAGCAACGGAATCTTCCTAAAAACAAAAATAAGTGATTTTGACTAACACGCAACCAAATTATGCTAGAAAGGGAGCGTTGAGGTAAAGCCTCAGATTAGAGAGTTTCCAACAGACTGGAGAGACAAAGACGGCAAGTGACAGAGGTTGGAGGACTCAACTCCAACGCTGTCAGAGTATCTTATCCAGCACACGGAGTCATGGATGACTCCCAGTGGGTACAGAGTTGCCTGATTCAACAAAGAGACACACGTAAACATGTACACACACACACCGCACATAAAACCTTTGGACTTTACTGAGGCCTGAATGAAGCTAGAGGATCTGCAAGAAATCCTGTCAGTTGTTGACCTGGACTAGTGACAAGAGATGAAGGAGGGGGATGATAAGGTCCCAGGGGAGCTAACAGGCATCTGATTTCCATAACACAAGTCTATTCCCTTAAATCATCATGTGTACCAGTCCCAGGTGACCGTTAGACTGGATAGTTACAGATAGATACAGTGTAGCTGCCAAGTGAGCTTCGGCCACGGTAACGAAAGTATCCACTTCCTCACGGTAGGAAAGAAGGAGCGAAGACAATGTGTATCCCTGAGATTTACAGAGATTACAAGGATTACAGGGATTCGGAGGGTCGCTAAAAGACGTCATGAAGCGGTGTGAGTCACAGTGAACGGGACCATTGGCTGTCAGCAACACGGCGATGCTACCTTCAAACTGAAAAGCCCATGTGAACGACTGTTGTACGTGATGAAAATGTTCCCAATGGCCTCAACTTTTCTTTATACCTTTGAACTAACGTACATCGAGTTACACCAGTCCTCAGCTTGCTTGTTACAGACACCAACAGTTGCCTAAAAATCTCTCCACACTGACTACAGAGCAGGGCTGGGTCGTAACTAATAACATGTTTTATTCTTAATGTAAGATAAGAATGAAAACGCCCTCAATGACATGTTCAAACGTCCAGCTCTGTCGCACGGCCACACCAAAACCACAGTAGAAGACTTCGACCATCGTTGCAGCTCTAACATTTGGATGCCAAACGTTGTAGCCTTGCATAGCCACACTGCCACCGTTCCAAGCCATTTTGCACAAAGCACACCCAGACATTCGATCGGCACAACAGATCTTTGCACAGTCAGTTCCCAACAGAGTGACTCCCGACCAATTTTTTGCCACAAGCATTTTGTGCCTAAGGGGAGTTTGGGCTGGCTTCCAGGCTACAAATAAAACACCATAAGCTATTAAAATACCTCTTTTTGGGTCCCAGTAACATGTCTTGGATTATTTCTTGACATTAATCAACTGAAAAGAAAACATAAACGGTTGAACCTGTCTCATTCTTAAGAAAAAAGTTCATCCACAATAGGTCAACTATGATTTCCTGGTCGTATTTACTGTAGAAACATTAAATCTGTTTGTGAGTGAGTTTAAGGTAAGGCAGATATTTGCAATGTGTCGAAAAAAGGCTTAAAATCATTCGGCAGCGTGAATCACTTTTGGATGTTTTCCACAGGATTAGCTGATACTAGAGCCATCCACCAAAAATAGGACTTTTCATTTTACATAATTAAGCCTTTATGCATACGAAGTAACGTAATAGTACGGAGGCGCTGACATGAGACGGTGCTTCATTAAAGTGTTTCTCTAACACCAAGGACATTGCGTTGCGCGGTGTTTGCCACGTTTTCCACGCTGTGCGCCCAGATAACGTTTTGATCTCCGTCTTTCATACACAAAACGCATCTAAAGGGTCGACCGATGAGGCGATTAAAGTTTTGTTCCGGCTACCCGAAAAATCCTCTTATTACTTCGACCTCCATCGTGTTAGAAACGCCGAGAGAGGTGGAGAGGTTTCACACTCCACTCGCGGAACTATATTTAGCCGTTTTGTCATCTCTTGACTCGGAGAAAAGCAGGAGATGAGAGGCAGAAGAGAGAGGTGTCATATTTTAATTCGTTTTCTCTGCGGGAAACGATCCCGAGCAGTCAGCTAAATGCACGCAAGCGCACGCACTCACACATCCAAGTCAGCCAACGTATTCCCGGTGGAACAGTGCGGAGGTACAAAAAAAAAAAAGAAAGAAAAGCGCCGCATCCTTCAGAAGTTTCATGTGGGACGACGTGGTGATGATTTGCGTTTTGAAATCAGGCGTTCCTTCTCCAAGCCAAATCCACGAGGTAACAGAAAAAACCTGACATTTTGGGAAAAATATGCTTATTTGATCTCCTTAAGAGTAAGATGGGAAGTGATATCGTGAACAGTGGTATCTGTGATATCTAAAACTCCCCGACTGAGACCTTTTATCAGATTTGATTTAGCTGTACAAAACAAAAAGGATCAAAGGACTAGTTACATCTTCAGTGGGTGTTGTGCCTCGCTATTTCTTCTCTGGTGCCTCTCAGTGTATTAGCATCAATGTATCTTTACACGGACTGTAGTATTCTACTAATGGACCGATCAGAACAAAAATGCCTCATGTAGTCACCTCCATTTAGCCTGACCAGCCCAGTGGGTAAGTATTTACAATGAGATTGAGAGGATGGCGTGAGCTGTTATCATAACCATGTAAACACTCCATCTTTGGTCATCTGCCCCTGGGTGGAATGAACCCATCCAAGCAAAGACGCACATAACCTTCCCACCTATCTACATTTTTGTTCATGGAATATATGTGAGCGGGTTTTGCCTGGGTCTGATTTGGTCATCTTTCATTTTAAGTTGGGCAAAAGAACCTTCTTCTATTGGTTTATGTCCACCAGATTCAACTCCAACAGCGGAGAGGACCCCTACGTGAATGCATATATCTTTTCGGATCATTTTATTACATATAAACAGATAAGTTGGAGTCTCATAATGGTTTCAGTCAAACTGATTAAATATAGTCCACAGGTTCAGAGTTTCTGGGAAGTCACTGTGTGTCTGGTTGGGAAATAGTCCAGCACAAAAACCTCCTGTAAACCCAGGATATGTGGAATTTACTGCAGAGACTGACGAGCTGTGCAACTAATCAGGTCTTGATTCTGCATCCAAATGTCCTTGGTCTAAACCAAGGACATTGAACATGTGAACCAAAAAAAATTAAAATAAACCTTCATTTTGCAAATGTTCAGCATCTTTGCTTCATGAATGATTTGGAAAATTAATAAAAATTACCCGCTGTCAATCCAATTTTATTACTGCAATGATAGTATAGTATTTCTACTATATTCCATTCTATTGTAAATGTATAGTTTTGTGTTTTAAATATATATATATATATTTAATATATATATTTTAAATCCAAAACAGTTTAATTCAAGTTCCTTAGACATGAGATAAAGATATTGATAAAAGTTCTTTTAAAGAGAAGGTTTTACAACTACTGAGATCATGCAGCGAGAATATAAGAGAACAGGAGAGGGTGGCAGCACCTGAGTGGCTCCCTCATATATCCTTTCTTAAATAATGATATGAATATTTTGTTGAGGCGGCCTCCAACTTTGCGCCAGAAATCACAGCGAGTCCCTGCAATTTTAAAGCCCCGGGGCTTCAATTATTCAAGTATCATTCCTTTAACAATATTTTTCCATCACAGGGCAATTTAGCCAGGTAGTAAAATCTGGACTTTTCTGCGTCGTCCACCTCTGAAAGCACTCATCTCAGCGTGTGAGGAGAAGAACACATCCACATCTAGGACAGAGACACCCGCTACCAGAGCGGAAAAGAGGCAACGAACGAAGGCAAGAGAAGGGGAGCAAAAAAAAGAAGAGGGGGAGGAAAAGTGGATGATTTCATTTTCAAATACTCTAAACGGAATTCAGTCATCTGTTATTTCCATGTGACTGACAGCGCGTACACCCGATCTGGTCTCTCTTTTTCTTGGCCTAATTACCTCAGTGTGATTTATTTTGGATCGTTTATGGTTGGATGCTCAGGAGCTGGATCGGTGAAGTGAGCAGGGGTTGGAGCCTGTGCCAAAAATAGGGAAACCAGTGAAATCCAGATGAGATATGAGAGCTGAAACAAAAGTGAAGAGCTTCTCTTCCACAGTTTGATCCCTGACATGCAGAGAGCACCACGTGAGGTTCAGAGCGGCCTTCCCACTGACCTGTAACAAAAGGTATGTGTGAAGAGACAAATCTCATAAACATGCACAAACTCACCCTTTACCTGCAGAAATCACCATCTGGGTGATAGCATCCTCAGCTGTGCTGCAAAGCCCCCTGGGAAAGCAAGAAGAAAATTATGTGACATCAGTCAAAACCATGATTTCAGGAGATGCCTGGGGCCCCAGGACTGATGTGGTCAGCTGGCAAATGAGCCCGTTTGTCTCAGCGCGGGAGTGGATGTCTTTGCTCAGATTGTAAATTCATTCACCATGTCCACGCCATACATCACCACATACATTTAGTCTGTCCATTTAGTCCATATTGTCCCACAAGAAATGTCAAAGTGGTTATGATCACCCAGGATCAAAGGCATTCTTTATGATCATGCAAGGCTCAAAGTCTGCAAATTAAATGAATGATTCTTCTTCCTCCTCTAATGCAAACTGCCTTTGATATTAGTAGTTAATAGGAGGCGGAATAGGATGGAGGTTAGACCCATCTAAAATCGATTTCACTTTTATTGCCGTGCGCCATCCACATCATTACGAGTAATGTCTAAATTTTTGCAGCACAAAATGGTCAATTCCTACTTTTCCACTCTGAACACAGCTCGTGTTTGAACCGAATCCGCGCTTAGAGGTCAATTTAGCAGCTATCGCATCACTGATTAGCCTCATTTTACTCAATTAAGCGGATGAATCGGTGCGCAAAGCCGGTAAGTGGCGCACGGATGATTGTAAATCCACGATGCCTTACCTTTCCGACAGAAGAATGTCTCGGCAACCTGTTAGAGAGTCTTTTCTTTTCTTTTTCTTTACAACTGAAGTCGATCCGGTACCTTGTCTCCACACACACAATAAAGTCCGGTGATTTCCTCTGTTACGCTGGTCATTAAAGACGCCAGGAGCCCCTCTGTGCTCGATCTACAACCGGAACCATCACGTCATTATCCGCTGTCGGTTATCTCTTCTTTCCCCCCGGTTCACTCACAGGTGCGCCCGTGGGAAATCTCATGGCATCCTCCTCCTCCTCTGTGAAGCGCTGGAGACGGTCGACGCGAGGCGGCAGTCCGGCTGCTGAGTGTCATCGCTCGGCATGGCTGCGTCCTCGGCGAGGCTCCCGGGGGGCGGTTTGGCACCCGCTGCCGCCGGTCCCGGTGGGGCGGGGTGGGAAGAGCGACGAGGGGAACGACAGTGGCAGCTGTGCGCCGCGCGATATCGCTTTAGTGGGTGGGTGGAGGGGGTGATGCTGCTGGCGCCGGTGGAGGTGGAGGTGGTTTGTGAGAAGAGGGTCGTCATCAGGCTCAGGCGCAAAGCGTAAAACTGTGTGCAATGATAGGCTGCTCTGAGTTTGTAGTAGGAGAGGTTCACAACTCTCTTTGTTGTAGGTGTTGTGTGACTTCGCCAACCAGTTGCAGTTCACCTTTTATCTCAGATAAGAGATGAGATTTAGAGTTTATAATAATAATAATGTAAGGGTGTTTTGGACAGTGCTTGCCCTTTGACCTTTTAGATATCAAATGACAGCATCTTCTTCTTATCCTATGTTTGTTTTGTTATAGTGAATATATTCTTGATTTACTGGCAAAAATGTGATCAGTTCATATTTGAGTCTGTGATGAGTCTTTGTGATATACCATGTAGCCACTTCCATTTAACTAAGCAAATAGATATGAGTCACCTATTGGATAACTGCTGGAAATTACGTGGTAGAGATGTTAGAGAAGGGTCAAATCATTGGCATGCATCAGGAAGCGAAAAACGTCTAAGGAGATTGAAGCAGAAACTACTAAAATTGGGTTGAGAACTGTCCGATGCATTATTAAAAACTGGAAGGGTAGTGGAGAACTGTTGTCTTAGAGGAATAAATGTGGTCAGAGAAAAGTCCTGATTGATGGTGATCACTCACCAGAACTCAGGGCTATGTTTAATAGTGAAAATAAGAACATTTTCACACGTACAATGCGAAGGGAACTCAAGCTGTGTAGCCTTAAGAAAACCACTTATCAGTGAGGCTAACCGGGAAGAAAAGGCTTCAATTTGGTAGGGAGCATAAAGGTTGGACTTTGGAGCAATGGAAGAAGGTCATGGCACATCAGGGTAAGATGAGAGATGTGTGTTGTAATCAAAGCTAAAGGCGGTCCAATAAAATATTAGTGTGTTTGACATTTGTTTTTGGTGGCGACTTTTTATTTGGCCAGGTGTATTACGTTCACACAAACGGGCTGTACGTGAGGTAACGGTGACCTTCAACCGCCAAAATAGATTTGTGCGTCCCCAATTCCAAGTAGGTGTTTGTGTAATATTTGAAGAAATTCCCTGAGATATCACATTCAGAATATGATTAAAGACCAAAAGCACACAAAATAGGTTACAGCGATCTTTGAGGACTAATTCTGAGTGAATATCTGTGCCAAATTTGAAGGAATTCCAACAAAGCGTTTCCAGGAAAACGTATGTGCCAATTGTGAGGAAATCCCCCCAAGGTGTTCCTGATGTATTGTGCTCGTATAAATGGGCTGTATATGAGGTAAGAGCAATCTCTGACCACCAAAATATAATCAATTCCTCCCTGAGTTCGAATGAACATTTGTGCCAATCGCCAGGAAACTCCCTCAAGGCATTCCTGATATATTACGTTGGTATAAATGGGCCAAAGGTTAGGTAACAGCGACTTTTGACTAACAAAATGTAATCAGGTCCTTCTTTAGTCCAAATAAACACGAGTCAGATTTGAGGAAATTCACTGAGAGGGTGTTGAGACGTGACATCAGTTAGGCTGCGTCCAAAAACATGTTTAGTGAAGTTACAGAGGCCATTGACAACTGAACGAATGTTTGTGCCAACTTTGAAGAAATTACCCCAAAACTCTCTCTGATATATCATGTTGGCATCCATGGGGTAACAGCATTGACTACAAAAATGTAAACAGCTGTTTTAAAGTCCAAATAAAGGTTTTATGCCAAAGTCTAACAACAAAAAAAAAGGGTTCACAAAATATTCCATTTTGTTGAGACAAAGGGAACAGTTGTGCAAAACCTGAATAAATTCCCTCATAATGTTCCTGAGGTATCACGGTTATAAATTGAGTTATGCCCAAAAGAATGGATGGTGACCTATAGCTGAGTCCAAGAAAACGTTTGTGCCGTGTGTTAAGAAATTCCCTCAAGGCTCCTAATGTATTGAGTTGGTATTGGTTGTACATTACGTAACAGTGACCTTTGTCTACAGAAATGTAATTAATTCTTCCTTGAGTCCAAGAATTTTTGTTGAATTTCCCTCACTTCCTGATATATATATACATTGGCCACACGGTACATAGTTGTGACAGCCAAAATGTTCACCATTCTTTGTCTAAATGGACGTCTATGCCAAATCAAATTTAAAGAAAAAAGCACCCCTAAGGTTTATGACCTGAGATATGACCAAAAAACATGTGTAGAAAGAACATAGTGAACGTTTGTGCCAAATTTGAATAAAGTAAATTATTGTGTTTATGACATATAATGTTCATAAGTGAAGTAATGGCCTGAAACAAGTCCACCGAAGTGAGACAGCTATCTCCAAATGAACATAAATCACATGAATCTGCAGAAAGACCCTCAAGGCAATCCTGAGATGTCACAATCAGACCAATGAGACATGTGGACAGTCCACCGATACGATACGTGTGGTCAGTTTCATAGCTGAAAGCATGATGGTCGATTTCCAGCCTCTCATAACCTGCCCAACCAACTATCTTTTCATCTTACTTTAATTTAAAATGAGCAACGGCCTCAAAATTGAACAGGCCTGATGTGAACTCAAAGATTCTCATTCGACGTTGCCAAGTAAAACCAACCACTGGTGGTTCGCTGCCAGCAGATATAGGAGTCTGGCTCAAGGGAACCTCCTCAAGGGTAATAACTTTCCTCTCAAGTTACTGAAATGCACCAAATGTAGGCTACACACAAAACAGTTGAACAAAATGTACTTCAATCTTTCAGCAGAAGCAGATGTATTGAAATCTTACACACTTTATAAAGGGGATTGTAATGAATAACCATGTTTAAGAGAAATCTGCTGATGTTTATCCTTCTGCAAAATTACACTTGTCTTTTTTTACCTTATGAGATAAGGAACATTACACTGAGCTTCTTATAAATTAGGGAGGAGGTCAGGGGCAATAAATGCTTCTGTTCTGGGTGCTGCGGTTCAATTTTTAACATAAGCGCAATCATTGCTTTACCTCTTATACATGTAACTAAAGGATTATCCCGCAAATCTCTATTACACACTCCTCATCTTTTTTTAATTCCCCGAAGCAGCTGGAGCCAACCATCTGAAGCGGCTCCTGCAAACAAGGTCCATCTTGACCGTAATACCCACATAATGAGGAGATTTAGCCCGGTCTACACTTATTTAAGTTCAGTCTTTACCCAGAGAACGGCTCATCTCGTTAGCATTTCCCTGCCTCTGTGTGCCTCCGTGGCTACGTTAAGCTAGCTTTGTAGCGGGGGCCTGATGAAGGCAGGCCAGCGGGGAGCTCTAAGATTACTGCTCAAATTGAATAAAGGAGTCGACACATTACAGCAGCTTAGATGATACACCCCACTGCACTGATTAATTTAAAACCAGCCCGATGTTACACACGGCACAAAGGGACACACAGATACTCGGCGTTAACCTGGCCGGCCCTTCTCTTTAACACCATCTTCGCCTCCACTCTCATTTTCCCTCTACTACTACGACTACTACACACACACACACAAACACGACCACTCACCACGGCCTCGGCCTCATGACTTGAGTTCATTACTGCCTTGGCAGGGTTCCTCAGATGAAATTAGAATGACAACAGGAATGACACACAGTGCAGCGGTGGGAAGTTTACATAGGGTGAAGTGGAGAGCACGAGCGCGTGTTTGAGTGCGCACACGCTGAACAAATCTAATCTAATCTCCTCTGATTCGTAGGCGAGCTTGTCTGCATGCATTTGTGATACACTTCTTCTCTGCGTATGAACTCCGTCTAAGAGATGGAGACGGAGCGCGAACGAGACAGAATGGCTTGTGACAGTAGGACGCAGCATGAGCACAACTGTCTGGAACAAAGTCACAAAGCCTTTCTTAGCGGGGGCCACCAGTTTCTGTTGACAGCGCAGGCGGAGTTCATTTACTGGCAATACTACTTGTGACACACTTGCATACCCCGAAGGCTGAATTATGACTCTGTGATCCAAAAACGCACCGAGGCGCTGCCGCTTGCATGGGGCAAACAACAGGGAAAAGCAAATTCTCATTTTCCTCAAAAGCTTAGATCACAACACAGAATGCATGGATGAGCTGTTGCATATATTCATTTTTTCACACTCCCCACCCCACCCCCCAGTTTTACGCCTTGATCTTTGTAGCATTTTGATATCACCAGACTAGCAGCGAGAAAGTGCTCCTTTACTTCAGTCCAGAGCCAGAGCCACAGATCCTAAGGATAGCTACTTCACATCCTGACATGAGGCTGGGCTGAATGTCTGCATACAGAATCCACCCAAGTGAACAGTTTAGCGAGCTGATGAGCGGCTAAGCTAATGTAGGAACTGCAAAGGCATGAAAAAAGGATGACGCTGTGGGGAAATTCTGGTATAATTTCTGACAGTACAACAGATAAAAAGTCTAAATATTTACTGAGGATCCTGCTTCTGAGACCAGAAAAAAGACGATAACAGCTTCCCGGTTAAAAACACAACCTCCCAGCATAATGCAATGGAGAGACAGGGTACAAAAAAAATGTGTTAATCATGGAGAAAATCATAACAAGACTCCAGTTGAAAACAGACCTATTTGTTAAAAGATGGTCGTTACTAAGACAGGTGCTCTAGTCACCTCCCCCCTTTTTTTTTTCCCACTTTTTTCTTCTCCTGCCGAGGTTGACGCAGGTCAAGGTTATGAGGAACAGACTATGGACTCATGTTGTACATGTATAATAACGCTTACAGGTAATTGCAAAAAGCTGGTACATAACAAAATCAAAAAAGATTTGAAAAGTATTAAGGACTAAGGAAGTATTTGTATGTGCTGTGTTTGTTGGGTTTGTGTTTATGTGTATTTGTCAAATAAAAAAAAATCTAAAAAACATGTCACCACTCATGAACTCAGATCTCTGCAAATACTTCCAGTCTTATACCACAAGAAAAGGCCTTTTACGTGTAATTTAGTTGTGAACATCCTAAACACGACACCGTTTGAAAGCCACACAAGTACAAATACTTGCAAAGTCAAAACCAATATCGGTTTGTCTTTTGCACTAAATAACAAATGTTAGCATGCCAACACATCTAATACATACAGTCACAGGCTACATATTCAGCTAAACTTTAGAAAGTTAGCATGCTGAGCTAACTATAAGCGTTCGTGCTCGACCTGACGGCGCCTGCCTAAGCTGCTTCCATGTTTTTGTTTTCGGTTCTGCTTGATGGTGATGTGTTTGCGTGTCTGGAGCATCTGCGCCCGGTGTTTCAGACTGACTTACACGCCTCATACCGGTGTTGCTTTAGTTCACTTTGTTTCATCTAAATAAACATATTTTTCATTGGCGTTGCACTGCGTCTCTCCCGCCTTGTCATCTCCTTTGAGCCGTGTCACGACAAACAGAGGTGGCTTCATTAGAAATCTGAAACCTTACGCTGCCTAAATAAAGAAGGTAGTGACTACAAGCACGACATAAACTATGAAATCTTTTATTGGCAGTGACAGGGGAAGTGGTCTGCTGTCATGCGGTGATGTATGGCGATGAGGGGAACATAACCGTAAATCTTGTTAAAAGCACAGACTGATTAAGTTCTCAGTACACCCGCTTTTATATATGGTACCGCTTCGGCCGAGAACAAAGCTAACAGATACGTGAATGAGGGAAAAGATCAGCGTAAAACCAAAGAGAATATGTTAAGCTGACAGTCTGGCCACCTTGCACCAAGTTTAAATGAATGCCAATAATCACCACCCTGCCAAAGGCCAAGCGTTTTTATAGATGCCACAATAAAGTCAAGTGCCTTGAATGGCCTCTGCGCTCACCTGATTGAAACATCACTAAACCTTTATGTGAAATCCTGGAGGGCGAGTAAGCGGAGTGTGAAAATAGATTTTCAAGTCCTTCGACCTTAAGGATAGCAGGAGAGAAATAGTAGCATTTTTTTTTTTTTATTTTTTTTATTTTCCTTCTGTATTACTTCATACTCATCCTGCTTCCTGCTTTGGTTTTGTGTTATGTAGGACAAGTGGCCACTGCATATTCTCCAAAGAGGAGATGAGTGCAGCTGAGCTACCAGGGAGGCACAGCTCTGATCACAATGAAATGAAATCTAAGTGGGTGTGTATCTCATCACCAAAGATGCCATTGAGAACTGTATTTACCATGGTGCTGCCTTACATATGCAGCATAACATTATGATCACCTAATAGACCCGTTCACGCTTTGTAAACATTGATGTTTTTTTGAGGGGCGGGGCTTAACTGGAGGCAAAACGTCGCAAACACTATAGCTTGTAAACAACAGTTAGAATATTTCAATGGACTGTTTTGGCACAAATGGATGACGAAAACGCATATTTTTGAGAATATGCTAATAAACCCAGTCTAAAGTTGACTCTGACTAATGGGAACATATTCACCTACGCTACACCCTCACTCACTGGATGGACGATTTGGCCAAAGGAGGACACAGAGGGGACAAAGTCTGGTCTGTCTTTATCAAGTGAAGCCTCTGCAACAAAGATATTACAAGAAATAAGTGCTGTGCTTGGACACCCCTGAAACATACAATTAACATTGCGTTAGCTGGTGGTTAGCATTAGCATTATCGTGTAACAAAAATGCGATAAAACTTCAAGTTAGTGTTTTGGATTTTTCAGTTTTGGTTCCAACAAATACAGCAAGATGACATTTCTTGCTGTTAGCCTCAAGCTTCCCTCTGTTCTGCCTCCAGTTAACATTGTGACGTCACAGTGAAGTGAAGTACGTCATGAAGGGATCTATATCGTTTATGTGTAGGTCTCCCTTGTGTCTCTAAAACAGTTGTGGCTCATCAGAGAATGGACATGGGCCTTCTGAAGGCATCCTGTGGTGCCTGGTAACAGTACATTTTGAGTGGGGGCCTTTAGGTCCGATGGGTCGAAGGGAGGAACCTCTGTGGATCATCCCACAGATACTTGATCAGTTCGGGACCGTTTTTTTTGTGTGTGCGCCTGTGTCAGGCTGCATCCTGCTGGGGATGGCTGCAGCAGTTCACGCAGTTTTTGACCTCCCGCCAGTCAAAACCTTCGGATGAACTGGATCAGCGCTGTGAAACAAAGCCTCTAATGCCCATCGTCAGTGGCCAGTCTCACTAATGCTCTTGCGAGCACGCTGTAAAATCGAGTTTGAAGCCAGAACATGAGTCTGGTACAGCAGCAAATTAATGTTCATGGTTTGGAAATAATAATTTCAGCAATCACATGCTCGGGCCGAAATGGTTTCATGTTCATGGATACTTTTAGCCGTGACGCTTCTGCGCTGTGTGCAGACAGACCCTAGTGAAGCTTATCATTTTTATTTGAACAAGCTTTCTTGCCATCCATTGTCCAGGTAACACAGTTGTAATTACACGTGAGGCTACCGCAGGTGAAGACTTTGCTACAGTACTAGATGTCCCTGTGGGCGTATTAGTCAATTCTGTTAGCACGCTCTGCTGGGCTGGGCTCCAGATTAGCTTTTAATTACATTCAATAGCACAAAGTGTCACCAACCAGAAGCCCAACACAGTATCCCCTGCAACAACCTTTTCTTCAGGGATAAGCCAGAGAGCCTGTGAGTAATGTATCATTTTCACATAATTTATAGCTGTTTAAATCACCACAAACATAATGAGTCACCGGCATGCAAACAATTCTGACTTTTAAATGACCTTCCTGTTTGCCACACAGCGCTCAGTTTGTCCGCGTTGCGCGTGTTGTTTAATGTGACTGTACGCCAAGAAAATTACTGGTCTGTGAGCAATGTTAGCATTCGCACGCAAGAAAATACACAAAATGTCAGTACAGTACATAACCTCCATGTTTAGAATGAGCTGATAGAGAAAACGCTGTAAAAATAAATCAAAATAATCTGAACTTTCGATTTCTCTCAGTGTACCTTTACTGTGAAGATGACTTAAATTGCTGCTTTGCATCACTCATTGATTTATTCCTTTGCAAAGTGTCACATCATAGCATGATCCAGGCTGCCCTAAAACAAACTAACTAAAAAAAAAAACAACAAACAAAAAAAAAAAAACAGTAGCACACACCAGCACTTGAAAATCCAACACAGTCTCTCAAATCCACACAACTGGCGGTAAAAGGGTTTCACAGTTAATTTGTTTCTGTAAATGGCATTAAAATTAGTCTGGGCTCCGACGCAAAACAGTGGAAAAGACCCGGGGTTCAGTCTTGTCATATCAGCCGAGCTCAGAGTACCAAATAAATGAGAGTTTGATTCAGAGATTTTTCGGTCAATATGCGGCGGAGAGAAAGACAGAGCGCTACCACTCTCCCAGGGTCTGAGCATGTAAAATAATTGAGTGTGAGAAAGCGGAATAGATTATCAGCTAGCTAAAAGAAAACTCTATCATCACGCCCAGGCTTCTTGCTTATGCACACAGTGTGGCTAAAACCTACAGCTGTTCTCCAGAGGAAGAGTCCAGGTCCAGAGAGGAGCCAAAGCTGTTTTCAACCTTCCTTCACATATTAAGTGCCTGCATCTCTAATGAGGCACAGTCCCTGAACGTGGCTCGGTAAGAGGCAAAGCTCAGCCATCTGTCTGTGTCACCGTCTGAGAACGAGTTTATTCGAGTATCTTGTGGTAGGGGAAGAGGGGCAGGTCTTGAATGAAAGCAGGGATATCCATGATGGCGATGGCGTCCGCCATCTTGGGTGAGGCGGGAAGGAAAGTGAGCTTAGACACTTCACCATAGGTGGAACCGCTTATATCCTCTTTGCCTTCTTCTCCTTCTTGTTTTTTACCACCGCCTTCCTCATCATTCTCCTCAGCACCAAATCCCACCACCTTAAGGAGACAGGGAGGAATTTTGTCTCTTTATATAAAAAGTAAAGGCAGAAGTGAAGGAAAAAGCAAAACAGCCTCCATCTTTCTGTCCTAAACAGGATCCCGAAACTTAAAGAGGTAACTTACATGCACGCTGAGCTTGCGGCTGCTTTGTTGGCGATGATCCTGGAACCAGAAGACGAGCTCGGCTCTGGTCATCTGCTTCAGAGCCTCAATCTAAACACAAAGAGATACAAATGAATGGCATTCACTTAAAAATGTGACATAATATGATTTAATATATAAAGAAAATTGATAATAGTACTTCATCTATGGTCAAAAAAGACAAAACTTATTGAACTTATGGAAACACATTCCTCCATAAAACCCTTTTGTTTTCTGGATTTAATTCATCCTTCCCCACTGTTTTTATTTTATATCTACAGTATTTACTTCTGCTCTGACTTAGTGAAATACATCAAAAGAAACTGAAAAATTAACTTAGGACGCTGGATTAATTTTAGCTATGCTGTGTTGTAGAAGTAATTTAAAGTGGTTTGAAAACAAGGAAAGGCATGCAACTAAGTCACATGCATCTGAAGAATGTTTCACCTGTATTATATCTAAACACAGAAAGCTGAGGGTTCCCTTATTGGTGGTCAAAACAAGGTTTAGAGGACCTTGACTGCATCATTTATATTCTTTATACAACAGATGGAACATATGGCTGCCATTTGTGCTATCCACACTGACAGCTGTGTGAAAACTAAAAATTTCCCTTTTGAGATATTTAAGATCTGGTCCTTTAATCCACTCCGCTTTATTAATATAAAAACATCAAGATCGAACAGACTGTTGACAGATTAGTGGAGCAGCAGTGGTAACTATGCGCCACACAGCCTCATGTCGATACCACTTCAGGACAGACTGGTGATCAGAGGGGATGTTTCTAATTGAGAGGGGTGACGTAAATCCATTCGTCAGGGAAATATTAGCACCTAATAACCATGAAAACACGTTATACGATTATTCCTCTCTGGGTGGAATATTTCCGCGGATGTTTGCCCCTGTGTGGGGTAAACATCGGGTTATGTGATTAGCTAGTTTCCCCGTCCTTAGAAAACGTGTAGGAAGCAAAACAAAAAGATGAATGAAAACGTGGATCCATCTGGGTTTTCTTTTTCTGCTGAATTAACTAATTGTCATACGTCACATTCTTTTATAAAACACTGATCACAACTGTTTTGGAGGCACAAGGGAGACCTACACAATGTTAAGAAGGTGGTTATAATGTTATGCCGTGTTCTCGAATCAGAATGCCCTCAGTTGTGTTGGTGAAATATCGTCTACATTAATGTTACCAGTGAGAGATCCTATTAATTACATAGAACTTCTATATAAATGTCAAACTGTGCTCTCAGACAGTTCCTCCATCAGACTCACGCTGTAGATTACCAAGATTTATGAGCACTCCTTACTAATAATTAAACATACTGTTCAGCAATCTGCACTGGGAATTAATTATCCTAACAAGTATTAATTAAATCCCAGAGCAATGACATAATAATCAGCCACGTTAAGACCTTTCAAAGTAAAGATTCATCTTCTGTAAAGATCGGGTTCGATTTATTTATTTTGTGCATTTACTCTTTTATTGACCCGTATGTTGTATCGAGTTTTGTGTCATCGTCTCGTACACGTTTATCTGTCTGGCTGTTAAGGCTGCAGCCAAATTGTCCATATGGCGCCGTAATAAAGACTTAACTGAGGCAATAACACACAATAAAGACACACGAGTGCATTTAACGTTAAATAAGTGGAGCGAAGATGATGAAGATGGGGAAGATTGAACATAATGGCCGCCGCTGCGTGTCATCCTCACCTCTCTGTTGAGCCTATCGAACACGTACTGCTGTGTTACCACCTCGGCCCAGTTCCTGTCCACCTCTTCCCCGAGGTGTGTGTCCTCACACTCCTTCAGCTTCACCAAAGCAGTGACCTGTATAAAACACACACACACACGCACACATACAGTGAGGTTTAAAAACACTGTTCTTCTTCTTCTTCTTTGACTGGTAATCTTATCTGGTTACGTGCGACGTCAACTTTCACAAAACTTTTTGGTTACGTGTTACTTGCTGTGAGTTCTTCACAACAGTGGAAAATACACAAAAGCAATATAAACACACACCTGAGTTTTAAAGGCCTCCTCAGTGAGCGCGCCGAGCTTCTCCCCGAATGAAACCAAGAACTCCTCAATCTTTGACTCCACCAGCTCGGTGCTGAGAGAGATGAGAGGTGAGAGATATATTACAGGCTACGGGGCGTGTTTGATCTCTTCCGTCGTTTATCAGTTCCACTCGCTTCTCTTTGCAGGGCCGCGCAGATAAATTGTGGGTTCGGGTGAACGGTAAGACAGATTATGCCTTGGTTTTGGGGAAGCGGGAAAGATAAATCGCATCTTGCTTTGGGCGAATTAAAGGTTACGATTGTGTCGCAGTCTCACTTGAACTTGGTGGCCTGTGTTTCCACGGTGACGGAGAAGCCCAGAACGCCCGAGGTGTTTCGGCAGGTGGGGTAGACGTGGTATCTGCGGAGGGGAGAGGAGAGAGGAGGCGGCTGGGATCAGACAAAGAACAGACACAAGTGCCTCAAATAAAATCTGCATTACGTTCCCTGCGCATAATAAAGCTTGTCTGGAAAATGTATGACTTTAATTTCGATGTGAAAAGCGTGGTTTCAGTGTGACTAGAACAGCTGCGCACAGGTTTAAACGTCGCTGGCTGGCACATTCCAGACAGACGAGATTTTCACAGGTTTGTTGTTTGGGAAAGAAAAATACAAGACAAGTAGGCAGAAAGTGAAAAGTAAAACACCTCTTTATATTTATAACTTCTTATTATCTTACTGTTTTTCTGTCTAAATCCCATTTACTATAATGGTAATTATCACCTTTTACTTAATTTCTAAAAGAATAAACAACAAAAAATAAATTAATAGTGAGTAAATATTAATTAATATTGTGTTTTCTACAAAAAGTGTTCAAATTTAAAGTTACAGGAAACATGACTCACCCCAGAGTCTCTTTGGTCCTGAGGAAGTCAAAGCAGGGTTCCTCCATATGCATCTGATAAAACAACAACATGTTAAAGGATGAAGCGATGAACAGGTAGACTTGCAGGATGATACTGAAATACTCACCACCAACAGCTCCATCAGCGTGTGCTCCCTTAAAGCTTTAGGACCCGACTAGACAAAAGAGAGAGACAGTATTTTATTCATTATTTTATAATAGATACTTCACAACTGATGAAATAAATAAAAGAAATATACAGAAGATGTATGTGTGTTTACCTGATAGTAAACAGTGACCTCAGAGTTGGCGTCTCCTTTATTCAGTGATTTGACTTTACAGATGTGGTGCTTCAGAGGAAGCTCTACCACTCTGAACATAACTGGCACCTCTGCTGGCAGCTTGGAGAACTGCAACTTACTGATGGAGCGGAGACAAAGGAGAGATGGATGAAGAGGAGAGAAAGCAGAGTGAATTAGGCAAAGAGGAGGAAAGGAAGGAAGAAGTTTGAAAGGAGGAGGAACAAATAACAACGTGAACAGCTGGAAATGATTTGAATTATTGCGTATGGTGGCAAACAAATCTATTTGATTGTATAGTATTGGTGTTCTCATTTGAGGGAGCGTTCAGTGTAATAGCCGACTCACTCTGTGACATACTGCAGGAACTGCACCGAGTCCTGTGGAGGAAATACAATAAAGAGTAATGAACAGACAAGAGACGAGAAAGACAGAGAGCTATCAGTGCAGACGTGAGCATTAACCGATTCATTCTAATCAGACAATATTATTGTCAATCAATCTACTTGTCTGACTGCCGTCCACTCACCGCGCTGCTGAAGTTCCCCTGCACCAGTCCCTCGGCGTACAGCTCGGCCCTGAAACTCCGGCTGAAATCCATCAGCTCCTCCATGGTGATGCCGGCTGTCAGAGCCTGGTACTTCTCCACCATGGACCAGCGAGAGTGCTCCAAGATCAACAAACGCACATCCCTAAGAAGAAGAAGAAGAAGAAGAAGGAGAAGAAGAGTAAATGGGAGGAGGGTTGGAGCGAAGAGAGAGAGAGAATAAGGGGGACAGAAAGAGCAGGAGGTTTAAAGCTGTCACACGTTTCACCACTAGAAGGCAACACAGACTTGGAAGTGACTGACGCAGTGAAATCACAAAAAAACGAAAGACTCGGACGCAACGTACTTGCCGAGCTTCTCGGGTTTAATGAGGATGTTGAAGTAGGTTTTTTTGAGCTGCTCCGCAAACATGGTGAAGACGTCCGAGGATGTTTGGAAGTCGGCCAGGTGGTCGACGATCAGGTTGAACAGCAACTAGAGGGAGGAATACGGCCGGCGTCAGTGCACCAGTGCGTACGTACCGGACTGTGCTGTGTGTGTGTGTGTGTGTGTGTGAGTTTTCCTTACAGGCAGTTTGTGGTTGAACCCTTTGACCTTGATGACCAGGCCGTGCTCACCGGCCACCAGCTTATACTCCAGCTGGGCCACTTCAGCTTCGTAGGCCGGCTCTGCCAGGTTGTGGCCCAAGATGTTGACCAGCAGGTCGAACAAGACGATACTGGAGGGCGAGAGGAAGCAGAAAGGGGAAAACTAATTTAAAAATAAGGAAATTAAGTGAAGGAGGGAGAGGGGGAAAAAAGAGGACTGCAAAAAAAAACTTAATTAAATAAGAGTCGGAATTGAGGCAGATGAGGAAAGATAAAAGCAGGGGAAGTAAAGAGGAGGGTTGAAGCAATGAAAAGGACAAAGTGATATAATTGGACTTGGGCAAAGAGTGGATTAAAAAGAGTGAGGGATAGAGGAGGGGTATTAACAAGGTTTTTTTTTTTTCTACACAAGGTCCCATCAGGCCCTGAACTTACTTCTTAGCAGATTGTTGGATTACTGGAGAGATTATGTGGAATCTGACGTAGGCTGCAAAAGGAGAGACGACAAAAGTGGTTTTTCAACATTTCCCGAATGATATTACATGTCTTGGCGGGACACACCATGCATGCTAAACGGCGCACACAATCCAAGCGTTCACACACACACACATTTACCTTTTGGGATTTTGAATTTGTTGTCCTTCTTGTACCACAGGCAGCCCCTGTCGCTGTCGGCTATCCGGACTGGGAGCTCCGCGTCCGGACAGTCAGACGGCTTCAGGGTGAAGTCAGTGGCTGAACAAAAACAACACATGAATGATTCCACTTTGTACAATTTATTTTTTTTTTTTTTATAAATAACGTGCACGTTTTTAATAATTCAGCATATCCAGTTTGGGGATAAACATGAAAAATCTTGTCAATTCAAACTGAGATAAAGATACGGTCTCCTAATAAATGATTCAGGAACCCCTGGGCTACTAAGTGAACTAACTTTTAGCAAAGCTGGCTGTGTGCGTTTCCAGGTTTTATCATGGAGTATACCGTGAAAGTTTAGAAAGAACTGGACCTGAAGTTTTCCAAATCTAAGCAAAAATCTTGACCTTTAATTAACATAGTACGCTCTCAATGGAATGTACAAAAATAACTTTTGGAACAACGTTAGTGCACGGTTATATTAAAGGAGTGGATTTTGTGATGATATATTGTGTGACAGGCTCAGATTTTACATGTCACGTCTTGGAGGAGTATTAAGGGCAAATGCAAACATATTACAGAAAATATGATGCACAAAAACAAAGACAGACCTTAAGTGACGTCCTCTGAGACTGAGTCAGTTGGAGCTTAAGGCCACATTAGCATAACACACCTGAATCGCAGACGAAGCTGCTGCTGACTCAGTGGAATCGTGGGTAATTCAGGCACCAGATTTTGACAAGAAAGCGGAATATATTAGTTTTGATGAGAGTTTTGAGAGTTGGTGCGGTGCAGTACAGGAACCCAGCGCTGAGTACTAATTCTAGCGTCATTTAATAGTAATTATTTGTCTTCGCATTTCAATCGTTTCAAAATTCTATACGTTTTCCAGACTCCAAAAGTAAATAGTTGTGTATCAATAAATTATGGAATGGTTTGTGTTATTATTATTCTGAATATAAGCAGCTATGTCACCAAGTAATTTCTAGGAGATTATAGCGAAGTAATGTAGCTCATACAAATAAGTTATAGATAAATAAAATAAACCTGATGTTACAAAAGATTGGCCTCACTGGCATTTAGAAACATCAAATAAGGATTCAAATGTTTTATCAAGTAACTAAGTTAAGTAAAATATGAAGATAAATTAATAAATCTTAAACTAAAGAAGTTATAACTTGACCGCTCTCTCTTCACCTGTCGAAACAGCAGCTTCACTGAACTACAGCTGGACCGGCCTTAAAATGGGTTGGAGGAGGATAAGAGCAGAGCGCTGGGCATTAAACCAGTTTTTTTGGATTCTCTCTCCACTGGACTTAAATTATGGGATAACCAGAAAATGATTGCTGAAACAGCATGGAAGCGCTACTGCCACGGTGGGGGGAACGAAAAACATACTGTATGCATTCTTAATGGGTTTAATGTCGCTCGGTCTCTCACAGAGAAATAAAACTCATCACAAATTAGATCGGTGACTAACAAGAGAATTTTACAGATGACAAAGTGCACAGAGGAAACGTACTGCTCCTTCAAATCTGCTCAATACATCTGATTACTCTACGTGCTGCACGGATGAATTAAGAAGTAACAGCTGCTGGACCAAGTCTTGTTATTCTCTTTTTGGACACTTTTCAGATAGTTTGTAGACCACAACAACTCCACGTTTCTTTTCTTTTCTTTTCTTTTTTTTGCCTCTAGTGCAGAAAGAAGTTTATTCACCCACCAATGAACTTGTTCTCTGCAGGAAGGTGGAGCTCGCCGTTCAGCTCCAGGTTCCCCGTCCACCGCTCCATCCACTCCGGCTCGATGTCTGTGCAAAGGTTAAATATCTATTAGCGCACACAACGCACGCTGGCTGTTTTTATTTTTGAGCCGAGCACCTTTTATAGCGACAAAACTAACAGTAATGGTTTTGTACATTTGCTGGTCCGACACTATTGTTCGCCATCTAAACGACAGAGATGAATGTTGGCATTTCTGCTGCTGCCTCTGCATTATATCCAACAGAATATCACCACACATTGTAGGAAAGAAATGTTACACTGACAGTAAACACACACACACACACACCTTCCATGCTGTATTGTGTGCCAAACCACTTCTCCCTCAGGGGACACCGGCCCTCGTGTTCTGGTGACAACAGCATCAAGTTGGCTTTCTCGGGCGTGAGGAGAGACAGAGCTGCACTGATCACCTACACAAACACAGAGAGAAAAAGACACGGACAAAGCAAGTCAAGTTTGCGGAAAAGAAAAGCAATTTCTAAATGACTTGTTTATGCGAGAACAGTTTCAGCCGTCAATCACAATAAGAGGTAGAAAGACTCGACAGAAGTTATTGTCATCACAGAAAATATGCAAAGCCATAATTAGACCGTAGCACTGATGCAGAATAACATCCACCAGAAGATGAGAGGATTACACAATTATTAACATATCAAAAAGAAAAAAACGCATATCCACGCCCGTTACATTAACACCTTCTCTCGGAAATAAAACATTTTCTAATCACGCCCCGACAACGCCCAGAACTACTTACTTCTGGATTGTACTCGAACATCAGCTGATCTCCTGTCAGGAAGTCTTCTTTAGGGAACAGCTGCATGTTTTCGCACACGTCCTCTACATATTCTATAGGGTCGATCTGAGAAAGAGGAAAAAAAAAAAAATCAAACGTAGGCAGCCTCAGTGTTTGTGACACTTCTACAAAACGCATCCAACTCATCTGTTTTTATTCTTACCTGCTCCTGATAGTGAAACTCATTCGCTTCAATCCTCTGAATCTCTTCATATATTCTGAATGCATAAACGCACAAACGAATAATTAGACGAAACGGCGATAACAATTCCAGGAAAAATACAAATCATTCAGCTAAAAAGCATCACATAAAACACATTAGCTAGTCAATTTCACAAATAATTTGATATTTTCTATTTCCTACGTCACAAAAAAAAAAAGGACAAAACATGTAAGTTGCGTTTGGTTAAAGAGATTGTGTGTGTGTGTGTGTGTGTGTGTGTGTGTGTGTGTGTGTGTGTGTGTGTGTGTGTGTGTCAGTGCCTTTGCTGTGGTCCGAGTGTCTGCAACATCTTCAGGTACTGGAACACAAGTTGAGTCACCTGTAAAAAAATAAATAAACTTTAGTAATAATAAACGAAAATCACATTTGTGACAGATTTTTCTGCACAATTAAGCAAAATGTAAGAACTACACTGACGCAAGAAAAAAACTGGGTTGATTGTGACAATTTGGTTCTAATCCTAGTAATCGTTTGAAAAGGTGGCATCATTTAATTCATTTTAATACCAAACAGACAGTAACACGTGTCTTAATTCCCCTTTTAGAGACTCAAACATGGAAATGAAACGGGAAAGTCCGTCCTGGTGAATAAAGAGTAAGTGACTGTGGATGAAAGGATGCGCGGCTGTGATCCGTTTGAAAGAGGAGAAGACGGATCTGAGCAACTGCAAACAAGAAGTCTATTTTCTGTCTCTTGAAGGTTTGACTTTAAGGTTTCTTTTCCAGGTTATTCGACTGTGAACCTCTGGCATTTTAAAGGGGTGGCTTTGACATTCTGGGGAATGTGTTTTCTTCCCCGCCGAGAGTTAGATGACAGACTGATACCACTCCGGTGTCACCGCGCCGAGGATGAATGTGCTGCCAGCGGCCGATTAGCTCAGTTAGCACAAAGGCGGGAAAACGCTTCAGTCTCACTAATTAACACATTATTGCAGCGTCTTGTTTACAGCTGGGAAATGTACCAGAATATACTCTGGCCAAGACCAGTTGCCAGGCAACCGGTGAAGAACACAGAAAGGTTGCTGGACTCAGCCTCGTGTCAAAGTCTGCTCTGTCTGAACAGAATAGTTTAGACTTGACCTTGGACCTTCGGACATGTTAATTAGTGAACACTTGAGAAGTTGGATGGATTTTCTCGACTTCAGGCAGAACCCAGCCAGCTGTTTCCTAGAGTACTGCTTTAAGCTGAGCTAGAAATGTAAAGGTCCGAAAAATAAAAAGGCTCAAATTAGGGCTGAAAAATGATCTATTCATATTATTTGGAAGCTGCTGTACCGTCAGTCTAAAGTTGGCGCTTAGTGCAAAGCCAAGTGCAAAGCCAAGTGCAGAGCATTTATTTCTGAACCGCAGTGAGGTCGTCTTGGTTCGTGTGTCGTTGCGGTGCCGCGTTTCGAACAGGAAGAAAAGTGCAGTTTGATGCATTTGACTGATAATCCAGCGGCACGCTGTAATTTTGTATGTCAAGACTGACGGTGTTTACTTCACGTCCATCAGGCGCCTCCTGTTCCCTCCACTCGAACCAATTTATTGAAATGGCACATTTGTATATACAAAAAAACAAATGTTAGACTCAAATAATCGACACTTAACTGAAATCGCTATGATTAACTTTGATGCCCCTTGAAGGTGGATTAAGCCAATCTCGACAGAGGCCGCCGATATTTGAGCTCAACAACCAAACAAACACACCTCCTTTTAGTGCTCCTTCAGACGCTCGTCAATCCAAATTCATGGCCGTCCATTGTCAAGGCAACAAAACCGTCGAGGACCAAGCGGCAAGTGGAAAATTAAGCCCATGGGGACATGCCAAAAGCTGTAGTTCCCCAAATGGCTACTTGAGGCCGGCTTCAAAAGTGAGTGAATCATCATGGATTCCCACTGTTAAAATGTTCAACTTTACAGCAGGAATAAACACGTTCACACCAAAAAAACTAATCAATTTAAATTGTGTTCAGCTTTTAAAGTTGTGCACAATCTTAAAAGCAACAAGTGGCTGTTAGTGACATGTTAGCCCCAACTCTTGCTGGGATTGATTGCCAATTTTTTGGGGGATTAATTCAAAAGTTAGAAAAAGCCAGACTTTGCTAGGGAGGTGCTAATAGCTGGCGCTAACACACCAGTCTTTGACAACCACTATTTAGGAAATCTGGGTGGGTGATGTCACAGAGGGTTTGTTCATCTCCACATAGACCATGACAATGACAGACTAAAGGTTAATTTACACAGCAAAAAACAAAACAAACAAAAAAAAACAGCATTACTAGAAAGAAGCAAAATATTCTTATAATTAGTCAAATTATCCTGTAGCCTACACTGGTGCGAGCTATAGCTATATATATTTATACTTGTCCGTTCTTGCCTGACTCTGTAAAAACACTGCGCCTTTTTTGCCTTTTTTCCTGCTTCACCTTAACAACGACGACTGAAACTTTAACCTTTCCTCGATGTGTTCCATCTTTATTGAGCCGAAACGATCAATTCAAAAACTGCAGAGATGGAGAAGCAGGTGGAAATACTAAAGCAGAAACATGCTACTACCGTGTGGACCAATCACAGCTCTTGGTCTGCGTACATTTCTAGGGAGTTGCAGGTTAGGCTACGGCGTTAGGCTCTGAGTAGGCTCTGGGCTGTTGCCATAGCTACGAAGCCTAAACCTCCTTATCGCAGCACCACGGCTATGTACACGACTACGGTGATAAATACGCCGATGAAAGCCACTACCCTGGTTTACATCTGACTGCAAACCAAACAACTCCATGTACCTTTCCTGAATGGATAGAACAATGAAGAGCTCTTGATTAAAGTAACATTCTCAAGGCTGTTTCACCATTTACGCAGCAGCTATCAATACAAGTTCGTTGAGGGAAACATTTTGCCATTAAGTACTTAAGCGCAAGAAAAAAATCCCAGAACAAAACACAACAGTCCTCCCGTTGAATAATCGCCCTCTATGCTTAACAAAAGCGTTGTCATAGCAACAGATAACACGGATTGCTTTTTTGGAATTAACTGCTGTATTAGTGAAAACAAGACGAAGGGGCCAGCTGGGTCCTGCTCTCAGTCTCTGTCATACATCTGTTATTAATTTTTTAATCACTGGAGAGTATATCAAGCATTTCAGAGTGGGCCTCGTACAAAGAAACAAGAACGAGGAGAAATCATTATGATCCGACAACAAATGATCTACTATGGGCTATTTGCTTGGGTCTCAGACTTGAGTGTTTCTGTTTATCCAGAATAATGTAGAAGAAGCTGATGATGAAAAAGAAGTAGGGGATGAAGAAGTAGGTGATGAAGGAGAAGATGAAGTTAAAGAAGAAGATAATGAAGAAGTAGGTGATGAAGAAGTAGATAATGGAGAAGTAGGTGATGTAGAAGTGAAGAAGTAAAAGAAGAAGTAGGTCATGAAGGAGAAGATGAAGTAGGTGATGTTGAAGTTGAACAAGTAGAAGATGCTGAAGAAAGGAAGTATGAAGGAGAGAAATAGAATTAGCTGTACACGATGAAAAGTAAAGGATAAAAAGCAAAACAAGGAAGAAGAAAACACTGAGAAAATGAAATGAAGATGTTACAGAAGAGGAAGCTCATAAGGAAAAGATCACACAAAGCAAGATGACGAAGACTAAGAAGAAGCTAAATAAGAAAAGGACGATGAATGAAAAGGTAGAAGAATATGAAGAAATAGGAGAAGAAGATGATGACAAAGAAGGACTAGATGATGAAGAGCAAGATTATGAGGAAGCTGATGATGAAGAAAGTGACGAAGAGGAAGATGAAGAAGATGATGAAAAAGTAGATCATGAAAAGGTTGAGGAAGAAGAAGAAGATGATGTAGATGATGAAGAAGATGATGATAATGGAGAGGATTAAGAACAACAGCAACACGAAAAAGACACCAACAAAGAAGAAGATGATGATGATGAAGAAGAAGAAGAAGCTGGTTACCTGGTAGAAGTTTTGGAAACCCTCGTCAGTGAGTGTGATGGAGATGGAGAAGATGGAATAGGTGGTGTTTTGGTCAAAGCCAGTTTCGCTGTTTCCTCCAAACAGAGCCAGGGCCCAGCACCTACACACAGACACACACAAGTTAATCAACACAGATTACAACACAGGCCTGCGAAATTCACAGTGGAAACACATTAAGATCTGAATCATGTGCAGGATTCATTCTGTTCTAATTGAATTATGTCTTTCTGTTTGTAAACAACTTTAAAAATCCTTAAATTAAGATACTACACCTGTCTTTCCCTGTCAGCAGCTTTTTTTTTATTCATTTAATGGAACAACCTGAAACTTAGTCGACTCTGGCAAATACTTCAAAGCTAAAACGCCTGCGTTTATTAGTCTAAAGACATTCTGGTTGTAGGAAGACGCACTCAAAAGAGTCTGTGCTGCATTAGAAAAGATCAGAGCGATGGAACGTAGCACGCGAGGTCGGAGAGTTTTCACACTGCACGGAAAAGAACTGAAACCAGTAGCAGAAGATTACACATGACAGTGAGAAAAAGTTTAAATTGGCTTCAGTGGAGCGCATTTTTATGGATTTGACAGTGCGGGGGAAAAAAAAAAAATCTGCAAACACACTGGTGTGATCATTTCAGGCACTGAATCAGTCTGAGTGTCCTAAAGAGTGTGTGTGACAGACAGAGAGACCATTCCTCAATTTCACAGAAAGGGACAACAACTGCACTATTTCAAAACCAGCCTCTTGGCCCTTTGTGTCCATATTGTTTGAACTCAATAAAAATAACCACTCTAACCAAACTACTCGGCAGTTTGTTTCGTCTGGGGATTGAGACCGAGTACACTCAAACTTCCCTTCTGCCATTTATCAGCATTTGAAACCCGCACACAGTAAGTAGCAATATTCTAATAGAAGTGGCTGCTGATGGTAATGGGAATACTGGATGAGCTCTTGGTATTGTGGGACTACACAAGGTTTGGAAAATCACTTTTCCACTTAGCAGCGAGAGGCTGACGTGCTCTTGTACAACCACATACAGGGGTGAGAATATATGAATCACATTGTCGAGTGGGATGGCAAAGTGTATAGTTTGAAGATCGGGCTCGAACACTCGGGGCTGGCTCCGAAGCTAGAAAAATCACATGTATACCGAGCAAATTGAAGAGCTTTTAATTGGGTTCTGGAGTGCCCTCAAATCAGAAAAACAAACAGACACTCACTTCTTCCTAAGTACCGAGAGGATGCTTCCTGTGCCTTCGTGGCCAATCAGCCAAGAGATGTAGTGGAGAGGCTTCACTCTGAAAAGAGGAGGGAAGAGGAAGATGAAAAGGAGAAACAAAACACACTGACGAAATCCATCTACAATCAGGGCAGAGCCTGGTCTCCTTTGGCTGGTCTGCTTCAATGTTTACATGAAGAGTGTTCACTTTGACTTTGCAGGATATAGACAGCCACAGAGAAAAAAACAAAAAAAAAAACAGACACACAAACACATTTGATGCAATTCCTCCCAAGTGAACAGAAAGCATGAATCTTCTAAACTTTTATATATGTGTCCGTGCTGTATTGTATATCTGCTGCACCGAGCTCACCTGTAGTGTTTCTCCTGAGGGGGAAGAGCCCAGGTGATATTCAAGGCATGAACCTTCCTCACGGGAACGACTGCAAAATGCACACCGGGATTGAAAGACCTGTCTCTGCAACATTTCCTCAGTTTGCTCACACAGTTCAAACAAAAAATACATTTTCCGTCACTGATTGCTCGACATGATTGCTTGTCGGAGGCCTACAGACATGGAGGTATCCAGTAATTGACAAGAAAATAAGCAAATATTGATTCCTCAGACGGTTTTGTCAGTAATTGTGGTATACCAGATGTGTGCAGTAAGGTGGATCACTACCTCTGTAGAGCTTGCTGAAGGAGGGTGTGTCAAAGGGATCCAGCTTGTCAGAGAAATCTGGTTGCGGCAGACCACTGCAGACAAAGACACACAATTTTACACTTTTGAAAACACTTTTGGAAGACTGAATTAATAGGAATTCATGGAAAGGTGTGAAGGAGTCATCTAAATGTGTCTCTAGTTACTTATATTTAACAGAAGGAGCACATTTAATTCCTGCTTCTTTGTTTCCATTTGTTCTTTCTTACAATGAGCCTCACTACGATGCGTTTCTATACCGACGATCACCGTGCTTATAGGATACACCAAATCAATCCATTACTCGAGAAGCCTTGAGCTGCACCAACAAAGCCTGGACAAAGTGGTCAAGTGGAGCGATAATAATGTTCATGAGATTAACAAAAGGAAAACTGAAGGGATTGTATTCGTCTCACCATCCGTCTCTCATTAGCATATAAATAGTTACGCTGTTACAACAAGCACGGTCCAAGTGTTTGTCCACTACTTAGAATTCACAACGCTTCAGTCTTCCAAAAAAAAAAAATCTACTCAAGGTTTGGAAGTCAACTGATTTGTTGACCAACCAGATTGTCTCTGATCTCAATTATTTCCCAGGCAACAATTACAAATCTAATAAACAGGATTCCATGATTGAATGGGTTTAGACTGAAGCACTGTTTTGCATCATGCGCATTGTCCCAGAAGGGATCATCATCAGTACAATCGTCACCATTTATTCTGTAAGATAAATTACAATTAATTAGCTTGATCTAAAAGAGTTTAGATTTGAGAAATCCCTTGGCTGAAATGCCTCAGAAATGTTGTTTTTGTATGACAGTGACATGTACGCTTTAAAAGGGGGGACTGAATATGTGCGTATCCTATTGGGAAAAAAAAAAAAAAAAAAAAAAACAGATGAAGAAAGAGACGGAGGAAGGCTTGACATTTACATTCGAGCAAAGGATATTGAGACTCAATCTATAAAACAGCAGCGGCTCATCAGAGTGACTGAGAGCCTCTTCGCCACCACTCACTTGTTAGGCACCTTGCTGAAGATCTCTCTCACCCACTCCTCCAGAGTGTCCAGCTTCTCTAAAGGACAGACAAGAGTGAAGGAGGATAAATTAGACCGAGTGCGGCTCAATAATTCTGGCTGGGAAGTCATAATTCGGGGCTCAGTGGAGAATTAAGTTCAGAATGTAACTATAGCGATGACCACACGTTGCCTTATGGTTATTGCCTTATTTTAACTTGAATGTTATGCATTTTTATTAAAGAAACTGTCCCAACCATTTTGATTTACACATGTTTGGCATTTATTCTGCAATAACAGTTCAGTAATTCCATATTTATATAAAAGATGGTTTATGTAATTTAATAAGGTCTCTTACTGGTAACATTAATGTAGATGATATTTCACCAACCCAACTAAAGTCATTCTGATTCGAGAGGCAAATGGATATAGGCATTGACCCAAAACATAAACCGATCAGGCATAAGATTATGACCACCTCCCTAATATTGTGTAGGTCTCCCTTATGCTTCTAAGTCAATTCTGACTCATCAGAGAATGGACACAGGTCTTCTGACAGTGTCCTGTGGCATCTGGTAACAGGATGTTGTTAGTAGGGGCCCGTTGGGTCCAATGGGTTGAGGGGAGAGGGACTCTGTGGATCAGGCTTGTTCCAGCACATCCCACAGATACTTGATCAGTTTAGGATTTAGGATTTAGTGAATTTGAAGGTCAGGTCAGGTGAGTTGTTTCTAAACTGTTTTTGTGTGGGTGCCTGGATCCTGCTGGGGAGGAGAGTCATCGCTCTAGGGTGGGGGTGCCTGGTTTGGTCTAGGTGGGCGATACATGTCTAACTAACATTCACAAAAATGCCAGGTCCAAACGTTTTCCAGAAAGAACACTGAATAGTCACAAGATTGTCAATGTTATTCATTTTTCCGGTCAGTGGTTTTAATGTTGTGGCTGATCATGAAAATTATTACATTTCATTTAAATAACCATTTTCATTCTCCCTATTAGGCTACTTGATGTTTGGATGCTTTATCATTTTTCCACATAAATGCTGCTTCTATATATATTTTCCACTGGCTAATTCTCCACTGAATGATAGAGGATGGAACAAGAAAGGATCAGACTCAGCCAGTAACTCGGCTCTTTCCTGAAGATGATATTTGTCGGCGCAAAATGTCAACACTTGTCCTCATTTTACTTGTTGGCTGTGGTTAATTAGCCGTGTGATATTTTCTGTGAAACCCTGAAAATATGTTAGATATTCTGTGTCTGACTTGCAATAGAGCAATTGGAGCTGATTTGGGAGTGATTATCTACAGTTGGCTGAACATGGATGAAGTGGATCCTTGTTAGAGCTAATGATAGTTTTAATTTTTGATTAATCTACAGATTGCTTTTTTTCAATGAATCAGTTCAGTTGTGGTGTATGCAATTATTAAAATCAGTTACATTTCTGTCAACCTCATAATCAGTTTGTACTTGATGTATAATAAATTGGATAAACATTCCTGACCTTTTGACTGCACAGCCAGAGTCATGTAGTGGGCTGAGTAGTGTTTCTTCCAGAAGGCACGCAGCCGCTTATAGACATTGATCTTCTTCTTCTTTGGCTCCTGCTTCAGTGTCTGCGCGTTGCCTTTGTTATAACAAGTGAACAATCAATATAGCACAGCTATAAAACAACTTGCATAAAATGGTTTACAAATGAAGGGATGCAGGCAAGAAGGTAACTTGGTGTTGCTTTCAGAATTTGTGTTTGTTTTTGCCGAACATACCCCTAGGAAGCCCTGCGTGTATTATGTGTCCCAGCGGTTGTGTTTACCAACTCACCCCAGCAGAATTTGCCCATAGGGTGTCCAGGTTTGGCCAGACTCCCAAACAGCATCTCCTTCCTGTGGGAGTCAGATGGCTTAGCCAGCTGGTACTCTGACAGCCACAAGGAGAGACAAGAAAAAAGGTAAGAAGGCAGAAAAAGAGCTGAAATTTTACTTGTGGAGAACGGACGAGTGATGCACACAGGCGCCGAGACCCACCGCTGTCAACGGCCTCCACCTCCCTATCGATGGCGTCTCGGATCATCAGGGGGCAGATGAAGAATTGAGCCCACCTGCACAGAGGATGGGACAGAAAGGCCATAATCAGAGACAGCATGTCAACCACAGGGATGGGGAAACAAAGGTCAGACAAAAGCAATCAGATGTGGACTGATACACATCACAGACATCAGCAGGACACATCGTATCACGTACTATACACCGGTCAGGCATGGCATCATGACCACTGACAGGAGAAGTGAATAATAGTAAGTCATCTGTCAATGCACGTGAAAAAAAAGAATTATTGCCTTAATCTGACTTTAACTGGACAACATAAGTGAATGTAAACATGTTACTCCAGCTAAAATTGGAGTTTTCCTTATCCAATTAAGACACACAGATATACACTTAATCCACAACCAGTGTGCTGGTGTATGACCCTTAACAAATACATCCAAGAAAGCCAGTCGCAGAAGAAGAAGGTAAACAGAGCCGGTAGAACAACCACGTACAAGATTAAAAAAGTTGTACTATTATCCATCTTGTTGAACGACTTTTGTTTATTATACGACGTAATATGTCAACCCGGAAAGGGGGTTGTATTAACTCGCTGACAAGACACATATCGCCACCTAGTGTGGAGGAGGAGGACATGTTCCCATCAGTTATTCGATTTTCTCCATTGCATGTAAACTGGGACAATGACCGCATTCAAGAAGTTGAATTTTGAGTATAGTTCAATAAAGCTGTGCATGTAAACACAAATTGAAAACTGAAATCAGACACATAAAAACATGTAACCTTGTCTAAGTGATATGTGGCAGTTGCCATTCTGTGGTTATTTGGAGCCACTCAATGGTTACTTGTACAAGAGGGAGGAGCTGGGGAGGAGCGACGGGTGAGATTTAATGAGAACGCAAAGACAAACTGTAAATTAGTCCAGAAATACCAATAAAGCTAAACACACTCCAAATGTATCAACTGTATGTTTAGAGTCATCGAAGTTAGTCAAAAAACGTGTTTAGTTATTTTTATAAGAGATTTATGTACTGTACAACAGTAGCTAGCTAGAGATAATGAATGATGTGGTAAGTCTGAAAAGTAAATTGCATTAGACTAAATGAGCAATGACCCGGGACACATAAGCAACATCACAATCATTTATAAATTAGCATCATTTAGTGCTTTCAATATGCATTGCTCGGTAAATTATGTTACATCTTGTGAGTGACATCGTTGCCAAGGCTGTTGCAACTGCTTTAACACATCTCAAGTGTTCTTTTGAACTCGGTTTTCTCCTTTTCTTATTTTTTTATTTATTTTTTTGTGTTTCGTGCTTATCTGTAAATCCTCTGAAAACATCACAATCCTTCCTCACCTGTCAAGAGCCTCTTTGAAGCTTTTCCTCTGGACGTCAAACTGGAAGATGGTCCTCTCACAGTCGGTTGAGGCGTTGTCGCTCCCGCCGTGCTTCTTGAGGAAGGCATCAAAGCCGTTTTCTGAGGGGTACTTCTCACTCCCCATGAACACCACTGAGACACAACGGGGAAAAACAACACCAGAAGGAGGGATTAGAAGAGACTGTAAATGAAAAAATAACTGAATCGACTTGCATGACGACAAGTCTCGTGTTTGGGGTTTTATCACTTATGTAGACACAAACAGAGACACAAGGCATCATATTTCTTGCTCAGCAGTAAAAGAATTTGATAGCTTTGTCTCAGATTTAGTTGTACACGAACCTCTAAATAGCATTTGCTGACACTTCTGATTGCAACTACGAGAATGAGCAAGCATTTCCTTTCAGGCGGATCGTTTAGGAACAATGTCGAACAATTTATACAGACAAAACAATTTCTCTGCTGATAGGAGCATCGACAGAGCATACTGCAGTTTAGAAGATATGCAGCACTTTGTGCAAGACTATTTTCTTTTGATTGGAGAATGTCATGCACGCAGTGAATTCAGTCAGTCCCACTAAACAGGCAAAGTGGACATCGGCCTCCAACGCCCCGTTTCATTGTATGTCATTTGATATTTCCACTTGTCCAAAGTATTGAATCATATTCAGACTCTATTTCCTAAGAGCCCTGACACAAAAATCTAGTGCACAAAACTGCGCACTGTAACAAAACAGTGTTATCTGCATGTGAACTCAATGGGTATTTGCAGGTGATGAGTTAGCATCACGCTGCACACGGAACAGGAGGAAAAGTGAGTCAATAGGATTCCAAAAGCTCATTGTTTGCCCCGTGGCCACAGCGGGTTAATCTAACCCTGAGCGAGGGATATTCTGGGAAACGTCACATATTGTCACCACATACTGAACAGCCTAAGGTGACAGAATAAAAAAGTTAAGAATGCATTAAAAGTACGGACTGGTGATATGAAGCACTGCAAGATTATTAAACTACTGAAATGAAGGAAAAACAAAGATGAATGCTTTTAATTCGTCCTGATTAATTACTCACTGTGTTCCAGAAAGTGTGCGAGGCCGGGGAGGTCGCTGGGGTCACTGAAGCTGCCCACGCCAACGCACAGCGCTGCTGCAGACTGCAACACAGGTTTGAGTTAGAAACCTACACATTCTGACCAACAATGCATTCACTCCTTTAAAAGCATGACGTTAGAACATGGACACTATAGTCTGGAGCAATTCCTCGTTTCTCTCCTGTTGTAAATACTGACTGGACGTAGCAAATCCATGGTAACATTTAGTCCTTTTTAAGTAAAACATGCAACCTGCTTCCATGCTTTTTAAAATTAAGCGACTAGTAAAGAGCATATTTTGAAATCATACTCTGTAGGAACAAATGTAAATGGAGCTAAGGGAAAAATATGGGTACAAGAAAATTTAGAGGGTAATCAATATAGGCCAAGAGAATAAGTTTGAGCACACATAAAGTGACATTGTGTGCAGTTTGGGCACACATAAAGATTTGAGCGAGTTTGATTTTGGTGTCTGTCAAAAGTAGCCCAAAGAAGGAATAGTAGAGAACCAGTGATAGGGTCTATCTATAAGCCTGTGTGGTCCGTTCCAACAGACGAGCTCCTGTAGCTCAGATTGTAATAATAGAAAGAAGTCAGAACACGCAGTGCATCACAGTTTGGGGCTTCACGACTACAGACCAGTGAGGGTGCCCATGCTGAGCTCTGCCCACCACCAAAAGTGGCAACAATGGGCAAGTGTGCGTCAGAACTGGACCACGGAGCATTGGAAGAAGGTAGACTGGTCAGATTAGTCACATTGTCTTTTACAACACGTGGATATTCGGGTGTGTGTGCATCATTTACCTGGGTAACATATAACACCAGGATGCACTATGGGAAGAAGGTAAACCAGTGGAGGCAATGTTATGCTTTGGGCAATGCTCTGGTGGGACTCCTTGGGCCCTGCCATCCATGTGGATGCTAAATGGACCATGAACCACCTACTGAAGCATCATCATTTGCCCTGCCACAAATCAAAACGGTTCAGGAATGGTTTGAGGTTTGACTTCCAAACAAGTGCGATCTGCTGCTAACAGTCGTGGTGCCAGATACCACAGCACACGTTCAGGGGTCTAGTGGAGACCATTCTCCATGGGTCAGGGATGTTTTTGCAGCAAAAGAGGGACCAACACAATATTAGGAAGCTGGTCATAATGTCATGCCTGATCGGTGTATCTTATTCCTCTTCTTGCAAGATATTTAACAAAAGCTAAGTTTGCCAAAACATAAACTGAGATCCACATCAATACGTCCTCCCAGTACCTACCTGTTTCTCTGCATTTCCTTTCTTCTTCTTCCCCGTCTCGCCCTCTTCTTCCTCACTGCCCTCGTCGTCTTCCTCGGACTCTTCCTCCATTTCGTCTCCAGATTCATCCTCCTCCTCCTCCTCTTCCTCTTCTTCTTCGCCTTCCTCTTCTTCCTCCGAGTCTTCCTCCTCTGACGCTGCCGCTCCACTGTAGTCCGAGATGAGAAGAGCTCGCAGCCCGTTGTCTAACACGATGTACCTGAAGTAAAGGCAAAGGCGAAACGTCTTTACCGCTTCCACTGCTTTCCTTCTTATTCTGAACAGTTCGTTAAAGGCTGCAGCTTGCACCCGTAGAGCCTGTCTTGTTCAATGCCTTTTCACAGCAAGTCTTCGGCGTATGCCCCACAGAGGCCTGAGGCGGTGGTATGTGTGTGCGGTTAAAGCATGAAATCACACCATACAGTAATATCAAGAGAACCAGCAGGAGGACGGTTTCATTTTCGGATCTGGGTTAGTGGATATGGGTCATTTCCATAGCACATTTACAAATGTATAAAATGAAAGCGGCATTTCATTGCACCTAAAGTTCTATTAACAACAATGGCAGGGGATGAATCGTGTAAGAGTAAGAGAATTGAAGTCGTGATATAAGAAAGGAGGAGTTTACCTGTACTGTTTAGGGTCACTCGGTGACTTGATGATCTGGCTGTCTCCAACATTGTCCTCTCCTCCGTCTCCTCCTCCTCCTCCTGCGTCCCCCGCAGCCCGGCTCTCCTCCCTGGACGCCGGCTCCGTGTCCTCTCCCGCCTGGACTGAGCCCTTGGTGTCGCACGCCGCGGCGTTTCTTGACTTGTTTGTTTGTGGCATCCTCGTGAGAGATGATGAGACTTCCGCACTGCGGGCTGACAGCAAGGCGCGACCATAAACACGGGGACAGCTCGCTGCCACCGGCAATTTACTCCTCAGAGAGGAGACGCAGCGTGTCAGCCTGAACAGAGCTATGGCGGAGACCTTCTCTGACAGACAGAGTGTGGCGAAATGAAACCAAAACAGCACAATTTAAAACAAAGCTCTCCCCCCTCTCCGTTATCTGTCTGTGGCCTATATGTTGGAACCTGAGCTGTCAATACACACACACACACCAGCCAGCGCCGACAATACAGCTATTGATGACCTGCCTGGAGGGTTCGCCCTATTGAAATTGATGTCAGCTAAAATGCGACCCGGGCACGACTACCAGAGCCCAAAATCTGTTTCTATTCCCTCTCACGTCTGTCTCCCTTCGGTGCAAGTACAGCAACACACGCTAAGAAGTCTTTAAAAGCAAGCTAACAGAAAAAGATAAGTCTCCTTTACGCACACGGAAATACATACCCGCTACAGGCTAGCAGCTTAATGCTAAGAGTTTAGCGTTTCAGTTAAGTTAGTGGTACAAATGAAGAAAAAGCCAAACCGAAGCTTTTAGTTTACTTCATGAAGCCGGCAAAACAACAATGTATCCATACCTTCCTCCGTGCTGACAGTAGGGCCTCAGTATATGCGAAAGGCGAGCGTCTTCCCAACAAGGAGCGCCGTGATTCGCTGAGAGGATTCGCCGCTGCATCATTCCGTCCTCTGATTGGCTCCATCGGTCAATGGGCGTGGCCTGCGCGCGAACACGTGTCCGCCGCTCGGTCAGGAGTGAGTTTCATTGTAAATGAGCTTTCGGACGGGCGGCGACAAGAAGTAGTAGCCACCTGGATGCCAGCATCTGCTAGCCATCTGTTTGCAATCATGTCTTCTAGATTGAGAATGTCCAGCCGGCCACTTGTCAGAACTGGTAAATGTCACAATGGTCGTTTTCTTTTTATCTCATTAGTCAGTAGTCAGGGTTGAGTTTGATGTGAGTTGTCTGCTAGCCGCATGCGCCCCCATGACAATTGTGCCCACCTACACATCTCGTAGCCCGCTGGAAACGAGCTTCAGAGCGGGATGATTGGTTTAGGAGCCGCTAGGTGGCAGGCATAGGCCACCCGGTACGCGAAAACTTGACAACTGATTTTCCAGATTGATCTATGCTTCTGAAGTCCACCACTTAAAAGCCTTGCAGTTTGTATTTTTTTTTCATCAAATTTTAAGTTATTCCAAACAAACGCAGTGATGCCTCAAGATGCGCAAGAAATAATTAATATGTTTAGAAATACAAAGAAGCAGCAGCGAAAAAAAATCTTTTCATTTAAAAAGCAAGAACATGAATTTATTGTAAGTGAAGCAGTTCAATAGATAAAAACAACGTCTTATTATAAATAAGCCACGTTGACATTTGTCCAATGCTCTTCCTCAGCGTTCACTCTGCAGCATGTTGGCATTTCACCCCTTCGCTGTGCCAATATGTCCTCCCCCTCACTCACCAACTCTCTCTCCCTCTCCGCCTCTCTGTCTGAAGCCAATCTGATTTGCCCCTGGGCTTCTGTCGGCAGAAAGAGGTGATAAACACCGCAACCATGACAACCGGCGAGCCAGACACACGCCTGAGTTCCTGTATCCTAATGGCTTTACTTGGCATCCTCTCCTCCTTTAATTCATCAAGTCCAGCCATCACCTGGGCTCATATCGAGACTCCTGGGACGGATGGAGGCGGCACGGTTCTGCTACACTTTGAGCTTTCTCATCCAGTCTTTTAAGATAAGCTGATGGTGCATCTATCAGTGCGTGAGAGGAAACGGCGTTAACTCTAAAGTCTCCGCAGTCTTAAACAGAGCTAAGGACTGGAGTCACTGGAAAAAACGTTTCCTCAGTCTGATTAATATTAACCCAAATGTTAGAATATTGATTCTTTTGACAGACGGAACTAGAAGCTTGGGCCTTTAAAAATAACATATCGTATTGATTACTAATGAAGCCCCCGTGAAAACACTGTGAATGTTTTTCTTTTCTTTTTTTTTTTTCTTTTTCTGGGACAAGGCGTGCGAGCACAAAGCTTTGCTCTGCTGAAATTGCAAGCTCGTGGTAATAGCGAGGATAAGCAGCCTATTATTGCAAGTGTGTGAAAGTGCTTTTACGTGCGGCGCCACGAGAAAACTTTCAGAGCAAAAATGGCAGGCTTGTGCTGGAGATCAATTGGACAGGCCCCCGTGAACCAAGCCTCCACTTAAATGCCAACACATATGGCCTTTTCATGGCAAAGCGTATTGCACTGGCGCGGCTGCGGCGCGAGCCCTCCTAATTCCACACTTTTTTTTCCTCCACTTTTGTGCCGCGCTCTTGTGACTGAGGCCAAATTGAAGTTTAGGTCAGGCGCCTCAGGCCTCCCCGGAAAAATGTGTCTGTGTGAAAATGCGGCGCAGAACGCGGCTAGCTGAATCATCGTGAGCATTGTGAATTTGTCCCCCTCAGACAGCTGCTCGTAGAGTCATTGGAGGTAGCGGCAGCAGCAAGAGCGTTTACCTTAAGATTTCATGGGGGCAAGGTTCCCATGGCAACTGATCTGAATCCTAATTAAAACAGGAGATTTGATTAATTAGTTCAGCCATGTGTATGTGTGTTGCACGCCTGTCGGTCCGTGGCATATGTGTGGGAGTTTGGCATGTTCTTATGTATCTCATGTGTAGTTATGCTAAATGTGGAGTGGGTGTTGTGCATGGCTATATATGCATGTTGATGTGTGTGTCCATGAGCCTGTGGGTAATCCCGTGAATCACTACTGTGTCTTCGCCGTGTGTGCTCGTGTGCGTGTGTGTTTCATGTCTCCCAGGAGGCTTGTCCTTGCCTGCAGTCCTACTGTGTGAATCAGAGGTGAGTCCTCTGGAGTTGCCCTCTGCTTTAATCTGGAGCTAATGACAGAAGCACCTGTCCTCCTGGCCATTCTCCCTCTTCCTCCCGCACATCTATCCCCTCTGTCCGTCGTCTCCCCTTTCACCATCACCAGCCCTTACAGCCTCCAAATGCCCAATGCTTTTTGCTTCTCTTTCGCTCCTTCCCACAGCATTTTTCCCTCTTTGCTTCTTCTGTCCACTTGCTTTCTTCTCCTTCTCGCAGAGTGCAGGGTGCCCTTGCCTGCCTCTCCGATTGCCTCAGCCCACTGAGTAACTGGAGACTGAGGGCAATGCGGGCCCCGAAGTAAACCTAAACATGTGTTTCGAGAATGGTGCAACAGTAATGTGAATAATATGTAGCTTTGAGGAGGATTTCTGACCCGTGGATTGCCAGGGGACTGGAGTGATCCGCGTTCCTCCCCCCGTCAGTTCTTGAGCCTAGAGTGTGTGTACATTCACGCATACAATCACACGATCCCAGTGGATACCTTGTGCTCGAATGCATAACCGGAGAGACCCGCAAAACTCTTATGGCTGTGTCCTCTGTGGAAGGCAAGATGGAGAGAGGAGGGAGAGCAAAGCCAAGGGGAGGGAATAAAAGAAAGAATGGTAAACCAATCTGAATTGACAGGGGCCCACTGGAGAATTAAAGTAAAGAAGGGAGAACAAAGGGGGAGAGAGGGAAACGAAGAAAGAAATGTGAGTGAAATATAAGGAATCTGAGTGTGATCTGACAGAAATAATTCAGATGGGACAAAAAAGAAGGCTTTGGAGAAGGAGAAAGCGGAGGAGGAAGAAAGGAGAAGTGGCTGAAATGAAACAGCATAAATTCCCATCCATTTCAGCACTGGACATCTCCACAGACAGCACTAGGGCAATATAAATAGATCCCCTACTTTAGAGGCCCAGTCAACACTCCAAAAAAGTACTTTATGTGCCCGGAGCGGCCGTTGCCCCTCGGGAACAGACACGCAGGTATCTGATGGCACCTGATAACCATCTTCTCTCAGTTCCTCTCCGTTTGTTTTCTTAATTTAGGGAGCCTCCACGGTTCAGCGGCAACACCAGGGTGAGAAAAGTGAACGTTTTTCTCCCAGGTTCTCCTTCACAGCCATTCTTCTGAGCTAGACGGTGTAACCTCTGGGATCACGTCACCCCTGGCGCCGACCACCAGTCACAGAAATGGGCGGCATAAATTCTTCGCACTGCACTCTACGAGGGGGGCAAAAGTGCACGGCTGTAAGCCGCCCCCGCGAACGCACATGTGGCCGTTGCATACGTGGCCCACATCTGCCAGCCTGTTTCCATTGCAAGCGTTAAGTAGCCTTGTGGGGAGGCTGTAATACAGACTAATGCACCTGAGAGCCCTGAAATCTATAACCATCATCTACATCTCCCTGATATTACTGGAACCGTCTCTGTTACTGTTTCAGATAGGAATCTCCTGGGAGAGCTTTCTCCCCCTCCTCTGCTGGAGGGAGAGGTATGTAGAGAGAGAGAGAGGGAGAGAGAGAGAGTGCATGTGTGCATGAGGGCGAGATGCACCTCTCCATTTCCTCAAGGTGATTCACCTTAATGCACGCTGAAATCAATGTGAAATTGAACTGAAAATTGAACTTTCAGCTCTGTAATGCAGGAGACATGTTCTTATTAAATCTTTTCCTATAGCCATGAAACCGGCTGACTGATACTTAAACGATATTTGAATGTTTTCAACACCATGACACGTGTTGTCCTTGATGGAGACACGGTCATCGGTCAACTGGGGGCCCCCGCGGGCCCAACAAGGAGCTCCGTATAGCGCTCCTGTTTAGGGGCACAATCAGCTCAGCAGCAGCCACCTAACAGGCCCACGTAGGAAGCTAAATTCGAAGTAGTTGGTGGTGGTGGTGATGGTGATAGGGGGTCTCCGTTGCTCTCAATCTCGGCGGCATCTGTTGCGCCCACTCCCTCCATTTGGCAGGACAGGTGTTTGGATGCGGGCGGCGCAAACTCCCAGGTCTCCCTGTCATCTCCGCTGCCCCCCCTCCACCATCCGCCCTCCCTCCCTAATAAAAGTCGCCACAGTTTTCCCCCACTGGCTCTGCGTGCGCGCGTGTGCGCGACGAAAGCCAGCTGGCACGAGTCTCCATGGTAACACGCACACGGTTTCACGAAATCCGCCGCCGCTTGAGGGCAAAAGGAGAGATGAATAAACTAATGAGATTATAAATTATTGTCGGTATAGCTGAACAGTCCGGGTGTTTTAGTTTTTTTTTTATCTCCCCCCCCCTCCACCTCACTCTCTCTCAGGCTGCACACGAGGGCAACGTGAGGAGAAAGTTTATGACGGAGGGGGGGCCCGTTTGTCTGTGACTCCGTTGTGCCTTCTGTAATCTGTTTGATGATGGGGAAGTGAACCGGCTCCACCGGCGAGGAGGAACCCACCCTGCGCGCTTCATACGTAGCCTACAAACTAGCAACTGCGCGCCACCTTTTCTTGCACGGTTTTATTCCAGCGGCCGCGTCCCCGCTCCTCCTCCTCCTCCTCTTCCTCCTCATCCTCCTCCTGTGTGCATTGTGCCCAGTTGTGTTGTGAGGTGTAGATGGGATCCTCCACCCTCACGCAGGCTCCAACTCCGCGCGTTGTCCGCCCGCTCAGCGGTCCAGTGCCGCAGCTCCCACGGGCTGCGCTGTGGAGAAGCGAACCTGCATCCTAAAGCCAAGCGGTTTTCTTTTTCTTTTTTTCTTTTTTATCCTCCACCTCATTGCAGTCTTATCACGTCCCCCCCCTTTGCTCTGGTCCCCCCTCCCTCCCCATCCGCCTCGGTCGCTACAGGAGAGGAGAGGAGAGGAGAGGAGAGAGAGAGAAAGAGAGAGAGAGGGGGGAGAAGAGTGCGGCTGAATGTGAACGACATGTCGACAGTCAGCCTCTAAAGTGTTTTCTCGGTCGTTCCCTAATTCTTTGGCGGCGGACTGAGTGAGTATTACCCGCATCCCTGCTCTGCTTAACGTCGCTGTGTGGATCAGAGAAGGCTGGTGGGGAGGCACAGACAATGAGGAATGCAATTGGATTACTCTGCCAAGGATTTTCATACATAGCCTGGTAAATGTCTTAATAGGTCCTGTTAATGACTAGGCTGTTTAATTGCTCATGCTTTAATTCTGCTAACTATTACAGTGTGTGCTGTAATGTTCGGGGCTAATTGATTTTCTTGGAGGGGCTGCGAGCCATCCAGGCTGATAGCCCCATACATTTTATCAGTGATGATGCTGCTGCTGCTGCTGCTGCTGCTCCTCGCCTGATAGTGCGGGTCTGTGCTGGGAGCAGGGGCCCATGTAAAAGCCGAAAGCTCGAGGAGAGTGTTTGTTTCTGACGGGCAGAGAGGACGGAGGCACTGGAATTATGTGACATGAATAATACGGCGAGGAATAAGCGGTGACCGTCATCTGTGGTTCGCTTGCGTCAGTGTGCAGGTCTAGAGGAGAGAGGAGGGAGAAAAGGAGAAGAGAGAGGGGGAAAAAAAAAAGAGAAAAGTCAGAGAGACTCGAGAAAGACAGGGAGGGAAGCCACACCTGTGTCAGGCCTGGACATGAAGACCGAGACAGATAGACAGTGAGAGTTTTCTGCTGTGCTGTCATCGGTCATTAAGTCCGTTCGTTCCTTGTCACCATAATGATGCAGAGCTATGCCGACTGCTGACTAGTCCACTTGGCTGATTGGGGGGAAAGAGGCTTGAGTGTCGACTGTGTTTCTTCTCATTAAGCAGAGATGGCCATCCGACAAAGCAGAATCTAACAGGAGGGCTCCCAGTGGTCTATCTGGACTTAGTATTGATCTTCTTGAGATAGAGGGGCTCCGGCCCGGTGATAAACAATGCATTTCTAGGATGAAAACCTACTGGGACTCTGAATGGATCTTATTTAGTGTTGTTTAACCTTTTTTTTTTTCAGACACCGTCTTAGCCCAGCTTGCCCAGTGATTTGCAAGCCCCCTAAACACCTTCACACATTTTTCCCCTCTCATGCATCCTAGAGAAATCCTCACAATCTCTTTAGATTGACCAACAAGTATTGCAGCATTACCAAGGTTTGTTATGAAACCTCACGCTCACCTCCACGTGTCTCCCTACCTGTTTCTGTACTTGGCAGCCTTTAAAAGCGTACTTTTTGGATATACTGTGACCTTTCCCCACATTGTTTTATATTTTTCTTAACACTCACACACACACACAAGCATGAAACTTGGCTCCGGCGCTGCTGCTTCTCTGGGAGGCGGGCGTACATTGTGTGCAGGGCGAGAGGAGGCCTTTGATGTAATCAATATCAGATTTCAGCTGTTTCACTGTGAGCTCTCATCCTGAGTGGCAGCCTTGACTGACTTCTTACTGCTTATGCAATCCCACTCCTCGCCCATTTCCTCGTCCTTTGTACCTACTCTCTGCCCATTACTCTTCCTTTAATGGTCTGTCTTCCCTCTACCCCGTTCCCTCACCTTGTTCCCATTTTTCCTTCTCCTCCTCCTCCTCCTCCTCCTCCTCTTCTCGTTTCCACCTCTCCCTTCACCCCCCCCCCCCCCGTCATAATCATCTCTGTGATTGCTCTTCCTCTCCCGGGCCGTGATGTTTTCACCGCTGCCTCCTTGTCGAACTCGCTGATGCTAGATTATTGCTGTGTGATTACAGCTACCATACCATCATGATCATTATTGCATTTCGCATGGCAGTGTTCAACACTGTGTGAGCAGATCGAGATGCCTTATCCAATTTAGATCTCATTAAAGCTTGAGAGGAAATATCCCCATGCAAGGCTCACAATCTCAGCTGTTTTTGTTTATGGTCTTTTTTTTTGTTGTTTTTTTATTATTGTGCCAGGGACTCATTCGGTGTGTTATTACAGTGCCATCATCATCAGCATCATCATCATCATCATCATCACCATCATCACCACTATCCCCACCACCATCGTCTCATGTTGCTGCCAGCCGTTCCTCTGCCTCCCCGTCAGCCCTCTTTTGAGCATGTTGAAGAGTTCTGATTTGCGGCGACGCTTTTCACTCCACTGTCATTATCACAATAACGATTGTGACAGGGCTCGATGGCTGTTGATAACCTAGCGTATTTTTTGCTGATTGATAATACGGGGTGCTTCACGCGCCTCGTCCTTCTGTTCTCTTGATTGCCATTCATCTTATTAAATGGAGCAGTTCATTAGACAGAAGCATTATGAATCTGATTTGCATTTTACCCATATTCATATCGCATACATTACAACAACACATGCGTGGCATTTCAGCTTCACCGGGCATCCGAGAATACAGATGAATATATTCATTCCCTCCTTTTTCCCGCACCCCCCCTCCCCTCCACTTGTCCAAAAAGCCACTCTGAAAATGATAAAATGCAATTCACAGGTGAACTTGCCCACGTGTGCGCGCCTTTGTTTTGCATTTTCAATGTCAGTATTTAAATTTTTAATTCGGCATTGCAGCAGCTGAGAGATTGTCAAGCTTGTTGTTTTCGAAGCAATCTGTCCCTGTGTAAACCCTCTCTATATAAAGACCTTGTTTTTTTTCCTGGGTTGACTACATTACAGCTTACACATGTTTACCGCCATGGTTCAGCTCATATCGCACCACTCTATATCCCCCAGTTGGCCTATACATCATTATTCTACTGTAATGTAGTTCTTTCGTCTGTGTGATTTAGCGTTTGTTTTCTGACTGCTTTAGCATGCTTGTGATGTCTCATCAATCTGATTCATCCTGAACTGACTTCCCTGGCTGTTTGCCCTCTTTTAACTGTGTGTGTGTCGGGTGTGTGTGTGTGTTCTTGTCTGACTGTGTGCATGTTTGCGCCTTGTCGTGCAGTGCGGTTGAAGGGCCGATGCCGGGCTGTAGCCCCAGGCTGTTGAGCTGAGAGGGAGAACAGGAGGATGCAGTGGGTCACTCTGGCAGTGGCCCTGGGGTGTGTGTGTCTGTCCCAGGCCTCGCACACCCCCACCCCCACCCCCACCTCCACACACACCCCTCTGGTGGACAACTCCGAGGAGGAAGTGGACGAGCCGTGCTTCGAGCCGTGCACGTGCGAGGTCAAAGAAGGCGTGCTGCACGTGCACTGCGATGGGCGGGGCTTCACCAATGTCAGCCAGGTATCACTCTCCTTCATGCGTGCGCGTGGCTGTGCACGCGGAGCTGCACTGCACTTCTTATAATGCAGCACTCTAATATCCTGTCTGTAATGTGGCTTACGGGTGTTTCTAACTGTTAAATTCATGTAATTAATAAGATAACTAATCAGACCTCTAATTAATCATTCAGGTGTCACAGTCGTGGGTCCGCCCTTTCAAACTCAACCTCCAGAGGAACTCTCTGAGGCGTCTCTATAGCAACGGGTTTCAGCACCTTGGCAACGCAGTGTCTATAAACCTTGGCAACAATGCACTCCAGGACATCCGAGTGGGAGCCTTCAACGGGCTGGCCAAACTGAGACGTCTGTACCTCCACGAGAACAAGCTGGAGGTCTTCAGAAACGACACCTTCGCCGGCTTAGAGGCCCTGGAATACCTCCAGGTAGTCTTGAGGGAACAATCCATGTTGATTATCCACCATTGACACAATTATTGACGAATTTGGCTTAGAATTTGGAGATTACAATAGGAAGCGGTGACAGAAATAGTCGATAGCTAGCAGGTGGTCTGGCTGAGTCTCCCGAACCCTCTGTGCATTTTTCACGCAGAGACTGCCTGAGCTTTCAGATCTGTCTATTTTCCAATTCCAGCAATTACACGTTCATCACATTTTCTCTCTCCTACCTGCAGGCTGACTACAACGTGATCAAACGAATTGACAGCGGTGCTCTGAGGTTCCTCTACAAGCTCCGGGTTCTCATCCTGAATGACAACCTGATCCCCGTCTTGCCTGCTCATCTGTTCAGGTTAGAATCTGATTATCTCTTTTCGCTAAGCTTTTGAATTATGCCAGGCCTGATCCGTAGAAATACAGACACAAATATGACTGCACTTTTGAGTTAGTGGCACTCTATTTCTCATAGCAAAAAAATAAAATAAAAAATGTGATCATCTGTTACAAAGCACATATCTTTGCAGTGGAATGTTTGTAGCTTTATTTTCTCTTACTATCAGATTGTCCTTTCGTCTAACCGCCTCCTCTTCCTTCAACTCCCCCTCCACCACTAGATCTGTGTCTCTGACTCATCTGGACCTGCGGGGAAACCGTCTGAAGAGCCTGGCATATGCTGGGACCCTGGAGTACGTTGGCCGCTCCCTGATGGAGCTACAGCTGGAGGAGAATCCCTGGAACTGTGGCTGCGAGGCAGTGCAGCTCCAGCAGTGGCTGGGTCAGATTCCCTACACGGCTGTAGTCGGGGATGTTACCTGTGAATATCCCTTCCACCTTCACGGCAAGGACCTGAGGGAAATCCCCCGCAAAGAGCTGTGTGCTGACCTTCCGGATAAAGATCTGCAAGGAGAGGGGGGTGGTCCATCAGCAGGATCACAGCCCCAGCATTTGCCTCCTAACTCTAAACCCAACTCCCATCCTGGCCGAGTCAGGCCGACGAAGCCCTCCTCTATGGTGCACGGCTCCCGCCAGAACACTCATACTTCTTCCACTTCGTCGTCCTCTTCCTCAGCGGAGCGCAAAGACCGGGAGAGGCACCCAAGGCCGACTAAAAGGCCTCGACCATCCAGGATATCCCCCACACCTCGCAGTCTGATGCCCAACCAGAATCCCCCCGTGGCCGGTTACCAAACACGACCCCCCATCCCTATCATCTGTCCCCTGGGCTGCACTTGCAACCTGCACATCACGGACCTGGGCCTCACCGTCAACTGCAAAGAGAGCGGCTTCCTCAACGTGTCTCAGCTCACGCCTCGGCCTCTCAACGGCCGCAAGCTCTACCTGAGCGGAAATCTAATCCAGAGGATCTACCGCACAGACTTCTGGAATTTCTCCAGCCTTGACTTGCTTCACCTGGGGAACAACCGCATCTCGTACCTCCAGGAAGGCGCCTTTTCCAGCCTGACTAGCCTGAGGAGCCTCTATCTGAACGGGAACAACCTGGAGAGACTTAGCCCTCACATGTTTCTGGGGCTGCAGAACCTAAGGTAGGATGCTTTTCGCGTTGGATCCCTCGCAGCTTTTCAAGCACATCCACTTTGCTGCACTTCAGACCAAAACTCATAAACCAGAGCCACATGTCGGCTCTTGTATTTATGGAATTCTTTATAAGTATATGGAAATAAATCCCACTGTAGCAGTGGCATAGAACAGAGAAGAACATTTTGATTACCATTATGCTGGAGTTTGATTGAAATGAGAGGTGCCCATTCTCTTCCAGGAGTGTCATTTGTTAGTCACGCTGCCTGATGGCATGCTCCAGTTGAGGTGTGAGCCCGGCGTGAGTGACAACGTGAAAATTAATGTTGTTTTTTTTTTTGCATTTGCATACAGAGGTGTTGATAAGACGATGAGACGTCTGGCTGATACCAAGAATGTTTTTGGAAGAGGGCTCATAATCGAAACGCGAGTGATGCACATGTGTATCATTGTCAGATTAAGCTTAATAAGGCAAGCTCAAATAAGGCATAGCTACAGTCTGTAATTGTATTTATTCAGCAAATTAAACATTGATAAAGACGAGACAGCAGCGTTCATGCTGTGCTATCTAAAGAGGGTTTGTGTCATAATACCTTCATTTTCATAACGTCACTTAGCTTTAGTTTTCAGCTCGGTGTTTCAATACGGGATTCAAACCTATTAATATGACTATTAATCAATACTAAAGATCCTCTCTGGACATGCAAAACGTCTACCTCTTAACCTCTCGTTAGCCTTTGTTAGTGACTTAATGTTTAAAGGGTGCAAGTAATTTAAACCAGATCTATTGCTTCTTCTACCAGTGGAAGTAGATTAGGTGACTAGCATGCAGGAACTGCCTCCAGTTATACTTTCTATTATTAAAAAAAAGCTGTAATATGATAATCAGGCATGGCAAGGCCAGAAGTCTTCAGTGTAACATTATGCAATCTAATTTGATACTGATCAGTTCACAATTTGTGTACAGGGAATGATAAGATTCAATCACGTTTCTGCTGGTGACCGTGCAACATGAATATTCATTGAAGTAATTGTCATGCTGGGTTGCAGTAGAGCTATTTTACCTTCAAAATATTGCAAAAATAAATAGCTTTTTCATTATAAATGTGTGAAATCAGTGTGTGAAAATGCTTACCGTGTTCAAAGTTAAGTCTCGCTTTTTTATACAAGGCAGGCAAAGAGGTGTCCTCATTGGCCTTTGTGAAATTATTATTTTTGATGTATTTTTGTTTAGGTTGTTATATCGCAGTATGCTGAGATGCTTTGAGAGATTTAGCTGTAACGTAACAATGCCGCATTTACTTTTCCATTTCCCATTGTCCATTTCCAGTCTCTGCATTGAAACTCTGTGACCTCTCCTGTCCTGTTTCTAGATACCTATATTTTGAGTACAACGAGATCCACGACGTAGATCCAGGCACCTTTGACTCCATGCCATCCCTCCAGTTGTTGTTCCTCAACGCCAACCTGCTACGGAGCCTCCCCCTCGGTGTGTTCTCCAGAGTCAATCTGGCTCGCCTCAATCTAAGGAATAATCACCTTCTGCAGCTTCCTATGGAGGGCGTGTTGGAACACCTCACCGGCCTGGTGCAGGTTGGTGTAAACCTGTATTACTATGCTACTAACTGAATGATAGTAATGGTTTTAATGCAGCCTGAAAAAATATTCTAATCTGCTTACCTGTGTAAAGAGTCCCTTCTTATGAAATTCACAAATGGTTGCAGTGCAGAAAAAATGTCTCCCTGTTGATATACTAAAGAAAAATAATACTGCATGCATTCGACACATGCACACAAATCTTTAAAGGGAAGTACACTTTGTTCCCTGGAGTCATGTACTAAAATCCAATATCTGTTCGCTAAGTATGAAGCATGAAGCTAGCGCTGACAGCCGGTTAGCTTAATTTTACAGGGGAACAGGGGACACTAAGTAATGCCTCTACATTTCACTATTTAACAATATATTAAAGGTCCCCATGTCATAGCCCATTTTAACAAGTTAATTTAAGTCTCACATGTACCCAGAACATGTCTTTAAAGTTTCAGCTCAAAATACCTCAAAGATTGTTCACTCCACCACAACAATATACAAATATTCTTCAGCCCTGCTCTAAACGGGCTGTTTTTGTGTCCGTAGCTTTAAATGCAAATGAGTTAGTGCTGCCCCGCCCCTTTCTGGAAAGAGGATTGTGTCTTTCCAATTTGCAGAAGTGACACATTAGAACCAAGATACAGCAGCAAAACCACAACTCTTTTTGACACTCTTGCATTTGGTGGATCTCATCCGTGACACGTAAAATGTTCAATAGCCAGGAAAATGTGACTTTTATATAATATGTACCCTTTTAATTTGCTCAGAGTTTATTACTTAGCTGATCGCTGTGGTTTTAATGCAGGTGGATCCTTGACCTGTGTAAATGAGTCCAATACCTGGCACGAGCCCCTTTGGCAAATTTATGCCAAATAGAATACATTTTGTAGAGTGACAGTGGCAGGGTGGAAAAAAAATTATTGAGTTGAATCCCCCCCTGCCAATTTACTAAACAAAAATGTGCATAATTATACAGAGTGCATTTATTTAAAATGTCAGACGAGGAGATTAAAAGAACTAATAGTTTCCCAAGACACATTATATTATCACAGCTTGATGGAATAAATAGAACGAGTTGAAAATCTTGGTTTGAGCCATACCCGCATTTAAAACTTCTGGCAGCCCCCCTCATTTCCCGGCCTCTGGCACAGCTGCAGTTTCCTCAGTCATCTGCATCGTCTGTTGTTCTGAGAGCTCTGCCGTGGCGTGTGGGACCATTGTTGCGCCTCAGGTATTCTAATTGGAAAATTGCAATTGACTTGATTTGCATAAGTGGTCTTAATAAATCGGGAGCCAAACTAGAGAAAGCTGAACCCCTCAAGTTTTTAAGCATGGTTGTAATTAATGCACCTTTCAGTAAACAGACTGTATAAACTATTGTTGATTTTTTTTTTTTTTTTTTTTGCTGAAACTTGCCATTTCATCTTTATGTGCCTAGTTGCTGTAGGCTACAAAATGTGCCGATAAGTACAGAGCCCGAGGTATTACAATTATTATTCTTTTTTTCATCCTGCCTCCTCTCACTTCAGCAAATTTAGTGTACCGGGCTTTTCTTAGACAGCCGGCGTAGAATGAGGTAAGGTGGGTGTAGATTAGCCCGAATGTCATTGTGAATTTCTGTATTACTTCGCTCCGTGTGAAATTCCTGATCCTTGTGGTGTGGGTGAGGCCTGTTTGTGGAAGGACGACGGTGGTTTACGGCGATGGAGGAAACATGTGGCGGAAGTGTGTTAGGTCTTTGTGCTGTCATACACCACTGATGTCTGAGAGCATTCACCAAATTGAAGTACACAGTGAGCCATATTCATAAAGCCCAGCAGTATCACTATTGTAGCACTCAAAATCTGTGCCACTGTAATTGAATTCATTCATTTACCAGGGTTGTTATTACTCTGACAAAGCCACATTAGCGGTGCTCATGGTCTGCAGGAAATAATGTGACAATGATATCACCTGTTGACTTATTGCTGGCCTGTTTGAAGCTCAGGAAGTGGGATTTCTGGGCGCTGGCGTATGTTTTTGGAGCCAGGGTTTGCACAGTAAAATCAAAGGGTAATGCAAATGGCAGCAGGCTTTTGCTCACAGCCGCCTGTAACAAAAAAGCAGTCCATTTTTGATAATCATAAAGCAGCAGCATGTAAGGCTTAGAGTCATTGTCACTATCAAGAACAGGATTATACCGTTACACCCACTTGCATGCACTGATATGAAAAATACCGTGGAAAAAGAAACACTAGTTTGACATTAAAGAGATGGATTTTTTGTTCGTGTTTTCTTAACTAGAAACATTTATTGAGGCAAAAGAGCACCTGTGCCTTAAACAGATGAGAAAAATAATAATTAAATCAGGTTGTCTGAATCAGCATAGATGTCAGAAGTCTGTACAGCTGAGGAATACATTTGTCTTTCAGTAAATCCTATGTATCTGACACTTTCTTGTCGTTGCCAGCTGTAATGAAGAAAGTTGCCCATGGCCATTTTTCACCATATGCAATTAGAGGGAAAACCAATTCCTAGTCATGAAAATAATATTACATTAACAAACTATTCACCATGTGTAAATTGCAAATTATGCCTAACGCACATAGCTTCACCTGATGATCAGTTTTACCTGAGACGGTGTCGGTGCCTCATCAAACCAGTGTACTTGGTTTTAGAAACAATTTGTGCACGCAAATATTTGACGGTGAAATACAATTTTATTTGCTTTGTTCCAGCAACTAATATACACTACAGGCCTAATGTTTGGAAGCAACTTCAAGTTTCTGTTCACAATGCCCTTCTTAAATACCAACACGAGTTCCGTGTATTTTGGGATGTATTTACTGCATGATCCTCAATTTACCTTTAGGTGCACACTAATGTTACCAGACCATTGTTGAATAAATGTCAGCAAAAGAAAAGCTTTGTTTTAGGGTCGAGAAGATTTGCAAGAGTGCAACTTCAGTGCAAAAGTAAAAAAACAAAAAACAAATCACAGTTTGCATTATTCACTTTAACTCCTTGGCTTTTGAGAGTCTGCATACAAATATCCCTTGTGGAACGAATGCCTCGTATATGCCATGCTGATGTTAAAGTCACAGGAGGTTACTTTGAAGAAAGCAAAGTCTAAGCAAGAAAAACTATTTTGTTGCAAAGTGTACCGATGAAACTATGATCTTTCATGTACAAATTTGATCTTGCTTCCAAACTTTTGGCCTGTAGTGTATGTATGCTTAACATAAAGTAATAAACAGCAGCCAGCTAGATTATTTTTGCACCAGGAGACACAGCTCTGTCCAAAAGTAATAATAAATCCACCTACAGTAAAGCAGTATGTCCGTTAAAGATCCCGGTAGTGAGGCTGAGGTTAAAGGTCCCATATCATACACATTTTTAACAAGTTAATATAAGTCTCACGTGTTCCCAGAATGCGTCTTTCAAGTTTTCAGCTCAAAATACCTCACAGGTTCACAGGCCAACATGACCTTCGTACACCGGGATTTAGCTTTTTTCCAAACGGGCTGTTTCAGTGTCTGTAGCTTTAAAAGCAAATTAGCTGCAATTGCCACGCCCCTTTCATCGAAGAAGCCGTTGTCCCGGCGCCACGGGTAGCCTCAACCAGGCAGTGTTTGTCAAAGCTTGTTCAGAGATATTCTCTTTGATTGATGAAGATGGAAAGAAACAAGGGGATTGTGTATCTCTCTGGGGACGCGTAAAATTATGTTCAAAAAAACAGCTAAGTCATGATAAACACTGAGCTACTCTCTGGTTAAAAGCTTGCTGAAAGACGCTGGACGCTGCAGAAACAGCCATGGGTGCTGAGCTATTAGAAGAAGATGAGCTAGATGAGAGGATTGATACCACTTTCATATCCGTTATGTCCAATATTAGCGTACAGACGTTTAGCATTACTTAGCCTAATGTCTAGAAATGGGATAAACAGCTGTCCAAAGATCGCAACTGTAAAATGGCCATTTGATTGCTTTACGCTTCGGTTTCGCACGATTTAACCAAACAACATGTGAATATTTAAGTGACATTTACAGGTTTCCAGTTTATATGTGAGGCTAGGCCGTTCAGCTTTGTCTTCATATGTGGCGTAGAGATTCGACAGCGATACTAATCGTCTCATCAAACTGTCCGACGGAATGCAGGTTTTTAGCTGAGCTTAATAAAAAAAACTGTTTCAAGCTGACATAACTAATGAGAGACAAACACACACGGTGTTATCAGTGGTGCTGTGATCGCTATTAGTTTGCGAGAAAATAATTTAAGCGTATCAAAAAGATTCTAATCTGGGAAGTGATTCACAATTCTCCACCTCTAATTCTTACTGTTATCAGACATAACAGAAGAGTTTAACTGTTAAAGGTAATATTAGGGGTTATGTTGCGGTTAACGGCTGAACAGTAGGTGAGCAGGAACAATGTTAGCTTGATGAAAATTGATCCAATTTCTAACAGTTCACTGACAGGTAATAACACTAATAGCTGTTATTTTGAGTCGCCTGCGCGTCCTCTTTGTTAAATCCTCTCAGAGCCACAGCGAAATCAGTTCATGCAGTGATAACTATTTATATATCTTAAGATAAACCTGTGTTTCAGTTGAAATTGCACAGCACAGCAAAAAAAAAAAAAAAACTACCACAGACGTTTTAAGAATAAATGCAGCAGCTCAGTAAAGGATTTTAGCAGATTTAGAGTTTTCTAGCAAACTTAAAAAGAGACATGTATTATTTCTGGAGAAAAGACGGACTTGGTCTTAGTGGCTGCCCGTCTCAGTGTGTCTGATTTAACATTACACGCCAATAAAGCTGCTTTAAGTCACACCGCTGCACTGGAAGGTTCATTTTCTTTAAAAATAAATGGGAGAATTTTATTACTATGACGAGACGAGTAACCACTTGTACTTAATTATGTGTGGGGGTGGATAATGTGGCATGACATAATTAATGTGGGACTTATTATTTCTGAATTATTTCAGTATCAGTACACTTTGATACTTTCTAAATGTTAATGTGGTATAAAGTGAAAGGCCTATTGACCTAAAGATTGCAAATTCGTCCTCACTTTAACGTGCTGTAACGGATTTTTGATCAATTTATTACAGATATGAGATTAAGAATGTGAAATGTAGATTCATTTTTCTGCCGTGTTTAAAATGGAGACAAAACCTTTGATTGTAGAGTGTTTTTTATGTCTTGTGGAGCGTTTTCCTGCAGGTATCAGACATGCAAATAGTTATGGAGCACACTGAGAACACAAAACATCCAAAATATCTAACACAGCAACATTAAAAGTCAGTGTTTGTTTTCCACCAGAATAAAAGATCAAGGGATTCCTTCTGGGTTCGCCATGTTCAACTCATGTTCAGCAATCATACAGAGTAAGATGCCAATTTCTCCACTGACAGTAGACTCGGTGGACCAGAAAGTCTTGCTCTCTGCTCTTTGCTATTACCACCGCTGTCTCTCCACCAACATGAAACACAAACCACTGGATAGAACAAGTTCATGCCCCTTCTCGAGTGCTTGTTGAAGCCGCTCTGGGAAATATGGGAAATCGCTATCTGAGGTAGGAGCTTATGGTGGGGGCGGAGGGGGAAGCGTGAGTACACTATGAAAGTAAATTGAACACACTTCAAAAAAATTAAAAAAAAATCTCCAGGAATGCACTCAACATCATGAACTGACCTCGTCTAACGGTATAAGTGCGGGGTGAGTAAGTTGCTTTGACGTGATAGTTTGACTAACAACCAAAAACGTATTTCCTTTTCCTTTTGTTAGCGAGTGTTAATCAGAACACAATGGAACGCGCTCAGAAGGCTTGGCAAGCGAGAGACTCCCACCAAAATCCCTGCACCATAACTTCCAGAAACCTCCTCATATTGACAATGTTTCTCCAAACTAACCGGAGCAGTCCTAATGTCTGACAGGAAATTGCTGTGCGTGAAAGTGATCAGTTGGGAGACACTCGGCTCGCTGGGGACATTCAGAATTTGTCCCCTGACATGAATTTTTTATGGCGTTCAAGTCAAATTTTGTACAGTTATTGCTTAATCTTTGCTCTCCATCATAATGATAACAACCCACAGGAGCAAATACACGCTTCTGTGGCTAGGTAGTGACAATTCCTGTCAAACTGACTCCTTCATTTAAATCGAGCTCAATATGACTATGAGGATATCATCACAGGCGGAATCAAAACAATGAAAGTTGTGCTTGAAACCTCTTTTTATCGTTAGCACGCCGTATGTGATTTGTAAGTATAATTACTAGGTTGCTCGCAAAAAAAACCCAACAAAAACAAATGAATAAATATTATTCTCATGCACTCACGCTTTCCCTGCATCCAGCACCTGTCGGCCTAACCGAGGGTCTGTAATTTCCCGTCAGAGCAGACTTATGATTGACGAGTTGACAGCAAATCACACACTAGGTGACCAGGCGTATAAATTGTAAACAGCGTCGGATGTGTTGGACAGATGCTTGCAAAAGAGAAGGGGGATAAACCCCTCGGGATCCGCGTGAAAGCAAACAATAAAATGCTCCAAGAATTTCAACCAGATGTACGATTATGAAAGCTGCGAAACAGCAAAAGCGAGATGACATTTTGGTCGCGCGGCGATTATTTAAAATGCCGCTTTTCGCCTTTCCCGCTGCATCCCAGCCCAGATGTGTCACAGTAGCGCAGAAAGTTTTCGGAGCTGCACTTTTCTTTAATGCAGTTGTTTGAAAACTGCAACGGTGGGTTGTTTCTGCTCAGCCCCCTCCCCGGTCGCAATTATGCCGTTATGAAAGCCACACAAAGGCCCACAGTGGGCTAACTTCAATAAAGAGGAGGAGGACCCGGTTGTTCACGGGGAGCTAGCTGCGCCACGGCTCCCACAGCAGCAATGCTGAATCATCTTGAAAAGCATCCATCTCTTCTCCGCGAGCCAGGGAGATGGCCTAACCAAATTAGCATGACAACATTTGCGCGAGCTCCTTGGAAGTGTGACAGAGAGAACAGCAGCTTTCATTGCCAGTGTCATTGCTAAAGATACGGAACAGATTAGTTCTGCAGACAATGCAGCGCGATGTAAGTGATTCCCTTTGTGCATAATCTGCTTTAGTCTTTTCAAAGTGTGGCAAAGTGAATATTTCAGTTAGTTTTAGGACACACAATCGATAGCCTGCGACGAGAAAATTGGATTTACTTGCCATAGGATTATAGCACGGGGTAGAGTGGAATAAGCGCACCTCACCTCTTGTTAAAAACAAAGTGCTGTCATGCTCTTACACATTTGTCACAAAGAAAAAAAAAAAACTGTTGGGGAATTTTGCGAATAACCACTTGATTGTAAGTACGTGTGAGAATGGGTTTTGCCTACTGAGAATAAACGAGGCCTGTGCACAGCCATTCAGTAAATGTTAGGACTAATGTTTTGATAAGCCCATAATAGCATTATTTACAATAACCAGTGCTATTCATCACCTGTATATTAAAAATCACTTAGAGGAGAGTGTATTGTGTTACGAAAATTCTGTGAAACTAATTTTCCAACTGCTTTCCACGGTGTGATTCATGAATTTGCATTGCATGCCAGACCAGCAATTTGCGCGCTATTATACAATGTTATGCCTTTCTCCAGGTGGACCTACAGCAGAATCCATGGGAGTGCAACTGCGAGGCAGCCCCTCTGAAGCGCTGGCTGGAGGGCCTCAGCGCCGTGGTGGTGGTGGGAGAGGTGGTGTGCCATTCCCCGGAAAAGACCAAAGGCGTCGACCTGCGCTCCCTCTCCATGGAGCTGCTCTGCCCCGAGCTGGAGCCCCAGGAGGACCAGGAGCACGAGGAACAGACAGCCACCTCCACCGCCGCAGACGGCGGCGTATCAGTCAGCTACCCGGGCTCAGGGCTGGGACCCCCGATCCCCCCGGGGAAGGACTCAATCCCTCTGTCGGTGTTGGTGCTCAGCCTGCTGGTGTTGTTTGTCTCGGCGTTCTTCGCGGCGGCTGCGCTAATCGCCTACGCCCTCAGGAGGAGGGACAAGCTGCCGTTCCGCCGCCAGGGAGAGGTCGACTTGGCCGGCATCCAGATGGAATGCGGAATCTTCACCGAGCAGACGCACCACCACCACCACCACCACCATCACCACGGCCTCCCGGAGACGCCGCCTCTGCCGCTGCCCGAGCACAACCACGTCTACGACACGATCTTCCCCCCGGAGGCTGCTTCTAAAGGTCTCGACCCTGCAGCGGCAGCAGCTGCAGCAGCGGCCGCCGCACGCATGTGTAGCAACCCCATCTACAAAGAGGAGCAGGACGCGGCGGTGAAACAGCGCCCGCAGCAGCAGCAGCAGCAGCAGCAGCAGCAGCAGCAGACATTTGCAGCTTCATCGAAAGAGCCCGAAGGGGGATACTCTTCTGCAACAGAGAAGGATCGGGAGTGGTCCCTGGAGGTGTCCTCCTCACCCATCAACACTGTTGCAGGAGCCATGGGGCCGCTCGCCGGGCTCCACGGCAACGGCATCCTGTGCCCCACAGTCATCGACAGCCAAGGGCCAACTCCTAAGGTCGAGCTGGTGGACTGCCTCTTCAGACTTCCCACTCCTGAGTTCCGAGATCTTCCGGACAGGTACGGGAGGCCGCCACCCCGCTACCCCCACCCACAGGACTCCAAGCAGGACGCAAGACCTGACCAAACTCTCGTAGTCACCACTGCCAGCTCCACAGCGGGCGGCGGCAGTCAGGACGAGCAGGGAGCAGGAGAGCAGAGGGCCGCACTGAGGACCACACCGGACTACATGGAGGTGCTGGATGGCTCCTACCAGTTTTAACACTCCTCCGCTTCCTTCCCCTTCCTCTGCCTCCTCTCCCCGCTGCCCCTCTTCTCCTCCTGTCTCCTCATCATCTCCCTCTCTGGCGGTGAATCATCCAGTAACAATGACTCCTGTACAGAGGTTGGCATGGCTTTGAGAGGAGCCTGTGGGGGAGCGGGACTACACTACACACTATGTTTATTCCTGGATAACAAGCTGAGGTCAGTTTTTGTATTTTCCCCACTCCTGGCATATAGGTTGGTGTTTGGCAAGGATTAGCTGATCCCAGATCTCCGCCTGGAGGCAAAACTTCAGCTGCAGCTACTACGTTATTTCCCTCTCCACAGTCATAAAATACCAAGGCTCGGTTCTTTTTTTTTTTTTTTTTTCCCACTCGGCGCCACAATTAGCGGGAGACAGCGCGGTGGTAGCGGCGGTAGGCGTTAATGTTCGTGCTACCACTCTCGAAAGACCTGCGTGGAGGTGAAACACACCAGCTGCTCATTGCAACATCAAACACGGAGTCATAAACTGGGACAGCCGGAAGGTGTGGAGCGAGCTGGAGCGAGCGATGGAGAAACGAGAGGGGCGAAGCGGGAAGAGAAATAACCGAAAAAAACAGCCAAGTGCCTTAGTAATGAACAGCCAGCAGTGTGGTCAATGCTTATTTTTCTATGAATACAGATCTATTTATCTAAACAAAGAGGTTTGACTACCAATGGATGGGACGCTGATGGACGACTGAGACTAAAACCAATCAAAAAACAACCCGCCGAATAATTGCATTCCCTGGATGAGCCAAAAATAATAATATACCCAGTCAATATTGGAGTTGTTTGTATGCAGTTCTGTTCATTTTCATCATGCCATCCAGTTAATTTAATTTGCTCGTCCAGCTACCCAGGAACAGTTTGTTTCTGTGTGAATTCATAAAAAAGGTTCTGGTTTTATATGGAAGACAGGATACAGTTTTTTTTTTTTTTTTCATCATCTAAGACACAACAACGGAAGGCCGATTACCAGAAGGACATCGTGGCAATGGATGCATTTTGGATTTCTTACTTAGCCAGACTTAATGGGGCCGCAAGGACCTCTACTCCACATTTTCTTTCGCTGGACAACGGCAGAGAGGTTATTGATTTTAAAGTATTTTCAGTGGAAAATTGAACGGCAAAAAGAAAAAAAAAGGAACAGTGGACTAAAAATCCAGGACGTGAAGGCATTTTGTTTTGTCAAAATAAAAAAAAGAAAAAAGAAAAAAAAAGACAGACACTTCTATCAACTATCAATTATTATCTTTTACGGAGGTACCTTTTTATGCTTTCATCTCCTACCAATAGTAGAGGCAGTTGTGAATATATTTATTCTTAGTTTTTGCGTGTCGAAGCTCTCCTGTAAGGGATCATGTTATATTAATGTATAGGATGATTCTGCATCTGGTTCAGCCTTCTTACCGCCGACCCACGAAATACAATAAAGGGTGCTACATTAAAAGAAAAAAAAAAACTGAAAAAAACTAAGCGACTGCTATGTGACACGCACGCACACATTCCCTGACCCCGGCGAATGCACACTCATGCTCTCCATTGACTTAATAGTGTATGAAAGAAAGCGGTTTTGAAGTATGGATCTTTTAAGATTGTCCACGCCGAAAGGATCAGATGAGAGCTGAGTAAAGCTGAGCGCCTGCAGCGTTCCTCGCGTGCTAAAAGGTGGAGATAGAAGCTAATAGTGTGGAATCTGCCGCATTAATGGTATAAAATCAATGCAATCTATTTGTGAAATAAGGACATGAGAGTCTGGTGGCCCCGGGGGCCGAGGTCGTGAATTGCTCCATCTCTCTCCGGCTAGTGTCTCTTTTGTAATGATCTTCCCTCCCTCCTCGGCTTTCATCTCTCCATCTGATTCGTTCCCCTCTCGCCCTTTCCTTGCCTCCTCATTCCTCTGCTCTCCTCACCTTTTTTCTTTTGTTCTTTCCACTCTCCCAGGACCAGACACGCGGGAGGGGGGATGCTGTTCTATATGCTGCTCGACACACACACAGGTAGCTCACGCTCAAGTGTGTGGTGTTGTTTTTTTTTTTTTTGGTTTCTTTCTGCTGTGCTCCTTCCATCCCACCGCGATGAGTGCACTTCTCAAGACGCCTCCCCCCCTCTCGGCGTTCAGAAGTCCGTTGCGCAGATAATCGCCCCGTGGGTGCGTTTGTGCGTGTGTGCGCACACACGCGGGACCCGTGTGTACATTCGTAGGGGTGTGCCTTTAGTTTGTAGGTGTTTAAGATAGTGTGTGAACCTGGGTTTTTGTGCAGCGGGCTGAGCGTGCACGCCTATGTCTGTCTGTTTGTGTGCTTGTGTGTGTCTCTGTGTGTGTGTGTGTGTGTGTGTGTGTGTGTCGGAGAGAGCGGCACAGCCTCAGTCCACCCTTAATCCTCTAAGCTGTGTAGTTCACTCATGCCACATCAGCCCCATTGTGTCTACAGACAAAGAAGCCCAGTTAAAACTAAATGCCAGTTAAAGCAACAAACGACTAATTATAGCATCATTCTCCGAGTCCTATTCACTCCCTTTCTCTCACTTTTTACGCTTCCCTCTCACTTCCTCACCAATGAACGCGGATTTTCTTGCCACACTTTCTGCTCTGGCCTGATTCCAGCTGTGTGTGTGTGTGTTTGTCTGTGTGTACCCTGCACTTGTGTTTCCCCGTACGCGCGTGTATTGTACGCGTCTGTGTGTTTGACTATCTGACAGCTTCGCCATGGTTCATGCGTTTGGGTCCTGTCAGAGCTGTCCTGTCACTGTGTGAAAAAAATCATTCATTTCCCAGAGTCGAGGATGAAAGAGTCTTTAGACTTCAAACGCCTGTGGGCCTCTGTGGCTTAGATTGCCTCTCGCACTTCCTCCACCGCTGTGTCATTTATTCTTAAAAAAAAAAAAAAAAAAAAAAACGATTCGGATGCGGCGTCGGTTAAGTAGCGATGGCAGAGACACGGCGAGGAGCTGGACAATTAGCCTGATTAAAACACTGTCATTTTGCATAATAGATTTAGCCTGAGCTGGGATAGGCGGATCCTTTCCGAGTGTGTGTGTGTGTGTGTGTGTGCGCGCGTGTGTGTGTGTGTGTGTGAAGGCATGAAGCCATATTCTTCTCTGCATAAACACGCGGGGTATTAAAAATGCACACTTGGGCACGGTTTGATGTCGGTGAAAAGAGATCTATTTAAAAGTCATGGTGCATAGCTGCAGAAGCTTTGGTGTTTGGCCATGACAAATAGTTGTGGTTGAGCTGGTCACCGCTCGCAAACACGCGCCCATAAACATTTTTCATCACCGGTGCCGCGAATGTGTGCACACTTCCTACGTGCACGGGTAAACAAAGTCCATTTAAATATGTACACAAACTGCACATACAAGCGCACATGCAAACACGCGGCGGCCGGCTGCGGCGGCTCTGATGTTGTTTGGTTGCTCTGCATTGCAGTAATCGGCTCCGCTCTTCTGCTCCGCTCTCACCCACAGACAATCTCTGGCTCTCAATGGACAACATCGGCAAGGGAAATACCTACAAAGAGAGCGAGAGGCATAGATGGAGAGTGTGAGAGTCGGAGGGGAGGGTAATGAGGTTGCTGGAGGGAAGAGGATGAGGAGAAGGTGGGGAAGGAACGGCGGACTAAAGAGGACAGAGGGAGATTTGAGGGAGGATGGGATGAGATGAAAAGAAGGGGAGAAAGATCAGCAAGAGGGTGTTTCCAGGCTTAAGGCTGCTGAAGGACTTGTTCGTCTGCGCGAGAGACTGAGAGGAGACTTACAGTAGGTTGTGAAGCAAGAGGAGTACTTACAGCGGATGTGTGGGGCCACTGCGAGCGCTCGCATCTCTGCCCGCGTTCGCTTTATGTCGGCCCTCTTGGCACGCGACGCCACCCACATCACCCCTGCGAAGACTTGGAGCTCAATTACGCGTCTGCCAAACAGTTCCAGTAAAAAGATGAAGATTTCCGTGCCTTCCACTGTAGCACCACAATACATATTTACAGTGCTCTGAAGCAAAATGGTGGATTACCCGGCGTGCTGGCTAGGTGTTATTATAGTAAGCTGATATGTGTCTGTTACTGTGTCAGTCTGCCGCTGCAGTAAGCTGGCGTGGAGACACTAAGATGGCAGGGACTGTCCTGGTTGAACGTCGAAGGCATCACGCGAGCTTTACCGGCCTCGGTCTTGAAGTGCGGTTTTGTATCCTTCAGTTTTGAGGTTTTTGAGCCCGTAAAATCCTAAAAGAGACAGAATGGGGAGGATGATTTCACCGTGAGAGAAGTAGATCTGTGCCACCGGATTTTTAAGACTCCGCTCGTGCAAGGAGGTGTTGGGTTTCCTGCAGCAGGAACACACGGCTCACCTCGGGTTTCTTGCAACTTTGAGAAAGCACTTCCACTAATAGAAAGGAAATAGAAAAGTAATAGAACCGGACGAAGTTAAATGGCATGGTTGATGTGTTTACAGATACAGGCATTAATTTTTTAAATTCTTTTTTATTAATTAATTTATTTTTAGAAATACTGGCTTCACACCCATCATCCGCTGGATTTAGACATCTAAGATACAACTACAAAGCTGGAGGATCAGTGTCTTTCAGAAGCGGCTAAAGAACAGTCTTGGTGGCACAATAAATGCTGATTTGTGAACGTGTCTCCCTGCTGTTTCTTCCTCTGTCAGGAGCGAGCCAGGAGCAGAGGATTAGAGCCTACCTCAGCACTGGAATGCCTGGTGGCTGCTATTGCACAGCTCCCCTCACCTCCTAAATACCCCAGTTGGTGGTTTTAGTATTGAGAGGCAGTGGGCCACACAACTGTCGACTTTGCACTTCATTTATGATAAACTTAAGTCGGTCTTAATCTCCTCCCGACGCCGTGTGTTGAACCAGTGTTTGGAGCAACATGTTTATCTGGCATGGAAGGCAAGCGAAGTGTGAGCCAGAGGAAGGCACCGGTTCACAGAGATAACCCAAAATATCTTTTCTCCCTCCAAGTGCTGCTCTGAAACTGGGAGCTCGGTTGTGTTTACGCGTCTGGGTCCAGGGCCGTAACGGCGATTTATGGGTTCTGTTCGCGGAGGGGAATTCTGTGACCCTCGCTTTACTTTTTCATCACAGTTTATGGCATCAAAACACCTAATTCCACACAGCCACAAGGAAAGTCGCAGGCTACACAAACACTTTTTCGTCTCAAAACAGTCGGTACGTTTATATGCACGTGAAAAAAAACGTATTATTGCCTTAATCCGACTTTAACTGGACAACTTAAGTGCATGTAAACATGTTCTCCTTATCCGATTAAGACACCCAGATAATGCGATTGGAAATTGATTTTCTCCGGCATGTATACACCTTAATCTGACTTTTAACAAGATAACACATGTGGGCATGATCCACAACTACTGCGCTGGCATATGACCCCGGAACAAAAACGCCCGTCGCAGAAGAAGAAGGTAAACAGAGCCGGTAGAAGAACCACCTGAGGGATAGCGTGCATCTTATCTGCACCATAAGTAGCGCGCATATTACGTACGAGATTAAAAAAAGATGAACTATTATCCATCTTGTTGTTTGACGACTCTTGTTTATTATATGATGTAATAGGTGAACCGGAGAGGGGGCCGTATTAACCTGCTGAAAAGACACACAGGAGGACATGTTCACTTCAGTTATTAAATTTTCTCCGTTGCATGTAAACTGAGACAAGGGCCGCATTCAGAAAGTTGAGCTGTTCATTAAGCTGTGCATGTAAACGAGTGTTTTAGAGCCATCTGCATCCAGATGAGCATCATTTATGCCCGTACCAACACCCCTGGAAACACCTACCAAATGAGCGTTAACGCGAACTGGGCTAGGACTGATAACGCTGCTGGGCAATTGTTGCAAATTGCTCGGATAACAGCTTGCCTCCGGCGCGTGTGGACAGTTTGCGTAATAAAATGCAGAATTTAATTGCAAAACAGCTGCTCCTGTAAACGCCAAGGTCAGATGTAATTCTTAACTAGCCACTGGTAGTCGAGACTAATGTATTTGTTTGCTTTTGTGGAAAGCAGTTGCATGATGCGGCTGTGACGAGTCAGAGGAGGGCCAATCAGGAAGCGAACGTGAGCTCCAACGTTCATCTCATCATCTCTACTTTTTGGTAAAACTTATAGTCGTTGCTGGCTGACATGACCCGAGTCATATGCTGCTATAGACCTAGGCTGCTGGGGGACTTTCCACAGCGCACTATTCTGCTGTCTCTCCACTCATTGATATTCTACAGCTGCACGGCAGGTCATTAACTCAATGTCTCTTCCTCAATATCTGCAATATCTATATGCATGTATGAATTTATCCGCCTGCTTCTGCTGCACTGATCTCCTTCCCTTCTGTCCCACCTCCCTCATTTTTCCGTCTCTGTACCCGGTCGGCCTCAAGCAGATGGTTCCCCATATGAACTGGGTTGCACTCAAGGTTTCTTCCCATTCGAACGGAGTTTCTCCTTGCTGCTGTCGGCTTAATTCTTCCTCTGGGAGTTTCATGCTCGGAAAATCTGTAAATTTTAATTATCATTAAAACTATAGAAACATAACTGAATAGAAGAATTGCATTTGCCGCAGAAATATCCTTGGTGTAGTGAAAGCCTTGATTACACAAAGCTATTGTGGTTTACTCTCAACTCCCAGCTGGGCAAAGTCTGCACCAGTCTGAACTAGTTGGAGAGAGTCAGTAAGAGCTGGTAGTTGGCACAATAATTAGGGATGCTTGATTTTTTTGTCGTTTTTGACATTTTTTGCCAATATCTGAAATTCCGATATTGTCCAACTCTTCATTTTCAATTCAGACATCAACTGATACCACTATGAGCAGGATTTTTACGCCAAAACTACATCTCCAGTTGTGGAATTAACTCAACATGCCTAATGTTATTGTGCCCTACTTAATGCATTCATAAATGCAACATAGCTTTCTAAATGTAAACATTCTCTGTGCAAAATAAGACACCAACTTAACTTGCCCTATGGAAAACTGCCATTTTATGTATTTATTTTTTAATGTGCGTTATTTTCCTAACTCAGAAACTGAATGTTCATAACTGGCCATAATCTTGCAAATAATACGATCATTTAATTATACACTGGACTAAATCCACCCAGCTCTTTCTTATGACTAAGATAATGGTGCAAATAAAACTACAAAAGGCACAAAATCCGTAAACAGCTTCAGTCCAGACTAGTAGTTAACATCGCCCTCCTTTAAAGTAGTGATGCTCCACCGATTTCCTTTCTGATCCAATACTGAGTAAAATTTCAGGCTGGTATCGCCGAAACACCAATCCGATACTGCTTTGTGTAAATACACCCTAATGTGCCTGGTAAACTTAAAGTAGTGTATTTTAAATCATAATCATATTTATTTATTTTAAACTTGGAAGTATATTGAGGCGGTGGCCTCATTTAATATATAGCCAAACTAATACAACAACAGAAAAACCAAACAGAGCAAACAGTCATCCAAACTATGAAAATGGTTTCAAATACTGAAAAATTAAATGAGTAAAATAATAAGACCATTAAGATAAATTATTGTTGAACTATTATGAAATGAAAACTTGCATCTTAATTCTGACCCTGTGCTCTCCTCCTCTGTCCTCCTCGTCATAATTGCCTCGTATTCTATGTTGTGGTTTAACTTGAGGTGTTTCACAAGGTTTGTTGTCTTGCCACGACTCAATAGTTTAATTACTTTCCGCTCTGTTCCTACATTACCTCGAATGACTCGAGTGTCGATATTTAGAGCGTTCACAAGACCTGGTATCGGAACTATCGATATTTTCAGCATCAGTCCACACATCACTGCTTTAAAGTGCATGGCATGACGTGGCTCAAGGATCTCAACATCATTGATGGCTAGCGATCCACTTCTTGTTCTTGCTTGTTCTTGTTTGCAGATATTAATTAGATATGAACTTTTAATGCTAATATCGGCCGTTAATATTGGAGGGCTGTCGCAGTCAGTGAAACATGTTTGAATTTTTTGTGCCGAATCTGGACGCACTCAAGAGCCAATGAATAAGAGAGGGCAGGACTTGGGAAATAGAGCCAGGACATGAGGGAAAGTAGGACCATCCAAAAAACAATGGCTAATAACGAGAGAGCGTGAGGGTGGTGGAGACAGCAAACCTGGACCACAGAAATGGAGCAGAGGTTAATCGAGCTGTGGCTACAGAATGTTGACTGCAGTGAATACCACCACTGTCACCCTCAAAGAGTTTGATGCGTTTGGTTGGCTTTAGCCAGTTTGACAGTCTTTCAGTCGTAATACAAAAATCTGCTGAGCTGGTCTTTTAGTGTGTACACCCTACTCATTTCTAAATCTGTGAAGACTGGGAGAGTTGTGTAGTGTGTCCCCAGCTTTCCATGTCAGCTCAAAGCAAGCCCACCTTGATTCAGTAGGCCTAAGTCCAACATCTTTGGGCCTGAAGTCCGTCTTTCCAAGACTTCTTTAGGCGGCGTTTAATGGGATTACAGCAGTATGGCAAAGGAAGTAAAGGGAGAAAGAGAGCGTGGACAATAAGGATGCTGTCATGCCACAAACTCAATACTTTTCCATCGAACACTGTCTTCCTCTTATGCTTGTGTAGTATATGCAAACAAAGACACCCATGCGGCAGTTAGACGGACGGCGCACCCAAACGCATCCAGCGCAACGGCTCAATAACAACATTGTTTAGACTGCTGCTGTTTTATCAACCTATCCATCATAATATAGTAACCAGTGAATCGACTACAAGTATTGACACTGGCAAGAGTTATGAAGCCCTCACCGAGCATTAGTTAGCAAACCATCACACAGGAAAACAAACCGTTTAGGCCAGGCCAGTCAATATTAATGTATTAGCAATGCCTCAAATAACTACGTGCAATGTGAGAGGAGCCTCTGGTTCAAGAGCATCCCAAACGATTATTCTCCAACTCTGCAGCCAATAATATATCAAAGTCGAGCTTACAGCTTGTTGCGCTGCCCCCAAGTGGCCAAAGAGATCAATCAATACTCCTTTAAACTTAACCACATTTAAAACTCACAAGTATTTTAATAATGGCAACAAGTATTTTAATGGTTAAAACAAATCCAAGGTTGAGATGATAATTTATATTTAAGGTGTCTGTGTGCATGTCTGTGTTCACAACATGGAGTAATAATCATTGATTTTTACAGTACGTGTGTAGCATGAAATTGCGCATTTGTTCATTTTATTGCATCCATCTTTTGTACTTTGAACCGTTCAAGATATAACTGGGTTCGAGATCAATTTAACGGCGCCTACGAAAGGTGTTCTGTGGTTTTATTTCCGCCGGTTCCACTTTGGCTCACATCACACGACACGTGTCCTATCGCGCGCCGTGCGCCATATTTATTTTGCAGATTTGATGTTTCCCGGCAGTCGTTTCGAAAAGCAGAGCGGTGTGAAATAGAAGTGTAAAATCTTCGCAAATAGACAATTCGGAGACGACGACAGACAGTTTAGGAGCGGTGGCTCATCCCGGTGAGCTGTTGTTTTTTTTATGACTACGGGCATAAGAATTACATGTGCATTTTCCCGAACGAGAGCCGGTTAGTACATGCATGCGGCAGTTTACCAACCATGGTGTGAATCAGATGTGCTCTTGAGACTGCGTACCTCTCTCCAACGGCGGACTTGTAAAAGAAAGCCCTACATGAAATCCATTATGCTTAATTCCCCAAATCCATAACACCCTCAGAGGTCTTAATCTCCATCCCATTCTTATATAAATTAGCTTCTTCGTGTTTGGCAGACAGAGCTTTCTGTGTAGACACCAAATGCCCAGACCTCTCTGCACTCAGTTGGGAGTGATCTTTTCCACGGAAAGGAACTGACGTTTTGGGAATTGGGCTTATTCACTTTCTGGCAAAGAGTTAGACGGGAACACAGATACTGCTCTCACCGAGTCTAACGATGGCTTCGCTTAGGTCAAACAGGGAGAAACAGTTGAAAAACAACGGCTAAAAGACGGTTCAGTGAGCCACACCCACTTCTATTCCTCTTTATATTCACTTTTAATTAATCTGTTGAATTAACTCTGCTGACTCTGACGCAAACTGCAGCAACCGGTTGCTACACAAAGGTTGTTTAAAAACGTCCTCTTCAGGCTGCTAGCGCGCGCCAATTCACTTCTTGATGCGATTTAATTTGACGACTTGATTACATCTTGAAACTTAATATCTGAATCCTGATACGGAGCGGTCTATTTGGCTTCGTTGCGCCACAACAAATAATTATTATTTTCACCATTGATTCTTTTACGTCAAATAATTAATTTGCAGTTAAGTGCAGGGGCTGGCAAACATTTTATGACATGCCTCGCAACACACTGCGCTCAGTGACATTTATTAAACATCCATAATGCGGAAATGAGTATGAAAAGGGTTTTTTTTAAAGTGATATTTATTCAATAAGAATGTCAATTAAGTTATTTGGTATTCCCAGTGTGGGATCGCCTTATCTTTAATTGCTTTTATTGGTTATGGCTGCATGTGTTGTACTGGATTCAGATTGCCTACCCAACCACAAGTGATTCACATTCTTTTTTTTTTTTTTGCTCTTTAATTTACCGTTACTACCAACCCCAGCGTCCCACTGCTCGACAATGAAAGCATTCGACTGCAAAACAGAAGACGGGCTTTTATTTTCGCGCAGCCACAGGGGGACACGCGTGTCCGTGCGGTTAGCAATGAGCCCAGGCGTTAAGTCTCAATCAGCCCGATAAACATGTTATCAGAATGGAGATGAGGTTACTACTCTGCGAAACGGCACCGTTTCTGATGCAAACTGCAGCAACTGTGCTTCACATGCCGGTTTTTAAATCTACCTTAATTGCCTTCATGGCCACTGCCGCTTCTCATTGTAATCATGTCCCTTTCATTGCACCTGTCCCTTTCATTTAATGCAGTGTCTTCGCTTCACATCTCTTCCAACCCTTGGGAAGGCTCTTCTTTAAATACCCCCGGGTTAATCAAATAATTAAACAGTGGAGTTCTAGGTAGATTTCGCGTTGGCCTGATCCGTGCAGGCTTCAACTGTTTTCAGCCTTTTTTGATAATCTACGCAAACCGTCTGCGGCTTGACATTTACTAAACAGGCATCAGTACTCTCATCTCACTCACAGCCACAAAGCTTCTAAACGTATTTCCTAAATTGTCTTATTTTGTTTTTGTTTTTTTTTAAAAGCCCAGAAGGCCGTGATCTACACAAGCTGCCGTCCACCAGGAAACAGAATGAACTTGTTATTTCGAGGGCGCGCGCGGCGAGAGAAAGCGGCGCTTTATGTCGGTCTCAGATGTTTTTTTGGCCTCCAGTTCTCTCTTTGTTTGGGGCATCTGTCAGAGGCTGTTTTCTCGAAAGGGGTTGTGGGATGAGTGAAACGCTCCCGACGTGTGTGTGTGTGCGTGCGTGCGTGCGCCCGTGTGATGCTCGATAACCGGGGGCGATGCACAGCAGTTTCGAACCAGGAAATAAAAACAACATTCCAAAGAGAATAATGCAGCAGGAGGAGGAACCTAGTTCTACCGAGGTCCCCTGGCATCGCTCGCTAGCTAGTTTGTATGTGCCTGTGTGCCTCTGCCAGCTTTTGTGCTTCTGTACGTGCTGGTTATGTACACATGCTTGTCCTCCAGCACTGGAATGAATCACACACAGAGAGTCACATAATTAGCGCTCGGTCCCCACAGAGGCATATTCCAAAGATTCTTCTCCACATTTCCAAAGAACACAATGTTTTGCTTCTCTCTTGCGCAACATTAATCAAGGGGAAAGACTTTTACTGTTTTTCAGCACATTTTCCTTTCCTCCCTCTTTACTTTTTTCTCCCTTACTTTTATTCCCCCCTCCTTCTCCTCTTAATCGCTCATACTTTCAAACACCTCCCTCTGTAATTATTTCCGTCCTCTCCCCCACGTCTCCCTCCCCCCCTATTATTTCTGCCTCCCTCGCCATCCTTCCCCCTGTTCGTTACGTCTTATTTAAGACACTCCATCCCTTCTCCCGTTCCCTCTCTCTCTCTCTTTCTCCCTCTCTCTCTCCTCTCTGTCTGTCTGTCTCCGTTAAATGGGAGCAGTGACCCCATTACGGGGAGTTGGTGCTGCGGAGCCGAGGAGGAAGAGGAGGCGAGGAAAAGGAGGAGCAGGAGGAGGAGAGGATGGGAGGATGGATTGCGTTCCGCGCGTTTGAATGGGATGATTAATGAGCGTCGCCTCCAGAGGGTGTTATCCCTGCTCCGGACCAGCAGGGACACCGCTGGGTCACCTCTGGTCACGCACACACACACAAACACACACACACACACGCTGCCCTGATAGGCTGCTGCACACACACGGTGCACTCACAAAAGCTCTGCAAATACACTTCAGACCCGCGCAACCATCTCTGCTGACATTATCATTAACAATGGTGGGACAATGGGATCGGGGGGCCACAATAGCAAACACAACCCAGAGGCCCGGAGTGTTCACAGTTCATGAGCTGGTTGTTCCACGACTCAGCTCCACCGCTGCTGCTGCTGGGACAGATTTCCTCTTCAGGCGACCAACGCCTGCCAGTTCACTTCCTAATATGTGAATCATTTAATTTGATGGCTTAATTACTGAATCTGAACATTGAAATCTTGAACGTTCTGTTCGTCAGATGCTTGTTGATCAATCCGACACAACAGATGATTATTTCTGATCTCGTAATTTCTATTAAACACGCACAATGCGGACGGGAGTGTGAAAAAAGAAAAGGTGTCATCTTTAAGCCTCCCGTAAACTCCAAGCCCGTGCTTTGTGATATTTGTTTTATAGAATTATCATTTAAAGTACTCGGATTCAGTAATTAGCGCTCTAATGGTTTTTATTGGTTGTGGCAGAGTGCTGTGCTGGATTCAGATTGCCTACCTAACCCCCGAGGGATTTTCGGGAAAACAATGCAGCCACGGTGTAATCCTGCACACAGTTTCATATCCCCGATAGATAACGGCCTCGCTCCTCTCGAAGTTGCCGCTAATGCCGGTCTAACATCTCCCTGCCATTAAAAGCATTTAACTACAAAACTCGGGATGGTTTTTATTGTGAAGCAGTGACGGGGGAAACGCATGTCCGTGCAGTTAGCGCTGACCCCAGACACTCGGCGCATATTTGGTTATTATCCTGCAAATTATGTGCAGTTTTTCTCCACTTTTATCGGCATTGCATTTTCCGGGCGCATTAAGCTGTCAGACGATGAACTGCAGGCGAGAGACTGCATCTGTCCGACTCCTCAGGAAAGAGCCAACTCTTCTGGCTCGTGCCACTGTGTAAAACAGCCACAACATTAAAACCACTGACACTGGATGTTTCATTCATGTGGATGTTAGTTAGACATGTATCACCCACCTAAACCGGACAGGCACCCCCACCCCATAGCGATGACACTCCTTAATGGCAGGAGGATGCACTCTGACATAGGCACACTCACAAAAAAAACACATGAACAAACAGCACAAGGTGTTGACCTTGCCTCTAAATTCCCTAGATCCCAAACTGATCACGGGAACAAGCCTTTGTCTTTTATTCTTTATCTGGGCACAACCCAACACAATATTAGGCAGGTGGTCATAATGTTATGCCAGATCAGTGTACTACTCATGCCGTGAGCCGAAGGAAGAGTTTTTGTTATGTCGTGACATACCACTCTATCGGGAAAAAGTTTTTGTTTGGATTCATTATTTCAAGTAACAAGGATTCGAAGCAAACGGTTTTTCTTGAAAAATGTGGTCGCTAAGCCCCTTTTTTTCAATCACCTTATAGAACTTGCAAGTTTCCTGCTCAGGACATTATCTCCCAAAGCTGCCAAAGTTCTCAGACACACTCCAACTAAGACGTCTCTCTTGTTACACCGCCAGTGAATTTAAACTTTTGGCTGGAGAGGCTGTGTGCAGAGGATTCAATGTTCCCACGGTCCCGAACCAGGGGTTTAAAACTCATTTTAGTTGGGGCCCACATACAGCCCAGTATGATCTCAAGTGGGCCGGATAACCTTTAAGATATCCTATAGGCAACTCCAGACTTTTTCCATTTCTTTAGTGCAAATAATGTTTATATTTAATAAATTATCCCTTTAAAAAAAAACTTTGCAAATTCATGCTGTGGGCCGGATTATCCTGTGTCCCAAGCTCTTAAAGTCTTGTCTTTCCAGGGCCCTGAGTTGCAAAGGTCCTAAGTTCCAAAGGTTTAGGGCAGGGGTCAGGTCAAAGATCCCCAAACTGACAAAGAGAGGGACCCCTTTGCTACTATATGTGTCCTATATTAAACTCGGTGCTGTTCATAAATATACATTATCATGATCATTTTGCATTTAGTATTAACCTATTCAAATAATACACAAGTTCAAATATTCTTTTTTTTTTTTTTGTGCAACAGTAAGTGGCCCTGCAATAAACCTAACCTAACCGCTACATATAACTGACAGAAGAAGACACGAAGTCGAAACACAGACGCTACAGATAAAGAAAATTATTGACAGATTTGAACTTTAATCATAGCCAAATGTAGTCATTTCAGGTCTTACCCGGCTCATCAGTAGCTATAGCATAAAAAATGCTGGATTTATGTTAATGTGCATTTAAAGAAATTTAAAATTGTGTGAAAAAGTGGGTGGAAATAAAAAATATGTATATATATAGATATAGATATCTATATAAAAAATGTCTAATCAACCAGAGATTTTGCGACCGCCCTGCAGTACCTCCGTGGACCCCTAGGGATCGCAGACCCCCCTGTTGAAGACCTGTCTCATTATGTGGTTCAAATTACCATGAAGGGAATACGTTTTCAGATTACCATTATGCAGATGGGATCCTTGCTTTCTTGACTTTTCTTTTGAGAGTTTACTGTAGTAAAAAAAAAAAAAAAAAACAGAAAAAAAAGCACAAGGACAGTATATATGATGCATGCCTCAAGGACTCAAAAAAAAAAAAGTTGTCTCTTCAGATCAACGTACTCCAGCATCGGCGCTTCACCGGCGTCGCCTGTCTTTCTTGTCTCTCCAGTAATCTCTCCGTGCATGGCTTTGTAAGTGGTTTTGCTGTGTGAATGATAAATGCTGGCCCGCGCTGCCTGCATTGTTATCATGGAAATGTTCTCTACTCTTAAACCCGAGGGTCACCACCCCATGCAGTTTTAGTGCTGTGGTTCATTCTATGAAATATTACAATAGCAGACACAAGGTCCCCAATCCCAAGGTGATATTTTCCAAAAAGGCTGATTTCATTCAAAACACAGTTTAAAACACAGAAATGTTTCAATTTGAAATATTTCCGCCAAGGCTCTTAAATCGTCATTTGACATTTTTGAGTTGTAATTATTTTAATTGGCACACTGATTATTACAATCCTTTGAAATATGTTGATCTCCAAAAACTGGAATCGACTTCTTGTTTCAGGCGCTAACGAGCGCAGGAGAAAATGACGCGTGATTGCAGTGTTGTTTTGATGGCAGGAGGGGAGTGATAGTGACGCCATAGGTGTTTTCGAAAGGTGTAAAGCCTCCGCTTGAAAATTCATCTCAGAGTCTGCTGCGTTCACCCTCGTTTTTATTTTCCTCTTTCATTCTGTCCCTCCACAGGGCACCCTTCCTCCCCCTCTCCCCTACTGTCCCCGCCTCTATACAAACAGCTCTTGTATATTTCAGCCACATGTGGACAGTTGATGGCAAAATGAATTTGGCTCATTCCTGGGATGATGAGAGGCGATGGGAGGCCGGGCCCGCCGCTGATGTCGACGGCAGCAGTTGAAGATGCTGCGGTAAATCATTTCAAAATATATTAAGCCACCCAGATCCCAGCCAAACGCTGTACCGCTCTATAATCTGCATGTTTCAAGCTCAACAAAACTTCCCATGACAGAGAATTTGCAATTATAAGGAAGATTACCCTGTGACTCCGGAGGAGTTTACAAATCTGCAGACGCCCAACTGTTGAGTCGAATAAATACGCGGCGAACTTCCACCAAAAACTGCACAGCTGAGCGGAGTCAGCAAAGCAGAATATGCTGCTCTCATGTTCGGCTCATTCCAAGCCAGAGGGGATTTTTAAATGTTGCAACGCAAATGCAGCTTTAGCACGACGGCGGCTCGGAGCATGTTCCCGCTGCTACGCCAGTAACACACTCTCAAGTCGTCCAGGTCATGGTATATCCAAAAACCCCTAAAGAAAGATGACTGGACTTGTAGGGTCTCTTGAAGATGTCGAGTTTTTGACGGGTGACACGGACAGATGTGCATATTTAAACTCCAACCTCTTAAACGGTCTTTTGACACGATGACATGTCTTCAAGAAACTCTGCAAGCCCAGTGTTTTTGGATGCACTGATTATAAAACAATCAGCCACAACAATAAAACCACTGACTGGAGAAGTGAATGCCATTGAGCGTCTTGGGTTAATTCAATTCAAGTTCTGCTGGGAAACGTTTGTACCTGGCATTTGTGCAGATGTTACTTAGTGTTGTAGCACATTCCAGTCCAAAGAGGCCCCTTCCCTCAACCAAAAGGCCCCCCACTAACAGGATTATGGTTCCAGACACCACAGGAACCCCTCAGGAGGAGACCTACACAATACCAGGAAGGTGGTTCTAATGTTATGGCTGATCTGTGTTATTCTAGCCGCGGCTTTCTTTCTTCTCACAGTTTTACCAACTCCACTAGTCATTTTTATATGTCAGTTATTGCTTTATTACACCTGGCTGCCTCTATTTCCTCCTCTCTTCACTCTCTCCTTTCCTTTCCATCAGCTTCAAACTACTTGTTTTTTTTTTTTTTTAAAGTTGTCTCTTACAAAAAAAAAAAAAAGCTGAGCTGTACTCTTGGCACACATTCTGAGATGATCTAAAGGCAGAGGGCCTCATACACACCGGACTGGACTCAATCTCCGACCATGATAATCCACTCAGCGGCGAAACTTCTCATTTCCTCAAAGTCCTTGGCTCATTTTACCCAAAGCATCTGTCTCCACCGCAGACGCATTTTTTTACTCACTGAAATGATGCCCGCGCTATCTGGAAGCGCTGGAATGAAGAGCAGAAAATTCTCTATCAATTGTCGACCTCTGAGGCTCACTTTTACTGGAATGTGTGTTGTTTTTACTTCTCTCTGCAGCTCCAGTCGGCAATCAGCGCCGAGGAATCACCGAGTATGTATGAGGAGATGTGAAGCAGTTGATTTAGCTGAGAGATCAAAGTCGGTGTTTCAGAAAAGGTTCAGGCTCAACAACAAAATGAGTGTCGAAAATCCCCCTGCGGAAGAATGCATGCCATTACTCATGAATTAAGGGGTATAGGAGCTGAAATGGTAACAAGTCGGAATCAAACAAAAACGCATTTAACAACCTGAATGTTTAAACACCGTGGGAAACTCACACCACTGCACGGTAGAATTATTTGGCTGCTGGCCAAGCATGGGCAGGATGGAAGAATCAAAACTAATTGACAGGAGAAGCTGGCAAACTTCTGCATTGTTACACTTCAGCTACAAAAAGCGGTTTTAGAAGTTTTTTTAATTGGTTCAGATTAAAGTTTTTGTTGTTCATCCCTTTACTTACAGAACATAGCGGATTTTATTTCTCTCTTCTATTGTATTCTTTTTTCATGTTTTTTTTTCCAAAGTCAATCCTGTGGTTTTGAAATTCATGTTGGTTATTGGAGTACTGGTGGCACAACGTTCACACATTTAGACCATCACGCAATGCATTGTTTTTTTTATAGAGTGCTTTTCTAAATACCCGAAGAAGCTTTACATTGAATACATCATTCATCTGCTCACACAGTCAGCGGTATCCATGCCAACAGCCTCTCCGACCACCCCTTAACCAATTCCCGGAGCAAGGTGGGTTAAGTGTCTTGCTCAAAGTAGGGGCTTTCAACAGGGGTTCCGTGACCCCCTAGGGGAAGGTGATCTTTGATCTTTGATCTTTAATCTTTGATTAATTAGACATTTTATATACATTTAATTTTCCCCCACAAATTTTAATTTCTTACATACACATTAACCTGAATTCAAATGGGACAAATGGGATCAGAAGACCGTGTCACGCTACTGTTGCACATGTATAAATTAAAAAAAAATACATATTTGACCCTGTATATCATTTGAATAGCTTAATACTGAATGCAAAATGAAAACAAAAATGTATATTTATGAATAGCACTAGGCTGAGTTTAATATAGAACACATATAATAGGTAGGGGGTCCCTACTAAATCTCTTGTGAAGACCCCTGCCCTATGGGTTGAGGGGAGGGGTCTCTGTGGATTGTTCCATTACATCCTACAGATACCTGCTCAGTCTGGGATCTAGTGAATTTTGGAGGCCAGGTCAGGTGAGTTGTTTCTAAACCATTTTTGTGTGTGCATCCGTGTCAGGCTGCATCCTGCTGTGTCATTGCTATGGGGCGAGTGTGACTGGTCACAAAAACTAGGTTACTTCAAGACTGGATCTGAAGCTCTGGCCCTCGCCGTCTTGATGGTGCCTAACTCCATCTCACACCGGGACAATCCAAGCTGAACAGGACCCGCCCGTCACTCAAAGCCGTCACACCCTATTGATGCACAACTTCAAGCCTCGATATGATTTGTTGTCCAAGGCGTTTCTCGTACCAGGCTGAATGCTTTGAATCAAAATGCATCTTGTTGATCTTTCACGCATGTCCACTTGTGATATGACCTCCAGAGACATCTATAAAACACTCTTCCCCACATTAATAAACAATGTGCCCTGCAGCTGATTTAGTCCCACACAGAAAACTGATCCTATCATGGTTTACACAAATGTAACTGCTAAAGCCACAGATGAACTGTCTACCTCTCCAAGGATACTCTGAATAACCTACCTGCCATGTACCAAGAAAACTGCGTCCAGGCATATCTAGGAGTTTTGATTTAGGTTATTCCTGTTTGCTGCATATTTTAGAAACAATCTCTGTGTCCTGAGATCTCATCTGACAAGTTTAAGAACACTCTAACTTTCCACAAAAACTGTATGACAGCTGAACAAATCCCTGCCTGTTAAAGATAAATCACCTGAACAATGCTAACACAGCTCTGACAACAGAACAAACCACAGTGGCGTTAGCTCAAGGCTAAGTTAGAGCTAACGGCTGGGAGCTCTCTTCAGACTGAATGTCTTTTATCGCGGACTGAATGCAGTTTTTTTTTTCTTCCTCAGTCTGTACATAACATACTTTTCTATGTAGCCTAACACTGTAAATGTAAAGTCTATAACTTAAACAAATCCATCTGCAGCCAAATTAAAGCTGACACAGCTTTGAATTTTGACATCAAGACATCTGCAGACTGAAGGTGCAGAATGTGAACAGGGTTAGGGGAATATTTGAAATGTAAATGAAATTTTTTTATATGTGAATATCTGTCCTTCAAAATAGTAATTGACAGGCTCTTAATAACAGTAAAATCTGAGGACAGTAAAGGACAAGATGCCAGTCTTGAGTAGCAAATTTCCTTCCCTAGTGAAGTATATACATAGCCTACTATTTATATTGTATGAGAGCAGTCTGCTCTGGATTATTATTGGTGTACAGTTTACTACAAAATCATTATTCATCTGAAGTTTATGAAAGTTTGTTTTTGTTGCTCCCACCAAAGATGAATGCCTTCAAGAAAATCTGAAAGGGTTTTTATTAAATTTGGAGGACAGCGAGACCTTCATTAAAGAAACAATAAATGATAATTTTTTTTTAGGTGGAAATCCAAATCTAATATGTCCACAAGTAAATGATTTTTTTCTTTTTCTTTTCTTTTTTTATTAATAAACTATTAGATGGGAAGAGATGACACGTCAATCCAAATCAAAAAGTCTCGCCCTCGCTGAGGGAAGATCTTAAGGGGTTTGATTGATGTATGTGCTGTACAGAGAGCTGCGACTGTCTAAAATCATGAGTGAAGACACTTGACAGTTTCAAATTACGTACTAAATGTCTCATTACAAGTGACAATATCGGCTTAACAACTTGAAAAGCTGAAAAAATAAATAAATTAAAAAAAGTACTCGTCGGTGCAAGCGTGTGCCTTAATGACGGCCCGTGATTTGAACAGCTGCGCGCGATCCAATGCTAGGAAATTTGTCCCTCGCTTCCAGCAACGATCTGACAATGAAGTTTTCCCCCTACCACAGCCCTTCTTAGTCAGCAATGTTCTAGTGGAAACTTGAGGTGCAGACATATTTATAGAAGACGAACCGTGACTGCGAGTTGATTCACTTCTACGAGACTCGGGTGAGTAAGACCCTTTTGAACAAATGAGTCAACATTGTCACTGCTTATTGCAACTAATCCGCTTCTGTCTGAATGCTGATGTACAAATGTAAAATGTTTCGACTTCGTGTCTTGTTTTGTTGTAAATATTTCATGATTATGTTCTGGTTTGCATGAAAAATTGCTACTTTTTTGTAAAAGAGCCTTCTGACTAATTGGCCCTTGTTGGTGGATATTTGTTCTCTGGATGCCTGTAGGGATGACAGTGTCTGAGTGAGATCTCCACAAGTCATCGATTCTTAGTCCCCATGGGATGAAGCCTGCAGGAGCGAGAGAAGAGCACTATACAAAAAAGCAAGGTTATGTGTTTGCCTTGAAAACATTGTAACCTAGAAGCAAATGATGTTGATAAGTGCATCTGATAAACAGGTCCAGACTGGACTGTACTAAATGTGGCTGCAAGGAGTGAGGTGGTAATAAAAAAACACGACCAGAGGACAAAGGCTAGAAGCACTGTGTTTGTTTCGCTGACTCCTGAGGCCGTCGCACTTTTGTTCGAGACAGGAGGAGAACACCGAAGTAATTTTTTTTTTTGTCCATTCTGCTGCACAAACTACCCGCTATCACTCTCTGGAGATGCAGGGCAGTTTGAACTTTAGCTCATGTCAAGGTGCCTGCTGCTGCAGGCCGGGGGCGGACTGGAGCCGCTGCTGGGAAATGGGAAGAGATGAGGAGCAGCACCTGAACCTCATTAACCCTCAGATTTATTTTTATTTTTTGTATTCCCTCCGTCAGTGTCAGCAGTTACAGGAGTCTAATACAGCTAAACAGCACACAACAGGCAACAAACTTAGACAGCGTAAAGATGGAAGGCGGGACTGTGAAGCCGAAAGAGCCGTATCTTATGGGGTGGATGTTCTACGTTGGAATAAATCATTTATTTTCACCATTATCAGGCCTATAAATGGTATTGCCAACGTCAATATGTAAAAGACCCTCACTTAAATATCTCCTTTAACTTTATTTTAGGCATATTTTAACTTTTAATCCAATTTTATTCTCTGTATTTGCCACTTCTCTATGGGTGAATATTGGTTAGATGTATCTAACATGGTGCCCATGAACCAACACATGACCAGCTCAGAACCAGTCAGCATGGCGGGATAGCTCAGACGCTCCATTGCTTAGTTAACCAGACTCTCTCTAACATACAGCTCAGAAGCCGAAGCAAGTAGAGCTCCCCCTGTTGACTGGCTGCAGTATAGGTCAGGGCTAACACCTCCTCGATGTTAGTGGATGGGACTCAGGCCAAACCAGGATGGTTTCTGTCATTTTAGGTAGTTAATATAACGCTGATAAATGTTTTCATGTCAATTTTTTTGCTAGGTTTCGTTTTTTTACGCTATAGAAACAGGATGTGACATATTGGCAACCGCCATGCCAACGGCTCTGGAGTTGTAGAAAAAAAAAATGTAACAGTTTTTTCTTGTACCTGGTGGAGGTAGAGCAGAGCGTAGTATTAATTATACAAAAATGCGAGTGAGTTTGGAGGAAGCATAGCGCCACTCTTGGACTGTACTGATCACGCCAAGATGGCGGCGCTCGTATCCTTAGGAAAATAGCATCAGTTTGGCCAATGCAAAGAAGTAAGGACACGTTCTCCATATTCATACAGTCTATGGGAACAGCACCGCCTGAAAAAATAAATAAATAAATAAACGAATAAAAGCTTATGTTTATTTTACAGCCAAAGTGTCTGTTTGTATTACATCGTACAAATCAAACTGGCTCCCAAAAGGCAAATAAAACTCTGTCCCTCGACTCCATTCTGTACCGCTAAAGGAAACGAGCGGCATTGTAATATATTATCATACCTTTTGGAGTACCATGGGTTCATGTTTTATTGAAAGCACAAGTTGCTTGCAGCTTACATTAGGCTGATAGTCGTTACAGTGTCTAGTAAATATTCACAAATATCCCGAACATTTGGAGAAAAATACACGGAACCTTATCTTTACTGACCTCATTATAAATTCATACTATAAACATCTACTTAAAAAGGCAGATTTGCCTCTTCTCTACAAAGAGGATGTTATTAATCCTTTAACATGCGCATTTCTTTTTTCCTTTCTGTCTGAAATAGTCTGTATTTTTACAAACCCGTCCCAAAATAAATCTCAGAGGAGGGTTTGAGCAGAGTTTGAAGGCAGAGCTCATTGTTGGTGGAACCGCATCCCAACCGGACAGACAGAGGCACCGGGAACAAAAATGAGCATCAGATATGACATCTGCTCGTTTCATCCCCTTGTAGCATGTCATGTTGTCACGAATCAGAACCAACATGGCATCTGGAACACCTCACGTTGAGCTAAGGGGGGGAAAAAATAAAACCTTTTTGCCTTCTCTCGCCTAGTTTGACAACTCCTGGGCTGTAGACAGTGACTCATAACAGCACAAAGGACTCCGTGTCATTTCATTTCAGCGGAACTGTAACCCTTCGGTGTTAACCAAGGATACGGGAGCTTTGTAGCAAATGAATAAGCGGATTCATCATCAGTGTATTGAAAGTAACAAAAAGATTTTATTTCCATTCATATAAACGTGATTAAATCTGAAAATGTTGTCCACGGTGTATCCCACCTCTCACCCAAACATGTGCAACAATAGGGTGGCTGTGCAACTGCCATAAACATACATACATTTACCTTTAAACATAGTTATATGTATAAGGGTCAGTGCATCACCAAAACACTTTGACCTAAATAGTTGGCTGATGGGACCGAGCTACACTGTTAGCGTCTCTTCTGCTAATATTGCAGCGTGCGTCTGGAATTTCACCTGGGGACAATTAACGGGGACAATTGGGGGGAACCTGTCTTCTGCCGCCATTGATCCTTTTACTTAAATATGTTGGATTTGTGTTGATGTGCATTTAAACAAATTTGTACAAAATGTTTTGTATAAATTTGAAAAATATATGAAAAATGTCTAATCAACCAAAGATTTTGCGACTCCTCTGCAGTACCCTAGGGGTTGCAGACCCCCTGTTGAGGACCTATGGTATAGGCTGTTTGTTTCTTAGCATGAATCGGTTAAATATTTACCTTTGCTTTCTTTCAGTCCTACAGGCAATTAAGTGCCATCCAAACAAAAATGTGTCGTTAGCTTTACTACTGGAAGCTGAGTTGGTTTATAAGTTTAGCAGCTGACGGGAGTTTCCCCTCTCTGCGTTGCCAGCTCTAATTTAAATAGCGCCAGGATCCCCCTCAGCCCAGCCCCTTCATAAAATATTAGGCATTTTAATGACGGTCAGGCGCATGAATGTATGCACGTCTGCACGCACACAAACAGAAGACTGTGTACTTTTAATGACAGCCAAGCACCCGCGTTCCTTTTAATATTCATGCCACTTTACGTAACCTTTACGTAACCATGGGACATGTGCGCACGTTCCGGCGCGTGCAAGCCCCCGCGCACGTGTGAGTGCATGCACGCATTTGTGTGTGTGTGTGTGTATAGTTGAAGTCTTTTCTCTGTAGTTCCCCTCATTATGAGAAAGCTCTTTAATGTTTGTCTCCCAGTGGAGGGAGGAAGGGAGTGTGAAACTGTTATTGCAGAGAGTGAGAGAAAAATCTGAGGGAGGGAGCCAGACAGACACTCCTGCTCATGCGGTATGATCTCTCAGATGATGACACCCATGTTTGCCTTGCTAGCATCCGCGCGGCACCTACGCTGTCTGTGTCTGTGTGGCCTCAGCAATATAATTTGCAGATGACGCAGGAGTGTTTTACTTAAGAGGATCATTTGGATTGAGGGGTGGGGATGGAGGGGGGAAGATGAGGCTGAGGGGGCAAAGTGGTACAAGGTGGCGAATAAAGGAAGCGGAGGAGGGATGATGGTAGGCAAGGAAAAGGCAAAGTCTGCTCCCATCAGGCTCTGACTGTACATAACGTTGGTGGGAGAGCCCTCGGGATTGTGTATGTCTGTGTGTGTGCGTTCTAGGGCATGGTATATGTGTGCTTGTGTATGTGTGTGTCTGGGCATGCTCTGCTGGCCACTGATAACCCCACAGCACAACTGTCACAGTCATGCTTTCACTCACAGTCACAGCTTTGTGGGCGCAGTCTGCGTCTGTGTGTGTGTGTGTGTGTGTGTGTGTGTGCATGGAGGTCTGTTTTGTGTGTCCATCTGCCTCTCCCTGTCACTGTCTGCCCGCCTCAGCATCAGGGTGTAATACTTTATTCCCTGATACCTCTCCGGTATCAGAGGCCGTGATTTAAAAAAAGGCTCGGTGGCCGCGTGGGGAGTCCACAGATTGGGGAGAAACTCAAGAGTCTATCGCGCAGCCAACAGGAGCCTCGTGGCCATTACTCGTGCACAATAACCGAGCAGCCAGCTGGAGTGCCAGGAGGCGTCTTGGTGGGCTGTCACTGGACCAAAACAAAAAAAAAGGAGAAGTTGGTAGTGGCTGCTTTGCTCCCCGCTCGGGGCTGATAAAAGAGGAAGCCCAATTTCACTTGCTGGGAGATAAAACCGTGCCGAGACAAGTCTCCATGTTATGCTCTTTAAATGATAATATGCTTGGACACGAGGCGCCTCCGTCGCGTGTCCGATGAGTTTGTCAACTCCAGGCAAATGGAAACTGTGTAAATCACATCATTAAGAGAAAACAATAAAAAAAAAAATCTCCACCTGTCAGAGGTGCTCATTAAAATCCCTTTCCTACCCTGAGCTCGAGGGCAGAGTTGACAGGTTTGCAATTTTTATATTCACAAATATTAATAGCAATAAATTTTATTCGCTTCCTCGCGATTTGCACTCTGAGTTGTGTGATTCGTAACGGATGAAAACGAGCTGATTTTCTTACAAATGAGAGATTCAGAACAAGCTAAGAAGGGTGTCCATGGATCTACTCTGTGTGTAACAGTGGAGCACAGGTGTGTTGCGCACAACTACCGTGTCAAGGATGAGCACCTGACGTTCGTTTCCTATTTAGCTTTTATTGACGCATTCTCTAATTCAACCGTAATCAGGAAGCCTCTTGAAATGCACTTTCTTGCCAGTTTATTAGGTACTAAAAATGAATGCATTCAAATGTAACAGTCGGAAACTTTCCCATCTACATTTTTTTTTGTGGCAGAAAGAGCCTTTCTGCTGCAAACTACTAATTATCTGCTGGGCCAATCAAATCATTTGGACTGGATTTATGTGGTGGTGCACAAAAGAGTCATTTGGTGCGTTGTAGGACAGTCTTAATTGTTAAAGCAGGTTCAAATGCATTAAAAACTCAAACATTGCTGTTGCACTGCACAAAACCGAACAATTCACTCCACATGTGAATTTACTATTCTGCATGTTTTCAGAGTGAAGTTTTTTTCTGTGTGAAGATTAAAGTTTGAACCTTGATTCAGCTGCAATATCTTTAAACTATAACTGGGCTGGTTTGTGAGCTGTTTACCTCCACATCTCTTTTAGCAGCTAGTTAACACAGACATCAACCGTTTGGATTACTATTGCATCCTTTCATGCAACCGTGCTTTACCTGTTGTTTACCCACCAAAATGGCGCTAATGACCCAAAATGCACTGCGGCTTTGCGAGTGTGACGTCACCTGACCGGTTGCATGCAGAAATGTTGTTTTTCTCTGTGTTTCTTAAAAGCCCACAATCAAAATGGAGTGTTACCAGCCTTTATATTGTGACAAGAATTGAGTTAGGCTATAACATAGCTTATCTATATTATAAATATATGTCTTTAATCTTGTCCTACATCCTAACACATATTAGGATACTTGAAAATATCCTGATATAACCCTCATCCAGGCCCGGTTTCAAACGAGACTCCGTCATTAGACCTTTTAAACGATTTAGATCAAAGAGAGAGGACAAAGCAGGCGGATAATTCATTTGATAAACACTGAGATCTCATGCGGAGAGAACAGCAATGATTGGTGTAAAACCCTCACAGTATCAGCAGTCAGCGGCTGCTGCTGAGCAGAAAAAAAAAAATAAAAATAGCTGTGTTGTTGTCAGTCCTTTCCGGATGTATTGTATCAACACGCAGTATCGATCCTCTTCATTTAGTTGACATATTGATTAACCCTGTTAGCTGCACTCATTTTTCATTTTGTTAAACTATTACTTTACTCAGCCTGCACTGTTTTTATCTCTTCCTGCAGGATGGCTTAGAAGACTGAGCTGTTGTTTGGTACAAAAGAGCCCAGCAACGGGGTCGATTGCACTGAAATCTGAATGAACTGTCACAGCTGCCCTTTACTCTTGTCACTTCTTCATCTGGCATCACTGCGCATGCATTAGTTCAACAGTGCCAACGTACTGGAAAGACTATTGAAAATAATTGTGTGGGGAACATGAACGACCAGATCCAGATTCACTCCAAGCATCGATCAAGTTGATGTCTTTGTATGTTTTCTAGGAGATGATAACGACTTAAGACTTTGGACAAATGTTGGAAGGAATGTCATTAAATCGAAGACATTCCTGTTCCCCCGAGGATGAATTGCAACGATTATTTTTCTTGAAGTGCCATTATCAAGGGGGTGAACATGAAAAAAGTGCACTCTTGGCCTTGTCTTTATCATGTCTTAGTCCCTAGTTTTGGCAGAGTGTCCTGCACCGCTGGCTCCGCTTGTCAGTGGCTCTTCAGCAGATTCAGCACGTTGAATTGGCAGCGGAATAACCTGCTGAGAGAGATTTCTAAGATTTGTTGAACAGCTTAGCAAACCAGTGAGCAAAAAAATGTTTGTATGGTCACCCTAGGTAGGAGTTTTCAAATTAGAACTCATTTAGACCCTATAAAAAGTGGATGTAAAAGTAAAGACATAGTGCGCGGAGCTCCCCCTGGTGGCTGACTGCAGTATAGGTCATAAGCCACTCCTCCATGTTAGTGGATGGGATTTCAAGGATAATTTCTGTCATTTTAGGTAGTTTCTTTAATGCTGATGCAAGTGTTAATATTGCAGAGAAGTTTAGTTTTAGTTTTAAAAACTGGATGTGACATCATGATGATTTACAGCTGCCATTGACAACTGTTCCATGAAGAGCCAGAGGCAGAGGTAAAGCAGAGCGCAGAATCAATTAAACGCCAGTATGTCATCGATAATTGGGCTTGCAGGTTGGTGCCACTGTCGGTACCAGATCTGCTCGCCCTGAGTATCCGGCGGTTCCAGATGACGTCACGATGTAGGGGATGTTGATGTTGCGTCTTATAATTGGTTGGACAACAGGAAAAGGCGGAAGCGGAAGAGAGATTAGAAGTTAGCGGTTGTTATCGAGGCTGAGCAACTTATCGGCTTTGTTTTGTGCTTTCATTCATGCCTTTTGTCCTCTAAATCTTTTTGCACCTACTATACAAATTAATTCATTGAACTCGAATTATCTTGACATTTTATTACTTTAATTTTTATGAATAATGTGGTGTCATCATATTTTTTGTTTTGTGGAAAATTAAAAATTATAAATGAAAAATTTTATTGAGCTATTTCTAAAAAACATATTGTGAAAAATAAATTAAACTCATGACCTGTATCTAAGGGATTCTGGCGTCAACAAGGCAGGAAGTGGACACGCGTCCTCCATATTTTCTACAGTCTGTGTGATAAATACAGACTGCTGCCACCTGCTGGTAGGAGGTGAAGAGGTACTGCCCATCACGGGGATGCAGATCCTATGTTCCAGATGGCCGTTGGCTGTAGCCTTTGCGGTGTGTTCAAATGCATCGTTACGGGCCAGATACAGGTGGTGCGCTGCAACGTGACAGTCGGCCTTTGTTGCTGGCAATTGTTTCGTATCCACTCCTATTTAGGCAGTCTGTGATATAAGCTGTGAGATTTGTGTCGCTTTGTTGGGCAGCACATTTCAGTATAGCGAGTTTGCATGAGGTCTGTGGTCCCTATCAGTATAAATTATTTCATGTCTGCACTGCAGCAAAGCATATCTGTCCCCCAGCGTTTGTGTCTGTGTCTGTGTGTGTGTGTGTATCCTTTCTGCACAATATATAAATGTCATGTCACTGGATATATAGCTGCAGACGCATCCTGCCAAGCTCCTTTTTTTTTTTTTTTTTTACCATCTTTTCTTTCTGTCAAACATAATGCACTCATAGGGGTTTCTTGGCAAACACAGAACTGGAGGAGATGCAGCTCCTGAACTAATGACTAATAACCCATATCAGTGATGTGTATAATAGAAGACTTCTGCTGCATCTGTTTTGAAAAATTTCCACCTATGAACGTCATCTGTGAGTAACATTTTAAACCGAGGATGAAAGGGGAAAAAAAACAAACGTGTCACTCAACAAAGTCCCACTTCGGTTTCGCTACGACAGAAATAATTGTTTTGCTGTATCGTGAAATAGCCTTTTCTCCATTTTAAAATGCTCGCTCATCAACCAGATTTGTCAATATAAAGACAGCATAATGAGGCATTTTGTCAGCTGGAGAAAAACACATTTTAATGCGCTGTCAGGTTTACAATAAACGTAATTACAGATTTGACAACACACAAAAGGGACGGCTTTTGGGGAATGCGACTGCTTGGTAACATCCTCTGTTTTCTATTACCTTCATGAATAGTCGGTGATTAATAGTTTTTTCTTCACTCCTGCCGGACTAAATTAATTTCAGGGTGCTAAAGAAAATGAACAGGACTACAGGTATAAGGCATGGGCATTTAAAACACCTTCACTGGAGCTTAAACGCTCCTTCAGATTAACAACCAACAGTTAATAGGTGTAATGTGTAATTCTGGGAAAACTATTTCTGGAGGCAGTCGTCACTGTGTTTCCTGCTCTGGGAGGATTAGTGACACCTCTTTTTTTCCCCCCTCCTCATGTGTTATAAATCATCTTCATTTCCGGAGTTACTCTGCCGTGTTCACAGGCCAGCTGACAAAGCATCCTAATGTGTGCAACAGTTCACTGATTACCAAAACAGCCTGACAGCCTGGCGGCGGCGGCACAGCCAAACGAGCCCATCTTGCCACTCTGCGTCTGGTCAGACCTCCGCGGGGCTGATTGTTGAAGAACTGCAAGACATTTTTCAACCCCGATAGCTGCCAGCTTACGAAATGGCTCCCCGTAGTCGGAAAACCGATGCAGGGTCAATTTAGGGAGTGAAAAGTGCTCACACGGAGCAGGACTTATGCCCCTGCATTTTTGTGGGTTTGAAATCGGTTCCTTGATCTTTACGTAATGTCATCTCCCGCCTCCGCTCGCATTGATTCTCGCACCCTATCTTGAACCGCGTTAAAAGAAAAAAAAAATTTTGAATTGAAAATGCTCGATAACAACAAGTTTTGTATTTTTATCCTTTCTTGTTTCCGCTATTGAGTTGTTGCGCGCCTGCATCTCTGAAAATATACTTTTCCGTTTGTCATTTTAAAGTGATGTGATTGGAAGGAAGGTGTATTTTGGAGAGCGTAGGAGGCAGGGAGTCAGGAGTCAAAACTAACAGAGGGTGAAATGTTTTTAGAAGCACCATTTTTATCTCAGCTGCAGTTTGTAATTCGTTTCCTTCTGCTCCGTCGCTTTATACGAGAGGTGAGAGATATAGTATAGCGGAATTATGCAGCGAGCAAGATCTGAGACTGGATATTGTATGTGATTTTGGTTGTGATGATGCATGTATTCTTGCATGTGGCACTGTTTTATCCTAACCTACCAGGGCATTATATTATGCTGTTTCTTTATGTGGAAGATCTATTACAGTTTTACAAAAGCCTGCAAAACAAAAAAGAAACAAGAAAAAACAAAAAAGAAAAAAGAAAATGGTTTCCCTCGGTTTGTCGTGAAAGAAGTGGACTTCCCTGCAGAGCTCCAACCTCAACCCCATCAAACACCTTTGGGATAAACTGGAAGTCAAACTGAGTGCCAGGTTGATTGCCCAACATCAGTGGCTAACCTCACGTATGTTCCTGAGGCTGAAACTGAATAAAACCCTGCAGCCCGGCCACAAAATCTCACAGAGAATGGATTCGGCCCTCTCACATAATCATTATAATTGTGACGTTAATTATGTCTTCTCTTTTCCCTTAAGGCTGCAGAGGAAGAGTTATTGAAATCTCAAAAACAAGATTCAGTCATCAAATACGACTTCACAGAGACAATAGACTGTCATTGCGCAGGCTGTGTGCTACGTAGTCATGTAGTCTGCAGGAGCTGTGTTTACGCTATTAACTGAACCGCACAGAGCGACAAGGGAAATGACACTTGCAGCCTTGGAAAAACCTCCAGGTAACATCCAATCGGCTGAGATTGCTGTGCAGCCTGCGATATGGAACGATGATCGCGGCGTGTGCGAGCTTTTCCAGTCACTTTGTCTAACTTGTGTTAATGTAAAGGCGAAGAGTCCCGAGTCTGCACTTCATCCCTGTCAACAATCTCTATATTTCCTATAACTCCTTCATGTTTTTTATTTTTTTTTTCATCTCACACCTTGTGCGTTTGTCTCAGCTTTGAAACAGCAATAACTGGATTCTTTCAGCCACTCGGGGTCAGTGAATACAGATATGTGAACACAGCGTTAGATAGTCACATTTTAAACTGTCAAATTACTCTTCTTTAGCTGTTTCCTGTTTAACTCCCAGGGGAAATGTTAGGCGCTGTACAACAGCAGTGTGAACAGCACACAGCTCTGACCTCACTGAGCCCACATGTAGCAAACTTACACTGTCACTTTAACCACAACTGCTGTCACTTTGTTGTACTTTGTGTACTGTACTTTTTGTTGCCTGTAGCCTGTTGTCCTGTTTAAAGTTGTTGTCCTTTAATTTGTTATCTTATCTTATCTTATCTTATCTTATCTTATCTTATCTTATCTTATCTTATCTTATCTTATCTTATCTTATCTTATCTTAGATACGCTAAATGCTCCACTGCTAACCACCAGCGGGCTGCTAACTGTGTGTCTGTCTGCCGTTTCATGTTGAATGGGTAATATACACCGATATGGCATAACATTATGACCACCTTCCTGATATTGTGTAGGTCTCCCTTGTGCTTTCAAAACAGTTGTGAGTCATCAGAGAATGAACATGGGCCTTCCTGAGGGTGTGCTGTAGTGTCTGGCAGCACAGTAAAGTGTTATTAGTGGGGGCCTTTGGGTCCTATGGGTTGAGGGGACAAGCCTTTGTGGATCAGGCTTGTTCCAGTGCATACCACAGACACCTGATCAGTTTGGGATCTAGTGAATTTGGAGGCCAGGTCAACACCTTGTGCTGCTTTTTTTGGAGTTGTTCCTAAACCATTTCTGTGTGTGCGACTTTTTCAGGCTGCATCCTGCCGGGGATGGTCATCAAGGAGTGTCATTGCTATGGTGTTGGGGGTGCTAGGTCTTGTGTAGGTGGGTGGTACGACTAACATCCAAATGAAAACCAAAAATACTTCCCAGCAGAACAGTGAATTGTCGCAAAATGATCAGTATTATTCACTTCTCCTTTCAGTGGTTTTAATATTGTGGCTGATTGGTGTAAACGGTTTCATTTCACGCTCAGATTGAATAATAATATTCTCTCAACATCAGATTACATCTGTACATTTGGTAATAATTTTTCTTTTGTTAAATAGGATTTAAATCTTATATTATTAAAGCCACTTTAAAACAAGAGAAATCCACTAAGTTAAAGACTCTGTTGTTTGGACCAAACTGAGAACAGCTGCACTGTTTTCAATTATAAATATGCATCCGCCGAGGATCCTCTTTTTGTTGTTAATTTCCTCTTGTCACTCACTGCTAGAGGTTTGATCTCAAGCACTCGTGTGTTTTTTTTTCCGCTTTCTGTTTAATTTTAGTGCGACTACTTCCCCACAGCGTGATACCTTGTTTCAGCTGTACATCACAAACTGCTGCGTCTAAATAAAACACGCCGCAAACTGCGAACCTGTCAAGCAGACTGCAAGGTGGTATTTAGCTGGACGAGGGCTTCCGCCCACCTTCCCGCCGAAGCGGTATCGCTGCGGTGTCGTGGCGGGTCAGGCCGCCCGATGTCCACTCCACACTCCAGCCGCTGAAATGGACGGGCACTGTGCCAGCAGATGAATGTCAACCAGCGGTGGAGCCGAGGGTTTGAGGATAAGGATCGCTCTCTTTCTCCGCGGTCCCATTTAGTGGTCAAATTCATACAAGTGGAGTGAAGTTCCCCTTCACCCTCCGGAGGCTGCGGCGGCAGCGGCGTTATCTGAGGCGGCAGATTTGGCCGCGGGGTTTGAGAGTCGACGCATGGGATGTTGCCTCCTCATGTGGTTCAGCTCTTGGCTTGTGAGGGTTGGTTATCTGATGACACTTCATAATCCTTCACACACCCTATACGGTGTCTTGTACAATGCTTAACTTTGAGGCTTTACAGTGGATTACACTATAGAAATAGGGTCGGTAACCTTTCAGCTCTTAATCTCTACGAGCTTTAAAAGGGACTTTTTTCCTTTTTTCTTTCTTCTTCCTTTCAACTTTTGGAGGGCGTGCTTCATACTCTCCATTTGGGAAAGCTTTTTGTGACCTGAAATATATTAGTTAATAGCTCCAAAACCCAGGAAAGCCATCCCCCGGAGCGTTTTTTATTTATTTTATCTTAAGTGCGACTTTTAATTTCGGCGATAATAGAATTTGCTCTCATGCCAGCAATTATTTCCGCGTGCGTACGTGCCAGTTGTTTCCATTTTGCACATTTTGGCACGAACACCTCCAGAGGAGGTCAGGAAACACCAGCTAACATTATTATTAGCTTTTCTTTTGAAGTAAGAGCTGCATAGAGAAAAAAAAAACATAGCAATTTAGGCTCAGAATATAGCAGGTAATTCTTCAGCGTGTGGCAATTTCTAAAAACAAGCCATGCTTTTACTTCTGTCTTTGTTTCAACAATCTATATTGAGAGCAAAGGAGGCACAGAAAAAGCCTGAACGCTGGTGGTTGCAGCCGATTCCCAAGGCTGCCTGTGTTGTAGGCTGACTGCTCCTGAGTTTCTCTGGAGGTGTGTGTGTGTGTGTGTGTGTGTGTTTAGAAAAAGCGCTGAAAACATTCTGTCGCTGTGAAAAATTGCTTCAAAGCGGCATTTCAGCGGTGTTGACTACGGTAAGATACTTCTTAAAGAAAACACTTTCTTTCTGTGATGGATCTTTGTAGAAGTGCATCCAAAGAAGACAGAAGAGGCAATATGTATGAAAATGAGCAGAGCAATGTTCCAGGGGCTTCAGTACCAACAGAGAGGGGATGTTGTAAAATGCTACCCCTTGAATATTATTGCTCTGGGACGCATTGCTCGTCACGGCCCCCAGCGAGCCTCCTGGAATTAAAGACTCATCTCTCTCCTGCAGGAGGACAACAATACCAACAGACACAGACACGCAGACAGATAACACAGCTATAGCATGTTAATTAACATGCTATAGGTGTGTTATATCTATATCAGTATAGATATCAACATGTTTCTACAACACAAGATCTGTGAGGTCTGATCTTAGCTGTATCCTAAAAGTGACTGTTCAATCATACATATTTGTAGTTTTAGGTAATTTATTTCCAAAGATTACAAAAGAGAAAGGAGATATGACTTATTAATCTGACCTAATAAGCTAAAGTAAGCTATTAACTAGGTTAATCGATGGATTACAGGTTAAAATATGTAATTTTACATTCCCTACATGTTAGCTTTGGTGTCTTCCAGATGCCGGGGCTCCTTGAAAATGATGTTACCATTTGAACTGCATTCATTTTGTGCGCACGATGCCTCCCAAGGTAACATTAGCACGTTCAGCTACTGGTACCAGCTAATTACACTAGTAGATCACCGTTTAGCCATGCAAAACAAGATTGTTTGAGACTGGAAAAAAACACTGTAGGAACAAAGACTTAAGAGACCAGTGTCTGACATTTTCAAACCCAATGTGTGTTTAGCCTAATGTTAGCGGTTCTGGCCTACTGAGTTCAGCCAAACAGATATTAAATTGAATTACAACCTCATGGATATATTCTTGTTTCCTGTACTCGCTTTTAAATGTAACCATGCACTAGTAAACAGGTGTCCACAAGAACTACCATGGATAGCTACTGCTGCTGCTGCTGACGTTGGTGCTATAGGATAGGGGTCCCTGAAACAGACGTTTCATTATCGATTTACACCTCAGGAACAACATTAAAACCACTGTCAGGAGAAGTGAATAACACTGAGCATCTTGTGACAATACAACGTTCTGCTGGGAAACATTTGGACCTGACATTCATGTGGATGTTATTTAGACACGTAGCACCCACCTAGACCCGACCAGGCACCTCCCCCCCACCCCATAGCAATGACACTCCTGGATGCAGCCTGATACAGGCAAACACAAAAACAGTTTAGGGACAACTAAAAAAGAAACATGAAAAACAGCACAGGGCACTGATCAAGTATCTGTGGGATGCACTGGAACCCACAGCTTAGGAGTACCAGCATCCTCGTTATGAACAGCGCAGGATGCAGGAGGTGGAGCTTACCAAATAGTCTATTGGCGGGGTATGAAAAGGGAACAGCCATGCCTTCCATCCCTTTCTGTCTCCTCTCCCTGCACACGTCCCCCTGTCCCATTTCCTGCCTACCAGGATGCTGACAATAGCTTCAATAAAGATGAATTGAAATTGGCTGTGGCTGGATTTGGCTTTCCAAGTCACACAATGGAAGGAGCGGCGCGGTAATTATTATTCCTCCGCATTCCAGCACACTGTTCTGCAAACTCATTTTCCTCATTGCATCTATCTGTCGTTCTCCACCTCAGTTGCTTTCCCTCCCAGCTTGAATTTTTTTTCCACTCCTCCTCCTCCTCCCCCTCCTCTTCAGCTCGTCTCTGTTTCCCTTTAAGTGCCTCCACCTTCTCCTTTCTCTCGTTCGCTCCCTCCTTCTCACCCTGTTCAACTCAGTACAGTCCATTATTGTTGTTTGCTAAAGTAGAACTATAATTTCACAGCTGAGGAGCCAGATCAGGTCTGGAGTAGTGATTAATAATCTGACGGTGAATAATGATTTCATCCTCCCTATTCAGCTGTAGGTAATTATTCGCTGTGTAATCGTGGAATAGATTTGCTCATGAAAAACAGACTTATTCAAATGTGAGATAGAAGCCGGGGCGCCTTGGGTGTGTCGAGGCATCCGTGAAGCTAAATTTACATGGGTAGGGCTCCAAATATAGGCCCGGGAAATAAGATTAGAACATTAGCGTGGGCGTCACTTCAAGCCTCTTCGGTCCCCAAGTGTTACCCGGTCTTGTGTCATCCACTGAAGTGAGGTACACTGCCTCCCCATCGTGCTCATCACAACTGTGATGAATATGTCAAAAGAAGCCATGCGAGGCATTTCATTCTCTTTGTCCTTGCATCTCGTCTTGTCTATAATGATAATGGATTGCATTTATTTTCGCGATGGAAGTCAGGGGATGGCGGGCGAAGCGAGAGATGCGGCGAGAGGAGATTGTGAGGAGGGCCCGTAAAAATGAGTGCTCATGTTTTGTTGCGTAGTTGTTGTTTTTTTTTTTTTGCTTGTTTTATTAAATTGGTTTCAAATCAGCTAAGCAGCGTACCAGAAGGTGTAAGATGCTAAAATAAGAAAAAAACAACTCACATACAAGGACAGAGGAAACATTTTCTTCTGCGCTTGAGCACATGGAAAAAAAACTAAACAAAACAAAAAAAAACAGATTATTCACACACATACTTAATGGAGGTGTCTTGATTTACATTTCTGGATTATCCGTGTGTGGGTGTGTCTTTGTATTTGCACAGCTTTGGTTATTTTGGATCATGCCGAGGATGCTAATGGAATTGTAGAGATGACCAAAGCAAAGGTCACGGTGCAGTTAATCCTGTTTTTCATGGTAGCGCAGGGTATGTGTATGTGTGTGTGTGTGTGTGTGTGTTAAGGTATGAGGGCTGCTTTTTAATGCAACGCTGAGATTACCTTTTTTTTCAGTTTAGATCTTAGTGAAAACCTGTTAAGACTTGGGCAAGAGTTAGGCACTTAGAGATAGGATGAGTGAGCACACCGTGTCCACGGAGAGTCCTCACAAAGATAGAAAGACGTGTTTCTCAGTGCGTATGCACGCGCGCATGCACGCACACGCGCTGAGGTTCAGTTATTTTGGGTGTTGTCAATGAAAAGGAGAAATCATTTCACTGTAGGCACAAGTTTCTCTATCTGGTTGCCAGGCAACCAAAAGCCTTGAGTTGGTCCACAAAAGGCAAGTCCGTGCGTGTACATCCAGATGTCACACACGCACGCACGCACACACGAACACAAGTGCACTGGCACATTCACACACATGCACACAAAAGAATACACACACCTGTGTGTTACTGTGGTAAACATCCAGCTCTCGGCAGATAAACAAGAGCTATCACCCCCCCCCCTCGCGGTGTCCACTCCGGTGGGGTTTGTTCTCACCGATCACATGCCAGATCACAAACATTGTGTGTGTGTGAGTGTGCATGTGTGTGTGCGGACCAGGGGGGATTTTTAAAGTGCCATTGTTAGGAGTGTTTAGATAGTTCTTTCCTACCAGGGAGTGCAGAAATCCTCTCCTGCACACACACAACTACAACACATGCCGCACACATACGTACTCCGCACGTGCAAGAGTAAACTTACACACACCACCGCGATGAGATGCTAACTCCCATTTAGGTGTGGGAGACGGGCGACAGGTAGATTTTTCTTTCTTTTTTTTTACCTCCCGGTTTTCTCATGTGACAGGCGGGGTAATGGGCCGTTAGATTAACACCAAACAGAGGATGTGATTTCAAATGTAACGCGATTTTCTGATGAGAGAAACCAGACGCGGCTCCCCTCTCCTGACGTGGGCTCCTCTGCAGTATATTCCTGCGCACGCCTCGCTCAAAATAAGGCCAATGATGATAGAATGAGGCAATCTCTGCTCTTTAGGGTGTGCGTGTCAGAGGAGAAAGGAAAGGCACAAACACGGGGAGAGGAGCGCAGACGCCGGGGAGTGTGTGCGTATCCGTGTGGGGGTGTGTGAAAGTGCGCGTGTGCTCATTAAAACAGAAAAAGAGGGGGGAAAGAAAGAGCTGGGGAGAGAGAGAATCCTCCTGCCCGTCAGCAAGGATTTACACATGAGGAAGTAAAGAATCTCTCATCTCTCCTTAAGACGTTTTATCCTCCGCCAGCTCCGCTTCCTCGCTGCATTTTTGCTAATTGCCATTGTTTAATACAGTAAATTTTCTTTGTCAGCACATGGCCAAGGCGAAGGAGGGAGAGTTAAAATTCAGAGTGGTTTCAAAGAGATTTTTTTTTTCATGTATTCCAACTGTAGATGGAAACCCCAGGCTTCAGCTGCAACTCTTTTTAACTTGAAATAGATGCGTAGACTGCCACGTTGCCTCAGCAACAAGTCAAACCGCGTGACTACAAAGTAAAGCTAAGTGATAATGATTTGTAACAGCACGGTGCAAAGGATAAATAATACCTTGACGGGTATTAGGTTATCCAAAAAAAAAAATATTAAAAATACAAAACAAGATTTTGCTTCATGGTGTCATAAGTTGAAAACATCAAGAACATATTTTGAGAATGGCAGGCTCCTGTGAAAATGAAACAAATCTTTGTGCTCAAGTCAGCTATGCTACTCGTACTATCTGTGTGTTCAATATTAAAATACCTCTTCACTGAAAAAATGCATTCCGCTTACTGTAGCTTGGTTTGGATGTTTCGACCTTCTCGGTGCAGAATTTTACACAACAAGGCTGTTTTCACTTTCGTCTAAAGTATTAGATGAATGCAAAGTATTTAATACAACTAGTGTGTAGTTGTAAAACTTTGGAGTTAAATAGTCAAATATGTCAGTGAGGAAGAGGTAGCAATTCTGAGGCAATTCTGAAGGGGATCTTTAGATGAGAATGAAAGACTTGCCACAGATAAACATATTTATAGAATGAAATATAAAAATTCAATACATTTTTGATACTTTTAAAAATGTGTATTTTGAATTTACTTGACTGCCAGTGTACAGACAGACAAGAAACGGGGAGAGAAAAACAGCGATAAAGACGCAGTTTATCTTTTTTGGCCGTCGGGTTCATTTTTGTTTCCACTTCCTGCTTCACTTTCAACAATGGCGACTGAAACTTCAGAGAGATTTCACAGAAGACAAGTCAAATATTTATGTATCTCTGAACCTCCTCAGTTAACCTCTCCTCCATGTGTTCCATCTTCATTGATCCAAAGCAATCAATTCAAAAACTGTAGAGATGGAGAAGCAGCCGGAAACACTAAAGCATAAACACGCTACTACCAAGTGGATCAATAATAGCTCTTGTGGTCTGCTTTGGTGCAATGCATAGTTACATTTCTGGGGAGGTGCACATCATTTACGGCATAAGGGTCTGTCAGATACCACGTCACAGAAATCTAAACCGCCTATTAGCCGGCCACAAAAACAATTAGCATATCAAATTTAGCCTGTTAGCTACATCGACTACAGAAGAGAGTAACCCATGTTACTGACAAGGCCATGCCCCCTTATGGCTGAAAACAAAGTAGAAGTTGCTGTGTTGTGTATTGTTCTTCAAACCGTTTAAAATACAAGAGAGAGATTTTCTCTGCTCCCCTCAAGATCGAGGGATAAAAAACGAATAAATATATGGATTAATGCCATAAATCGGGTGTACAAAGACAGAAAGCTGTGGGAACCTGATAGTCAATATGAGTGGGTTTGTACAGCCATTTCTCTGTTGGTAGACTACAGGGACATATGGCTATTTTTCTTAAATTTTCTATTTAATGTCGCCGATCATCACTTGGCAACAACATTATATATGTGTCTGCCTGACTAACGGTGGCCGTTTCGCCCGCTTTCCAGCCAATGAATCCTAGCAACACAAAATAAACACTGACTATGTGGGGAGTTGTATTTACCGCCAATGGTTTGTTTTCACCCAAATGGGGGTGTGGCCTAATTTGCCACATTTGTCATCCATATTCAAATAACAGTCGTGCTTATTAGGTTCATGAGATGAGTCTATATGAATGGTGCCCTCGTGTAGCATTCACAACCTGAAAAGCAGAAATTTACACTAAGCTCCAGGTTCACGGGTTGTGGTATGTTCTGACATCAAGATATGGCAAATTAGCGAAATCAAATTTTCTATTTTGGTAATTTTTGAAAATCCCTGATTAAAATGCAGAAAATGTTGGCGTTACCTTAGTAACCTGTTAGCCTTGGTTTGTTCTAGGTGCCAACATTTGCATGTGAGCGACATTCTCAAGACTTTATCAGGTTGGAGGACTATTGGCACGTTCACAAGAAGAATGAATAACCTCTTCCTTTGGTATTCACAACCTCGATATTAGACGTTTTTAATAAGATGAGAATTCATGAGTTGTGATATGTTAGCTACTGATTCCAGAAGTTATGGGAGTGAATGATAATTTAATATACTGCAGTTTATGTAGCTGTATAGAGAGAGTTTGTAGTTTTATGATATATATATAGTACATAGTATTATAAAATACTGAAATTAAGAAATAATTTCCTACTTTGAGTTAGGTCGTTCTTGGCATGCTAACTGGCTACTAGATGGCAAGAATTACCTAGCAGGGGTCTTTTCACAATCTACAGTCATTGTTGCCACCTTAACACTGAGCATTTCGTGTACGTGGCTCTCCGTGTCGACAACAACAAGTTCTCAAGCTCCATTTGAAGGCAGCAGGTATCAGGATGAAACCGAAGACCCAAGGTTTACAGCTAAAGTTAGCTGGCAATAATTCAGAATCTGCGACACTGTGTCACTGTAGAAAGGCTCTAAACTCTGGAGCCTAAAGAGAAAAGACACTCCTCGATATCGGCTCTGGTAGCTAAGAGGCTGAAAATTGAGAAGCGTGGGCCCTTGCAAGAGCTCCACTGTCATGAGAAGTGACACTGTGAAAAGAGGTTTGACATGAAATAAAAATTTCATTGGTTAAAAAAAATGCCATTATCAAATCAAAACTGTAGAAATGACATTTTGAAATAATAACGATGAAAACCCTATTTTATATTAATGGGCTGAGATTTAAACTTGAATGTGTTATTTGGTTGTTTCTGAACCATTTAGCGCTTCACAGATTGGATCCTCTACAAAGCAGAGACATGTTGGCGTCGTTATGAGCAGCTAGAAACTGTGGGCCCCGTGACAACGACTCAACATGAGCTGTGGCATAGTATCTATAATCCTTGACATGTTCTAGGGCTCCTGTCCAGCTCTGGGTGAAAATCCTTTATCTCCACAGTGTGAAGTTCTCACAGACTAAAAAAAAAAAATTATTATTTTATTTCACTTTTGGCTCGGTGACAATGCATATTTGACATTATCCAGTGGGCGTCTGAAGGATTCATGAGCCACAGAGACGGGGAAATATATATATAACCTCCAGCTAGCATTCAGAAAATTGCACCCATCACGTAAGAAATATGTGGAGACAATTTATATTACATACGGTAACTGAAGTGGACATTCAAATAGCATGCCTCCAGTCATGACTGGGATAACAACTCACCTGAGTAATTGCTTGAAGGTGACGCGATGAGTGTTTGCAAGAGAGTGTGTGTGTTTGTGTGGAGGCGGGGAGGGGGATTGAGCGGAGGGCTGACTGTTTGTGTTTGCTGCTTATCCTCAGCAGCAGATCAAAATGACTGTGAGTAAGCGAGCTAGTCAAGGCCAAGCCAAAGAATCCATAGCCGAGCAGAGAAAGGGTGATCAATATGCATCCAACATCCAGTTCTTGCAATGGGGTTTTTATTATTTTACTCTGCGCTCTTACCTCAAGTCAAGGCTGAATAAAATGCGAAATGTTTAGGTTCTGTAAGACTTGAGGATGAAAGTTTGGAGGTATTCATGGAAAGTTGTGCATTTGACTGTTGGGCCTCAGTGGTGTTTATGCTCTCTTATCTCCGCTCAGAAAATAAAAGGACACTGAGCAAAGTTTATCCTCACTCTTGTGACGTTTTAATTGCCAAAATGGAGTCTAAAAGCTGGCATTTATTTGTCCCTAAAGGTTAACGATTATCATTACTATGAGGATAGACGGATACTGTTTGTTTGTTTTTTTTAACTTAAAGACCTGTGGAATTAGACACCTCCCTCTTCCAAATAGACCCAATAAAAGCAGCTATCCCTTGTCGGCTTCAGATCCGAGCATGCCAATGCAAATAGGAGGATGCATTGTTAAAGAACCCAATGAATCTTGAAGACATCTGGGCAACTCGATATTTGCGTAATGGCACATTTTCGTCTTCCTCTTTTAATGGTGCGTGTTGGGATGTCACCTTCCATCTCTCTTTTCTCTCGGTTACAATAGAGAATGATGTGCTATACTGCAGGCAGGCGGGCAGGCAGGCAGAAAGAGAGATACTCAGACAGATTAGCAGACAGATAGATCAGGGGGTGGCTGAATTATCTATGCAGCGAATCACAGCGGTTACAACTTGAGATCACAGAAGGAACGAGAGGCAGAAGGAAGGAGAGTGACAGACATAGACAGGGAAAGAGAGAGATGGAGGGAGAAAGAAAGAGGGAAAACAGGTGAAGGGAGGAGGAGAGGCAGGAGGTGTAGTTGAAAGTAAGAAGAGAATAGAGCGGCAGAGGGAATCGATGTTCCCCATGCGATCTATAGGACTCTCAATTATCCTACTGCAGCCTGTCGACAGCAGCTCTTGAGGAGATGAAGAGGGGAGGAAGAGGCGGTGGAGGAGACGTCAGCGAGGGGGTTCGGGGAGGTGGGAGTGGGGGTGTGTGGGTCGGGAAGGTGCCTCCTGCTTCAGCTGTATCCACTTGCAGTGCAGAATGTGATGGCGGACCCTGTGTTGCAATGCAAATTCTGCTGTCCTTTAGTGTTTTGTCCAGCGGCGGCGCCGCCCGCAGAGGACGAAAACACATACAGAAATAAATGGAGGCAGGCTGGAAATGAGACATAGAAAGAAGGAAAAATGAGAGACCAGAAAGAAAGGAATCAATGAAGGGAAGAATAGACAAAGACAACAGAGAGGTGGTGGTGGTGGTGATGGGGGGGTTGACTTTAAATGAAAGCGAAACTGAAAACAAAGGGGGGAAAATAACAAGAGACGTGAAGAAAGAAGAGGAGAAAAATGGGCTAAATAAATCCAATAGAAACCTTCCACTTACAGCAGCTGACTGCCTCTGAGAAAATCAATGCCGACTGTAGCAGGAGTCCCCACAGGCCAAAGAAAAAAGATCCACTCTGCATGAGCGTTCCCGCACTTAGCACACATGTTGGTTAATCTACCTGCGAGGACTCGGAAAGCGACACGCAGCAAACCACGCAGCTGGTTTGCTGAGGACTTACCAAACCGTCAAAGCTCAAAGACTCACTGTTCAAATCCAGCTGTAAATGCTAGCCGATGTAGCTCCTCAGCCGTGATTTCATCTGCATTCTGCGAATGTGATGTTGATAAAACAAAGAAAGATGTTCACTCGCCCGTGCTGAAAGAAGGTGCAAAATCACACTTTGAGTTACTTATACCAAACTCATGATGGGAAAACAGAACGACTGGCTGAATGTAATCCTTTGAACTCAACGCGCCACCTGCTGTAGCTGAGCGATTACAAATTCAGGACATGGAGAGCAAAAAGAAAAATTTCCTGGGCAGCCCTTTAAATCTGGGTGATTGCTGCTGAGTTACAGGGCACTCAGCTGTTTTTAGGCAATGCGATATCAAATATTCACCCCTCAGGCTAGCCTAGATATATCTTGGACAATTCATCATGCATTCCAGCAATCAGGCAATAAATGAGTATTTTTCTTAGAGGAGGTTCATTTGGAAAGAGGGCTGGGAGTGCTCTTGCATGACTGACTCTATATTAGGTAACTGCTGTCTGAGCGGTGAGTAGTTACAGCGCTGAGCTGCACTTCCTCTTTCCATACCATTGCCTGGTTCAATAGCAATAGCGATAACAGCAATATCGGTAATAGCTTTCACGCGTGTCTTTTGATGTGAGAGGAAGCACCGGGGGCATCTGAGGAAAGCACGTGGGGAGGAAATGCAATCTCCTCTGGAAAGGAGTTGCACTCAAAACCTGGAGGACCTTCTTGCTGCTCTGCGACGCAGGACACACCCTACCTTCTGAAAACAATCTCAAGAGATTGTTTCTAAGCTTTGGTTTCAATGTAAGGAAACACCAGGCTTATGAAATGATTCCTAGGAGGTCACACCGGGGAGCAGACTCCTGTGTATTTAAAGGGAAACAAAAACTTGCCTTTAAACAAGACTTCATTAATATTTACATTATTTTTGTAATGACGTGACAAGGCAGTGGCTTTTTCTCCGCAGCCTGCTTGGCTGTTGCAATTTCTCTGCGTGCAAGTGAAACTTCTAGGAGCCCCGGTTGTCGGACGCTACCGTCAAAACCAGCGTGCTCAGCCGAAAACGAGCTAAAGCGCACACTGTGTGCTCACTGCCCCAGACAGATCCACGCGGAGGCGAGGTTAGCAACTAGCTGGCGAGGAGTGAGGAATATTTTTCACTCGGCGTGTCAGGTCATCAGAGACGCAGTTCTGTGAATGCTAATGCTGCCCCACATCTGCGGGATGTGTAAACAGAGAACTCCTAACAAATCGTGTGAGGCCATGAAATGTAAAATATGTATGCTCCGTTGCCTCCCGCCGAGCCTGATACAAAACATGCTCGTGTCTATGTGTGATTGCCTTAGCTTAGCACATTGATTGGAAGCAGGGGATGCACCTAGCTTGTCTCTGCAGACTTCAAGACTGAGTGTACCGCCAATTACACATTGCATTTTGATGGTTAAACACACAAAAAATGTCTTTAAGCTCTAATGTACAGATATTGTAACAAGATGGGATTAAACAGGGCAAAAAAACTTGTTGATTCATGACTTTTACAGGTGTTTGTAAAGGAATATGTGGAGCAAGCAAAGCCAGACACAGCCTTAAAAGCACGCTCCGTGTCTCCGTGCCATTCCACCGTTCTTTCAGTGTTTGCTTTTCGTACGCAAACACATGAAAGCGGTAGCTATTGATCTTCTTGCCTAAGAACTAAATTAAACTAATCCTAAAATCCATCAGAACCAGCCCAGATGCCCACTCAAGGACGTTGGGGGCTCTTGTTGCAGCATGGCTTTCGTGCAGCAAGCATCGCTGCACCAGAACATACAGAAACGTAGCGCGCAATCAATTGGAAACGCCCCACTTATAAATAAATAAAAAAAGAAATAAATAAAAACACCCACACGCCGAAGCACGCAATGTAAATAAAGACCCACATTGACGCGCCAAACGGAAAAATAAATGCAACTTCAAGGTGCGTCAATTACTCATTTTAATCAATGGGAGGCGGTCTCGGAGGAAACGCAGGCTCTCCCGGTTGTGGATCACCGGGCAAGATTCATTAGATCAATAGATCACTTACCTCTGGGGGGGGGAGGGGAGGGGGTAAAATAAACTGATAAAATAAACTATTATGTGTTTGTGTGACAGACAAATAAAACACATACTGTAGAGAAAGAAGAATTTTGTGGCATAAAGAGATCTTCTGAGTCCACAAGAGCAATTTCACCCCAAAGGAACTATATCTTCTTCCCTTTGTGCGTTTTTGTGTGTGTGTGTGCTTATGTACGATGATTGGGTGTAAACAGCAGTGAGACAGTAATTAGGGATATGCCATTTCCCGTCTCTTCTTAACTGCATTGTCTTTAAAGGTGCCTGTGATTATGATTGATGTGCCTTTTATTTAGTGCTTGTGTGTGTGTGTGTGTGCGTGCGTGTGTGTACGTGCATGCGCGCGTGTTAGATTGAGATAAAGGGTTATTGTGTCCGGACTCGAGCTGTGCTGCATTGAAAGAGGGCTGTACTGAGTCATTATGGTCAGTAAGACATCCATTGATCAAACTGTCAAGTGTTTGTGTGTGTGTGTGTGTGTGCGTGCGCGCGTGTGTGTGGGTCGCTTCGAGAGTGTGTGCGCTTGCCTGATAAGCTAATTGCCCCTCGGCCAATGGAAACGCACAATCTAATGGCTCAGAAACATCAGGTCAATTAGCAAATGTGACAACAGGCAACGATACAGTCGTTCAGTTACACATTTCCCCTCATCAAACACATTATTCAGCCCCGTGTGTTTGCAGTTGTTCTTTTTTTTTCCTTGTCCTTTTTTATCCTGTGTGCTGCTGGAGTGCGGATACACCTACACACTGCACGATCTTGCATGTGCACGCGTACCTATGCCGCGTCGCAAGAGCTAAAAATGCAGCTAAACCAAAGCTGATAATACCTCAGGGAATGTAGTTACGGTGCAGGAGTAATCACACATATGTATGGATACATACAGACATGTATGTTTGCAAACACAATAATGCATTCAGTCTATAAAAGGGAGGCAGCTTCTGAATCCTGGCATCAACAGCAACGCAGGGAAATTTTAGCATATAAATGCACGTGTCCAAACGCACACATGTATTCGCACACTCGGAGATCGCATGTACAAAGGTATCTGCAATAAAAATGGGGATTAACCGGTGCCGCGGCTAATCCTGTTTGTTAGTCTGATTTTCACTGCACCACATTCACAAACGAGCTCTTAGGTTGAAACCCAAATCTGTCAATTTTCACTTTCTCAGGGAAAGTGGGCGAGCACTTCACTGTACCTCACACATGATCGTGTTAACAAGCTGGAGACGTGTCAGTGCCATTATCTTATCCTTCCATCCAATCCGAGGGGAAATTGTGATCTCGCATCAATTAAAATTCATCTAAATCCATAAACGCCCTCGCTGCTCCGGTAGCTTCAAGGTAAACGAGACAAAATAAATAAATAAATAACTAAATAAAAGTCCAGGTTCATTTCTCAAGGTCAGCTCATGAAAAGTGTGCTCTGGAAAAAAAAAAAAAAAAGGTAAAAAAGAGAAATAGAGAAGCAGTTAGCACTCACATGCTCCAGTGGAGCTGCTCAGCAGTCGATGGCAGCAGACAGGAGTTCTACTCCCAGGTGTGAATGTTTTTAAAAGCAGTAACCAGAAACAAATTGAACTTGTGCGACTTGCTATTTTTTTTTTGTCTTTCTTCACGGTACCGCCAACTTCAGATGAGTTCTTTTAGACACACAAATATGTGTGTGCTCGCGAAGTTCTGGTTGGCTCAGAACTTCCTTCAGACAAAAGCCTTACTCTTTGACCCCCCACATCTTACTGCTGCTACCGCCTAGAACCTGGACCACTTCTCTTCCTGTATAACACCAAATGCGAAGAACCTCGGGTGTCTTATTTGACAATAGCTTAAGTTTCAACAGCCATGTCATTTCTGTTTTCTGTCAGGTCCAGTTTCCTCCAGCAAAGAACCATCTCATAAAACAGGCACTTCCAATCAACCTCCGACCCAGAGACAGTTATTCATGCATTCATGCCATCCAGGCTGGACTACAGCAACTCCCTCCACTCAGTTATTACCCAGACCACCATTTCCCGCCTCTAACTAGTACAAAACGCTGCCGCCCGGTTATTAACAAGGTCTAAGAAACGAGACCACATCACTCCCGATCTTGCATCATTACGCTGGCTCCCCCGCTCATTTTAGGATACACTTCAAAACTCTTCTGCTTGTTTACAAATCTCTCCGTGCTCTCCCCCCTTCATATATCTCTGAGCTTCTCACCCCTTACATCACCACCAGAACCCTCAGATCCTCAGACCGTGGTATGCTTTCTGTGCCATGTTCAGTGGAAAAAAAAAAAAAAAAAAAGGCGAGTGACCGGGCCTTTTCTGTTGCAGCCCCTCGGCTCTGGAACAACCTGCCAGAGGCTGTTAGGAGCTCTGACTCTGTTGAGGATTTTAAGAAGCACCTTAAGGCCCGTCTTCATTCCTTGGCTTTCACTGGCATTTGATCTGTTTTTATTTTCTCCTCTGGTCACCTTGGGTGTCAATAGCTTTTCACTTGTTGACACAGTGATGTTGATCTGTTATTTACATGTTTATATGACATGTGAGGCACTTTGGCGCAAATGCTCTTTGCTTTTGAGGTGCTACATGAACGAAATAAACTTAAACTTCAGTGCAGATTCAATGTCCAGTCAGCACGAGTCACAAAGAAAAGCACGGTTCACTCGAGCTATGCAGAGAGTTTTATGTCCGCGTGTTTTGAGATGGTTTTAAAAAACAGCGCCTCCTCCTCGCGAAGACCATGGAGAAAGAACGTCAGGCAAAAAGTTTCCTTTATGTTGGTTTCTGGAAGTAACTCTGAAACAGAGAGTTGATATTTTTTTTCTATTTATGTGTGAAGTTGGAGTCCAGGTCAACACCTCGTGCTGTTTTCTGTTCCTAAACCATTTTGTGTGTGTGTGCCTGTATCATGCTGCATCATGCTGGAGGTATCATTGCTGTGGGGTGGGGACGCCTGGTCTGGTCTAGGTGGGTGCTACACGATGCCAGGTCAAAAAGTTTCCCAGCAGAACATTGTATTGCCACAAGATGATCAATGTTTAAACACTTCTCCTATTACTCGTTTTAATGTTATGACTGATAAGTATATATCACATTGTGTATCTGGTAATGGGCCCAATAGACACAACATCAGGTTGAGTAACAAAGCAGATTCAATACAAGTGCAGTTTAGCCTTCCAGATCTATCAGCCTGCGTGTTATTGCAGTGAAACTTTAAATATGGTCTCCTCTGCTGCCGTCACAAGTCATTGCAGTTAGAAATTGCTGCAGGCCTTCCTCCACCGCCCCGCTCACCTCTAGGTCAAGCTCATCAGAGTCCACTCCTCATCTCATCCAGACCTCCAGCCTTCTATACTTCTCATCCTACCCACCTATGTCCAGACCCCTGGGGTTTCTTACACCAGGCGCGGACACATCCTCTCCCCTTCAAATATGATTACATCACAACAGGGTGAAATCGTCGAAGACATTACATTCGTTTTATTGGGCACAGTATTAGATAAAGTTTTACCTTTCACTCAATTTGGGAGAAAAGGCTATGTTGTTCAGGGGAACAGAAATCTATGACCAAGCTGTTGACATGACTAGTAAAAAAAAAAAGCAAATATTCTTTCCATGTTTACACGCTGCAGCATGGTATTTCAGGGCAGTCGGTTTCCCAGCCTCCCTTTTTCATCCCTTCAACCACCTTCTGGAAGAATTAAGCAACGCTTTATGTGTGCATGCAAAAAAAAACAAGAAACTGTTGATAAGCGTCCAAAGTTTTAAAGTAGGAGTGTTTCTCCACAGAAATGTGGGCTTTTATTTAGGGCATACATCTCTGCAACAGCCTCCAAACTGTGCTAGTTGGTTTGTGTAAAGCACAACACAGCTGACAGGTACAGATGAGAAGAAGTTAGTTGCAAAAAAAATAAAATAAATAAATAAAAGCTAAATATTCAAAATGCACTGTCCAAATAATGTTACTGAAACCTCACACAACGCACACGTTTGAAACAAAAATGGTCTATTAAAGTTGCTGTGACAGTGCGCTTTTCGTCGTTTGACCCAGACAACAGAGTCAACACTTAGTTATGGGTGTGCACCACTTGTTATTTAAAAGCATGGGTCATTAGTTATGAAATGAAACCCCAGTGCTTCTTACAGCTTCGGCCCCCTGCTCTGTTTGACCTGATTTATCCGTCTAAATTCTGGCTGGCTAAGCCTTGCAGCTTTCTCTATGATCTTGTCTAAATTTACATCTCTCTACATGCTCCTCTAATCGTGGCTGAGGAAAAGTTCTCATCGCTGCTGATGAAAGAGTAAGAGGTCGATCAAATGCAAAGCAGCCTCTCTAAAGCCTGCTTTGCATCATGCGTTGCTCTGTCTATGTGGCCCCCATCTCAAAAGGGTTCTTCTGCAGGTAGGAGTCACATAAAAATCAATACGAGACTTGTATGTGGCGTTCCCCCATAAACAAGTGTCTAATATTGAGAGGTGATTAGTGAGTGTAAGTGTAACAAAGATAGCAGGGCAGATCTCTGTGTATGTGTCAGCCCCGGGATCGAAGAGTATGTGAGGAAAAAACGAATTTGCTGGATGGTATGTGATGGGCTACAAAGACCAGAGAGACGTTTGTCCTTTAACGTCCCAGATACATTAAAGATGTGGTATAAAATGCGCTTGTCAGCATCCATCAGTGTCAAGTTTTGATGTATGCTGCTATTCAATACAGACACAACAGGGAGATTACAGAGCAGAGGCAGCTGTCAGATCCCGCAGCCCGTACGCGCCAAAACCACCAGGTTTTGCTTTGGCTTGCTTGGTAAGCACAAACTTTCAGCAGGCTTAAAAGAAAACATGCTATGCATAATATACACATAATCAAATCAGTTTTAAGGCCCAGACACAAAATCGACAATGGCAGCAAATGCTGAAATTTGCACTTGAGCACACCTGAAAGACTGCAGCAGCTAACACACACAAGAAGGTGGCGTGCAAGTTGAGTATTAATTTAAATGATACAAATACAACTAAGAAAGGAAGGGAGTCACTGCCATTGAACAACAAAAAGACTGCAGCATGGGATTACGATGGTGTTTGCTAGTTCCTCCTACATGCATTTATTTAGCTCTTTGGTTTAGCTCATTAATTTAAAACATTGATTTAGCAACAATAAGTCACTGGCAGGGCTGGGACTCTCATCTCTGGGGATGCTGCTAACTCCGTTGGCGGCAGCAGATGTGCTTGGCGTGGGGTCTGGCAGAGCACGGCACATTTCTCTGCTTTTGAAAAAATGCTGTGCGTCGTCAGATGTTTTAAACGAATTCGAGGCGTCACCCCCCTTCCACAGTATCGCTGTTGAGCAGTTCTTGCAGGTTGCAGTCTGCAGTCGCCTCAGGCATTTTGAAAAAAAACAAACAAAAAAAAAAACATCACAATACAATTTTAAATTCATAATATTAATTATTAATTAAGGCCCAATACTCTTCCATGGCGTATCTGCGGTACCATATGCATATGGTACTGTTGGTTTGAAGGCATGACAATGTGTCATCTTTCATCTTTCATACTGCTTCGTCACTAGGGTCGCGGGGGTTGCTGGAGCCTACCCCAGCTGGCATCGGAGCGAGAGGCGGGGTACACTCTGGACAGGTCGCCAGCCTATCACAGGGCTAACACAGAGACAAACAACCATTTGCACTCACACACACACCAATTAACCTAACGAGCATGTCTTTGGAGGTGGGAGGAAGCCGAAGTTAAAACCCATGCGTACTGAGGGAGAACATGCAAACTCCACCCAGAAAGTATTTCCACTTTTTTTCTCAAAATTTTGGGAAACAAAAATCTACCCCCTGTTATTTTTTGTCTCATGGGTGGCCCTAATACTCTCCGGTAATTGCCCATTACAAGAAAATGGCCAACCGTGGGCTTACTATGTCACACTACTTAAAGTACCACTACTAACACAATACAGCAAAGCTTCCATAAGGGGGCTCCACTGTGTTTGTATGTGACTCACGTCACATCTTTTCTAGTCTGTTTTTCTTACCAAGGGCAAAGCTAAGGCCCGACAACAGTACAGACATCGGCAAGAGTGCCCTGCGTTTCCCACTGATCTGCCACCAAGAGGCAGAGAGCAGCTAAAAAGCGTAGATGTGCATCTGCACAGTTCGACTGTTAAGTGTGTGTGGGCCTTTTTTCTGCTCTCTCCCTCTCTCCTGCAGGCTCCTCCTCTGCAGCAGAGGTCCGACAGGTCCTGTCAGTTTGACACTTTTGTGCCCTCTCTCATTGTTGCCAGAATCGGCAACTAGTGCAAAAGTGTGGTGTGACCTATGTGGTGTGAGCTCAGTGTGGTTGTTAACCACAGCTTTGTGCTCGCTTTCAGTTGTTTATTTTAGGGTTTGCATCTGACATGTCACAGCGTAAAGTAACAGAATGGATATACTTAACACACTATAGCTCAAAAGAAGTCTCACTTTACCACTTAGCAAATATTCTCTGTGCCAAAGTTACCTTGTTACCTCTGGCAGGTAATATAGGATGCAGATTCATCATTAAAGTGCTAAAAGGGCAGCCGGCAAAATGCTTCAGTCGACGCTGATTTCTTACAGCAGGTGGAGACATTGGCCAGCTATTTTTCTGCAGGTCAATGTGGCGTTTGGTTGCCACAAAGGAGAGAGGTCTGTTATATTTAAACAAAAGACACATAAAAAGGCTTCTTTCACATGGCAGTTTAATGGCACTAAGGTGCAAAAACACCAAAAAAGAATCAGAATCTGTGCCTCCCCGGTAAATCTCTGTGAGATTTGCTAATTTGTGGTCAGGCACAAAGAACAAGACTTAATATGACAATGAAATTAAATCAGCAGTTTGAGGTTTGAAACCATTCAAACCATATCTACATTTTAGACTGATAAGGGTTTACATTCTTGCACACCTTTTTTATGTGCACACACACACACCCACCCACATAAAGTGCATAATATATAATGTTTGCCCTGGGTTAGAAACTTCTGTAGGAGATAATCAGTGGCTTGAAAGAATGGAGTGAATTCATTTCACCATTCAGACTGTAAAGATTCCCAGTTTCCCAGCCAACGTCTATACTGACACAAACACGATGTATCCCGGATGTTCAGTTGCAATCCACAAGATATATCTCACAATCAGATCTGACTTTTACTGAATGAGATATAATCTTATCCTTCACATCAAAGATGGCTGTTTTTAAGTGCCATTTGTCATGATGAGAGTACAACAAATGCATGCAGGCAGCACCAGATTGACACAACAGAAGATGATGTTAATCTTTACTCTCCGGTGACATCTGCTGGTGGAAAAAGAGATAGATCAAAAAAAAAGGAAACGAGTAGAAAATGTTTTTTAACCCATACGCGCAAAGGTTAAGTATAAATATATATCATCATTATTTATCCCCACCGTGAGATGAATGAAGGATCATATTAACAGGCAGGAAACTATAATAATAAAGACCTCTCTAAATCAGACTTATTCTTTGAGGCAACCTCATATGGCGCTCTCCACCTGTATATGGCACACTTGCAATTAACTCTGGACCATGTCAAACTTCTGAGCCAGTTATCAAAATGTTCCTTTGTTTGTTTATATATGTATATATAAACTGCCAGGTAAACAATGTAATGAGAATAAAAATGAGAAAATCCTAACCCTAACTTGCGGGACCCCATGCAATATAACTTAGGATGCAGACTTATTAGACAACTCTTTCAAGGAAGATGATTAGTTTTTTCAATAATAAACTTCACATCCTGTTGCATAAATGACAGAACTGTGCTCCCACACCGAAATGCACTGTCTAGCTAACTGTCTTCCAACATAGTAACATCATAGTGTTTTAATTTCGTAGTGAAATGCTGTTTTTTTTATGCATAATAATAAAGAATGTAATTATATTCCGGTCCAGGTACATTTAGTTCTACTAAAGATGTGCAACTATATAAAATGAGAAAATATGTGGTCCAAATATAGAGTCCTGAGGTACTCCATGGCATAAGATAAAAAGTGATGGTGTTGGTACAGGCTAATTTTGGT